>NC_091452.1:15859032-16579032 GCF_964237555.1 Oryctolagus cuniculus
TCTCTCTCACTGTCTATAACTCTACCTGTCAAATTAAAAAAAAAAAAAAAAAAAGAGCTTCTGCTCAGGCTCCTTCATCCTTTTAAGTAGAAGGATTGAATAAACACATCTAATATCACCTTCTTACTTGTTCCTTCCATAAGCTAGTCTGCCTCATCAGGACTGGACATCCACTGGGCCACATGTTACCAGAGGTAGGGCTATGAAGCTTCCGAACTGAAGGGCCGAGCTCAACAGCCCCCCTCCAACTGCCTGAGAGCGTGGCAGGCACTCAGCCAAGTGACTGCTCTGGTCCTCCTCATTTCCATCAGGCCCCTGTGGCAAGGCCTCCTTTGTCCTTGAGGGAAGACACAGCATTCCCCTCTGCACAGTAGGAGGGGTAAATCCACCAGAGACCCTCATCCCAGGCTGTTGAGCCTTTGCCTTGCCAAGAATACAGTTGGCACTTTGGTCTCCGTCAGCCATCACCTCTGAGCCTGTGTCCCGTGTGAGTCCTGATGTTGAAGAGCAGGAAGGGTGCTCTCAGATCCTAAACTGTGAGTGTGCACGTGAACATTCCATCACCAGGGATGAACAGACTTGGCCACATTTATTTTCTCTGAAGCGAAACACCGGAAATTATTTCCAGACCCTCAGTCACGAGCCACCTGGGCTTGGGACTCGCTGTCCTCAGATTTCCACGCGGGTGACTCCTGCCAGCCGTCCTCGTTAGTCCTCTGCAACTTTCGCCCTCAGAAAATGAGCACAAATGCACAATCACCACACTTCACGGGACTGATTGGAAAGCTGGCAGCTGAGCAGAGCCCCAGATGTTGAATATCATTTGGAATCCTCGGCAAGATTGTTTCCAAGTTTGCTTGTTTGTGAAGGGTTTTGTTTTGTTTTTGTTTTTGTTTTTGGCAAGTGAAAATTTAAAAGTTAGGGACTCCAATTTTATGGGCTCTTCCATAACCTATTCCCCATTTCCCACCTTCCCCTAGGAAAGGTATTACTTTAACTAATTTATATACAGCTGGAATTTGGGACTGCACGCTTGGTTTGTATTGAGCAGCATACTGAGAGCATCCCTGGAAATCACCAGGGCACATGTTGCAGAGCTGTGGTCCACTGCATTTCAGGGGGCTCACTTATGGGAAATCCAGAAGTGAAGTTCCTCGAAGCTCAGTACCCAGAAAACTGAGTCTTTTCTGAGCAAACTTCTTCCTCCTAGACTGGGGCTCTTGTAACTGTCCATGTTCTCCTTTCTGCTTCGGTCACTAGGAGGCTTAGTGCCCCAAATCATTCTGCCTCTAATGACGCAACAGGAACTTCTCTACACTCTCAACCCTGACTATATTTCCCTGGCACTCCTCTTTCACCCAGATTTCTACATTTATTTATTTTTATGTTCTTAGTATTTTAGTTATCTCTAGAAAAACCTTTGCAATTTTTTTTTTTTTTTTTGACAGGCAGAGTGGACAGTGAGAGAGAGAGACAGAGAGAAAGGTCTTCCTCCAATGGCCGCTGCGACCGGCGCGCTGCAGCCGGCGCACCGCGCTGATCCGATGGCAGGAGCCAGGTGCTTCTCCTGGTCTCCCATGGAGTGCAGGGCCCAAGTACTTGGGCCATCCTCCACTGCACTCCCTGGCCACAGCAGAGAGCTGGCCTGGAACAGGGGCAACCAGGACAGAATCCGGCGCCCTGACCGGGACTAGAACCTAGAGTGCCAGCACCGCAAGGCGGAGGATTAGCCTAGTGAGCCACGGCGCCGGCGCAATTTATCTTAGAATAAGGTAGATTATTACACATCTTTTAAAATTCAATTTATTTGAGAGACAGACAGAGAAATCTCCCATCTGCTGGCTCATTCCCCAAATGTCTGGGAGCTTAGGAGCCAGGAGCTCAAACCAGGTCTCCCATGTGGGTGGCAGGGTCCCAGCTACTTCAGCCGTCACCTACTGCCTCCCAGGTTGTACATCAGCAGGAAGATGGAATCGGGAGCGAAGCCAAGACTCAAAAGCAGACACTCCAATACGGGATGCGGGCATCCCAAGAGGCATCTTAACCACTGCGCCAAACGCCCGCCCCCTTAACATCTCTGTATATAGCTTCTAAATTCACACTAGAAGGGGGAAATCCTATAATCCTAATTCATAAGCATTTAGCTCTTTTTGGCCTATTTTCTCCTATCAGTGACTTACCCTCTAAAAACAGAACAGCTCTCAAGAGACACATAAATATTTGCCTGCATATCCCATACACAACCACACGCACTACTCTCTCCTCATTATTCCTTCTTTACGGTGCAGCAGGCGGTGTCCACATGCTCCTGGTCTAGTAAATTGAACTTCTGCCACCACACTCCTCTCCCAACGCTGACGCCCCAAACAGCTCCACTCCTCTTCCCCGCTTCTTCCTGCCCCCTGAGATAACTGCATGTCTGACAAGGAGATGCACTTGAGGGCCGAGCCAGCCTAGCAGGGAAGTATATCTACCATCTCCTCCACAAGCCAAGAAAGCAAAACATGGCCAGACACCTGTCCTTTGGGCAGGTGCCCCCAAAATGAGCAGACTTGGCAAAGGCCCAAAACAAAGGAACAGCCCTGAAATGATGCTATTCTTAAAGCAGACCACTAAAATAAACTGAAGCGTTTTCCATTGGGTGAAAGACTACTACTCATCAGAAATCAATGGCAGAGTGGCAAGTTCAGAGAGTGAACATGGTCAGGCCTCATAAAGACGTCTCCTTTGTTTAGATTAACCTTCCAGTAAGATCTCTCGGATACTCGCAAGGCAGAATAAAGATGCTGCTGAGAGTATAGGCTGTGGGGGTGTTTCTATTAGCGTGGAACATTTTGGAAAGCTATACAAGAAACTGACAATAGGCATTCACTTCCGGGAAAGGGGATGGGGAAGGAGACATTTTTCCCTGTAACACAAATGTCTTACCATGGACTGTGCTGCTCTTTCACATAAATAAAAGAAAGAGGGCGATCTGAGATCAACTCCCACTCCCACCACTGCCAGCCACCAGCTCCACGGCCTTGGTAAAGTGGCTCAGCACTGCATCCCTCAGTGTCCTCATCTGCACTGTGGGACGAATTATAGCACCTGCCGCAGAGGGTCGTGGGAGGAGTGAACGGGGCAATAATACGCTTAACCTGCCTTGCAGAGCCCCTGACACACAGTAGGTGTTCCATCAATGGCCTGGGCAACGAATACATGCATAAAAAGTGCTCACGAAGAACACTCAATCCATCCTTAATTAAAAGTAAATATGGGCCGGCGCCGCGGCTCACTAGGCTAATCCTCCACCTTGCGGCGCCGGCACACCGGGTTCTAGTCCCAGTCGGGGCGCCGGATTCTGTCCCGGTTGCCCCTCTTCCAGGCCAGCTCTCTGCTGTGGCCAGGGAGTGCAGTGGAGGATGGCCCAAGTACTTGGGCCCTACACCCCATGGGAGACCAGGAGAAGCACCTGGCTCCTGCCATCGGATCAGCGCGGTGTGCCGGCTGCAGGGTGAACCAACAGCAAAAGGAAGACCTTTCTCTCTGTCTCTCTCTCTCACTGTCCACTCTGCCTGTCCAAAAAAAAAAAAAAAAAAAAGTAAATATGGGGGCTGGTGCTGCAGCATAGCAGATAAAGCCACCGCATGCAGTGCCGCATCCCATATGGGCACCAGTTCAAACCCAGCTGCTCCACTTCCGATCCAATTCTCTGCTATGGCCTGGGAAAGCAGTAGAAGATGGCCCAAGTCCTTGGGCCCCTAAACCCGCATGGGAGATCCAGAGGAGGCTCCTGGCTTTGGATTGGCACAGCTCTGGCCATTGTGGCCATCTGTGAGTGAACCAATGGATGGAAGACCTCTCTCTCCCTCTCTTTGCCTCTGCCTCTCTGTAACTCTGCATTTCAAATAAATAAATAAATCTTTAAAAAAATAAAAAGGAAAATATGGGACAACAGCAAAACAGGAGGTAGGGGAGACAGGAAATGCCGTTTTGCCAGAGATAAAGTTAAACCAGCGTCGTCAGGCTGAGGAAAAATGTAAAGTCTATCCTAGACAAAAGCTTTAAATTCCTCAAAAGTAGAGCCTGAAATCCAACGATTCTTTTTTTTTTTTTTTTAAGATTTATTTATTTATTCGAAAGTCAGAGTTACACAGAGAGAAGAGAGGCAGAAGAGAAAGAGAGAAAGAGAGGCCGGCGCCGCGGCTCACTAGGCTAATCCTCCGCCTAGTGGCGCCGGCACACCGGGTTCTAGTCCCGGTTGGGGTGCCGGATTCTGTCCCGGTTGCCCCTCTTCCAGGCCAGCTCTCTGCTGTGGCCAGGGAGTGCAGGGGAGGATGGCCCAGGTGCTTGGGCCCTGCACCCCATGGGAGACCAGGAGAAGCACCTGGCTCCTGGCTCCTGCCATCGGATCAGCGCGGTGCGCCGGCCGCAGCGCGCCGGCCGCGGCGGCCATTGGAGGGTGAACCAACGGCAAAGGAAGACCTTTCTCTCTGTCTCTCTCTCACTGTCCACTTTGCCTGTCAAAAAAAAAAAAAAAAAAAAGAAAGAGAGAAAGAGAGGAGAGAGGTCTTCCATCCAACGGTTCACTCCCCAACTGGCCGCAACGGCAGGAGCTGTGCCGATCTGAAGCCAGGAGCCAGAAGTTTCCTCCAGGTCTCCCACATGGGTGCAGGGGCCCAAGGACTTGGGCCATCCTCTACTGCTTTCCCAGGCCATAGCAGAGAGCTGGGAGGGAAGTGGAGCAGCCAGGTCTCAAACCGGCGCCCATATGGGATGCCGGCGCTTCAGGCCAAGGCGTTAACTCGCTGCGCCACAGCGCCAGCCCCAATCCTACGATTCTAAGCAGTGCCATCTACCCACGAGCATCCTCAGCAGCCTTCCCCAAACCCTGAGCCCAGGAGACAGAACAAGGAAGACCCACAGAGAGGAGCAAGAAGCTCCAAGACTGGCGCTGTGGTTTCCTGCTCTTGCAGGCCTTCAGCAACGGCCTGTGCACAGGAATCACCCGGGGATCTTATTAAACTGCGGCTTCTAACTCAGCACGCCGGAGTCTCTGTGTCGCTAACAAGCTGCCGGGCGATGCTGATGCGGCCGGTCCAGGGACCACACTCTGAGTGGCAGGGTCCCACCGACCCGACAACTGTTCCACTGCTGGTTAGCAGCGGCAGTCCCGAGGGCTTCCAAGGGAACAACCCAGCTAATTCTTCTAAGTTGATGGCTCTTGATGGGGACTAGTCCCCGCCACCCCCACCCCCAGGACTCTGGGCAATGTCTGGGGACATTTTGTGGTTGTTGCCGCTGCAGGGTGTTACTGGCATCTATGGATAAAGGCCAAGGATGCTGCTAAGCATCCTGCAGTTCAAGCAGCGAAGAACGATCTGGCCCCAAAGTCAGCAGCACCAAACAGAGAAACCCTGTTCTTAAAAAACAGAAGACAAGAATTCCCTGAGCCTGCGCAACTCATCCTGATGAGCAATCCCCATGTTAGAAGGAGGCCGCCGAGACGACATGGTCTTGTCCTAGGCTCTATCTGAGACATGGGGACGGTGGCGGGTTAGCAGGATGCTGTCTGGCGGGAAGGGGTCACCAGGTCACAGTCTGTGTTCCAAGTTTTGTTTTAAAACAAGCACATGTGGTTCAGCGAAAAAATGAGAGACCTGTAAAGCATTGAGCGTCCTACCATTGTGAGGTACAGAAACTCAGTGGGACTGCAGCTCTGGTCAGGCAAAGGAGCAGCCAGGAGCTTAGACTCTAAGCTCCGTGGAGACTGAGCCATGTTCACATGGGTTCCTCAGTGGAGCTGTGTTACAGCTATGCTACAGCTGACATAGCACTTAGAATGCCAGGGATACTCACGTCTCAGAATGAATCCTGTGGCTCCAAAAATTACTGCAATTTTAAGTGCCCTTAAATAGACCCAGAAATTAAATTATTCTCTAGTGAGACATAGTTTATTATCAAAATAAATATCACAGAAGGCTGGCAGTGTGGCATGGCGGGTAAAGCCTCTGCTTGCAACGCCGGCATCCAGAGGGGCACTGGTTCATATCACAGCTTCTCTACTTCTGATCCAGCTCCCTGCTAATGGCCTGGGAAAAGCAGAAGATGGCCCAAGTACCTGGCCCCTGAAACCCACCTGGATGATCCTCCCGGCTCCTGGCTTCAGCTGGCCCAGGCCTGGCCATTGCAGCCATCTTGGTTGGGGGAGGGGGGGAAGAGCCAGTTGATGGAAAATATCTGCCTCTCTCAAATAAATAAATCTTTTTTAAAAATAAATAAATAAACATAACAGTATCATGAATAGCAATCACTCAGGCTAAGGCATTAATGTTATTGTAGAAAGATCATGGACTGTGGAATCACACAGACCTTTGACCCAAATCCAACCTCTCTCGCTGTCTTGCTGTATAGCCTTGTTACCACCGTGTCCACTTCCACAAAAGGGGTACTATCCTTTCTTTGCAGTAGGATAAGGGGATATATTTGAATGCCCAGTGGCTGGCACAGATAGGTTCCCTCTACCCAGTACTTCATATCATACTAATGGGCTAGAATAAGAAACCCAGTGAATGACATGTGTTTATTTCTACATACAAATTTATGTATGAATTTTTTGTAAAGCTAGGAAGGCATGGATTGGCTCTCCTTTAAGCCAAAAGCCATCATCCCTCAGGCCCATTGAGCAACCACAAGATTACGTGCTTATGTGTCACCCTGGCCATTCGGAGCCAGGCAGTGAGCAACGGTCAACAGTAACAAAAAGGACACTTAGACCAGAGGGGAAGATAGCCATGTGTCATCAGCGTGGGACAACCACTCAGTTGCTACAACATCAAAATGAAATGTACTCTCCACTAGCAAATGCCTAGGATCTGAAAAATCAGAATAACGTTGCAGGGAATCACGTCTTTCTGAGAATAGTGAAGAGGAGAATGACTCGAGAGGGGCAAAGCTCATGTCATAAATAACAAGAAATTCAAGTTCTCTAGAGAATTGTCCACTAATGTTGCGGGGGATGATCTGTAATCACCACTTGTGTTAATGTGTTTCTCACTGTTGACACGTGGCGGTCTTGGATGAAAGGTACAAATGCGCTAGTACTGCTGATGTCACTATGCGTTCGGAGAAAGAACTGTAAAAGATGTGATAAAAAGACAGCACCAGACACAGAACTCTGCCACCGACTGGGGCAGGAACGTGATGCCAGCCAAGGTAGGCTGGACCCCAGAGGCATGAAAGAGGAGCTCTGATTGGCTTCAGCCTCCCAGAAGGCCAGAACAGTCAGACTGGGTACAACCAGAATCCTTCATGGTACCTGAAACACCACCAGCACTGTACAGGCTCCTCAGCCAGTACACTAGGAAACTCCCTCCTGAAGCTTGGAAAGCAGCCTTGAATGGTAATAGTATTAAGCAGCTGAAAACCCTCATAGGAGGCAGACAGTGAACCAGGAGAGCAAGTGTGCCTGAACCGGGCCAAGTCCTGGGTTCCTCCCAGAGCAACTTCCTCACCTGACCTCAGGACCAAAGTGCAGGCACATCCTAGTTGCTCTCAGTAGCCACTCCCAGCTCTGTCATTCATAAATTTACCAAGACCCACCTTAAATTGAATGTATATATCCTGCCAGGACCACCTCTTGAGATAATGAGCATTATAAGATTATTACCTGCTGTGTTAAACAGTACCTCCTTTCATTGGTTACAACAAGAAAAAGAAGAACTAGGGGTTGAAACAGCAGAGAGGTTAATGTTGCTTTCACCAAGGGATGGTGAGAGCAGAAATATTCAATTGCCTGGAACCACATGGTACTATTTAAGTAGCAACTATGAACTTGGGCAACTCAATGACTTCAAGTGTTTGGGTTGACAAAAGTCACTCAACATGTGCTTATGAAAAGCAGAACTGGACAAAGGCATAATTTATCTTAGCATTACCGAGTAAGAAAAGGGTTCAAATAATAGTCCAGCAATGTTTTCGATCACAAAAGCCCGAGTTGATTGCAAATAGGTGGGGATCAGGGGTTGTGAAAACAGGAAAAGATACTCGGTGCCCTGAAATTTAATACTGTGCCTCTCTGCAGAGCCAGGAATGCCAGAGAGTCACAAGGCAGCACCAACCTTCCGTGGGCACGGAGCTCACACCTGCTGGCTGAACTACCAAGAAGTATCTAAGCCAGGACTATCATCAGAGATAAACCCCAAGAGCAATAACGGTACCCTGGATTGGTACACGAGGGGGCAGGAGGCTGACCCAGCAGTTAAGCTGCCTGCTGGGATACCTGCGTCCCATATCAGAGTGCCTGGGTTGGAGTCCTGACTCCTCTTCCTGCTAATGTGCACCTGAAAGGAACAGGTGATGGCTCAAGTAATTGGGTTCCTGCCACACACATGGGAGCCCTGGATTGCATTTCTGGTCCCCAGTTTCAGCCTGGTTCAGGCCTGGTTGAAGCAGGAATTTGGGGAGTGAATCAGCAGACTGAAGAATGTTCTCTCCCTCTCCCTCTAACCCTCTCCCCTCTTCTTTCTCTCTCTCTCTCTCTCTGTGTGTGTGTGTGTGTGTGTGTGTGTATCCCTCTCTGTCTTACTTACTTTTCAGATTAAAGAAAAATAAAAGAAGCATGAGTGGGAAAACTGCTGAAATCCAAATATGTGTGAAGTTTAGCTAACAGTAATGGACCAATCTTAACCTTAACTTTGACTAATATGACACCGTTATGAAAGAGATTAACACTGGGGGAAACTGGGTGAAGGGTGAGCAGGGATCTCAATCTGTATGACTGTTATATTAATCTAAAATTATTCCAAAAGGAAAGGTTACTGCAACTGAAAGAAATGTTTTTAAGGCAAATACATTGTGTGAGTCTTCAGAGCCACTCTCCTGGGAGCTGAGAGTCAACAAAACCAACTCAGTTTTTCAGGATCAGGATGCTGCTGGGGGAGAACTCCCTCACACAAACAGGGCTGGGATGATTACAGAGAAAATGTGCCAGGGGTAAGAAAAACTAAGTCCACGTTTATCACGATGAGACAAAATTAAGCACGAAGCCATGGACAACGTGAAGAATCAACTGTGGAAGCCACATGTGTGAAAGACCAAGACGACAGTCTCCTCCCAGAGAGGACAGGCCTCAGGATGGACAGCAGGAACCACATCTACTCAGATGTGTGTCCTCTGCAGGCAGTGCATGATTGACAGGTGCTGCAGTTTGCAAACGAATTGGCTCCCCAATTCATGTGAATGTTAAATCCAGTAAATCAGAAATTAGCAACACTAACAGGGAGGATACTTAATACAATTACGTGTTTAGGAGGTGTGCCCAGTTGGAGGCCCTTGGGCACTGGAGTGTGCCCTCAAAAGGCTGGTTCTGTAAGCCCGAATCTGTCTCACATGTGATCCTTCCTCTGTGCACGGCCACCACTATGATCCCCCAGCCTTGCCAGACGGCTGAACCAACAGGGCTACCTGATCTTAGCCTGAAAACCTCCAAAATCGTGTGCCATGTCTTGGGCTTATCTTAGGTTTTTTGTTGTGGAAAAAAAAAAAAAAAAAAAAACCTAATATGATAGGAAAAATAACTACATTCACAAATCCAGTAAACCTTAAAACCTGTAAACAGCCCGAATGGGGCTGGCGCCATGGCTCACTTGGCTAATCCTCCGCCTGCAGTGCTGGCATCCCTTATGGGCACTGGATTCTAGTCCTGGTTGCTCCTCTTCCAGTCCAGCTCTCTGCTGTGGCCCGGGAGGTCAGTGGAGGATGGCCCAAGTGCTTGGGCCCCTGTACCCGCATGGGAGACCAGGAGGAAGCACCTGGCTCCTGGCTTCCGATTGGCGTAGCTCCAGCCATAGCAGCCATTTGGGAGGTGAACCAACAGAAGGAAGACCTTTCTCTCTGTCTCTCCCTCTCTAACTTTGTCAAATAAATAAAAATAAATAAATAAAATTTAAAAAAAAAAAAAACCTGTAAACATCCCGAAAGGAAAAGCTAGAACTAAATCTGGGAACTGTGACATATAGTTGACCCCCTATATCTGTAAATTCTCACCTCTAGGTTCAACTGAGAATTGAAAATACATGGGAAAAAAATTGTCTCTGTACTGAAGCTTTTTTTCTGGTCATTAATCTCTAAGCAATACAACAACTATCTATACAGAATGTACAGTGTATTAGGTAATATAAGTAATCTAGACATGATTTAAAAGTTACAGAAGGATTGTGTCATTGATACGCAAATACTATGACATTTTATAAGAAACTTCAATATCCCTGAATTGTGGTATTCCCAGGGGAAACCAAGTCCCCTACATATATTGTGGGACGACTATAATACTAAAAACAACATCAGGGTTTACCAAAACACAAAATAAGGTTACTCAGGTAATTAATCACCATTCACTCACTGACTTAAGTGGAGATAAGTTGTTAGGCATAATCATCACATTCATACGTTTAAAAAAATTAACTGCTTATTCAAGAAGATTACAGAAATAAAAGGGCATGTCAAGAAAATAATAAGTACTTGGATAGCATCTAAAGGAAATTCTATCAGGTCTTTTAAAAAGCATAAAAGGAAGAACACACTGAAAATATATTACTGATTAAAAGGTCCGAGCCTTGGAGGTTTGGGGTTGGGGGTGATCTACAAAGATTAGAAAATGAAACTGTAGTTCCAGCAGAAGGAAAACCAAGGAAGACCTAGGGAAAGGCAGCCTTAAGTACCTCAGAGGAGGTCCGGGAAACCATCCAAACTGTTTTCAAGTGGACAACACTGGATCTTACCACACTCACCTGCCGCAGAAGCCACAAGAGGTTATAACCACAACACAACTCCCAGAAGCCTGGTTTTGACATCTGAAAATGGGTTCTGGGGATGGAGGTTTGGCCCAGCAGTTAAGACACCACATGCGATACCTACCTCTCCTATCAGAGAGCCTGGCTTTGAGTCCGGGCTCCACTTCTGATTCCTGCTTCCTGCTAATGCAGATTCTAAGAGTGAATGCTCAAGTGGCTGGGTCCCTGCCACGTGGGGCAGACTTGGGTTGAAGTCCTAGCTCCTGGCTTCCTCCTGGCCCAGCCCTAGGTGTGGTGAGCATTTGAGGGATGAACTAGCAGATGTGACATCTCTGTCGGTCTCTCTCTCTTTCTGCCTTTTAACTCAATAAATAAAAAATAAAGATAAAAATAGATTCCTTTTCCTCACTCTCTCATCACCAAAAATTAAAAACAGGCCAATTGCTTTCCTACTGGCTCTAATCTCTGTTGTCACTCCATAAACTCATCAGATCACACTCAGTATACAGCATGTTCAAATTTTTAAAAAATGTTTTTTAAAAAAGCACCAATTGGTAAATCACCAAGCATTTTAGTTTTGTTGATAATAAATCAGGTCTTTGTTTTTAATGAATTAACTCAGTTCACGCAAATTGACCACAAAGTGATATCTGAATGAATCCCCTGTATGTCTGCATTAAAGATTTCACATGCTTGCGAGCAAAAACAAATATTACAGAGGGAAGTAAATGAACATTGCAGAGTAGTGGTTTCAGAGTAGCCTTGGTCATGAGCAGAGCTTCCTGGAGATGTTACCTAACCTCAGAGTCTTTTTCCTAACCTGTGAATAGGATTCTGAGGTTCCCTTTTTCTTTGGAAAGAAACTCTGTCAAATCTTAAAACTCCATCAGCCTGTGCCTCTAAACCACTGCAAGATAATGTGTTAGACTGCATACGCGTGGAGTTTGATAAATGACGCACTTCCATGCAAACAGTTCTAAAGCAGAATTATCACTCAAAGATGGCTACATCATTAGCCTCTTCTAGTCCTGCAGATAATATGCAGGGTACACCAGCTTCTCTGGGCCCACAAAATTTCTGACCGCTCCTAAGCATTTCTTAATCCCAGAACCCAAATTTAAGGAGCAGGGTTCTACTTACACTCACGTATTTTATTCCAATCAATTTTAGAGAAGAAAGGATGGCAGCAAAGACCTTCGAACTTCAGTCTCTCTTTCTGGCCACACAGCAAACTTTGAATCAGATCAAGAAATTCACTGCTGACTTTGGGGTCCTCTGGAAACTTCAAAAACCGCTGTTTCAAAAAAGAAAGAAAGGAACAAAGGGAGAAAGAATGGAGGAGGGAAGGAGGGGAGGGAGGAAGGAAAGGAGGAAGGAAGGAAGGAAGGAAGGAAGGAAGGAAGGAAGGAAGGAAGGAAGGAAGGAAGGAAGGAAGAAAGGAAGGAAGGAAATACAGTAATTATTTCCTTAGTGGTACATCAGTTTGTTATGTCCCAAAGTTAAGTATTTCTCACATATGCAAGTCCCTTTAGTTGCCTTTTTAAAGGAAGAAGTTCTGTGCCCTCTTCACTTTGGACCAAAGACACATTCCCAAAATAAATGGCCTGTGCACATCAATAGGCCTCGTTCCTTTGCAGGGGTTCAACACCCTCATGGCTGACCCCTGCTCCCCTCTCCCAACTCATCTCACCAGGCTCCCGTCTCTCTCTTCGCTGCCCAACAATGACGGGCTATTTAAAGCTCCCTGAACAAATCACGCTGTTCTCTCGGCCGAGAACGCGCTCCCCACCCACCCAGCCTGCCCTGGCTGCTTTTTCTGCCCTATCACTGCCTTCCACAAGCTCTCTCTGTGTTCTGCTTTTACACAGACAGAATGATGACAGAGAAAGAAGGAAGAGAGGGTCTTCTCCTTCTTGCTCATTGCTGCAAAACTGGTCCCCTAGAGTACCTGGTACAGTTCACTCACTACTTAAATGCTGAATGAGTGAATCAAATGAAAGAAAGAAATTAGCCCCAAGAGTCACCTAAGGGGAAATTTTAAATGAAGAAAAGACCCAGGAATAACACATGATGCTGTGGGTATTTGGTGCAGTGGTTAAGATGCTGCTTAGGACACCAGCATCCCCTATCAGAGTGCCGGGTTCAAGTCCTAGCTCCACTCCCCATCCCAGCCTCCTGCTAATGCACACCCTGGGAGATGGCAGGTGATGGCTCAAGTACTTAGGTCCCTGCAACCCACATGGGAAACACAGATAGAGTTCCAGGCTGCTGGCCATGGCCTGGTCAACTCCCAAGTGTTGTGGGCATTTGAGTAGCGAACCAGCAAATGGGAGAACTCTGTCCATCTCTGTCTCTCTCTGCCTGTTAAGTAAATAAATATTTTGGGGCTGGCGCCGTGGCTCACTTGGTTAATCCTCTGCCTGCAGTGCCGGCATCCCATATGGGCACCAGGTTCTAGTCCTGGTTGCTCCTCTTCCAGTCCAGCTCTCTGCTGTGGCCCGAGAGGGCAGTGGAGGATGGCCCAGGTGCTTGGGCTCCTGTACCTGCATGGGAGACCAGGAGGAAGCACCTGGCTCCTGGCTTTGGATCAGCACAGCTCTGGCTGTAGCGGTCATTTGGGGAGTGAACCAACAGAAGGAAGACCTTTCTCTCTGTCTCTCTCTCTCACTGACTGTAACTCTACCTGTCAAATAAATAAATAAATAAAAAAGAAGACTGATCTGTATCTTCTTTAAAAAAATAAATAAATATTTTTAAAAAATAACAAATAATGTATGGGTACACATACTGTATTAGGTACTCCAGAAAGATGGAAATTGGATGAAATACTAAGGCCTAAGAATTAAGTTCTCTTTTTCCTTTTGGTTGAAACTATATTTATGCATATGTATGTATGTGTGTATATATATGTGTCTGTATATATACATAAATATGTATATATGTGTGTATATGTATATATGTAGCTATATAGCAGGCTTAATATATAGTGGGAATATAGTTATTAGAAAATGGTTTAGGAAGCCAGTGCAGTGGCAAAGCAGGTTAAAGCCCTGGCCTGCATAACTGGCATCCTATATGGATGTCAGTTTGAGTCCTAGCTGCTCCACTTCTGATCTGGCTCCCTGCTAACGTGCCTGGGAAAGCAGCAGAGGGTGGCCCAAGTCCTTGGGCACCTGCGCCCACATGGGAAACCTGAAAGAAGCTCCTGGCTCCTGGCTCCAGATCAGTTCAGCTCTAGATGTTGCAGCCATTTGGGGAGTGGACCAGTAGATGGAAGACCTACCACCCCACCCCACCAACCCACCCACCTCTGCCTCTCTGTAACTCTTTCAAATAAATAAAATCTTTAAAATTTTTTTAAAAAAGAAAATGGTGGGGCCGTCACCATGGCTCACTTGGTTAATCCTCTGCCTGTGGCACTGGCATCCCATATGGGTACCAGGTTCTAGTCCCGGTTGCTCCTCTTCCAGTCCAGCTCTCTGCTGTGGCCCAGGAGGGCAGTGGAGGATGGCCCAAGTGCTTGGGCCCCTGCACCTGCATGGGAGGCCAGGAGGAAGCACCTGGCTCCTGGCTTTGGATCAGCATAGCTCTGGCCATAGCAGCCATTTAGGGGGTGAACCAACGGAAGGAAGACCTTTCTCTCTGTCTCTCTCTCTCTCTCTCACTGTCTAATTCTGTCAAATAAAAATAAATAAATAAATAAATAAATAAAAGAAAATGGTTTAACCTCATATATATATGTTTGTATATATCAATGTGTACACACACACACACACACATTACCATGTTTCTAATTCATTTCCTCACTTGATTGTGCTACCATACTCAACTGTTAGTTAAGTACTAAGAAGAAAATAATGTAAAATAGAGAGCATGGATTTCAGAACCAAATAGTCTATTATTTTGGGAATGCTACTTAACTTCTCTGTGCTATAGTTTCTGTATCTATAAATGAAAATAATAATAGTGATAGTTTCTACCTCACAGGGTGATTTGAAGATCAGGTTAATAAACTATATTTCATCAATCCTAAGACTCACATTCACTCACATTCAACAGCACAGAAATTAAAATGCATTTTATAATCAATAAAAATACCATACATTCATTGGCAGCAGTGTGTCATCTAGCAGCTGAGATTCAATGAACTACAATTAATAAAGTGTTTGAAATAGCTTTGGCACAGAAGCAAGCGCTAAATAAGTATTTGCTATGATTATTTTCCAGTGTAGTACTGCTAGTTTATATATAAGCATTCACTTACGCAGTAAGATTTTTGTCTTTATTTATTTGAAAGGCAGGGGCACAGAGAGAAAGCAAAAGATCTCCCATCCACTGGTTTACCCGCCCCCTCCCCCAAATGCTCACAACAGCCAGGGCTAGACCAGGCCAAAGCCAGGAGCCTGGAACTCAATTTAGGCCTCCCACATGGGAGGCAGTTCCCAGTCATGTGAGCTAGCTAGCTAGCTCCCATGGTGCATTTCGGCAGGAGCTACAATGGAGAGCATAGGCAGTGTTTGAACCAGGCTCTCTGATACAGGACAGTGGTATCCCAAGCACTACACTAACCACCCCTTCACACGGTGTTTAAGTGACATTTCTCAATGTTTCATAAGAATCTACTAAAGAGTCCTTACCTGGAAATTCATGATGTTATTGAAGGTCCTGGCTGAGGTTCCCTCCGTGAATGGGGACCTCCCATAAACCATCTCGTAAGCGATGACTCCCACCGACCACCAGTCACAGTCCAGGCTGTAGGTGCCTTTCCCATCCCCGTTCATCACGGTCAGCACTTCAGGAGCCATGTAATCGGGGGTCCCAATCGGGAGCCTGGCATTCACCTAGAAAACCATCAATAAATAAAATGAAGACAACAAACTTTCAATTATCCTCCAGTAGATTGACAGCAGCCACATTTCAGACACAAGCTGATCTGTTAGACTGCTATGCTCCCAGGCACTTAAACCTCCTGTCAAGTGGCACACTGGCAGGAAATGCAAACACTGTACCAATTAAAAGGAAAGGAAGAGAGAAAGCACCTAACACAATCAAAGGCAAAGGGGCAAGAGCTGTGGATGGCACACACTCGGGTCACACACATGGGACAGAAGGTGTCTTTCATATACAAGTCTCTGATAGGATAGGACTTCACTCACTTACAGAATCAGCAACATGTTCACAGACGCTAAAGATGGATCCATCAGATGAACCAAACCATTACTGAGAAACTGAGAGCAAGCAGGTAACACACTATTACACATGTACTTTATATTTCAAGTTTAAAAAATTTGGAGACCACTTTTGGAAACCACAACCCTATCCTGGCCTGCCCTCAGGGCAAGACATGATAAATAACTTCCACCAGGGCCAAACATTAATGAGTTCCTTTTCCTCTGATCCTTCCCCACTGTTCAGAAACCCAGGGCCCTCCAATCCAATGGCCCCAAGCATCTGACCTTGGCAAAGTTAGATTAGCACAATGTAGGAGGCCTTTTGTTATAAAGCTCAGTGTATTCCATTTAAAGAACTGTCCTTTATTCCTGAGAACTTGTCCTTCTGACTGTTCCATGTTTAAATATCCTTCATTGCTTGAAATCATGCTGATGAAAAAATTACGTTTTCTGCCCCTCACTCCCACCCCCCTACTAGGCAACGTAGGCAGCCCCTTTGGTCTTCAAAATTGTTTTGAAGTTTTACTGAGCCATGAAATTGGAAGTCGAAGGGATAGCCTCTTTCACCTTCCTCCCTATCCCAACAGAGACCCTGACATTAGTCATACATCATGTTGACCAGTTGTCCTATAATACTACATCATAAACCAGTGGGCTGCTCTTGGGTCAGCAGGTACAGTGCAAACCAATTTTCTTTCCATTCAAGGATGTTAAGTGCCCCTGAAGATTTTGTGGGTATGGCTACATACCTTTAGGGCTGGGCCTTATATCAAGGAAGTAGATTTGCTTCACTTTGCTTTAATTAGTCATTAAGGGAGAAAGGAAAAGTTCAGAGAGGACACCGCCAGGTCTCCTTTCGCCCAGAATGAAGCTGGATGGAGCTCTTCCAGCCCACAACTTTGTCATCCCTCTGCGCAAGACCCTGTCATTACAAGAAACGAGATTTCCTCTCATTCTCCTAATCTCCTCCCTTTAAAGAAATTTTTATTTATTTGAAATGCAGAGTTAGAGAGAGCGAGCAGGGGAGACAAAGAGATCTTCCACCTGCTGGCTCACTCCCCAGATGGCTTCAATGGCTGCAGCCGATTAGAAGCCAGCAGCCAGGAGCTTCTTCCGGGTCTCCCATGTGGTTGCAGGGGCCCAAGCACCTGGACCATCCTCCACTGCTTTCCCAGGCCATAGCAGAGAGCTGGATCAGAAGTGGAGCAGCTGGCACTTGAACTCACGCCCCCGTGAGATGCCAGCACTGGAGGCAAAGGCTTAACCTGCTTCACCATAGCGCTGGCCCCCCATCCCCTCCCTTTTCACAACAAGGTTCAGCCCTTTCTTCAGGCCCACAACCTAGACAGCAGTGGAGCATTGCTATCGTTCACACTGCTCAGCCTGGGCTCTGGGCACACAGTGGGGAAATACTGAGTCTAGGCTGAGACACGGGCTGACTCAAGCTTGAAGACCGAAAGTGACACCATCGAGGGGAAGCCTTAATGTTGGGATGTCTGGGCCAAGACTTCTAAGCCTTTTACTGTTAGCACAAGTGTTAAAGAGCTCAGCACAGAATTAGGGCCAAACTATAGGGTTTTGGTTGTGACCACAATACTGACAATGAGCAATAGATATTTTTAAATAAATAACAAGAAAAACTCTAACACTGTGGTTTGGCTAGCTAATGATAATGTACCTGTATCATTTTTTTTTTAAATGCTTACTCTTTATGCCTAATTACTTTGCAGGACCCTAACTACACAACTGTCAGATATTCATCATGAGCTCTCGCTGTACTTGTTGAACACAAGTTGTTCAGGAATATTCCGTTCTCCTTGTTTACAGCTCGCAGGGCACAGCTGCTTGTTCACAACCAAAGAGTTAAAAGGAACTTGATGGGGTCATATGTATCAGGGTGACCCAGCCAAAGAGCACAAATTGTCAATGCCTCATTTCCAAACTAATGACCAGACTTAGAGAAGACAGGCAAATAATTCCCCAAAGTAATCCTTGCCTCAGAATGCGATTGTGATTACATACATTTATATCCAACAATTTTCTAAATTCTATTATTAATTGGTACCAAAAAGATATGAAAGGAGAAATACAAGCTGACTCACTCTTTGTACATCTCCCACAATAGTGCCTAATCATGATTAATAATGGTTTTTAATGATAATTAATGATTACTCAGTCTCCATTAGTCACTGACCTCCACGGACATTAAACCTGTCCAACATATAATCTCACATCCTACCAAGGCCTTCCAACATGCTTTTTCTCTCCTCCTGTGGCGATTAATCCAGCTAATCCAGTGAGGCACTAAAAGTGAACATGTGCTAGGAGTCCAGCCTGTCCACAATGTACCATCTGACAGCGCCCCAGGAGTATAAAACCATGGTTAATTTTCATCATATTAATGGGGAAGAAAAGAAGCTGGGAGAGGAGGGAGGGAAGGAGAAAAGGGTCAACTTAGCAGATTCTTTAACAGGAGAATTTACTTAAACATAAAATTGTGGGGCCAGCGCTATGGCTCAGTGGGTTAACACCCTGGCCTGAAGCACCGGCATTCCATATGGACCCAAGTTTGAGACCCGGCTGCTCCACTTCCGATCTAGCTCTCTGCTATGTCCTGGAAAAGCAGTAAAAGATGGCCCAAGTCCTTGGGCCCCTGCACCCGCGTGGGAGACCCAGAGGAAGCTTCTGGCTCCTGGCTTCAGGAATGAACCATTGGATGGAATACCTCTCTCTCTCTCTCTCTGCCTCTCCTCTTTCTGTATAACTCTTAACTTCCAAATAAATAAACAAATCTTTAAAAAAAAAAAAACCATAAAATTATTTACCTAACTTTCCCTATCCAGCTGCCCAGGGCATTAAACCTACACTTGGGCCAGTGCCACGGCTCACTAGGCTAATTCTCCACCTGTAGCGCCAGCACCCCAGGTTCTAGTCCTGGTTGGGGAGCCAGATTCTGTCCCGGTTGCTCCTCTTCCAGTCCAGCTCTCTGCTGTGGCCCGGGAAGGCTGTGCAGGATGGCCCAAGTGCTTGGGCCCTGCACCTGCATGGGAGACCAGGAGGAAGCACCTGGCTCCTGGCTTCAGATTGGCACAGTGCCGATCTGTGGCCATTTGGGAGGTGAACCAACGGAAGGAAGACCTTTCTCTTGTCTCTCTCTCACTAACTCTGCCTGTCAAAAAAAAAAAAAAAAAAAAAAACCTACATCTGCACAAACAGGGAAAGGAAGTCTATGTTATTCCTGTGCAGAAAAGAAATACAATCTCTTCACTCCTACAGGAGTCTCCACCAGCTAACAGGGGCCAAGAGCCCCTTACCATGCTACGACGCACTTCCATTACAAGCTCCTCACAGCTGTGTTCACTAGAGCTCAGATACAGGTTGGAGTGGCTGGCTGTTTGCCATGCTGCTCTTTGAGGCTCCAATAAGGCGAAGTGGGCAGCCTAAGCCACACAGCAGGTCTTACGGTTGCTAGGCCCTCATTCTGTGTTTACTAACATAAAGACTCCAAAGAAACGTTCTTAAGAAGAGATAATGGGTGATGGAATACTCAACAGATCCAAGACTCACAAATAGCCAAAACACATAGATGATATTCTGGGGGTGATAGGAAGGAGGATGGGTTGATTTGGGGTAACACACAGTCATTCCAGGAAATGTGGGCTGTATTTTGTATGGTACCTTTTGAGCATAGCAAACACTGAGAACTTGCCATAGGCCTGTAAAACATTCTATTTAAAGGAGACACATGTTTAGCCCACCACCATTGATCAAAAATATTTTTTAAAAAATTATAATTCTATGGAATCTACATCTGACTTGATCTAGAGTGCAGATTATTGTTCTCCTGTAATAAAAGGGCCTCTGCACTTAAAATGATGCAAAAAAAAAAAAAAAAATCCCTTAACTGCTTGTCACATCCTGGCCGTATGAGCACAAGCGAAAGGAGGGACTATACTCTCAAGCAGGTGCACAAAGGGCCATACCTCCTTGACCAAAATAATCAGAGGCTGAGCCTGGAGTTGCAAATAAACCCAAGAGTCTCTGAGAGGCTCCTGGCCTGCAGTGAAGGTTGCTGCAATCAGAGGAACTCAAAAGGGCAGTGGAAGCTCTGAAAAACAGAACTCAACACGAACAGGAGCCCTTTCTGTCCCCTGAGGGCTCTGAAGGCAGGGACGCGGAGATTGGGCCTTATTCTCAATTCCCATTTATTTACCAAGCAATGACTTTGTGTCCTAAACTAGTTTTCTGAGTAGGTTTCCTTACTGCAAACACATATTCCTGGCTGTAGTAATTAGATTTCTGATGCTTCTCCATCTACTTGCAGGCATCTCAGCCGGGACTAATTTGACC
The DNA here is from genome assembly GCF_964237555.1 of Oryctolagus cuniculus. Taxonomy (NCBI): domain Eukaryota; kingdom Metazoa; phylum Chordata; class Mammalia; order Lagomorpha; family Leporidae; genus Oryctolagus; species Oryctolagus cuniculus. The sequence continues at coordinate 15,879,329 of NC_091452.1, forward strand.
AACCTCTTCCTAACCCTAACCCTGTTTCCCAGGGACATTTGGCAACATCTGGAGAAGTTTTTGTTTTCACAACTGTGGGAAATGCTGCTAATGATATCTAGAGAGTAGGGGCCAGGGACACCCCTAAACATCCTGTTACAGCCAGGATAGTCTGCTACAACAATTATCCAGACCACAATGTCAGTAGTGCTGGGGTTCTATTGTCAGACCACGGGCCTGTACGACAGTTTCTGTCTAAATGCAGGTGTCTAATAATGTCACCAATGTAACATAAAGTTTCTGAATCCTAGATAATAAAGCTTTGCATTATTTAATTATTTTTCTGTGCTTTATTCCCCTAAACTCGATACCTAAGTTTTCATATCTGTTTCTGAATTACATATAAATTTTTAAACATAGATGCTTTGATTCTCCAATTCTTCACTTGATCTTAGCCAGAAGGCCAAGGACTAATGTAATGATCAGGTGAATAGGTTCTAAGAACATAGCCTGAAAGAAATGACAGTGCTGAGGGTGACAAATCCCACCTTGGACAGCATGGGGAGTCTGTCCAAGAACCTGAACGCGAGGTGAATTACCTCCAGTAGGTCTCAGGTCTTAAGAACAGGTAGGAGGTGCAAAGACAATGCCGCGCCAAGCCTTTTCCTCCATCTAATACTACCCGCCAAGCCTTGTCCTCTGTCTAATACTACCCACATTTCCTCCAAGGAATTTAAAGGAAAAAATGCAATTTTACATACTGTCCTTTTTACCAAGAACTGAATTCTCAGCTTGGGCAGTATTTTGAAGATTGGGTTCTCCAACCTCTTAATTTTTGCATCCTTCTAAAACCAGCATTTTCTGGAGACAGAATGAAAGGCCAGTTCTTAGTGGTTCATCAAGGTCACCAAATGGCTCAGTCATGAAGCAAGTCTTCAAAACCTAAGTCAATTTTCTCCTAGGCCTATCCTTTTTTGCATAATTCACATTGCGGCACACGCAAAATTTATTAGAAGGTTTTTTTTTAACTCCTTTTTTACTTTGTCATTTCTCTTTTAAAGAAGTCTCCCCCTGGATCTCAACAGCTGCCCTCTTGCCTCCCTAATTAGCATGTGGGATACAGTTTAATTTTTACCAAGGTTTAAGACTTAAAAATGATATTCTGAGCACTAGGTTCTTAGCACTTAAGGATATCTGGCTGAAATGCTCCAGTAATTAATTCCAATTTTGCTGCATAGGAAATAGAAGATTTGAGCAAAAGAGGGTTACATTTCATCAAAATATTTTAAAAGTAGAAAAGATGATATAACAGAAGACAGTCTATAACAGGCAAGGAAAACAAAATACGTATTGTCTTGTCTTTTTAACCGCAGTGTAAGAATGTTCCTAAAGCTGTTTTTTAGGGTATTAACAGGGCTACACATAAAAGGGTACCATGATCTGGGAACTGGCTCATGCGTCCACACTCACTCCCCAGGTGAAGGCTCCAAAATGCGGCTCCCCATTCTACCCCAATACTTCTCAAACTTCTCAAGACCCCAGAATGCTCTGCAGTACAAACTCTGCTCAGGGTACTTCATTCCATTTTTTTACCATCTTATTTGAATTCATCTTAGCAGCCGATCCAAAATCCACCAGCTTGATGTGTCCTGTTCGGTCAATGAGAATGTTCTCGGGCTTGATGTCTCTGTAAGGGAATTGGGACAATGAAGCCGTGCTGTGCTCTCCGTGCCAATCAGCAGGCAACTGCTAACCTAGGATCTCAACTCAGCCAAGAATCTTAGCTTCCCCTACACAGACCTCCTCTGTCGATGGATGTAAATAACTAGCGTATATTAAAAAGAAGGAAAGGAGGAAGGAAGAAAGAGAAGGAAGCAAATATTTATTAGTCGGGCTATTTCTCCCAGAGATACACATTTTACATTACAAAAACTTAGGCCAGGGCGGGAGCACAGCCACCAAGACACAGTTGAGGTGCCCTGACCAGGGTGCTGGGATTCACTATCGGCTCTGGCTCCTCACTCCAACCTCCTGCTAACGCAGACTCAAGGAGGCAGTGGAGATGGTTGGAGTGGGAGACTGGAGAGAGTTCCTGGCTCCCAGCCTTGGCCTCCGAGCATTTGGGGAGTAGGTCAGCAGATGGGTGAGCTCACGCACATGCTTGCTCGTGCATGTACTCTCTCTTCCTCTCAAATAAAAAATAATAATAATTGTAAGGGGAAAAAAGTAAAGAAAACAAACTAAGGCCAAAAGAAGCTGAGGAAGTTGTCCAGGGTCATGCAGCTGGCTGACAGAAAGACAAAGGCTCTGCTGCAGATTCCATGTTTTGTGGTCTAGCCATCCTGGCGTCCCCTCCGCGAAACACCGGACGAGTGAGCATGGGAAGAACACTCATCACTGAGGATGTGGGAGATACCTCCGTCTGTCACTAACAGGCACGGCCAGGAGGACAACCCCATGGCTTCTACTCCTGTGTGCATGCCAGTTCCTTCTGTAAATCACATTCAGCCTGTCCATCATAAAGCCCAAAGAGCCGTGCAAGAGTTCCTGGTCTTAGCTACATTCACAGGGCTTGCTCTCCAGAACACTGGGAACATCACAATTCCAGGCCTATGTCACTGCTGAACGGGCAAGCTGAGGTATCTGCCACTTTGGAAAGCTTCCCTCCCGCCAGTTCCAAATGGGAATGGCTACAAATTGGAAAAAGCATTATTTTGATCCTGAAGTGATTTGTTCATTACCACACAGGAACTCTTATGTGATACAGATAAATTCTCGGTATGCTACCAAAAAGTCCTACTTACCGATGTACATATCCCATCTGATGAACGCTGTGGACAGCCAAGATCAGTTCAGCCAAGTAGAACTGAATCATGTTTTCATCTAATTGGTCCTCATATCTATTCAAAAGTGACAGCAAATCCCCTCCTGGCTGATATTCCATGACCTGTAGAGAATGCCGACATTGTTAATTTTTCACACAACCAAGAAAGGGAACACTTCAATAGGATCCTCAGATACTACCTGACGTGTTGCAGTTACGATGCAGACACGTGAGACATATTGTGAGACATGGAATGAGGTCCCTGCCCTAGGGAAATTACATCCGTTCCCCTGAGAGAATCAACAGAATGAAAGCCTAGTCCCAGACACCAGGCACGTTTGCAAGGCAAGCTTGAACAGCTGAATTAAATCCACCCACTCCCCCATGCACCCAGATCGACACCCAGACATTCCCCAGGAGCAGGTACACAGCATGGATGGATTTTCCTGCAGGGCAGCAAACTCCCTGGCATCCTCTTTGCACTCCCTTCAGCAGCCATCAGATTACAGGAGGCATGCAGAAAATGTGGTACAATCATTTCCCTTACAGTTGGCTTAGGAAGCAATCGACAGTCTCTATTAAAAATTTATATGTGAAATATAGAACCTCTGGCCTCATAACTCCACTTCTACCAATTTATTTTACAGGTACAATAGTTTTCTGATAAACAGAGAGAGAGAAAAATAGATTCACTGCAGAGTTGTAACACACACACACAAAAACTTGGAAGTCATCCAAATAGCCATCAATAAGAGACTGGCTAAAATATGATACATCTAAATAATGGGATATGATGCAGATATTGAAGATAAATGGGCTCCATCTATTCATACAGCAGTGGGAATCTGTCCAAGATAATATGGGCAGGAGTTTAAAAAAGTTTGTGGAAAATGTGCATCCTTTTCATCCCCTTCCTTCAAGAATGTTTTGTAAAGTGATATCCTCTACAGGGCAAAGTACAGCATAACCCCCTTTTTGTAACAAAAACAGTGAGTTATAATATTTATCAGTGTGTATATGGGGAAAAAATACAGACTATGAGGCCTGAGATAAAACTCTGTGATTAGCAAGAAAAAAAATTGGTTTCTGCCACAAGGAACTGAAATCCTTCCACCTTTTGATGATAACCGGAGGAGATGCCCAGGAATCACACCTGGCCCCAGACCACACAGCCTGGGTGGTCTCAGACCCCAGCAGGGTCCTCCCTCTGCCTTTCAGGTCCACCCTCGGTAGAACAGGGCTAAGACCAATCCCCTAGCAGAGGCCTGGACCAGTGGGAGGCCCTCAGCTGCCGTCCTGGCCCTTCACTGCTTGGTCCTTTCTGCTCTGGCTGGCAAGAAGCTGGGACCCAATTTCACTGTCAGTGTTAACTCTTCCACAGTTCTCCGGTTATTAGCCATACTATGAATGCCTTTTATTCTAAGTGGTCTCAAATCTTTTTCTGGAAAAAAACAATACCTGGATATAATCCTAAAAAATTTCAAAAAAAAAAAAAACACTAAATCTACCAAACTACTGCACTCCACAAGCATAGTCCACAATCCACATCTGGGACGTGAAATCTCAACAGCATCCTCCCAACTCCTGCTTGGTTTTAGTCCAGAATTAGAAGAACGCTCCAGACAGATCAGACGTGGAGCATCTACACATAACCCTAAAGGCCCCAGAAGTTGGCCCCGCACCAGTCCCCCTTGAACCCGAGACCCAAGTCAGTGGGGAAGCTGCCTTGCACATCCTCCTCCAGGGCCCCTCGCAACCTGCGATTCCACCCCCTTCCCACGGCTTCTCACACACAGCAGACACTGGACAACCGCACAGGAAGAATAAGGCTCCGTCTGCACTGTGATTGCTGAAAACAGATGGATTCATGAATGAATAAGAGGAGCAAGACTAGAAGGGGCAGCAGCCACCATGCATCTTCAGCTCCCCCAAAGTCACAGCTGACGTCAGTCGCTCGTCCCAGTCCTGGAGCCACCTGGCTGCCTACAGCTCACCCACTCATCCCAACCTGGTTCTCCACAGGCCCCGGGTACGTGGGTGATGCTAATCTGTACGTCTGTTTTAAATATATGTTGCCATTAAAAAGGTCTTAAACATCAAAAAAAAATTTTCACAGATAATAACAGAAGTACTCATACTTTTAGAACTGAAATGTCTTAAAATAAGAACAATACATATTTATGACAAGTCACAGCTATAAAGTTCCTGTGGCTCTATTAATGGTGTGAGAAAGCAGGATGGTTTGTGAGTCTGAGAGCTGCATGCGAGGCAGCCACTGCAACCACTAGGAGGTCACCACTGACCCCTGCTAAGTACACACCAGCTACTCCAGAGAATTCTATTTGTTTTGTCCAGTTGAATTGTTCTGAAAATAAAAGGGCAGAAAGATACGTACCCTTTGTTCCTATTCAAAGATCCCAGCCCAAACTAGTCTTCTCTGTGAGTCAAACAACTCTGCATTTCTTCAAGAACCAGGGTTGGGTGAGAAAACAAGCAACCCAAATTACAACAGCTGCTAGCCATGGGTTCCACATCACGGGGCCAAAATAGACACATCAAATGATAGACCTCTAAATAGAACAGGCCTTGTCAAAGAAACTAATCAAACTTGCCCACGAACACAATTCCAGATTACTGTACTAAAAATTCCAGTGAGCACCAGGAGGGGAACTTAGTTTGCACATTTATGAGTAAACTTGGCTATCCCAAGACATTATCCATATCCCAAAAATATACCATTGGAGAAGAGTTGCTCATTTTGGTATAGGGAAGACGGCTCGTGTGCGGTCAACAGCTATGGGTTTGGGTATGGTTTGAATGTGTTCTCTCCAAGGCTTCATGTGTTGGGAACTTGGCCATCCACATGGCAATGTTGAAAAACAGTGGGACGTGCAAGAGGCGAGGCCTAGTGGTAAGTTGTAAGCCTGGCCCCTCCCTGCTCTCGGGTTTCCTGTCTTGCCTACCATGATGCTATTTACCAGGAGGTGATGGAGCCAGGGGCCCCTGGGCCCATGGAGCTGGTGCCACGCTATTTGGACTTCTTGCCTCCAAAACTATGAGCTAAGTAAATCTCTTTATTCTAAAGTTCCAGTCTCGGGTATTTCATTATAGTAACAGAAATCTGAATAATACACCAAACCAGTCTCAACCAATAGCATGCTGTTGAGCTTAAAGAGATAATAAAGCACCAAGACTTGAGGGCTTTCAGAAGACAGTTTGAGACTGTTAAAACGACACCAAATCATGTGGCTCCAGAAGCAATGTTGAAAGTTGCAAGCTAAGTCTTCAAGTCTTGGTACCAGATGACTTGTTGTGAACCAAAGACCGGGGTCAGCAGAACACTGAACTAATCAAGGACGACAGAGGCCACCCAGGTTGTGTCAGAGGGTTCATCTGCTCCAACCAAACTTGTCCAAAACTGGAGCTCTATCCTTGACTCTTACCACTCAGAGAGGGCTGGGAGGTGTTGATCCCCCAAAATGCGACTTCTAACCCAGGAAGGCTGTAAGGGTTTCCCAGGCCTGCCTGCCCATCAGAAGCCCTGGAAGAAGTGCTTTTCTAAAAAATGGTAAGACACATTCACCCAAATAAATATCTGAGTGTCAGGCACTGTTCTAGATATTAGGAAAACTACAGCAAACAAAACAGGAAAATTGCTACCTTCAAGGAGCCAGCATTATAGTGGAATGAAAAAGAAAATTATTTTAAATTATAATAAATAGTGCAGGCATTTAGCCTAGTAGTTAAGAGTCAAAATGCCTGGGTTCAATTCCTGGCTCTGGCTCCTGATTCCAGCTTCCTGTTAATGCAGATGCTGGGAGGTGGAGTTCTCAGCTCCTGGTTCCAGCCCTGGCCCAGCTTTGGCCGTTGTGGGCACCTAAAAAGTGAACCAGCAGATGGGGGAGCACATTTGTTCTCTCTCTATATATATATGTGTGTGTGTGTGTGTGTGTGTCTCACTGCCTCTCAAACAAAAAACTCAAAAATAAATAACAATATGCAGTATAAAAGAGTCAGCTATATCTCCTTCTTATGCCACCTCTTTAGGGAGCTTCTTAGAAATATGGATTCTAAGGGCTGATGCTGTGGCATAGAAGATTAAGCCTCCGCTTGCAGCACCAGCATCCCATATGGGTGCCGGTTCAAGTCCCAGCTGCTCCACTTCCCATCCAGCTCCCTGCTAATGTGCCTTAGAAAGCAGCAGAAGATGGTCTACATCCTTGGGCCCCTGCACCCACATGGGAAACCCAGAAGAAGCTCCTGGCTCCTGGCTTCAGCTTGGCCCAGCCCCAGCCGTTGCGGCCATTTGAGGAGTGAACCAATGTCAGTTGATCTCTCTCTCTCTCTCTCTGGCCCTCCTTCTCTGTAACTCTGACTTCCACATAAATAAATAAATCTAAAAAAAAGGGGAGGGGTAAAAGAAAAGAGAGAGAGAAATATGGATTCCAGAGACTGACCCCAGACTTCATGGGTCAAGCTCTATAAGTAGGGCCCAGGAATCTGCATTTTAAGGAGCCACTGCTTCCTATGCAGCTAGGCTCGCGCTGCACTGAGACCCACAGTTGGTGAGGCCGTGGGGCCAGTGTGGCTCCCACTCCAGCTGAACGCAAGGTTTCCACAACAGAGGTGTCCTTGAACGAAGCTCGGCTTTAATAAAACAGCCCTCGCTGCTGCTGCTGCTGCCTGTGTTGCTTCAGTGACTACCTGCAGCCTTTCTGAATATCAAGACAAGATCACGGACAACAAAAGGCTGGAAAAGAACCAGCCCATCAGCACTGAAGGAATGATCCTGCATCTTTGCAAGGACCGGAGATGCACAGGGGGAACAGCTGTGGGTCACTGCAGTGGTGGCCACCAAGGCGTAGAAACCAAAGGCTGGGGAGACAGGAGCCAGGGAAGAGCCCTTCAGTGAAACAGCGCTAAACAATGCGGCAACCCCACCGACCACAGAGAACGCTCAGCAGCTGACAGACGAGCCTGGCTTGGAGCTATAACGGACTTGCTCTTTTAAAGCAAAGACTTCTAGGCCAACAGAGACAGCCCCTTCTGATGGCAGCAGCTGCAGATGCTAATTAAAGGGCAAATCTTACATGTGTTCAGTTTGGAAGGAGCGGCTGCCTCTCTACTGGTGTTTGCATCTAAACCCCTTGAACTAGGATGACAATTTCCACCTTTTCTATTGCATTTGAAATGAAGGACAAAATATCGTGTGTGTTTGCGCATGTGTGTGCTCAGGCATGCACATGTATGCACATTTACCCACATGCATGATCAAATGCATGTGCACACAAATATGGGAGGGGGGTGAATATGTAATAGTCCTTTAGTCCTGCTATGGTAAGACTGTGTCCCCTAAAAGGTCATATGTTGAAAATATAAAGCACAAATTGATATAGCAATGGTATTTGGAACCACGGCCTTTGTATATAATTGGGGTTAGATGAGGTCACAGAATGGAGCCCTCATGATGGCATCAGTGGCTTTTTAAGAAGAGGATGAGGGGCCGGCACTGTGGCGTAGCAGGTAAAGCTGCCATCCGCACTGCCAACATCCCATATGGGCACCGGTTCAAGTTCCAGCTGCTCCACTTCCAATTCAGCTCTCTGCTATGGCCTGGGAAAGGAGTAGAAGACGGCCCAAGTCCTTGGGCCCCTGCACCCACGTGGGAAACCTGGAAGAAGCTCAATGCCCTTGGCTTTGGGTCAGCCCAGCTCCAGCCACTGTGGCCGTTTAGGGAGCGAACCAGCAGATGGAAGATCTCTTTTTTATTTATTTATTTGACAGGCAGAGTTAGACAGTGAGAGAGAGTTGGACAGTTAGACAGAGAGAGAGAGACAGAGAGAAAGGTCTTCCTTCCATTGGTTCACCTCCCAAATGGCTGCTACAGCCGGCGCTGCACCAATCCGAAGCCAGGAGCCAGGTGCTTCCTCCTAGTCTCCCATGTGGGTGCAGGGCCCAAGCACTTGGGCCATCCTCCACTGCCCTCCCGGGCCACAGCAGAGAGCTGGACTGGAAGAGGAGCAACTGGGACTAGAACCTGGCGCCCATGTGGGATACCGGCGCTGCAGGCGGAGGATTAACCTAGTGCTCCACGGCGAAGGCCCCAGATCTCTCTCTCTCTCTCTCTCTCCCTCTCTCTCTGCCTCTGCCTCTCTGTAACTCTGCCTTTCAAATAAAGAAATAAATATTTTTTAAAAAGATGAACCTGAAGTTAACACACTTGCTCTGCTCCGCTTCTATGTTATGGTGTAGCAAGAAGGCTGTTGTCCCACACTGGGACAACACCAGCATCTTGTTCATAGAATTCCCACCCTCCAGAACTGTAAGCCAAATAAACTTCTGCTCCATCTAAATTAACCAGTCACAGGTGTTGCGTTACAGCAACAGAAAACAGATTAAGACAAATAGCTCCACTCCAATTTGCATAGGGCATCATTAGAAGCAAGCAGTACTAGCCGCCTCTTAGAAATGTCTCCTTGAAATGCCTGCACATTCAGCATGACTGAAAGTGCCGCGAAAAGATGGAATGATGCCACCAGCGTCATTATCTGCCCAGCGTTCCTGATCCCTGGCACAGGGGAGGAGGGAGGACTCCTCTAAACAGTGGCCCCCGGCAGAGAACCTCAATTATCCTTCCTGAAGGGCAAGGTGACCGTGAGAAAAAGAGAAAAGGCCATTTATCTCAGAAAATATGAATGCAGCCTGACTCATTCATCTGTTGAAAAAAGCCTTATTGAGAATTGAATCATTCACAGTCAAAGCAAGAAACAGCAGCCTCCAACCAGGTAATTGAGGACGTTACCTAATAAAGGGGCTGTTTACAAAGCTTCCAGTTAGGTTACAAGAAATAAACATGAGCTGATGAGCACACTCCACAGCCAGCAAGAGCAGGGGAACAGTCCGTGGCCGGAGAGAAGGAGGGGAGGGATTTCAGATGTGTGTACTACCGTGATGGGACAAAGGGAAGAAGCAATCCCCAGAAATGACAACTGGAGGACATCGGTTCTCAAATGAGTCCCCAGACCAGGCAAAACAGCATTGTCGGGAACTTACTAGAAATGCAGGGGAGGGTGATGTGGCACAGTGGGTTAAGCTACCACTTGAAATCCCCACATCCCATATCGGAGTGCCTGGGATTCAGGCCTGCCTCCAAGTCCAACCCGGCTCCCAGCTAATACACCTGGGAAGCAGTAGATGATGGCCCAAGTACTGGGCGTCCTGCTATTCATGTGGGAGACCCAGATGGAGTTCCTGGCTACAGCCCAGCCCGGCCCAGCTCTGGCTGTTACCGGCATCTGAGGAATAAACCAGAGAATGGAAGACAGCGTTCACATTCTCTTCTCCCCTGCCTCACTCTGCCTTTCAAATAAATAAAAAGGAAAGAAAGAGATGCAAGTCTGGAGTAGGTGTTTGGCCTAAGCTGTTAAGACGGCTGAATAGGATGCTTACGTCTTATATGGGAGGACCTGGGTTCAAGCCTGGCTCCAGCTTCCAGCTAATGCACACCCTGGAAGAGAATGGGTGATGTCTCAAGGGTTTAGGTCCATGACATCCACATGGGAGACATGGATCAGGTTCCTAGCTCCTCGCTCAAGGCCCCAGCCCTGGTGGGCATTTGGGAAGCTAACCAGCAAATGGCAGGCCTCTCTCTCTCTCCGTGTCTCGTTGTCTATCTGCTTCTCAAATTAAAAATACAAATTCCTGGGTCCTATCCTAGACCTACTAAATCAAAAACTCTGAGTATAGGACCAGATACACTGGGACAGGAGAATCAAATTGTGACTCCTAAAATGGAAAACTCTAAATGCAGTCACCAAGGCAGCACCATGCTCAGCAATTCAATTGGGGTCAATAAGGGGTATTGATGCCTCGTTTTGCCAAAAAGGCCAATGACTCTGAAGAGACCCAACGAGGGACAGATGAAACAAGAACTAAAATGCTAGGGGGCCAGTGCTGTGGCATAGTGGGTTAAGCCTCAGCCTGTGGTGCCAGCAACCCATATGGGCGCCAGTTCAAGTTCCAGCTGCTCCTCTTCCAATCCAGCTCTCTGCTATGGCCTGGGAAAGCGGTGGAGGATGGCCCAAGTCCTTGAGCCAACTGCACCCACATGGGAGACCCAGAAGAAGCTCCTGGCTCCTGGCTTCAAATTGGCTCAGCTTCACTGTTGCAGCCATTTAGAGAGTGAATCAGAGGATGGAAGACCCCTCTCTCTCTCCGTCTCTCCCTTTCTCTTAACTCTGCTTCTCAAATAAATAAATAAAAATCCTTAAAAAAAAATACTGATATGCTAGGGAACACCCCAATCTGATGGGCATCTGGCTCCCAAACTCTGGCTTCTGAAGAGGCAACACGTGAACACACGCCTGGAGAGCTTTGAGACATGCCTGAAAAGCTGGATCATCTGAGCCAAGAGATCAAAACAGCACATGTCTCGTTGTCAAAACTATCCTAAGCTGCCATGCTGCACGGCAGTAAACAATGAAGAGCTGCCATCATTAGTTCCCTCCAGACTCCCCGTGACAGCAGAGGCGGGGGCTCACGGAGGCCCTGGGGTCAATGTCCACTTCCAAGTTGTTCCTCTACAGGAAAGAAACACTGCCCACGAAACTGCACGAGTGTGGACTGAAAATCAGACAGCAAACACAAAGAGCTAATCCCAAACAGCACATGGGAATCAGGGTCCTTATTGGCAGTGCTCGGGATGAGTATTATGAGGGGTCTTCAAAAAGTTCATGAAAAGTAAGTGTTATGTGAAAACTATACAGGGATGTCTCTACAATTTTGCACCAAAGTAAACTTACTGTTCAATCCCATTTTCCCACAGACTTTTTGGAGTACCTTCATAGACTGTCATGAGTAAGAATATGGGGCCCTGGGGCCGGCACTGTGGCGCAGCGGGTTAATGCCCTGGCCTGAAGAGCCAGCATCCCATATGGGCGCCGGTTGAGTCCCGGCTACTCCACTTCTGATGCAGCTCTCTGCTGTGGCCTGGGAAAGCAGTAGAAGATGGTCCAAGTGTTTGGGCCCCTGCACCCACGTGAGACCCAGAGGAAGCTCCTGGCTCCTGGCTTCAGATTGGCACAGCTCCGGCTGTTGTGGCCATTTGGGGAGTAGATAGAAGACCTCTCTCTCTCTGCCTCTCCTTCTCTCTGTGTAACTCTGAGTTTCAAATAAATAAATAAATCTTAAAAAAATTTTTTTAAAAAGAATATGGAGTCTAGCTTCAAATCCCAGCTCAACCTTTTATTACCTACAAAAGTAGCTGTCAGAACTTCTGAGGCAGATTAGTCCCCCTTGCCCCAAATCCACCCTTCTCTTTTTCATAGTAGTAGGAATTTTTAAAAAAAGATTTATTTATTTATTTGAAAGTCAGAGTTACACAGAGAAGGAGAGGAAGAGAGAGAGAGAAAAGGTCTTCCATCCACTGGTTCACTCTCCAATGGGCTGCAACGACTGGAGCTGCACCAATCCAAAGCCAGGAGCCAGGGTACAGGGGCCCAAGGACCTGGGCCATCTTCTACTGCTTTCCCAGGCCACAGCAGAGAGATGGATCAGAAGTGGAGCAGCCGGCACTCGAACCGGCACCCATATGAGATGCCGGCACTGCAGGTGGCAGCTTTACCCACTACACTATAGCACCAGGCCCCACAGTAGTAAGAATTTTAACAGAATATAGACCATGCAGCCATACAGCACACAACCAAGTCTCCTTCACAGCTAGCTTTGCAGTCACGTGACTAAGTTCTGGCCAATAAGATGTGCAAGGAAGTGATGCGTCCAACTTGCGCACCATTCTATATGAAAGGAATTTGCTGGCTCTGGATTTCTGCTCTTTTCTCCTATTAGCCTGCAAGAACAAAGACAGAAACTGGCTCAACCACGTAGAGGAGATCAACTCCCTAAGGAATGGGAGCACCACACATGGAAAGAACCTGGGTCCCTGAATTACTGCACACACAGAAATGCTCCACCAATCCAGACTGTAGGTCACAGCAGCCAAGCCTGCACCTTAACTGACACATCTCCACACGCAACTGGGAAACAGCTTTGGAACGAGCAGAGAGAAGACAACGTAAGTCTCAGCTGGGGAAGGAGGTCGGTTACAGGCTGAAAACCAGGGCAGCCTGAAGAGGTCGATAACACAAAAAACACCAACAGCAGGAATCTCACAAAGAACTCAGACGCATCAGAACTACACGTGCTGAGCTGCAAAACGATGCTTTGAGAAGTTCACTCGTTCGTGGAAGGGCACTTTGGAAGGCATCTGTTCTACAGAATTCAACAGATTTCTTCATGAACCATATAAACGAAGCACCGTTTCCCTGGGCAACCTGCCAGAATACGGCCCTGGCTTTGTTATATAGAACCAGATGACACAGTGGTGTTTGCTATGACCTTCTATACACTAGAAAATGGTAAGCCATGCTCGTTGGTATGTCGCTGCAAACGGGAAATTTTTAACCATCAAAAAATCCAGTAGGATCCAAGGTAAATTTCTTTCTACTGTATCTCACTGGGTCTGTCTTGAATTATATACATAAGAGAGCAAAAAACTCACAGCTCACATAATATTTCTTTTCTTTTTTTTTTTTTTTTTGAGAACAGTCTTCCTTTGCCATTGGTTCACCCTCCAATGGCTGCCACAGCCGGCGCGCTGCGGCCGGCGCACCGCGCTGATCCGATGGCAGGAGCTAGGTGCTTCTCCTGGTCTCCCATGGGGTGTAGGGCCCAAGTGCTTGGGCCATTCTCCACTGCAGTCCCTGGCCACAGCAGAGAGCTGGCCTGGAAGAGGGGCAACCGGGACAGAATCCGGTGCCCCGACCGGGACTAGAACCCGGTGTGCCAGCGCCTCAAGGCGGAGGATTAGCCTAGTGAGCCGCGGTGCCGGCCGACACATAATATGATTTCTATAACATAATAAGTAAATTTTTATGTAAGTTAAATCCCTTTGGGGGCTGGCACTGTTTGTAGCAGGTAAAGCCACTGCCTGCAGTGCCAGTATCCCATTTGGGCGCCAGTTCGAGTCTCAGTTGCTCCACTTCTGATCCAGCTCTCTGCTATGGCCTGGGAAAGCAGTAGAAGATGGCCCAAGTCCTTGGGCTCCTACGCCTGTATAGGAGACCTGGAGGAGACTCCTGGCTCCTGGCTTTGGATTGGCGCAGCTCTGGCTGCTGCGGCCATCTAGGGAGTGAACCAGTGGATGGAAGACCTCTCTTTTCCTATCTTTGCCTCTGCTTCTCTGTAACTCTGCCTTTCAAATTAATAAATAAATCTTTTTTAAAAATCCCTATGAAATTAATCATGCATTTATTCAATAAATATTTCTTAAGCTGTTTACCTAGTAAAGCTCTACTGGGAGCGACAGCGACATAATTGCTCCCCTGTGGAAGAAGCAGACTAGCGGGCAGGACCAACACCTGCTCTTGAAGAGGAAGCACAGCGTGATATGGGCATAGCAGAAGAGGTCCATCCCAGAAGCACAGGCTCCAGGAGGACGTTCTAGAAGCAGCAGCATCTAATCCAAGCCCAGAAGGAAAAAGAAGAGTTGGCCAGGCCAAACAGGGGATGAGGAAACAGCACATGGCAAAGTCAAAGGCAAGGTCAAAGAACCAAAGGAATGAAAGGAGAGAGGGAAAAAGAGAGAGAGAGAGAGAGAGGAGAAAGCCCCCAGGCTGGAGACACATGCCACAGAGGCCTTGGAAGCCCCACGCAGAATCTGGACCGCATCCAGCAGCCAGGAGGGAGACTGGAAGTTTCAGTGGTGAAGTGACTCGGTGGCATCGGAGGACGAGCTGCAGAAAGGACCACACTGATGGCAGACAGAGCGCTCAGGGGGCTAATGCAGCGATGCAGGCAAGAGAAGACACAGGCCTGAACTCACGCAGTAGAGGCAGAACTGGAGAGAAGGCACAGCCAAGGGACGGAGATGGGGGAAGAATCCTACCTCTTTTTTCATTAAAATGCATCTTCCATTATACCACGTTCGCATCACAAATTAGTGTTCAACTGCCCGGAGAGCTTTCCATGACACGGAAGTCTCCGCAGACTTCAAAGCTTCCGTGATCTATAAGTGGTCGATGGGTAAAAAGGAATCTCAGGGCTTGACAGCACAGAGACAGATCCTGCACTAGAGTGTTTCTGCACTCAGAATCTTCCTGATTTTAGAAAAACAATGTGATGCATGTATTCACATTACATAAAACCTTCAGGTGGTCCTGAAACATCACTTCATGATCAAACACTTTGCAGGGAGATGTGTGAATATCATGCTAACAGGAATGAATACTGTAAATAGCTTTAATAGAGCTCGGATCAGGCTTTGCTACAAACCAAGTTCAAGTAGGATTTTGCTGCTATACACGTAATTAAAAAACTGGCGGTCCTTCCGAGCTCTGGGTACTTCAGAATTACAGATAAGGGATGGTGGACCTGCGATTCTGTATTAATTCCCGTGCTTAGTGTGGATTTTTATATGAACACTCTATCCTTAGCAAGCATTTTATTGCCAGGTATCAAAGGACTTGAGAAAAAAACGCAGACCAGGAAATAACTGCAAGATCCCATCAGTGATACCTGACTGAGCTACTCAAAAAGGCTGCAAAATGTCACTGAACCCAAATATCGACATACTAAAGCAACAGAACTCTAGAGACCAGATGTTTCAGGATCTTCTCCATCTTGCAAGGTGGCAGGCAGGAACACTGAGAAGCTAAGGATGCTGACATCAAGAGCAAGAGAGGAAGCCGGCACTATGGCGTAGCAGGTAAAGCGGCCACCTGCAGTCTCAGCATCCCACATGGGCACTGGTTCAAGTCCCGGCTGCTCCTCTTCCAATCCAGCTCTCTACTATGGTCAGGAAAGCAGTGGAAGATGGCCCAACTCCTTGAGCCCCTGCACCCCCATGGGAGACCCAGAGGAATTTCCTGGCTCCTGGCTTTGGATCGGTGTGGCTCCAGCTATTGCAGCCATTTGGGAATAAAACAGCGGATGGAAGACTCCTCTCTCTCTCTCTCTCTCTTTCAGCCTCAGCCTTTCAAATAAAATAAATAAATCTTAGAAAAAAAAAATCAAGAAGGAGGGGCCGGTGCTGTGGCACAGTCGGTTAAAGCCATGGTCTGCAGCACCAGCATTCCATATGGGCTCCATTTCAAGTCTTATGTTCAACTTCCAATCCAGCTCCCTGCTAATGCTCCTGGGAAGGCGGTGGAAGATGGCCCAATTGCTTGGGCCCCTGCAACCACATGGAGACCCAGAAGCTCCTGGCTACTGGCTTTGGCCTGGCCAAGCCCTGGCCATTTGGGGAATGAACCAGCAAATGAAAGATTCTCTCTCTCCTCTCTCTCTCTCTGTAACCCTGCCTTTCAAATAAATAAATAAATCTGAGAAAAAAAAAAAAGGCAAAAAAGAAATCAAGAGAAAAGTCTCACAGCCAAAAGGCCCAAGACAGCCCACAGTAGCCAGGAGCCCGACCCGCAGAGGAGCCGACAGAGACTCCCACTCCAAGAGCACTTCCAGGAAGCCCATCTCCATGCACAGGCCCCCTTCTGCCAAATCCACAGGGAAGAAAAAGAAAAGGAAGGCTCTTTCCTCTGCGACAAAGTCAGCTGGTGGTAAAGCAGCAGCCACTAACTCGGGAAACTCTCAAAACGTCTAGAAAGCACCCTCCTGAACGTGTGGTCTGAAAACCGCCGAGCTACAAGAAAAAAAGCATTACAGGCAGCACGTAAGAACCTGCGACTGAGGCTCACGCCAGGGCCCCTCGACCATCACCTCCGGCCACAGGGGAGGCAAGTAGGGTGGCCCTGAAGCAACTGCACGGTTGTTTGCCTCAAGAGCTTGGACTCCTGGGTCCTCTACTGTGTTTTTGCAGAGAACACTGGAAATTTGTCATCACTACCTCTACCAAAACTGATGCTGCTGGTGTGAAAATACCAAAGCATCCCAGCAATGCTCACTTTGGAGAAGCAGCAGCTACCATGAGAATGGACATTAAGAAGGTGAGCTCCTGAGGTTAGAGTTGTGGCATGTGGGGTAAACTGCTGCCTGCAGTGCCGGCATCCCATACGAATGCCAGTTCGAGTCCTGGCTGTTCCACTTCCGATCTAGCTCCTTGCTAAACACCTGGGAAAGCATAGGAGAAAGGCCCAAGTGCTTGCGCCCCTGCCACCCACATGGGAGAAAAGAAGCTGAGCTGTTCCACCCAGAGGACAAGAAATATGAGTTTACAAAACACTGTAAGGCCGACAGGAAAACTGTGCACTCTCAACTCCTGACAAAAAAGAAATCAGAGCCCCTCCCAGCTCCAGGCTGCCTTGTGCTCTGTGCTGCCTGGAAAATGAAGTTTATCCTCACAAGCTGGCACTCTCCCTCTCTCGCAGAACTCTAATTAAAAAATCCAAAACAACAATAAAGAAGATAAACAAGAATCCTGACAAAACAAACAAAACCCTGCTGTTGCAGGGGAACTTCCTTCCAGAAGGCTGGTGAAGAGGCCGCGGCTCACACGGCCACGCCGTGCCTCTGAGCAGTCGGTGGTGTGGTCATCACGCCAGCATGGAGTGTAGCGACGTGAACCCCGCCCCCTGCTCCTGGGCCACAGCCCTGTCCGACACGTCACTGCCCTGGATGCCACAGACAATCGTGACATGGTGGGGAGGATTTGTGTATCTTAACATCGGAAAAGTACAGCAGGAATGCTAGGCAACGGGAGTTTCTCAGCTACGTTCTAATCTCACGGGGCCACTTCTGTCTCTGTAGTCCACCATTGATCAAAGCCTCGTTGGGTGGCGCGTGACTGCGCATGCAAACAGGAGGGGCGCTGCCAAGAGAATACAGCAGATGCTGCACAGCCTGGACCAGCGACCCGAGAAACACGACTAAGTCATTTGTGTCTTTGTCAAGCAAACTGAGAGCAATTATACACCATTACAGCTTCGACGACTGCATGGCTAGTTTTGAACTTACTTTATCTGAGTGAAGGTGAATGTCTGCCATTTGATTCTTGTTTTATAGGCTCCTCCTTATTTTCTTGCTGGACTATGGTCTTTTTATTTGAACTCTTTATTTAGTAGAGTTAGGAAGTCTTTGACGATATAATAAATTAAAAATACGTTATCTCAAATATAAATAAAATATTGAGTTGGAGGGAAAAAAAACAGTCATTTGTGAAGGTGAGGGCTCCACATCTCAGCTCTCAAGGAAGGAAAGCTTCCAAGACAACAGCCAAGGAAAGAAAGCTTCGGCCTGGCTCTGGTTCCAAAGGAGCACCTGCTCGGTGCAAGGTCAGCCTCCCGGTTCGTTCCTCCGAGAAGGCCGTCGCTCTGAAGGTCAAGTGAGGCTGGAGAGAACTCTCAACAGGCATGGGGTTCTCAACTGATAGCAAACCCAGGCAGACACTCTTTAATCCCACTTCAGAAATGAAGGCAGTTGGGTCCCCCACAAGTGCCCAGTGCCCAGCAGAAGGCAAAACCAGACAGGATGCCACCTCTCCCTCACCCTTTCCTCCTACATGAGCCTCTGTGACAGCTCGTCTCCCTTCAAGGTAACAGGATAGTCTTGTTTTAAGGCAGGGGTGGGGAACGTCCAGCCCACAGGCCAAATAAGACCCAAAAGATCATTTGGTCTGGCCCTTCCAAGGCAACCACAAGCAGAACTAGAAATTCAGTACACCTGTAGCACTCATTTTTAAGTTGGATGATTTAGTATGGCCCACAAATGATGTGACAATATTCAAAATGACCCTTGGTAGGAAAAAGGTCCCCCACTTCTGTTTGAAGGGCTAAACCAGGAACGAAAATTATTTCTAGAATACACTTTTAAATTTACATATCCAATCCACCAAGAAGCTAAACAAGGCCTTAAAATAAGTTATGCTAGATGCACATGTGGGAAAACTACGTCATCACGAAGAAGAATGAAGTGGATCAGAATGCACTGACATGGGAAGACGTCCGGGACAAACTGCAGAAGGAAGGCAAAAGCAAGCTGAATAGCCAGGGAAAGCAGTGAGCCATTTCTGTAAAACAAACTGTATATAATGAGTATATAGAAATATTTTTCCTTTAGGGCATAGTCAAGGCTCAGTAAAAGTATATATATAGGGGCTGGTGCTGTGGCATAGCTGGTATAGCCACCACTGCAGTGCCAGCATCCCATATGGGCGCTGGTTTGAGTCCTAGCTGCTCCACTTCTGATCCAGCTCTCTGCTATGGCCTGGGAAAGCAACAGAAGATGGCCCAAGTGCTTGGGTCCCCGCACCCATGTGGGAGACCCAGAAGAAGCTCCTGGCTCCTGGCTTTGGACCGGCCCAGCTCCAGTGGTTGTAGCCACTGGGGAGTGAACAAGCTATTCTGAAACACACAATCAAGTGTTAATTAAAACTAAACTGTTAACCCTGCTGTGCACAGGCCACAGGAACTCAGGCCTCCTGTCCAACCACTAACCAGCCCCTCTGTCTCCCCACATACCCCTGCCACTCCCAGTCTCTGGTAACTGCTATTCTACTCTGTGCTTCTAGGAGATAACTTGATTACCTTCCACATATGAGGAAGAAAGGCTACATTTTCTTCTATCGATCACGCACTATTCTCTCAACTTTCAAAAATTAAAGCAAGATCCTATGAAAGGTAAAGGCAGACTATTCCCAAACCAATTATTTCTCATTATTGCCCTTTAAGCTGCAGCTCCAATACCCGACACAATAATGAGATTGTTTCTAAATGGGCTGGCTCTTAATCTTTAACACGGGAGAGCAGCAAGACAGCTGCAAGCCAGGAAAGCAGCCAAACGAATCAGAGGCTTCGTGGACCCCAGGAGCAAGAACCACATTCAGGCCTGTGACTGTGGCCTCTGAGAATAGGAGTGCTGAAGAGGTGGGCGCACAGACTCACTCACCAGGTAAAGGTTATCTTTGTCCTGGAAGGCATACTGCAACTGGGGGATCCAGGGACTTGTGCTCCGAGATAGTATGTTTCGTTCTTCTTCAAAAAATGAAACCTGGGGAAAAAAGAAACCTTTTAGACAATTTTAATATAAAGAACTAAGATGGGGGGAGGGGGTGAGGAGTCCCTTCCTTTGTCTTTTTTTAAGATTTTATTTATTTATTTGAGAGGTAGAGTTACAGATGGTGAGAGGGAGAGACAGCAAGGTCTTCCTTCTGTTGGTTCACTCCCCAAATGGTCACAACTGCTGGAGCTGTGCTGATCTGAAGCCAGGAGCCAGGAGCTTCTTCTGGGTCTCCCATGCCGGTGCAGGGGCCCAAGCACTTGGGCCATCTTCTACTGCTTTCCCAGGCCACAGCAGAGAGCTGGATTGGAAAAGGAGCAGCCAGGACTAGAACCGGCAACCATATGGGATGCCAGCGCCGCAGGCAGATTAACCCGCTGTACCACGGTGCCAGCCCCTCCTCTGTCTTTCTAAACTGATGTTTCTGGCTTAAAAAAAGAACAGGGGTGGGCAACATGGTGCAGCAGGTTAAGCCACTGCTTGGGATGCCTGAGTCACCTATCAGCACACCAGTTGGAGTCCCAGCTACTGCACGTCAGATCCAGCTCCCTGGTAACGCATCCTGGGAGGCACCAGATGATGACCCAAGTGTTGGAGTCCCTGCCACTCACATGGGAGACCTGGGTGGAGTTTTGGGCTCCTGGCTTGGGCCTGACCCAGCCCTTGGCTACTGTGGGCATTTGGGGAGGAAACCAGCAAAAGGAAGACACCTCTCTGTTTCCCAGCATCACTCTGCCATTCAAGGAGATGAAAATAAATACACACTTACAAATGATAACAATTTAAAAACTAACAACAGAAAGCCATCACTTAGCATAGCACTCTACAAATCTTAGTCATTTGCTTACTTTGCTCACAGTTTTTTTGCCAGATCCATGTATTACCTGCCCAGTTACTTATTTCACATCTTTCTTCTATGTCAATTCACTTTCTTTAAACAATTCAGTCCTAAGCCATTCAGTAGAGCAGAACAAAGTGAGCACCCCTGCCAGGGCTAGGAAGACAGAACAGCATGCCAGGCCCAAGCAGAGGGAGGCAGGAGGACAGCCAAGTGTGCAGGCAGCTCCCTGCAGGGTAAGGAATGTGTCCACTTTGCAGGGCTGGCCTATAGCAGGTGATGTGAGCCCACCAAGGAGAGGACAGAAGACTGGATGCATACAGATGTGTAAAATAAATAAGATTATTAAAGATATAATTACAGAAAGGGTGCAAAGTAAAATGAACTTTAAGAAGTTGAGAATTAGAGGTATCAGTGTGAAATCACTGATTTTCAATACAGAGAGACACAGAAATGAATAAGGTATGTGCTGTGTGTGTGTGTACACATGTGCAGGCAGGTACACTGTATTCACACACATTTATCTCTTAGTACTGTTCACATGCAGTGATACCCCAGTAGCAATGAGAACGCTCACTGCCCAGATCTTGGCCTCTAAACAACATTTTCCCCAAAAAGAACAGGGCTCCTTGTAGAAACATGGGCAACACTGAATAAATTTTTTTTTATTTTTTTTATGACAGGCAGAGTGGACAGTGAGAGAGAGAGACAGAGAGAAAGGTCTTCCTTTGCCATTGGTTCACCCTCCAATGGCCGCCGCGGCCGGCGCACCACGCTGATCCGATAGCAGGAGCCAGGTGCTTCTCCTGGTCTTCCATGGGGTATAGGGCCCAAACACTTGGGCCATCCTCTACTGCACTCCCTGGCCATAGCAGAGAGCTGGCCTGGAAGAGGGGCAACCAGGACAGAATCCGGCGCCCCGACCGGGACTAGAACCCGGTGTGCCGGCGCTGCAAGGCGGAGGATTAGCCTAGTGAGCCGCGGCGCCGGCCTGAATAAATCTTAAATTTTATAAAATTAAGTGGTCTGTAACTTTCAGAATCATCAAGGTCATGAGTGTCAGGAAACATTAAGGAATTGTTTCAGACTGAAGGAAACTAGAGACAAAACTACTAAATGTCATGTGTGATCCTGAACTTGACCTTTTTTTTTTTTTTCCATTGTATTTGAAAGTCAGAGAGACAGAGAGATCTTCATTCAACTTGCTCCCTCCCCAAATGCCTGCAATAGCTGGGGCTGGACCAAGGCTGAAGCCAGAAGCCTAGAACTGAATCTGGATCTCCCATGGGGTGGCAGAGACCCAGGCACTGGGGCCATCACCTGCTGCCTCCAGGGGTGTGCATTAGCAGGAAGCTGTAATTAGGAGCAGAGCCGGAACTGGACCCCAGGCACACCAAAATGGGGTGCATGCATCTCAAGTGGCACCCCAACCACTGTGCAACGCCCAACCCTAGATCAGTGTTTGAATAGAACACATACACACATACCAACCATACGTGTGAATTTCAATTTTTGCACCTAAATACATTTATCTTTTAATTCCATTTTCCATAAACTTTTTTTTTTTTTTTGGACAGGCAGAGTGGACAGTGAGAGAGAGAGAGAAAGGTCTTCCTTTTCTGTTGGTTCACCCTCCAATGGCCGCTGCGGCCGGTGCACCGCGCTGATCCGAAGCCAGGAGCCAGGTGCTTCTCCTGGTCTCCCATGCGGGTGCACGGCCCAAGCACTTGGGCCATCCTCCACTGCACTCCCAGGCCACAGCAGAGAGCTGGCCTGGAAGAGGGGCAACCGGGACAGAATCCGGCGCCCCAACCGGGACTAGAACCTGGTGTGCCGGCGCCACAGGCGGAGAATTAGCCTAGTGAGCCACAGCACCGGCCTTCCATAAACTTTTTGAAGTCCCCTCATATACATGCTTCTTGCTCCATCTCTGTAAGGAATCTTGACAGGCTATATGTGCTACTTTTCTTTAAATTTATGATTATTTCAAATTTTTAAAAATTTTAAATGTACTTTTTGCTGATTCACTCTAACACTGGTAACTGTCAAAGTCCTAAGTTCTGATACTCTTGTTAATATTAAACTATTAAATGTTTTTAAACAGTTTGACCATGTACTGCCTAAAATCATCTCATCCACTCCCTGCGTCCGGTCTAACACATTTGGGAGCCACCAGCCCAGCCCCAGTAATTTCCCGCCCAGGAGTGCTGACCCTCCCCTGTCCTGGCCCACAAGAGGCATTTAGTGGAGGTCAGCTGAATCCAACAGCCCCCGCTTTTCCTTGCTCCCCACTGGCTCTTTGACTCCTGGAGCTTCTGTTAGAGTAAGCAGTCCCTAGAGACCTCTCCCGGCTGTCACAGAACTCTGGGCAAGTGTGCAGCCCCGCCTGGGGGACAGGCCTTGTTTGCAGGACACTGCCTCTCCCGACTTTTCCTCTCTCCCAATGCTGGCCTCTCTCCTCACACCCTTAAATTCCAAATTCTCACCATGGCTCTACTTGTCTTAGGTTCACCTTCTTAACGAAGGTTTGGATGGATGGCCCCTGTGAGCTGCTGCATGAGTATGATTTGCAACCACTCTCCCCACGAGACACATGGTCACTGCAGGTCATTTGCCTAGCCAGGGTGGGGCACATCTTGCCCGCAGGTCGTAGAAGGCCCAAGAAATCATCTGGTCTGGCCCTGCCAAGGCAACCAACCACAGGTGGGACTCGAAATTCAATACAACTGTAGCAGGCTAATTTTTAAGTTGATAATTTTGTAAAGCTTGTGAATGACGTTCTAAATATCCAAATGGCCCTCGGCAGAAACAATGCTCCCCACCCCTGGCCTGGAGGAAGGCACGCCTGTTGTATGCCTGTAGTATGATATTATCACATTCTTGTGTGTGTGTGTGTGCTATTTCCCATTTAACACACAAGCATCACAAGTTCCGGGCTATCTCTAGGACCTAGAAATACACTGAACACCTGGTGTGTGCCGATGATAGATGGTGCTTCCAGAGTGTCAGAGGCTGAGTGAGCGCCTTCCGTGCCTCTCTTCTAAATTATTTCCAAGGCCCTGTCATTTTTCCTTTCTTTGATGTTGCTCACATTTCTTTCCTAAATACAAGCCACATCTTTCTTGGGTTCTGACAGCTGTTTCCGTGCTGTTTCTCTGATTGGAGGCCACACAAAATCAGTGATGTCCACAGGGACCTAGACTCTGATTCCAACTTCTCTCTTCCAAAAGCCAAAATAAGCCTCACCCATTTCATAAATTAAATTGCAACCCCAAAAAAGCAGTTCTTGGAGGCATGAGGAGTTATCAGATGACGGGTACAGAGTTTCTGTCTGGGGCGATGAAAAAGTTCTAGACGTGGATATTGGCCGTGGTTGCACAACACTGGAAATGCTCTTAATACTACTGAATCGTACATGTGAAAATGGTAAAAATAGCAAAGTACATGCCATGTATATTTTATCACAATAAAAAAAAAGGTTCTTGAGATTTCCCACCAATCACCCCGTTATGGATCGAACAGGACTGGACTCCCCAGACTCAGGCAGATGTTTGAATGTCAACGTCTCACGTCAGCTGGTAATGCGTTCATGCTGATGGCTGGTGGATTAGGCTGGGGGCTGGATCCACTTGTGGAAGTTGAAGCTGGGGCCTGGGGACGTGAGTGGACAGGACTAGGTGGCTAAGGCGGAGGACAGGATCCAGTCCTGATGGCGTTAGAAGGAGAGACCACAGAGAGGGTGAAAGAAGCTTGTGTTCCCCCGTCTCTGCTTCCTGCCTTGCCACGTGACCCTCCCTCCACACCCACTCCGCACAGCCAGCCTCCACCGGACACCAGACTGGGGAGGCCACCCAGTCTTAAACCGCAAGACTAACAGGGTCTCCCACTCTCAAACCTCTAAACTACAAGCTTCCAAAAAGCTCCTCTCCAGTATTTTAAAAGCAACAGGAAGCTGACTTACACACCCCTCACCTCCCAGATGTCCTTATTTTGCCCCATTTCCCAGTCTGTTCTAAGCCACAACACACACACGCACACCACGTTCTAGTACACAGACCACCAGAACAGCACACACAGCCACACCTGTGCCTGCTCATTCCCACCCCTTCTCTCTGCCCAGAACCCACATTCCACCTCTCCCTCACTGTCCCCGGCTCACCCACAACCCCTCCCGCACATCGATGCTAATGAATTTCCTAATTGCTCTCCCCCTCTGCGATGCTTAGCTAGTGAGTGCCTGCTCTCCAGATTTGCATTTTTCCTCCGCTTTCCAAGGTTGTCTCTAAGCCCTCACAGTCACAGCCGTGGCAGTTCGATCCTGCTTGCAGGCTCCCTGCAGGGCAGGGTACATTATCAGATACAGGATGTGCACAAGGATGTGTGTAACTAAGAAATGAGTCTCTGAACTCTAAGGCTGACGGACGTCTCTCTCAAACACAGCAAACGAATCCATACAACTGGAGACACTGCCTCATTCCCAAGGAAAGAACAATACAAGCCAAAGGCTAACTTCTTCACCTGTTCTCAAACAAGCTACACCCTCGCCACATAACAAGCAATTTTCTTTAACTCTTTCAATGGCCTGTTTTAAAATCAGATAGACATGCCCACGACATAAACATCTAAAAGGTGGACAAAAGCAATTGCTACTCTATTCGCCCCACAATACACACATCCCTGGGTCCCCAACTGATGGCCATGAAAGATATCTCCATTAGTTAAAAGGCCAACTTGATTCTGAAATAAAATACAACTGTAGAATCATGATTTAAAAAATAACAATAAAGGGGAATTTGGTGAGCCTTCAAAATTAGCCAACATGGACTCAAGGAGCAGAGCTCAGAACACGAGAGACCTTTCATGCAGCAATAATTAACCAGAGGCACAGAGGAAACCCTGTCGTCTCTTCAGTGAACATTCTGGAACAGAAAGGGGAGGGCGAGATGTGAACATGCTCCTACCTGTTCCTGGGCCAACAAGGCCTTCTTCTTCATGACTTTCATGGCATAGATGTCCCCGGTTGCTCTCTCTCTCACCACCTGCACTTCAGCAAAGTGCCCACAACCTACAAGACTTCTGACTTCAAAGTCTCTCACCGAAGGCTGGAGCTCCTGTAACTCAGCGATGGTGTCGGAGTCTGCAGGAGATGGAAGGGTTAGTCGCAGGTAAACAAGGCGCTCCAGGTACATGCAGCTTTGTGAAAACCAGAAGGGAAGAAAATGTGTTCTTATGTCTCTCCTCGCTGTCAAAAGACAGTTAGTCAGTTTCTCATCCATCATGAATAATTATAAAATCAGCACAAAAGTGTTTTTATATGTTAAGTTAAAATTAAGGGCTCCAGAAATTCCAAAGTACAGTTTCCATGGCAGCTATGATTCGCATCATGTAGACTAGGAAATAGGAGGCAGGATAAAAACCATGCTTTTCTTCCGCCCCTCTGAAGGCTGCCGGGCAGTGTGTGGTCAAACAGGCTTATCAGCATTTGGACTGGTTTGTAACATGACATAAAGCAACACGGTTCCCATTTCAATCAGCTTGGAACTGGCTTCCAGATCATTCCATTCTAACTGCATGCACTCTGTTCAGTGTTATCCCACCAGCCCATGTTTTATATCCCTTGGATTGTGTCAGTAATGACAAGGTCTTTCCCTACCTAATGTGCACAACGCTTAAAACACAGGGATGGGGGGATTTAGCCCAAAGAACCAAATGGAGCCCTGATATTTATTCTGCAGGGTTGGGTTTGTCACTGTCTTTTTCTTTTCCTTGGATCTCCTTTTCCAAGTCCAATTTCTCAAAGAGCCTCAAAGTACAAAACACAGACTAAATGGATGGCAGATTTGGAATCCAATAAATTAGAGGTTTTCAAAAAGTTCGTGGAAATGTCCATGATTTTTTTCATTATGCTGTGGGAAACTTGGCCCCCTCCTGTTCCAAGTTCTTGTCTCCACACAAAAAAAGAATCCAAGGGGAGAGGCAGATAAGGGGAGACGGAAGGAAGATTTATTGGAAGGAAGATGCATGGTGTGGACAACCTCTCTTCATGAGGAAGGTGGGGCTACTGCCCCCACCAAAGCTGGCATCATCCTTTTTACAGGATAGGGGGCATTTTATATATATACCATTTTATGTGAGGGACCTGAGCACTCCCAGACTTGGATATCCAAGGAGGGTCCTGGAACCGATCTCCTGAGAATATCAAGACCGAACATTCCAGAGTCACACTCTGCTCAAGTCATCCACACAATAAGAGGGACTGAGTCCGGCAAACGGAAAAGCCATTTCATGCCGAGTTGATGAATGGCATTTTGATGAGTTCGCCAAGGCGGTTTCAATTGTCATTACCTACCCTCTTTCCTTGCTGCAAGGGTGAGGTCCAATTCTCTCAGAGAGGGTCTTCCCCAGCCCTCCACCCCAGACCACACCTCTCACTTCAGCCAGTCATCCCAAAGACAGCATCACTGTGTTCACTGAGTTCACCGTGACCACTGGAAAAAAGTACATCTGGAGCGCCCACACGGGACCGCCATGCAGACGCAAAGCTGAAAGCCACATGGCACTTTGCTCTTGCTATGACACCCTGTGCCAAGCCCTGTCTTCCTTTCCCGTCCTCTTCCAGCTTCGCTCAGTTCAAGTATTTGAGTTTTGAATTATCATTTGCCAAATAACGCTGGCTTGCAACTTTCTAGGTTGAGGCCTGATTTCATCACTGTTCACGCACAAGGCCAATCTGTCTTAATTCTCTACCAGACCTTGGGCCCGAAGTTGCTTACGGCATCGTCCAACTTAATAACTTTGGATCTGTCGCTGGAGAGGACCAGGCATCTCCATCACACGAGCAGACAAACTGCTTTGCAGGCAAAACCACCACAGCACTCGCTCAGAATTTTAAGATACCATTTCAAGTCTCCTTTTTTTCTTTTTCCCATCCAAAAGCTTTTGGATTATTAAGGTGAACAGGTGAGATACTAAACTCAAACCTGCGTCTATAAAAAAAAAAAATCCTTCACAACTCCTCTCCCTATCAGTTGCCTCTGTGACCCCAAAGCCGTGTCACCCTTCATCCTCAAGCACTTTCAGTGGCAGTGTTTGCGGGTTCAGTGGGTACTGAATATTGAGGTGGAGATAAGGACCCAAAGCACTATAATGAAAATGCTGTCAAGGAGGCAGAAGCCACCACAGCTGAGTCTATCTTGAACCTCAGTAATCCAACATCTCAGCCTCCAGGAACCCACCTTCACAGTCACCCTCACACCTGTGCTGAAAACAATACAGGAGTGGGCGTTTGGCACAGGGGTGAAGATGCAGCTTGGGAAGCTCGCGTGCCATGCTGGAGTGCCTGGGTTCGAGTCACAGCTCCATCTCCATTTCCAGCTCCCTGCTCATGCAAATCCTGGGAGGCAAGAGGTGATGGCTCAAGTATTCATATGGGAGACCTGGATGGAGTTCTGGGCCCCTGGCTTCAATCTAGCCCAGCCCTGGCTATCACAGGCATCTGGGAAGTAAACCAGTGGGTGGAAGATATCTATCTACCTATCTATGCCTTTGTTTTCAAATAAATAAAAATAAATACTTCCAAAAACATATATTTAAGAGAAAAATCAGCTTATAATGAAAACAGTCATAACAGAAAAGCAATCAGAAATAACCCAGGGTCCGGCACTGTGGCACAGGGGATAAAACCACCACCTGCAGTGCCGGCATCCTATATGGGCACCAGTTCAAGTCCCAGCTGCTCCATTTCCAATCTCTGCTATGGTCTGGGAAAGCAGTGAAAGATGGCCCAAGTCCTTGGGCCCCTGCACCCACATGGGAGACCTGGAAGAAGCTTCTGGTTCCTGGTTTTGGATCGGCACAGCTCTGGCTTCCAAAGACCCCTCGTATTATTAATGGGCAAGGATTTTGGTCGGTCTTGATCACTGCTGTAACACAGTACCTCCAGTGGAAACTGGCACATAGGGAAAGTGTCCACTACACATCTATTCTGTCAGTACACCGCTAAGTGGGCACGACTAGCGCCAACCATTATACACGTGTGACCTATTTTTGTGTAAAAGTAAACAAGAGTGATGGCAGAGCAGGCAGAAGCTGCTGCAGTGAGGAGATCGGTACACAGAGAATCATCACGCTATTCTCCTTGCCAGTGGGTACGTCTGGAAGTTTTCCATAGTCTGTATTTTCAAAGTGCAGAAAAAAAATTAGAATACTGTGCACCAAACGATGGACAGTGGTTACCTGAGTCAGGTGCGCTTCTGGGGGACTTTCTGCTCAGTACTGTGAATGTGATGTGTTGTGGTCTGAACGCTTATGTCCCTAAAACACATATGTTGAAACTTAATACCTAGTGTGACAGTATTAAAGGGGGGGGGGGCACTCAGGGAGCCCCTGGGGACATGATTAAGCCATGAGGGCTCCACTTTCATGAGTGGGATCAGTGCCAGGGGCCGGCATTGTTGTGAAGTGAGCTAAGCCACCACCTGTGACACTGACACCCCATACAAGCACCAGTCCGAGTCCCAAATGCTCCACTTCCAATCCAGCTCCCTGCTAATACACCTGGTAAAACAACAGAGGATGGGCCAAGTACTTGGGTCCCTGCCACCAGGTAGAAGATGCAGATGGAGTTCCGGTCTCCTGGCTTTGGTCTGGCCCAGCCCAGATTGTTATGGTCTAGGGAGTGTGCCAGTGGATGAAAGATCTTTCTCTCTCTTTAACTGTGCCTTTCAAGTAAAATAAATAAATTTTTCAAATATGATCTTCTTCAGTATTTTATGTTTACCTTTATCTGACATTTGTAATTAGAAATGGTTTCAAAAATTCTCAAAGGTCGGCCAGCACCGTGGCTCAATAGGCTAATCCTCCGCCTTGCGGCGCCGGCACACCGGGTCCTAGTCCTGGTTGGGGCGCCGGATTCTGTCCCGGTTGTCCCTCTTCCAGGCCAGCTCTCTGCTGTGGCCTGGGAGTGCAGTGGAGGATGGCCCAAGTCCTTGGACCCTGCACCCGCATGGGAGACCAGGAGAAGCACCTGGCTCCTGGCTTCGGATCAGCGCGATGCGCCGGCCGCAGCACGCTGGCCGCGGCGGCCATTGGAGGGTGAACCAACGGCAAAAGGAAGACCTTTCTCTCTGTCTCTCTCACTGTCCACTCTGCCTGTCAAAAAAAAAAAAAAAATTCTCAAAGGTCATCATTTGCCCAATAAGTATAAAAGCTGTGAACTTACAGAAGATTTTGCATACAGTAAATATAATGGAAAGATGACAGGACTTTAGCTGCTGTCAAATCTCCAAGAACAGTCCAGCTTCATTGACTAACAACACTTTTCCATGCATATTTTAATGCCACACCTATTTTCTACACAAATTACATAATACTGTGCATAGTGGTTACCACTTATTTTTGTTTATGTGGCAATATACTCATTCAACAAATATTTATTAAGTGCCTAAAATTTTCCAGACACTGGTGATAATAGCTCGCTTAAGACAGACAAAATCTGAGGCCAGCGCTGTGGTGCAGCGGGTTAACACCTGGCCTGCAGTGCCAGCATCCCATATAGGCACCGGTTCGAGTTCTGGCTGTTCTACTTTCCATCCAGCTCTCTGCTATGGCCTGGAAAAGCAACAGAAGATGGCCAACTTCTTGGGCCCCTGCACCCGTGTGGGAGACCTAGCTCCTGGCTTCAGATCAGCACAGCTCCAGCCATTGCAGACAATTGGGGAGTGAACCGTCGGATGGAAGACTTTTCTCTCTCTCTGCCTCTCTTCTCTCTCTTTGTAACTCTGACTTTCAAATAAATAAATAAAATCTTAAAAAAAAAGAAAAAATCCCTGCCCCACTGAACCCCAGGTTAGGGGCATTTTTACTGGAGGCACCAAATCAGAGCTACACGCCTTGTTCCATTTCCTCCAATGGTCCCCAAAGAAAACTGCCGTCCCTACAGGAAGACCCTAGAAACTCGGGCTAGTAGCATCTGATGGGCTCTCCAGCACACAGAAAAGCAAAGCCTACATTCCCAACCAGAAACAAAAAAAAAAAAGAGTCCATACTAATGCAATCACTCGTTTTCAATCATGGCCTCTTAACAGTGCTCCCCAGGAAGCCTCTTCAGAAATATGAAACAGTTCCCGGCAAGACAGCCTATTAGGAAAAAATCTACCTTCCACTACACCTAGCCCCCTGATTACTGAACAATTCCAATGACTGACTGCTGCTAAGTAGGCCGAGGGCAGCTTCAAGGCTAACGAAGGGGCCTGAGGCGGGCTCAGGAAAAACCAGTCTTGTCACGTAATCTCCTTCCCTTCTCGCTCCCCACTTGAGAATTTAAATATTCAATGAGACAAGGTGAGGGCTTATTCAAACAAATACCCCAAGTACATGGTAAAGGTACACAATACATTAAATGTGGTTGAGACTTACAGTTATCATTATTAGGTAACGCATTCTGAGTGCTTTGCGCCCGGCAACAGGATAAGCCTCACCTGTGCATTAACTCACTCGGTTCCCACATGGCCTTATTAGACATCCATTCTCCTCACTGCAAACGGTCAGGGTATATAGAAAATACTGAAGGTCAGCGGCTGGGTGTTTGGCCTAGCAGCTAAGCCACTGGTTGAGCTGCTCACATAGCCGTATCGGAGTGCCCGAGTTTGAGTCCCAGCCCCACTACAGTTCCAGCTTCCTGCTGATGTACACCCTGAGAAGCAGCAGGCAAGGACTCAAGTGGCTGGGACCCTTCCACTCACACAGGGGGCCCTGGAGTAGGAGACACAAATTGAGTTCCCAGCCCCCGACTTCAGCCTGCCTCAACCCTGGCCATTGCAGGCATTTGGAGAGTGAAGCAGCAGCTGGGATCTCTGCCTCTCTCTCTCTCTCCCTCTCAGAGGCCACTATAGGGCAGATTTGCTGATTTTGCTTCCTGGACATCCCCAGCTCCTTTGGGTAACTGCACACACCTTGCACCAGGAAGGCCTAATCATCACAGTGCCCTGACCCTTTGGGGACTCAGATGAGACCAATCAATTACAATCCTCAATCTCCCGATAGTCAAATGACCCAAAGCAGAGCCAATCGGAATCTTCCTTGGGACTGTGTACTCCAGGTAAGGGGAGACAAATGCTGGGCAGCAGGTACAGACCAGTCTCAGAAAGCGGTACCCCACGAAGCACAGCCCTTGGGATCCACCCGCTGTGCATTTCCCTCACATGGAGCCTGGGCATGGCCAGGTGGGGAGACACCTTGACTTGCTTCCAACAATGGAACAGAGCTAAAGAGACCCTGTGTCCCTTCTAGGATAAAACTCTACGCAGGAATGGCTCCTTCTGGTTTTAGAAACCCTGAGAGGCCACATAGGAAGTCCGGCTCTCCTGCCAGAGAGACCAGGTAGATCAGGGGTCCCCAAGCCCTGTCTTAAAGGACCAGATGGTAAATATTTTAGGCTCTGTGGGCCATATGATCTCAGTGACAACTACCTAGACACTGCTGCAGTGTGACAGCAGCCATGGGCCATGCGTAAACAAATGGGTGTAGCTGCGTGCCAGGAAAACTTTATAAAACAGGCATCACAGGCCGAAGCTCCCTGACCCTGGAGGCACAGAGGCCACACCGAGAAGCCAGGTGGGGAGGAAAAGGTCCTGAGGCCTCATGAAGGGGGACAGAGGAGCCGTCACCCCACTCCCAGCCTTCCAGACACAGTACTGGACACTGAGAAACCTATGACCTCAGACACTCCAGCCAGGGGAGCCCCAGAGGACTCCAGCCTCGGTCAAGGTCTCACACAGCAGAGGAGTCCAGCCAGCCCTCGCACTCATGGGCGGTAACACCAGGACTACTGCTCTAAGCCATTTAAGCTGGGGCTTGGGGCAGGCTACACAGCAAGGTCATGTTGGGCACGGACATACCCCGTCTGCCCAGTGTCTGTCTTTGGCCCAGATGATTCTATGTGTGGAGGACTATGCTGTGCATTGTAAGAGTTTAGGGGCCTCTCTGGTCTCACCTTTCAGACATCAGCAGCCCTTTCCCGCGCTTGTGTGACGACTGAAAATGTCCCCAGACGTTCTCGGGCTTCTCCAGGGCCCAAAACACCACTGGCTGGGAAACGTGCGTGTGAGTGGAAAGAGCCAAGCACCCACCACGCGGGAGGCAAGCAAAGCCAGAACCATCATGAGGACAGGGCCAGCTTGAAACTCCCAGAGCCCTAGATGCTCTTCCCTTCGTTAACTCCTTCCCCCATTTAAAAAAAAAATCAAAAATTATGCTTAATGTTACACTTAACATTATCAAGACAGCTATAATTCAGAATCAATGAAGCTAATTAAAAACAAGTTATATTCATTAAAATTAAATATTGTGGGGTCCCTAAGCACTGTGCTGATTGTACCTAAAGATAAGCCTGCCCTGGGTGAGTGTAAGGATGGGGTTGGAGGATCCGTGTGTTCCTGGGACCAGACGTTCCTGGACTTCTCGGTTTCATGGCCCAAATACATTCATTCTTCAAACTGAGTTTCTGTTGCTTGTAACCAAGAAGCCTTGGTCTCTAAGCTACAGCAGATGCAACCTGAATGTGAACATGAACCTGGTCTGTCTCGTTTAGACCAGTGTCCTTACCCTCTACCACCACCACTAACCCACTCCGCCTTTCCCATCCTTCTCGTTTTCTCTCCTGGGACAGTGTCCAAGAAAGAAAAAGGTCCCGAACTTACACTTCCGGACGAAGTTGCTCACGTGCTTAATTTTCATGAGAGCAGGCTGACTGCATTCTTCAAAGAGAACAAAGAGGGCATCCAATATCCCTTCTCGGGAAAGAGGAGACATCTGCTGCTGAGTCATGAAGGGTGGCTTCCCCTAAAAACAGCAAGCAGCAGATGGAGGCACTGTCAATAATGATAAGCTTTGATCAATAACATCCACGCAGCGTAAATTACAAGCCACCAACTCGCTCACTGATCACGACACCCTCACAGCACAATTCCGTGGCAACGTCGATCACTGCCATTAGCATGGGTTTCTGCCTCCAGTGCTTGGGAAGCAAACTCCACAAGCAGCCCATTAATAAGACAATGTCCTGGGCCGGCGCCGCAGCTCAATAGGCTAATCCTCCACCTTGCGGCGCCGGCACACCGGGTTCTAGTCCCGGTCGGGGCACCAGATTCTGTCCCGGTTGCCCCTCTTCCAGGCCAGCCCTCTGCTGTGGCCAGGGAGTGCAGAGAACAATGGCCCAAGTGCTTGGGCCCTGCACCCGCATGGGAGACCAGGAGAAGCACCTGGCTCCTGGCTTCGGATCAGCACAGCACACCGGCCACGGCGGCCATTGGAGGGTGAACCAACGGCAAAAGGAAGACCTTTCTCTCGTCTCTCACTGTCCACTCTACCTGTCAAAAATTAAAAAAAAAAAAAAAAGACAATGTCCTTCATTCTTGATGGTCTGAGGTTCGTGTACTGTTTCCTTGGACCCTTGGGTCTGACATGTTACCCCATGTCCACACTGCGAAACCATGATGGTCACTTCTTTTGTGTGTGACCACAGGCTTGTTGATATCACTTCAGTTTCTTGAATTCGTTGGGACCATCTAAACAGTGTGGATGGAGTGACTATCATCAAGCCAAATTTATTCATGATTTGGAGCCACAGTTACAAACTGGCAGACTGTGTCTAGCCCACAGACATGTTTTGTTTGGCCTGTAGTGTTTTAAATAATTTGAATTATCTGCCAATATTTAAAAATCAGAAGATTTCACCAAAATAAAAAAAATGAAAGTGAAATGTCTGGCTTCCCTCACCACAGCAGTGGCTCTAACAGCACTGTCCCCAACAGCGCCATCCCCGTGGCTGCCTGGCGACACTGGGCACGGCTCCCCTCTTGGCAGCAGGTGTGTCCCTGAGCTCACCGAAGACCTGACTCCCAGGCTCCTACCTGGCTCACGTGTCTGCGGGGCCCCTGACAACATGCACCTGCAGCCCCCGGTCTGGAGTTAGAACTCCATGGGCTGGGCCACGGACTGCAGCACAGTCCCTCAGCAAACACGGCCGCAGCACTTCCGCCGTTCTGGAGATGTCTCCTCCCCCTGAATCTGTGCTGATACTTGTGTCAGTCATCAGAACGTCACCAAAGTGACCATGTGCCAGGTCAGGGCAGAGCCCTTAGGAAGCCTGGCCCCATCTGCTTTGGCTTTTCTGGGAATCTGAAAGAAGCTTCAGCTAGACCAGGAGTCAGAAAACTATAGCCCATGGGCCAAATCCAGCTCGGCATGTCTTTATAAATAAAGTTTTATTGGAATACAGCTGCACCCATTCATTTACACATTGTTTAAGGCTGCTTCTGTGCTCCAACGGCAGAGCTGAGTAGTGGCAAGCAGAACTACATGATCCAGAAAAGCCAAAATATTTATTTATTTATTTATTTATGACAGGCAGAGTGGACAGTGAGAGAGAAAGAGAGACAGAGAGAAAGGTCTTCCTTTTGCTGTTCGTTCACCCCGCAATGGCCACTGCGGCCGGTGCACCACGCTGATCCGAAGGCAGGAGCCAGGTGCTTCTCCTGGTCTCCCATGGGGTGCAGGGCCCAAGCACTTGGGCCATCCTCCACTGCCTTCCCGGGCCACAGCAGAGAGCTGGCCTGGAAGAGGGGCAACCGGGACAGAATCCAGCGCCCCGACCGGGACTAGAACCCGGTGTGCTGGCGCCGCAGGCGGAGGATTAGCCTATTGAGTCGCGGCACCGGCCCAAAATATTTATTATCTACAAAAAAACACAAGCTCTGGGCTAAGAACACTGAGTGATGAGAGACCCGCTGGAGCAGAGAGGCATCAAGGAGGAAGACTGAGGGCCGCAGGCAGCAGTGGGCTTCCAGAGGTTCCAGTCCCAAACACAATCACAGCTAAGTGTGGCTCCGGAGTGACCCCACAGATGCCTCAGGGTGAGGCGTTAGAGCACCTAGGTGCGTCCAGCCAACCCACAGAATCCTAGGAAAAAACAAATCACTACTGCTTTGTGAGTGGTTTGTTAATCCAACACTGGATAACATAAGCAGACTGGTTACATTTGGAGAACTTCACACACACACACACACACACACACACACACAGATTCTCTGGTCCTCTTTCCTACCTACTGAATCAGAATTCTCCCCATCAGGGGCCCACATTGTGGCCCAGCAGTTAAGCCACCTGCACTGACAGCCTCCCATAGCACAGTGCCTGTTAGAATTCAGCTGCTCAGCTTCTTATCCAGCCTTCTGCTAACGGCCTGGGAAGATGATGGAAGATGGTCCAAGTGCTTGGGTCCCTGCACCCACTTCAGCCTGGCTCAGATCTGGCTACTGCAGCCATCTGGGGAGTGAACCAGCAGATGGAAGATCTTTCTCTCCCCCACTCTCTGAGACTCTGCCTTTCAAATAAATTGTCTTTAAAAAAATATAGAATTCTCCAGATTATATCTTAGAATCTTTTTTATCATTCAGTTCCCACAAAAGACTGAAACTTCAGTGGGTTTTCCAAGCACAGGGTCACAAGTCACCCTGTCACTTTGGTAATAGTTGCCACTGACTCAGAAAAATAAGATTCTTGGTTTCTTCTCTTCTTCAATGAGTTTAGATCAGCTACAGCAGGAGTTTCCAAATATAGCACTGATTCTTAACAAAGTTTTCAACAGCCTGCAGTAAAATGAGAAAAAAATGAACACCACACCATATCTATTTTATAAAGCCAAATGTATTTAAATTTTAAAACGGTCCTTTATGCTGAAAGGATGTACTTCCTCTCTTGGTGTGCCTAAAATGTCCTTTCTTTATCAAATAAAAGGGCAGAAGATAATAGATTTTTCTTTTTTATTACTTTTCTATCTTTATTTGGCAAAATATAAAGTGGCAAATCTATGTGTGCCCAGCAATTTGTGAAACTTTGGTCAAAGATTAAAGTATTTATTTATTTGAAAGCCAGAGTGGTACAGAGAAAGAGATCTGCCAACTACTGGTTCACTCCTCAAATGACTGCAAGAGCTATGCCTGGGCCAGCCGGAAGCCGGGAGCCAGGAGCTCCTTCTGGGTCTCCCACATGGGTAACAGGGACTTGATCCATCTTCTGCTGCTTTCCCAAATGCATTAGTGGCTGGTCTGGAAGAAGCAGAGCAGCCAGTACTTGAACCAGCACTCTGATATGGGATGCCAGTGTCTCAAGCGGCAGATTAACCAGCTGTGTGACAAAGCCCTCCCCAATTTATAATTTTGCTGGCTCTGGAAGTCTGCCAACCACTAACCTAGAATACACCGGGAACTACTGTTGAGTCAAAAGGACAAACACAAACTGAGACCCGGTGAAATACTTATCAGGATGGAAAACAAAATTGCTACTGTATCTAAACTTCAGCAAAATAACACTGTTGGGAGAACAGTATCCTCACCTGGCCACACAAGGCAAATGTTTGGTGTATACTAAACACCCAGTGATAGCTTTTCTAGGGACAGAAGTGGATCTTATTACTACAGTTTGGAGATGGTTTGCCCCCAAGGGTTCAAGTGCTACAGACTTGGTCTCGTATGGCAATGCTGAGGTGGAGTAATCTTTAAGGGGTAGGGCCTAGTGGAATATAATCAGGTCTTTAAGAGGGATTATTGTTTTTCTCAAGAGATAATGTTGTTATTGGGGCCAGCACTGTGGCATAGCGGGTAAAGCCGCCACCTGCAGTACTGGTATCCCATATGGGCGCCAATTCAAGTCCCAGCTGCTCCATTTCCAATCCAGCTCTCTGCTATGGCCTGGGAAAGCAGTGGAAGATGGCCCAAGTCCTTGGGCCCCTGCACCCACAAGGGAGACCCAGAAGAAGCTCCTGGCTCCTGACTTCAGATCTGCACAGCTCCGGCCGTTGTGGCCATCTGAGGAGTGAACCAACTGATGGAAGTCCTCTCTCTCTCTCTCTCCGCCTTTCCTTCTCTCTGTGTGTAACTCTGACTTTCAAAATAAATAAATCTGAAAGAAAGAAAGAAAGAAAGAAAGAAAGAAAGAAAGAAAGAAAGAAAGAAAGAAAGAAAGCAAGCTAGCTAGCTAGCTGCAGCCTGCAGCTCCAGCATCCCATATGGGCGCCAGTTTGAGTCCTGGCTGCTCCACTTCCCATCCAGCTCCTGCTAATAATGTGCCTGGGAAAGCAGTGGAAGATGGCCCAATCCTGCACCTACGTGGGAGACCCGGAAGAAGCTCCTAGCTCCTGGCTTCGGTCTGATTCAGCCCTGGTCACTGCAGCCATTTGGGGAGTGAACCGGTGAATGGAAGATCTCTTTCTGTCTTTCCCTCTCTCTCTGTAACTCTGCCTTCCAAATAAATTCAATAAATCCTAAAAAAAGAAAAAAAGCAAGCCTGGCCGCTCGGGTCTCTTGCCTCCTGTCTCACTGTAGGATCTCTTCCGTAAGCCCTTCCTACCATGGTGACGCATCCATCAGGAAGCCCTCACCAGAACCCAGCAGCTGCCAGCGCCATGCTCTGGAACCCCACAACTGTGAGTAAATAAACCTCTCTTCTTCATAAGGTACCCAGTCTCAAGTATTTTGTTATAGCAACACAAAATGGACTGAGATACCAATCACTAAAACACCATGAACTGGGGGCTGGCCTACAATCCTCCCCATAATAACAAAATTAACTGTAAGGTGCATTGAAAAAACTCTGACACAGGTGGCTGAGTGGTCCAGGAGTTGCATGGCCAACCCTAGGAACTGGGCCAGAGATGGAGTCTGGCTCTGCCATTTACCAGCTGCACAATCTCGGGCAACTCCCTGCCCACCTCTCCACCTGTGTCCTCCTACACCTATTTAAAGTGCAAATAAGAAGAGTTCTCACGGGGCCAGAGCTGTGGCGTAGTGGGTAGAGCTGCCACCTATAGTGGTGGCATCCCATATGGGCACCGGTTCAAGTCCCGGCTGCTCCACTTCCAATCCAGCTCTCTGCTGTGGCCTGGGAAAGCAGTAGAAGATGGCCCAAGTCCTTTGGCCCCTGAACTGCATGGGAGACCTGGAAGAAGCTCCTGGCTCCTGGCTTCAAATCAGTGTAGCTCCAGCTGCGTGGCCAATTAGAGAGTGAACCAGCGGGTGGAAGACCTCTCTCTCTCTGCCTCTCCTCTCTCTGTGTAACTCTTTCAAGTAAAAATAAACAAATCCTTAAAAAAGGAATAGTTCTCACCTCTGTGATGAAATGAGATCATTAGGAGTATGCTGATTCTGAGCCCAGTGCATTGGAAGCCGTAGCTATTATGTAACCAGTACATGATAAGCCCTTAATAAAATCCCTAGTTATTTTGTTCTAGGTTGGAGATGTTTGAAGTAAAATGATAAAGGGGCTAGAAAGTGGCAGCAACCCAGCCAGCTAAGGTTAGAGACAGAGACAATTCGCTTGTGAAAAATATCTTGTGACATAAAATGATGGTGCGGATGGCGCCACAGCACAACTCGAGTTTTCCGTTTGTTTGCACGCGGATCTGTTGGAACATCCCCAATACCAATATCGTGAAGTAAATGTTCCCAAGAACATACGACTAGGAATCATAATACAGGTATCCTAAAGAAATGCCTTCCTGGCTGGCGCCGCGGCTCACTAGGCTAATCCTCCGCCTAGCGGCGCCAGCACACCGGGTTCTAGTCCCGGTCGGGGCGCCGGATTCTGTCCCAGTTGCCCCTCTTCCAGGCCAGCTCTCTGCTGTGGCCCGGGAGTGCAGTGGAGGATGGCCCAGGTGCTTGGGCCCTGCACCCCATGGGAGACCAGGAAAAGCACCTGGCTCCTGGCTCCTGCCATCGGATCAGCGCGGTGCGCCGGCCGCAGCGGCCATTGGAGAGTGAACCAATGGCAAAGGAAGACCTTTCTCTCTGTCTCTCTCTCTCCCTGTCCACTCAGCCTGTCAAAAAAAAAAAAAAAAAAAATGCCTTCCTAAATACAATTAGTGCTAAGTAACCAGAAGTTTATCATGACTATAAATAATTCTATCCTATACTTGGTATTAGCTGTAAAAACCTGGCTTACCAAGAGCCAGCCAAGGTGCGAAGTGCTTTATATATGGATTATCTCACTTAATCTTCCTCACGACCCCATGAATTAGCTATTTCAACCTCTACTTGACGATTAGCAAATAAGGGCAGCGTCCCAGCACGGCCGCTGCCTCTTCCATATGAGTACCAGTTCGAGTCCCGCCACTGCTCCAATTCCAATCCTGCTTCCTGCTAATGCAGAGGCTGACCCAAGCACCTGGGTCCAATCCACCCATGTGGGTGGCCTGGACGGAGTTCCTGGATCCTGGCTTCAGCCTAGCCCAGCTTGGCTGTCACAGCCGTTGGAGAAGGAATTTGCAGATGGAGGATCTCTCCCTCTCTCTGTCACTTTGCCGTTCAAATAAAAAATAAATCTCAAAAAAAGGCATCTTTGTTTTTCTTTCTTGGATTAAAAAAAAAACAAACTTTAGTATAGATGTGAAAAAAGTAAGAAATGACAAGATCTCCCTTCAAGGGGCAAAGTATCTACTCCTGTCTGAACAATACTCCTTTTCCCAATTCAGTCAGGGCACATAAAACACCAAATACAGGGCCGGCATAGTGGTATAGTAGGTTAAGCTGCCACATGCAACACCAGCATCCATATAGGTGCCGGTTCGAGTCCTGGATGCTCCACTTCCTATCCAGCTCCCTGCTAATGTGCTTGGGAAAGCAGTGGAAGACGGTCCAAGTGTTTGAGCCCCTGAACCCACATAGGAGATCCAGAAGAAGCTCCAAGATCCTGGCTTCGGCCTGGCCCAGCCCTGGAGGTTGTAGCCATTTGGGGAGTGAACCAGTGGATGGAAGAGCTCTGTCTTTGTCTCTTCCTCTTTATCTGTGTGTAACTCTTTCAAAATAAATAAATAAATCCCCCCACCAAAAAAAATAAAATAAAATAACTGGGGCTGATGCTGTGGTGTAGGTGGTAAAGCATCCCACATGGGTGCCAGTTCAAGTCCTGGCTGCTCCATTTCCAATCCTGCTCTCTGCTGTGGCCTGGGAAGGCAGTGGAGGATGGCCTAAGTCCCTGGGCTCCTGCACCCACGTGGGAGGCCCACAGAAGGCTCCTGGCTCCTGGCTTCAGATCGGCACAGCTCTGGCTGTTGCAGCTGTCTAGAGAGTGAACCAGTGGATGAAGACCTCTCTCTCTCTCTCTCTCTCTCTCTCCCTCCCTCTCCCTCTCCCTCTCCCTCTCCCTCTCTGACTCTGCCTCTCTAATAAATAAAAATAAATCTTTTTTTTTTTTTTTGACAGGCAGAGTGGACAGTGAGAGAGAGAGACAGAGAGAAAGGTCTTCCTTTGCCGTTGGTTCACCCTCCAATGGCCGCCGCGGCTGGCGCGCTGCGGCCGGTGCACTGCGCTGATCCGATGGCAGGAGCCAGGAGCCAGGTACTTATCCTGGTCTCCCATGGGGTGCAGGGCCCAAGCACCTGGGCCATCCTCCACTGCACTCCCTGGCCACAGCAGAGAGCTGGCCTGGAAGAGGGGCAACCGGGACAGAATCCGGCCCCCCGACCGGGACTAGAACCCGGTATGCCGGCGCCGCTAGGCGGAGGATTAGCCTAGGGAGCCGCGGCGCCGGCCCAAAAATAAATCTTAAAAAAAAAAAAAAACACCCAATAGGATTTCCACTACAATATTAGTCTTCATCCTATATAAGGGCAAAGTGAACAGCAAGGCGAGTCCAGAGAAACAAACACCAGTGAGCCACAGGCAGGGCAGCTGTTACCTGGAAGAAATGATGCAGCCTGGAGGCCCGGCTGGCGATGGGCTCCGCAGCAGCAGCAGCGTCCGGTGGGTGCCGCGCTCCATACTTGAACTTCAGCATCTCCCCCTGTGCTGAAGGGATACGGGAAAAGGTCAAGTGTGTCTGACATTTTGAGCAGAGAGGGCTTGCGAGATCCTGCCTTCCCTCTAGTATCAAGGACAGGATGACATCGGCCAGCACCTAGGTTTTAGGAAGCTCAGTCTGGCTGCGGGAATTAAAAATCAGGTGTGAAACTCACTCCACCAGGAATGATACAGTTACCTACTGTCTGACTCACGGATGTACTTATTACCTGCTCTTCCGGCCCCTTAGAATATACACCCCACAAGGGCAGGGGCTTTGTCCTCACGTAGTGGGGACAGGCGTAGCCTGGCACGTGGTCAGTGTGAATAAATAGTTATTGAATGAATGACTAAAATGAACAAGCACAGGGCTGGAACTGCGGTGCAGATTAAGCCACTGTCTGCCACGCAGCCATCCCATGTCAGAGTCCTGGCTGCTCCACTTCCGATCGAGCTCCCTGGTAAAGCAGCAGAGGGTGGTCCAAGGGCCTGGGTCCCTGCCAGCCACACCGGAGACCTGAATGGAGCTCCTGGCTCCTGACTGTGGCCTGGCCCAGCCCTGGTTGTTGCGGCCATTTGGGGAGTGAACCAGTGGATGGAAGACCTCCCTCCTTCCCTCTCCCTCTCTCTCTCTCTCTCTCTCCCTCTGACGCTCTGCCTTTCGAATAAATACATCTATGAAAAAATAATAAACCAAGCACACTGCACAGCACGTGAGAAGGTGATTAGTGCTTCGAGGGGAGTGGGGTCTGGGTAAGGTAAGACCAACCAGGGCGCGGCAGAGGGAGCAGATCTGAGAAGCTGACCTCTGAACCAGGAGCGGAAGCAGGTGACAGCAAGTGTTGCTGATGAGTGGGGGGACGAGAGGCACAGCAGCCTGGACACAGCTCCTGGGGCGGGACCTGACGTCTCCCAGCTGTGGGAGACCAGAGAGGTGGGAACGGGGAGCAGGAGGTGATGGGCTGGGCACCAGGACGAAGACACTGGGCAGACAGCGAGGGCCACACGGAGAAAAGGCAGGCGGATGCCGCAGGCAACGCTGGCAGGAGGCAAGGCCAGGCAGACAGAGCGCTCGGCCCGGTAATAAACCAGGATCAAATCCTCCTGCCCCAGGCACCACCCTCCGAGGCCCGCCGGCCGGCTCCCGGGCAGGGTGGGCGCGCGCCGCCCGCACAGGGGGAGAAATCGCCGCCCCTGCGCGCTGCAGGAGGGAAAGCCGGGACTGGGGTGCCTGGAGCCGGCCCTTCCCCGGCCCTGACACAGCCGGGTGGCGGAGATTCGGGGTTGTGGGGCCCAGACTCACGCTCAGCAGACCCGACAAGCTGCGTTCCGCACCACCCCCGCGCCTCCCGCCGTCGCGTTTGAACCAGGCGTGGGCGGGGCTCAGCCGTATCTGGGCCAATCAGCAGGCCCGCTCCTATGATAGACATCCGCGTCTCGGTCAGGACCTGCCCAAGTCCCTTTAAGAAGGGACGGAGGAAGTGAGGAGAAGAGCCAATCAAATTGCTGCTCCCTTGGACGCGCGACCAATGGGGAAAGGAAGAGAACAAACCCGGCAGGGCAGGCCTCGGGAGTTTGAATTCGGCGGTTACGCTGGTTGCCTGGTGTGGGGCCGCGTCGGGGTGTCGCCGGGGCGCTGTCGGCCGCTCTCACGGCCAGCGGCCTGGTCTCCGTCCTCTGTGACTTTGGGCAGACCACCGGGTCTGTGCCGCGGCTGAGGAAGCAGGCGCTGGTTCCCCCACCTCGCGGCCCACCGGCCCGCGGCGGCTTGGCGCAGGCCACGGAGCCCGTCGGGAAGGACATTTCCAGAAAAAGGCGAGATCCTGAAGCGGGTCAGGCGCCAACGAAGAAACCCAAGCGACCAGCGGACGCGTGGCAGGGGCCCACAGCCGAGCGGAGCGGGCGGCTGACGGGGCTGTGGAGGGGTGAAGCCGCCTTCACAGCCAGTCACAGCGGCCGCCCCCGGCGTCTGTGCGACCCCTGACCGCCCCCAGCCGCCCCCCCCCGCGACTGTGCGACCCCTGACCGCTCCCGGCCGCCCCCCCCCCCGACGTCTGTGCGACCCCTGACCGCTCGCGGCCGCCCCCCCCCCCGGCGTCTGTGTGACCCCTGACCGCCCCCAGCCGCCCCCCCCCGCGACTGTGCGACCCCTGACCGCTCCCGGTCGCCCCCCCCCCGACGTCAGTGCGACCCCTGACCGCCCCCAGCCGCCCCATCCGCGACTGTGCGACCCCTGACTGCTCCCGGCCGCCCCCCCCCCCCGCGTCTGTGCGACCCCTGACTGCTCCCGGCCGCCCCCCTACCCGGCGTCTGTGCGACCCCTGACTGCTCCCGGCCGCCCCCCCCCCCCCGCGACTGTGCGACCCCTGACCGCTCCCGGCCGCCCTCCGCCCGCGTCTGTGCGACCCCTGACTGCTCCCGGCCGCCCTCCGCCCGCGTCTGTGCGACCCCTGACTGCTCCCGGCCGCCCCCCTACCCGGCGTCTGTGCGACCCCTGACTGCCCCCGGCTGCCCCATCCGCGACTGTGCGACCCCTGACCGCTCTCGGCCGCCCTCCGCCCGCGTCTGTGCGACCCCTGACTGCTCCCGGCCGCCCCCACCCCGCGTCTGTGCGACCCCTGACTGCTCCCGGCCGCCCTCCGCCCGCGTCTGTGCGACCCCTGACTACCCCCGGCTGCCCCCCCCCGCGTCTGTGCGACCCCTGACTGCCCCCGGCCACCCCCCCACCGCGTC
This sequence comes from Oryctolagus cuniculus, assembly GCF_964237555.1. Taxonomy (NCBI): domain Eukaryota; kingdom Metazoa; phylum Chordata; class Mammalia; order Lagomorpha; family Leporidae; genus Oryctolagus; species Oryctolagus cuniculus. The sequence goes on from NC_091452.1 coordinate 15,923,538, forward strand.
TGTGTGACCCCTGACTGTCCCTGGCCGCCCCCCTTCCCCCCACCCCGCGTCTGTGCGACCCCTGACTGCTCCCGGCCGCCCCCCTTCGCATCTGTGCGACCCCTGACCGCTCCCGGCGCAGCTTCTCAGGAGGAACGTGCAAGGATACTCGCAGGAGAGCTGCCTAGAGTGCGTGGGAAATGCCTCTTTTGAAAAATAGTTTATTCATTTACTTATATACTTTTAAAAGATTTATTTATTTGAAAGAGTTTCAGAGAGAGGTCTTTCATCCGCTGGTTCACTCCCCAAATGGCTGCAAGGGCTGCAGCTGCGCTGATCCGGAGCCAGGAGCTTCTTCCGGGTCTCCCACGCGGGTGCAGGGGCCCAAAGACTTGGGCCATCTTCCACTGCTTTCCCAGGCCATAGCAGAGAGCTGGATAGGAAGTGAAGCAGCCAGGACTCGAACCCGTGCCAATGAGGGATGCCGGCGCTGCAGGCAGCAGCTTTTCCTGCTAGGGCCACAGCACCTGCCCCAAGGTTGGTTTATTTGAGAGGCAGAGTTACAAAGAGAAAGGTCGTCCAGCTGCTGGTTCACTCCCCAGATGACCATAATCACTGGGGCTGGGCCAGGCTGAAACCAGAAGCCGGGAGCTTCTTCCGGGTCTCCCGTGTGAGTGCAGGGGTCCAAGCACTTGGGCCACCTTCTGCTGCTTTCCCAGACCATGAGCAGGGAGCTGGATCGGAATGGCGCAGCTGGAACTTGAACCGGCGCCCACATGAGATGCTGGTGCTGCAGGCAGAGGCTTAACCCAGGACACCACAGCACCAGCCCCGGATTGCAAAACTTTCTGCACCGACGTAAACTTGGCTTTTGTTGGTTTGTTTTGTAAAGGTTTATTTTTTGTTTCTGTTTTTCATGAACTTTTTGAGGTCCCCTCATAGACCAGGAAGACTACACAATAGTGAATAGTGTTGTAGAACATAATGGCTAACGTTAAAAACAAACAAAAAACAACAGGGAGCAACCCCAACGTGCATCAGCGGTGGAAAGGACAAACGTTGACACTGTAGTGCTTTCACAGGCGATGAAAAGAAACGTGATGAGCCCCAGCACAATGCCGAGGGAAGGAAGCTAGGCAAATTATGATTCCATTAGCAGGAGTGGCAGAAGCAGGGACAACAAAGCAAAGTGCTTTAGGGAGGGGTGCACCTGCGGGTGGGAAAACAAGACAGCAGGAGTGAAGATGGCAAGTGCCTGCAGTTCAAGTGGAGCCTTTCAGGGTGCCGGGTGTTGCCGTGACGACTTAACCTGGGTGCCAATAACGTGGATGCTACTTCACGGTCATCGAATTCTGGGCATGTGTGTGTGTTCTATCTGTGTGTGCAGAAAGTCTTAAAGGAGGGAGGCAGTCCTTGCCAGACTCCGGATGCCTACATGAGGTAGAACTAGAGATTTGTTCTCTTTCCCTGTCTCTCACCCCCACCCCCCCACCCCACACAAGCATTAGCACAAAACCAAGACTATAGAGTTACTTAATGCATGGGTTTTCCAAACAGGAATATGTTGCTTTTTGTTTCCAGGACAATAATAGTAGCTTTTTTATTTTATTTTATTTTATTTATTTGAGAGACAGAGCTCCCATCCACTGGTTCCTTCACTCCCCAGATGATCGCAACAACTAGGTCTGAACCAGACTGAAACCAGGAGCCAGGAACTCAGTCCTGGTTTCCCACATGGGTGGCAGGGACCCAACTACTTGAGCTAGGCACTTGGATATGGGATGTGGGTGTCCCAGGCAGCATGTTAACTGCTATGCCAAATGCCTAGAGAGCAGTATAAATATATCATGTCCCCACCCTTTTTAATCAAATACCTTGTCTCAGTTAATCCATCCCACAGCCCTGGGAGGGAGGAACTCTAATCCACATCTTATAGATGGGAGCAGTGAAGATGAGAGAACAACTAATCCTGGGTCTTGCCGCTTCAGGTGGTAGAGCTGGGTGCTGTACTTCTGGATCGATTCCAGAACCTTCCCTCTGCACAAAACCTACCTCTCCAATGGCATCAGAGTTCTTCCAGCCTCTGTTTCTGTCATATTGCAAGGGCTGGCCTGGTCTAGAAAAAAAAAAGTGTAAAAATGAAAAATGTTTAATGACAGGAGATTAAGCCAAAGTTCATGGTGGCAAAAGAAGGGGCGATGTGAAGCAGGCTACCGAATGCAACTGTCGGTGTGGCATGAAGGATCTCAGAAAAGCTGGGTGTTGATCTGATTGATGCTTCTGCTGATTTTTCTTGTCTAGCCAAATATGTTCGTTTCCAGGCATCTCAAACAGAAGCCTTTATCAGAATCTTGGGACATGTTCATCCCAAATTAGAATGTGGTGTTAACTGCACTGCCTGAATCCAACCTAGATAGCCTACTGATTTCCCACTAGAACAATTACTGGCTTTTGTGAAACAAGACAGAGAATAAACAAAAAATAAAATGAACTTTAAAAACATGAAGCAAAAGCCATGTGAACTCTACCAAGTTTCTTTTCAGGAATAGTAACTGTGCAAAAGGTTTATGGGGACAGAGAATAAGAAGTGACCGTGTGTTTGTTCCAATACTAAAGGCAGAAAACACCAAGAAAAATGAACTGTCATTAAAATTAGACTGGCAGGGGCTGGTGCCGTGGCTCACTTGGTTAATCCTCCGCCTGCGGCGCCGGCATCCCATATGAGCGCTGGATTCTAGTCCTGGTTGCTCCTCTTCCAGTCCAGCTCTCTGCTGTGGCCCAGGAGGGCAGTGGAGGATGGCCCAAGTGCTTGGGCCCTGCACCCGCATGGGAGACCAGGAGGAAGCACCTGGCTCCTGGCTTCGGATCGGCGTAGCTCAGGCCGTAGCAGCCATTTGTGGGGTGAACCAACGGAAGGAAGACCTTTCTCTCTGTCTCTTTCACTGTCAAATAAATTAAAAAAAAAATTAAACTGGCGTATGTAAGTATATGGTATATAAGACACCTGCATCCCCTGTCAGTACCTGGGTTAGAATCCCACCCCCAGTTCCTGCATCCAGCTTCCTGCTAATGCAGAGCCTAGAAATTCATAAATTATGATCCCACAAATTTCATTTAACCTGGTTCAACCTAAATTCATGTCTAGCTATGAGTATTATGAGATTTAAGAGCTATGAGATTTTAAAAATGCTTTGTAAAATCTAAAGCCAGCAACTCAGACTGGGAGCAAATATTTGTAAATCACATCTCTGGTAAGAGGCCGGTATCCAGAACATATAAAGAATTCTTAGAATTACACAATAAAAAGACAAATAACCCAATTTAAAAATCATCAAAAGATAGAAATTTTTCCAAAGAAGATATGCAAATAGCCAATAAGCACATGAAAAGACGCTCGACATCATTAGCCATTAGGGAAATGGAAATCAAAACCAAAATAACACTTCATATCCCCTACAATGGCTGTAATCAGACGAGAATAAGTGTGGCTCCGGGTATGAGAAGATTGAACCCTCCTGCATGACTGGGGAGAATGTAAAACAATGCAATAACAGGGGCTGGTGCTGTAATGCAGGGGGCTAGGCCCCCACCTACAGTGCCAGCATTCCATGTTAGCACTGGTTCTAGTCCCAGCTGCTCCTCTTCCAATTCAGCTCTCCGCAATAGCCTGGGAAAGCAGAGGAGGATGGCCCAAGTGCTTGGGTCCGTGCACCCATAGGGGAGACCCAGAAGAGACTCCTGGCTCCTGGCTTCAGATCAGATCAGCTCCAGCTGTTGTGGCCATTTGGGGCCTGTCTCTGCCTGGAACTTTACCTCTCAAATAAATAAATAAAATCTTTAAAAACAAACAAACAAACAATGCAACCACTTTGGAAAACAGTTTGACATTTCCTCCAAAAGTTAAACGTAAAGTAACCATATGACCCCACAGTTTCACCTCCAGGTATCTGCCCCAAGAAAATGAAAACAGCTCAGCATGCTTTGAAAAGTTTATGAAAATTTCCATTATTTTTAAAATTAATTTATTCATTTGAGAGGTAGAGTTACAGACAGAGGGAGAGATGAAGAGAGAGGTCTTCCATCTGCTGGTTCACTTCCCAAATGGCCGCAATGGCCGGAGCTGAGCTGAGCAGATCTGAAGCCAGGAGCCCAGAGGTTCTTCTGAGTCTCCCACATGGGTGCAGGGACCCAAACACTTGGGCCATTTCCTGCTGCTTTCTCAGGCCATAAGCAGAGACCTGGATTGGAAGAGGAGAAGCAGAGACTCAAATTGGCACCCATTTGGAATGCCAACACTGCAGGTGGCAGCTTTACCCACTATACCACAATGCCGGTGTTGCATCCACTCGTCAGCTAAAATGGAATATTACAAAAACCAGTGACAGTCACACATGAATTTTATTGAAAATGAGAGGCTAATGAGAGGCAAGGCAACTTATTGGAACTGGCCACCAATCGGGACCGGCACTCCTTACCAGAGTGCAGCCCCCAAAGTGGATTACACAGCTTTTTATAGTATTCTGTCCACTAGGGCTCACAATTTCTAAGCAGGCCCCTGGTATGCAGTGAACAATAAAAAGAAAACTAGAATATGGTTGTAAGATAACAGCTAACAATAACAAACCCAATAACAGATCCAAGATATGGTTGTAAGATAACAGTGAAGGACACATTTCTGTCAACCTAGCTCCTGGGAATTTGGGCCCACATAGTTTCACAATATACACCCTTAGCCGTTAGCAAGCAAAGCTAATATGTACAGAAGCAAGAGATCTGCAATTAGCTTTTAGCCACACTCACTCCATTTTGATTCTAATTCTACACTGGCTCCTTCAATTCATTTTTAATTATTTGAAAGATAGAGACGAAGATATTTAAGTGAGAAATTTTGCATCCAGTTGTTCATTCCCCAGATGCCCACAACAACTACTGCAGAGACGGGTTAAAGCCAGGATTGCAGAACCCAGTGCAGATCTCCCAGTGTGAATGGTGGGGACCCAAGTACTGAGCCGTCACCTGCTCCTCCCAGGGTATATGTTATCAGGAAGCTAGAATTGGAAAGAGTCAGGAACTCAAAGCCAGGCACTCTGATATGGAGTGCAGGCATCCCAAGTGAGGTCTTAGCCACTGCACCAAATGCACACGCCAACATTATCTTTTAATTCCATTTTCCCACAAATTGTTTGAAGCTCCCTCATAGCCACACAAAAGCCTGTACACAAATGTTCCTTACAGCCTGATTCACTATAGCCAAAAAGTGGAAAACACCCAAATGTCCATCAACTAGTGAATGGATAAACAAAAGTTGTAGTATCCATGCAATGGGATATTATTTGACCATAAAAAGGAATGAACGGGGGACCGGCGCCATGGCTAACTTGGTTAATCCTCCACTGCGGTGCCAGCATCCCATATGGGTGCTGGGTTCTAGTCCTGGTTGCTCCTCTTCCACTCTAGCTCTCTGCTGTGGCCAGGAGGGCAGTGGAGGATGGCCCAAGTGCTTGGGCCCCTGCACCTGCATGGGAAACAAGGTAGAAGCACCTGGCTCCTGGCTTCGGGCCGGTGCAGCGCCAGCTGTAGCAGCCATTTGGGGAGTGAACCAACAGAGGGAAGACCTTTCTCTCTGTCTCTCTCTCTCTCTCTCTCTCACTGTCTATAACTCTGTCAAAATTAAAAAATAAAAAAATTTTAAAAAAAGGAATGAACAGGGGCCAGCACTGTGGCTCTGCAGGTTAACACCCTGGCCTGAAGTACCGGCATTCCATGTTGGCGCTGGTTCAAGACCCAGCCGCTCCACTTTCCATCCAGCTCTCTTCTATGGCTTGGGAAAGCAGTAGAAGATGGCCCAAGTTCTTGGGCCCCTGTACCTGCATGGGAGACCTGGAAGAAGCTCCTGGCTCCTGGCTTTGGATCGGCACAGCTCTAGCTGTTGCAGCCAACTGGGGCGTGAACCAGCAGATAGAAGACTTCTCTCTCTTTCTCTCTCTCTCTCTCTCTCTCTCTCTCTCTCTCTCTCTCTTTCTCTCCCTCCCTTTCGTCTCCTCTCCTCTCTCTGCATAACTCTTTCAAATAAATAAATAAATCTTAAAAAAAGGGGGGGGCGGTGTTACCACTTAGCAGGTTAAGCTGCCACCTGCAGTACCAGCATCCCATATGGGCACCGGTTGAGTCCCAGCTGCTCCACTTCCTATCCAGCTCTTGCTAATCTGCCTGGGAAAGCAGTGGAGAGTGGCCCAAGTAATTGAGCCCCTGCTGCCCATGTGGGAGACCCAGAAGAAGTTCCTGGCTCCTAGCTTCAGCCTGGCCCAGCCCCAATGGATGTGACCATTTGGGGAGTGAACCAGGGGATGGAAGATCTCTCTCTCTCTCTCTGTCTCTGTCTCTGTCTCTGTCTGTCTGTCTGTCTCTCTCTCTCTCTAACTCTGCCTTTCAAATAAATAAAATCTTAAAAAAAAAATATGAGCCCCCAGAGGCATGCTATCACGTGCATGAAGCAGTATGCTCCGTGTAAGAATTCAGATGCACACGGCCACACATTGTATGACCCCATCCACATGAAGTGTCCGGAGGACAAAGGCAAAGGAGGGGTAGCCAGAGGTTGGGAAGATGGAGGGATGAGAAGTGACCGGCAATGGCATGAGTGATGTTTTGGGTATGGTCAGCATTTGTCATTTCAGCCAACATGAAACCCTTGATGCTACAGACATTTGGAGCCAGATAATTCACAGTGGAGGCTATGTGCTGTGTGTTACAGTCCCCCGGCCTCCACCCACTAGCATACATCCCTCATTGTGACAAACCGTGTCTCCAAACACTGCCCAATGTCTCCCAGGAGACAACACCATCCTGTTGTAACTCTTACCACAGGAAACCCCTCTATGAGTATACTGGAGATCCCAGGCTATCTCAAATAGTTTGTGGAAAATGGAATTTAAAGATAAGTTTAGGAGATGATGCTGTGGTATAGTAGGCTAAGCCTCCGCCTGCGGTACTGGCATCCCATAGGGGCGCCGGTTCAAGACCCAGCTGCTCCACTTCCAAACCAACTCTCTGCTATGGCTTGGGAAAGCAGTAGAAGATGGCCCAAGTACTAGGGCCTCTGCACCTGCGTGAGAGACCCAGAAGAAGCTCCTGGCTCCTGGCTTCCAGAGTGGCTCAGCTCCTGCCATTGCGAGCATTTGTGGAGTGATCCAGCAGATGGAAGATCTTTCTCTCCATCTCTCCCTTTCTCTGTAACTCTGCCTCTCAAATAAATAAATAAACCTTTAAAAATAAATTTTTTAAAAAAGATAAGCTTATTTTGGTGCAAAAAAGTTTTTGAAATCCATGCAGTTTTTTTCATAATACACATTTCCATGACTTTTCTGAGGGCTGGTTGTACTTCATTTATTTAAAGCAGCAGAGCTCACAAACTCACCAAAATACATTTTCCAGATTTTAAATTTTTTAATGGATTGTTGGAAACTTCATTCTGACCTCATCACTTTCTGAATGTTTTCTCACAAATCTGAATGAAAGATTTCCTGTCTATGTTTTTTCATTCCTTCTTTGACCTTCCTTATATAAAGCTTTTAAAAAGGAAAGTTAAATTTTCAAAGCTCAATTAAATGGCAATTAGTTTCCCTGCCATTTGATTCTAGGCAATTTTTCTACAATGCTTGGGCATGTCAGTTAATTGTATTTCTACAGAAATGTTGTAAGTTGTAAAATATATCTCTAATCCTTCAGTTCACTAACTTTAGAAGTAGTTTTTTTTAACATTACTTTATTTTATTAATTTGAAAGACAGACAAAGAGCAAAAGAGAGACAGAGTGGAATTCCATTCACTGGTTCACTCCCCAGATGGCATCAGCAGCCAGGGCTGGGCCAGGCTGAAGCCAGGAGCCAGGAACTCCATCCTGGTCTCCCACGTGGGTGGCAGGGGCCTAAGCACTTGGGTCATCTTCCACTGCTTTCTCAGGCACATTAGCAGGCAACTGGATTGTAAGTAGAACAGCTGGGACTCTAACCAGCACTCTGACATAGGATGACACTATGTCAAGTACTGGCTTAACACTGCTGCCACAACACTGGCCCCAGGAATTTTTTTATAATCCTCAGTTTATTTATAATACAAGAAACTCAGGCACCTGTAAGTTAAAAAAAAATCATCAGTGTACATGTTTGGCATAGTGGTTAAGGCACAACTTGGAACACCCATATCCCATACCACAGTACCACAGCTCAAGTCGTAGCTCCTCTTCCAATCTCAGTTTTCTGTTAATGTGCACCCTGGGAGGCAGCAGGCGATGGCTCAAGTACTTGAGTCCCTGCCACCCATGTGGGAGACCTGGATTGAGGTCCTGATTTCAGCCCAACCCAGCCTCAGTTGTTGTAGGCGTGAACCACCAAATGGAAGATATCTCTATCTTTCTCTCTCTCCTCTCCTCTCTGCCTTTCAAATTAAATAGATAAATATAATTTTGAATGTCAGCAAATACCCACAATGGTCCAGTTTCCTGCTCTATGTGGGTATTTGATATAATTATTATAGTTGTTGGACTGGAAAATCTTACAAAGATGAACATCAGTCTTTCAAAATTGGTGAAAAACATGTACTTGTTATCTGTCACTCTGGTTTGGACAAAGCTGAGGATCCCCCAAGGCTTCTTGTGTTGGAGTTCAGTCCCCGCCATGAGGAAATTGGATGACTGTGGGGTTCGAGGTGGACCTATGGGAAGTGATTAAGATTGGTTGAGGCCCTTGGGGTGGCGCACCCTTATTTGAATTCCAATGACTTTAAAAGCAGAAAGACAGGGAGGGCGCTGTGGTGCAGCAAGTTAACCCCCTGGCCTAAAGTGCCAGCATCCCATATGGGTGCTGGTTCTAGTCCCGGCTGCTCCACTTCTGATCCAGCTCTCTGCTATGGCCTGGGAAAGCAGTAGAAGATGGCCCAAGTCCTTGGGCCCCTACACCCACGTGGGAGACCGGGAAGAAGCTCCTTACTCCTGGCTTCGGATTGGCGCAGCTCCGGCAGAGAGAGAACCAGTGGACGGAAGACTCTCTCTCTCTCTCTGACTTTCAAATAAATAAATAAATCTTAAAAAAAAAAAGCAGAGGGACAGAAAGAGACCAAAAAGACACATGCATTCCTTGTCTCCTACCCAGTGCTGCCTTAGGACTGCCAGAGGAGAACTACCCACTATGAGATGATCCGGCTAACACGGCTCTCACCAAAGCCTGTACTGCGCTGTTTGCAACGTCAGCCTCCAAAACCGCGAGCTAAATCTGTCTCCTCTCTTCACAGCCTGCCGGCTTCAGGTGTTTCTTCACAGTAACACAGGAGGACCAGTACAACGGTGCCTCAAGCCGTGGCTCTGAGTTCCAAGAAGACAAACACCTTGTCCTGGAAATGCAATAAAATAGGCCCCCATGTCTTTCCTTTGGCTTTATCTTAGTTCAGCTTGTAATAATAGCTTTTTTATAAAATTGACTATGCTTAGGGCCAGTGCTGTGGTGTAGTGGGTAAAGCTGCTGCACACAGTGCCGGCATCCCGTATGGGCGCTGGTTCGAGTCCCGGCTGCTCCACTTCCAATCCAGCTCTTTGCTATGGCCTGGGAAAGCAGTAGAAGGTGACCCAAATTCTTGGGCCCCTGCACCCACATGGGAAGATCTGGAGGAAGCTCCTGGCTCCTGGCTTCATATCAGCTCAGCTCTGGCCATTGAGGCCAAATGAGGAGTGAAGCAGCGGATGGAAGACCTCTCTCCCTCTCTCTTTGCCTCTCCTTCTCTCTGTATGTAACTGACTTTCAAATAAATAAACAAATCTTTAAAAAATTGTCTATGCTTCTTGTCAACTTAATATTTAGATTTTTCCCTCTCCCCTATACTTACCTCCCTCTGCCACACACACACACACACACACACACACACTCCATGAGGCAACAACCCTCAGTGTCTTGCACGGTACCTGGCCTTGGATAGGTCTTTGATAATCTATTCTCTGAATATTAAAACACATCTATAAAAGCCACTTAAGAGACAAATGAGACAGGGCCGATGCTGTGGCATAGCAGGTAAAGTTGCTGCCTGTGGTGCTGGCATCTCTTGGGACATGGGTTTGAGTCCCAGCTGCTCCACTTCTGATCCAACTCTCTGTTAATGTGCCTGAAGTAGTGGAAGTTGGCCCAAGTGCTTGGGTCCCTGCACCCATGTGGGAGACCCAGAAAAAACTCCTGGGCTCCTGGCTTCGGCCTGGCCCAGTCCCAGTGGATGCAGCCATCTGGGGAGTGATCCAGGGGATGGAAGATCTCTCTCTCTCTCTCTCTCTCTCTCTCTGTGTGTGTGTGTGTGTGTGTGTGTAACTCTACCTTTCAAATAATTTTTTTTTTAAATGAGAAATACAGGGATTAAAATTATTGTTTTCATAGGAATGGGAAGACCTCATTAGACTTCATTCACTCATTTGACAAACATTTGTTGAGTGTCTGTTATTAGTTTGAAATTATTTTAGGTGTTGGGGATACAGCAGGAAATAAATCACGCGAAAAGCCCCGACTCCATGGGACTCAGGCTGCAGTGGGATGCACAGGAAAGGCCGGCGCCGTGGCTCAATAGGCTAATCCTCCGCCTTGCAGCGCCAGCACACAGGGTTCTAGTCCTGGTTGCCCCTCTTCCAGGCCAGCTCTCTGCTGTGGCCAGGGAGTGCAGTGGAGGATGGCCCAAGTGCTTGGGCCCTGCACCTGCATGGGAGACCAGGAGGAAGCGCCTGACTCCTGGCTTTGGATCAGCGCGCCTGGCCATGGTGACCATTGGAGGGTGAACCAACGGCAAAAGGAAGACCTTTCTCTCTGTCTCTGTCTCTCTCACTGTCCACTCTGCCTGTCAAAAATAAAAAATAAGGCTGGCGCCGCGGCTCACTAGGCTAATCCTCCGCCTTGCGGCGCCGGCACACCAGGTTCTAGTCCCGGTCGGGGCGCCGGATTCTGTCCCGGTTGCCCCTCTTCCAGGCCAGCTCTCTGCTGTGGCCAGGGAGGGCAGTGGAGGATGGCCCAAGTGCTTGGGCCCTGCACCCCAGGGGAGACCAGGAAAAGCACCTGGCTCCTGCCATCCGATCAGCCCAGTGTGCCGGCCACGGCGGCCATTGGAGGGTGAACCAATGGCAAAAGGAAGACCTTTTTCTCTGTCTCTCTCTCTCACTGTCCACTCTGCCTGTCAAAAATAAAATAAAATAAAATAAAATAAAATAAAATAAAATAAAAAGATGCACAGGAAAAACCAAAGTAGACATCCCACCCTATGATGGCTCTTTTTGTTTTATCATGAGCAAGCCAGATAGGATAAAATATTGCAAATCAGGTAACAGCATGTAAAGTCTTTTTCTTCCCCAAAATTGTGTTTCAAAACCCCAGTCCCACTGGCCCCTTTGGGTTTTGCCTCTCTTGGAGCCCCCTCCATGCCACTCTGGCTGGAGGTCTTTGACTCTAATACATTTTGCTTTAAAATCTAAAAAAAAAAAAAAATACATAGGAAAAATGAAAGCGAAGCAAGGCTCCTGCAAGACAGGGGAGGAGTTGCAACCTGAAATAAAGAGAGGGCCAGCATCGAGACCTGGCAGGTTCACTGCCTCCGCAGCACCAGCGTCCCAGATAGACCTGCCTGTTCATGTCCTGGCTGCGCTGGGAAAGCAGTGGAACATGGCCCAAGTGCTTGGACCCCTACCACCCACATGGGAGATTCAAAAGAAACTCCTGGCTCTTGGCTCCTGGCTCCAGCCTGGACCAGCTCTGGCTGTTGCAGCCATTTGGGGAGTGAACCAGTGGATGGAAGACCTTCATTCATTCGTTCTCTCTCTCTCTCCCCCGCCCCATCCTATCAGTCTGCCTTTCAAGTAAATAAATAAATCTTTATAAAAAATAATCAAGGCGAAAGGAGCAGCCTCATTGAGAGAGTGACATTTGAACAACAGCCCAAATGAAAAGACAGCCACGCCACGAACACTCGCGGTGTTGAGCAACCAGCACCACTACCCATTTCCAGTTTCCATCATCCCAGACAGCCTCTGTCTCCAACGTCAACTCATTTCCTCCCTCCTCCCAGCCAAGAGCAAGCTCTCCTCCAGCTTCTCAGCTCCCATTCTACTTTCTACCCCAGTGATTTTGCCTATCTTAGGTCCCTCATAGAAGTGCAACCATACAATTTTTATTCTTTTGGATCTGGGTTATTTCACCTGGCACAAATTTTTCAAGGTTCACTTGTGCTGTAACACACATCAGAGTGCCATTGCTTTGTATGACAGAATAAGCTCTGGTCTGTCGATGGGCACCCGGATTGCCTCCGCCTTTGAGTGCACATTGCTGCACAAGCATCCATCGGGGGCCCGGCTTTCCATTGTTCTGAGTATGTACCCAGCAGCGGAGGTGCTGGATCTTTTTTTTTTTTTTTAAGATTTATTTATTTATTTTGAAAGAGTTACACACAGAGAGAAGGAGAGGCAGAGAGAGAGAGAAATAGAAGAAGAAAGAGAGGTCTTCCATCTGCTGCTTCACTCCCCCATTGGTCACAATGGCCAGAGCTGCACCGATATGAAGCCAGAGCCAGGAGCTTCTTCTGGGTCTCCCACACCAGTGCAGGGGCCCAAGCACTTGGACCATCTTCTACTGCTTTCCCAGGCCATAACAGAGAGCTGGATCGGAAGTGGAACAGCCAGGACTTGAACCGGCGCCCATATGGGATGCCAGAACTGCAGGTGGCAGTTTTACCCACTATGCCACAGTGCCAGCCCTGGTGCTGGATCATTGATAGGGCAATTCTTCAACTTTTTGAAGAACCACTAAACTGCTTTCCGCAATGGCTGCACCATCTTAAATCCCCCCAGCAATGAATCAGGCCTCCAGTTCCTCTACGTCCTCACCAAGACTTGTTATTTTTCCACGTATTTACATACATGACAGCCATTCTAGCGAGTATAAAGCAACGTTTCCTTGTGCCCTTTCTTTAATTCCCTCATTCAGCAATGCAATTTTTAATTTCCTTGTTCAGCAATGCAATTTTTCAAATGCAATGCGGCATCTCTGCAGCTCACACTCATCCCACACTGCCTAATGAACCCCTCAACTTCTCTTCCCCTAGCCTTTAGGCTCCCGCCTTCATAATCGCTTCCACCAGCAGTGTCCTCATTGAGCTGGGGTCGCGTTTTGCCTCACCGGAGCAGAAGCGCTATCTAGCGGCCCGATGGAGTAACTGCAGGGGCCGCCCCCATTTTCCTGGGTAATATTTTCTTGACCTGGTGATGTCCGTCTGGCAGGGATGGTCCTAAAAGCATAGTGGAGGTGATTCCAGCCCCACTGGCAATGCCTTCTCCATTCTCCTCTTGATAGTGCCCTTCCTAAAGCAGGAATCACAGAAATGCAGCTGGCATTTTCAGTGCCGCTGGCTTGTCAAATATCCCAACCAATAAACCATTTTATTCTTTTCCGAGCTCTCCCTCCAAGCAGTCCCTTTTGGGTCTCCCTTTCCATCCCCTGAAAGACGCCCCTAGCCAGTCCCAGAGCCCTCAGGCAGCGTCACTGCTGGGTGTTCGTGCCGTCCCCTGTCGGAGGCTCCCCCTCTCCCCATGCCTCCAGCGGCCCGGCTTTGGAGTGGGGAGGAGAATGGCCGGTGGGGAGCGCTCTGCTCTTTGCACTGCCCCCACTTCCCTTTAAGGCTTCTCCGATGTTTGGGGGGGAGGGGCTAGAAGCAGAGGAGGGGGAGACCACATCCACAGTTTTCTGACATAGGAAACAGAATCCTGCTTTAGACTTCCCCAAGGCCTCCCTGTAGCTCATACCCCCACCAGGTTCCCAGAGTTCACTTCATTCCTCCCTGGCCATGCATCACTCGGGGTTCAGGCTGCTTCATTTCTTTTAAAGATTCATTTATTTGAAAAGCACAGAGAAAGAGAGAGAGAGATTGATTGTCCATCTGCTGGTTCGCTCCCCAAATGGCCACAAGATCCAGGACTGAGCCAGACTGAAGCCAAGAGCCTGGAATTCCACCCCAGTTTCCCACATGGGTGCAGGGGCCAAGTACTCGGGCCATCCTCTGATGCTTTCCTGGGCACATTATCAGGGAGCTGGTTTGGAAGTGGAGCAGCCGGGACTCCAACAAGTGCCCATATGGGATGCCACATGTCCTTGGCACCAGCTTACCCTGCCACACCACGACACCAGCCTCCTTTGGTTCCTTCTTAATAGATGAGGAGGATCCAGTTGTTTTTCTTCTCTTTTTGGAACCTGGAGGCCATGGAGTTTTTGTCTTCAGCTTTGAGACCTGGCCGCCTCTGTAGTCATCCTATTGCAAAAGCAAGCAAGACGCAAACTGTTTTAAGATGCTTCCTCTATCCCAGAGGTCTCCAGGGATGTGTTATTTCATGGCTTGAAGACGTGGGCCACCTCTAAGCTGAAGTAAATTCTAGAGCTTGAGGAGTGGAAATGTACAATCACTAGATAGTAGATGCCGGTACTCCCTGGGCAGGAAGGAAGAGAGCGGCGGCGCATTGATTCTGTGAGCTCCCACGGTTTGCTGTTATTTAGGATGAAACGCTGGAGAAAAGAAAACAATGCATCACGGCATCAACACATTTTGTGTTCATTGCAGATAAAAGCAGCCGGCGCCTTAATGTAGCCAATTTCTCTGGGCGTAAAGATGTTTCCACAACCTTTAAGGCATTTCTTTTTCAATGGGGGTGCTTGGTGGTGTATTTTGAGAATGGAAACTTCTTGTTAAGAGGTGGTGTGGCTTGACGGGCGAGTGCTCTTCTCTCTCTTCCCCATTAACAGGGTCTGAAAAGCCTTTGAAAAGAAAGGCGTTGTGTCTTCAAGAACAAAATTCCCAGCTCTCTTCCCTTTGCCAAGTAAAAACCGTTTCCAGCACTAACAAAAAGATGACATATCTGAGCCTCTCCATCACTCTTTCACTCCCTGTGGCTCACATTCTTCAAAGCACAAGAAATCAATGAGATTTGAAACTTATTGGAAATAGTCACGCCAGCCACTCAGTGAGAGAGATGGAGGCCAACCTCCCCACCATCACTTATGGAGACAATGCTTTGTTTTCTGAGACATTAGACTGTCTGTTCACTGGTACTGATCCATAAGACGAGGACAGCGCTATAAGGAACTCCGGACGCCTACTGCAAATGAAATGGATGCTCTCCATCATATCCACCTGTATTAGTCATGCATTGCTATGTAACATTATTGTCGCTTATTTCACAGCCTACAACAACCCACATTCATTAGCTCTCAGCTTCCGCAAGTCGGGAGCCCAGGCGTGGCTTGGCTTTGGAAGGCTACGATCAAAGGATCAGCTGGGGCAGCGGCCTCATGGCAGGGTTGGACTGTGGGAGGATCTGCTCTTAATCCCACGTGGCTGCTGGCAGCGTGGACTTTCTTGAAAGCTGAGAGCTGTGGTTTCTTTCTGGCTGTCAGTGGATGCCACCCTGTTTCTTGCCAGCAAGGATGAGAATCCTTCAGCAAGACGGACGTGAGATCCGATGTAGGGTAATCACGGAAGTGAGCAACCGCCCCCTTGGCCCTGCTCCCCTGGTAAGAAGCAAGCCACAGGTTCTGCTTACACTCCAGGGGAGGGACTGCACCAGGATGTGAACACCAGGGCGTGGGGGCTGTGGGGACCACCTCAGAGACAGCCTCACACATGGCCCAAAGTGACTGCCAAAGACACCGGAGCCCTGCATTCCTGTAAACCTAACAAGCACAGCACACAGCTCTCGCTCACTCTGCTTGTATTATTTGTGTAATCAACCCCCCAAAAATGATAAATTACCTGCAACTGAGAATATGACCTAGGAGTTGAGAGTGGACAGCCCTTTTCCCTACCTCTTAAAACAGAATCCAGGCCGGCGCCGCGGCTCAACAGGCTAATCCTCCACCTAGCGGCGCCAGCACACCTGGTTCTAGTCCCGGTCGGGGTGCTGGATTCTGTCCCGGTTGCCCCTCTTCCAGGCCAGCTCTCTGCTGTGGCCAGGGAGTGCAGTGGAGGATGGCCCAAGTCCTTGGGCCCTGCACCCCATGGGAGACCAGGAGAAGCACCTGGCTCCTGGCTTCGGATCAGCGTGGTACGCCGGCCACAGCGCGCCGGCTGCAGCGGCCATTGGAGGGTGAACCAACAGCAAAAGGAAGACCTTTCTCTCTCTCTCTCTTTCACTGTCCACTCTGTCTGTCAAAAAAAAAAAAAAAAAAAAAAAAAAAAAAAAAACAACAGAATCCAAACACCCTTTGTGATAACCCCCCTCTTCTTCCTAGATGTGGGATTGGCTTCACTCCGCCCCCAAAGGTGGGCCTATACCCGACATCAGCCAATCAACTGATTCCATACCATTCTCCTGCAGTGATTGGTTCAACCAAAGCCAATAAAGGAAAGGAGATGTTTCCTGCAGTGGCTGGAATAGAAAAGTTCTAGAAAAATCTCTTTCAACAGTGCTATCCAGTAGCTATATAATGTGTGCCTCAGATACAAATTTCAATTTTCTGGTAGTCATATTTTAAAAGGTAAAAGGAGAAAATGTGAAATTGATTTTAATAACAAATTTATTAAACTCAGAGAGGATCCAAAATATTTCAAATATGGAATTGGTATGAAAATCTCCAATTGATATTTTACATTCATTTTCTTTTATACCAAATCTTTGAAACCTGGTGTGTACATTCTACAGTTACAGCACAGCCCAATTCTGAGTAGCCACATCCCTGGAGCCACGTGCAGCTCGTGAGTGCGCTGTAGCCCTGGACAAGATGTGAAACTAAATCC
Source organism: Oryctolagus cuniculus (assembly GCF_964237555.1). NCBI lineage: Eukaryota > Metazoa > Chordata > Mammalia > Lagomorpha > Leporidae > Oryctolagus > Oryctolagus cuniculus. The sequence continues at coordinate 15,940,307 of NC_091452.1, forward strand.
ACTGGACCCATTTTATATGGGGGTGGGGAGAGGGCTCAGGATGAAACCGGCCATGCCTTAGAGGGGAAAAGTAGCTAGAAATGAACAGGGGAGTCGCTGGACCAAGCATCACTTGAAATCAGCACGACCTCAGGCAGCTGCGTTAGGAGAGCCAGGAATCTCGGGGCGTCTTGGTCCTGCAAGCCCTTCGCTGGATCTGTTCACTCAGGCTGAAATCTCTACCACTCCCAGTAAAGGAATCGCAACCGAGCCAGAGGGCGACTGGTAAAAGAAGCAGTCTCTTAGGTGCCCACACTGAAGGGTGGGCAGCAAGCATGGAGTGTTCAAAGAGGGACTTCAGCGTCCCCATGGCGGGGCTCTCGCCTTCGACATTCATACATGGGGGCTGGGTGAGTCCCGTGACGCGGTGCTGTCCCTCTCGCCGCAGGCTGTGCAAGCAACGTCCCTGGCCTCTACCCTGCCGGTGCCAGGAGCACCCATTACCTCCTTCTGACCACCGAGAGGGTCTCCAGCTACTGCCAAATGGTCAGTTGAGAGCCGTGGGTGGGAGGGACTGATGCACAAAGGGCATCCTGGGTGGGGGTGATGACGTGAATGAAGGGACCAGGGAAAGAGAACAGGAGGCTTGTTAGGAAGTCATCCACGCTGTCACTGTCAAGTCCCAGCTAGGGCTGCCCTCAACAATTAGAACAGTAAATCTTATCTGGAAAATCATCCCCACCCCCACCCCCAGTCCGACGGCTCCGTCTCATCCAGGCTCGGGCGCTCCAGGGCCTCCCTGCTCTCAGGCGCGGCGCCGCGGCGGGACACGGGCGACAGTGGGGACCGCGAGCGGGAGCAGGTGCACTCTCAGTGCGGGTCCCGGCCCCGGCCCCGGCCCTCGGCCGGCGGCTGCTCCTGTCGCCGGACATCGCGCCAATTGGCAGTGCAACTTCTGGAAAATCATTTTTTAAAAATTCTATCATGCAGGGGCCAGCACGGTGGCTCACTTGGTTAATCCTCTGCCTGCAGCACCAGCATCCCATATGGGCGCCGGGTTCTAGTCCGAGTTGCTCCTCTTCCAGTCTAGTTCTATGCTGTGGCCCAGGAGGGCAGTGGAGGATGGCCCAGGTCTTGGGCCCCTGCACCCGCATGGGAGATCGGGGGAAGCACCTGGCTCCTGGCTTCGGATTGGTGCGGTGCGGTGCGCCGGCCGCAGCACGCCAGCCGTAGAGGCCATTTTGGGGGTGAACCAACGGAAGGAAGGCCTTTCTCTCTGTCTCTCTCTCTCACTGTCTAACTCTGTCAAAAAAATTCTATCATCCATGCCAGGTGGATGCCTACATTGGTACAAAGCTTTTTGGAGGACTTTGGGACTGTCTATGAAAATGAGAAATGCTTTTACCTTTTGTCCCAGCAGTTCTTCCACTAGGAGCTTATCCTACAGAAAAAAACTTTACCTAACATAAGAATAATAATAACTGGGGGCCAGCGCCTTGGCACAGTGGGTTAATCCTCCGCCTGCAGCACTGACATCCCATACCGGTGCCGGTTCTAGTCTGAGTTGCTCCTCTTCCAGTCCAGCTCTCTGCTGTTGCCCGGGATGGCAGTGGAGGATGGCCCAAGTGCTTGGGCCCTGCACCCGCATGGGAGACCAGGAGAAGCACCTGGCTCCTGGCTTCGGATCGGTGCAGCTCCGGCCGTTGTGGCTGTGGGGAGCAACTGAGACTAGACTAAGTTACTGGAATTAAGACTTATTCTATGCATCTGCTCTCCCACAATATGGCACTGAGATAGACCAAACAACCTCTACACAGCTGCCTCTCGCCAATTTGACTGATAAGCTGCAGGAGTGATCCTGCTCCTGATTGGAGGAGAGCAGTGTGCTTGGCGTGTGGGTAGCAGAGTTGGGATTGGTGGAAGAGGACTATAAAGGAGGAGAGAGACAACATGTATCAGGAACATCCGGATAACATCTGAGCAGCCCCCGAGAGAGCCGGCCAGCGGTGTGCCGCTCCTCCGCGGAAGTGGGGAAAGTGGCAGGGGGAGCCGCCCCTCCACGGAGGTGGAGGGGTCAGCAGCCAACCCGGGAAGGACCAGCAGCAAACCTGGGAAGAGCCGAGCAGACAAAAGAACAGCGCAGGGTCTAGTGTCGTTCCTCCACGAAGAGGGGGAGTGACAGTGGCCTTTTGGGGAGTGAACCAACAGAAGGAAGACCTTTCTCTCTGTCCCTCTCTCACTGTCTGTAACTCTACCTGTCAAATAAATAAATAAAATCTTTAAAAAAAATAATAACTGGAAAAGACGTATGTCCATTAAGAGGGCTTCTGTTAAGTCACTTACAGCGTATCCACTCAATTGAATCCTATGCATCTATTTTTTTTTTTTTTTGACAGGCAGAGTTAGTGAGAGAGAGAGACAGAGAGAAAGGTCTTCCTTCCGTTGGTTCACCCTTGAAATGGCCACTGTGCCAATCCAAAGCCAGGAGCCAGGTGCTTCTTCCTGGTCTCCCATGCAGGTACAGGGCCCAAGCACTTGGGCCATCCTCCACTGCCTTCCCAAACCACAGCAGAGAGCTGGACTGGAAGAGGAGCAACCGGGACAGAACTGGTGCCCCAACCAGGACTAGAACCCAGAGTACCAGCGCCGCAGGCGGAGGATTAGCCTAGTGAGCCGCAGCGCCGGCCCTATGCATCTATTTTTTTAAAAGTACTCCATGTGCACAAAGAGAAATACCCAAGACACCAGCATTGTGGTGTGGCAGGCTCAGCTGCCACCTGGGATGCTGGCATCTCATATGTGCCAGTTTGAGTCCTGGCTGCTCTACTTCCAAAAATGCTCCCTACAAGGGAGCCTTGGAAAGCAGAGGAAGATGGCCCAAGTCTTTGGGCTCCTGCACCTACATGGAAACCTGAATGAAACTCCTGGCTACTGACTTCAGCCTGACCTAACCCTGGCTGTTGCAGCCATTTGGGAATCGAACCAGCAGGCAGAAGACCTCTCTCCATCTCTCACTCTCGCTCTCTCTCTTTCTCTCTCTTCCCCCACCTCTACATGTGTGTGTATAATTCTGCCTTTCAAATAAATAAAATCTTTAATAAAAAAAGAAAAGAGCCGGCGCCGCGGCTCACTAGGCTAATCCTCCGCCTTGCGGCGCCGGCACACCGGGTTCTAGTCCCGGTCGGGGCGCCGGATTCTGTCCCGGTTGCCCCTCTTCCAGGCCAGCTCTCTGCTGTGGCCAGGGACTGCAGTGGAGGATGGCCCAAGTGCTTGGGCCCTGTACCCCATGGGAGACCAGGAGAAGCACCTGGCTCCTGCCATTGGATCAGCGCGGTGCGCCAGCCGCAGCGTGCCGGCCGTGGCGGCCATTGGAGCATGAACCAGCGGCAAAGGAAGACATTTCTCTCTGTCTCTCTCTCTCTCACTGTCCACTCTGCCTGTCAAAAAAAAAAAAAAGAAAAAGAAAAGAAAAACATCCAAGATATCTTGTTCTGATGTTAAAGTAAACTGTAAGCAGGACGTGTAGCCGCATTCCATGCAAACAGCATGCACATCTGTCAATATTTGCAGAGGAAAGAGAAGAGAAACATCCATACAACTGAATGATGGCTATATTGGGGGAAATGCATGTCGTGGGAAGGTGAAGAAATGAGAATACACTTGTACATACATTATATTTGTAACAATATGGAGAAAAATTCTTATTTTCTCAGTATCAAAAAATTTATCTCCGATATGCATTCAAGCCCAGACACTGCCTTTGCAGAACAAGATCTATTTGTTCGGTAAAACTTTGCTAGGCAGGGTGCCTGGCTGGAGTTTCATGTCTGTTCCTGATCCCGGCTTCCTGCGAATGTGCATCACGGGAGGCAGCAGACGATGGCTCAAGTACTGGGGTCCCTGCCACCCACGTGGGAGATGGGGATTGAGTAGCCCAGGTGTGGACATTTGCTGAGTGAACCAGCAGATGGAAGATACAGCATCTCTCTCTCTCTCTCTCTCTCTCTCTCTCTCTCTCTCTCCTCTTTTGAAATACATAAAACTCTAAAAGAACTGTGATGAGCATCTTGCATTGTGTGTTACTCACGAACTAGTAGATGTTTAAGAACCACCACTCGGGATGCAAAAAGGAGACCTAATCTGTAGCGTGAGCCACTTTCCATGGTGCAAATACTCCCACCACAGTCCATCTCAAACCCTCTCACTCAGCGCACAGCTGGAAGAGAAGCACACCCTGGATCTTCCAAACCTGAGAGAGCCAGCCCCTGCCCCAGCCCCAGCCCCAGCCATTCTTCATAGGTCATTGACGCATATCAAAGTGCCAGGGTTTGAGACCTGTCTCCACTCTCTGTTCCTGCTGGTGCACACCCTCAGAGGCAGCAGCTGTTGCCAGCTCCCTGCTCACACACGTGGGAAAGCACTGGAAGATGACTTGGGCTCCTGCACCCACAGGGGAGACCCCGAAGAAACTCCTGGTCCTGGCTTTAGCCTGGCCGTTTGGGGAGTGAACCAGCGGATGGAAGACCTCTCTCTCTCTCTCTCTCTCTCTCTCTGTAGCTTTGACTAAAATAAATAAATAAATATTTAAAAAGTAAAAATGAAACAAAATTCACCACTGCTAAGGGGATAGTTGAATATTTTGGAGAGAGTTTGACGAGTCCCAGAACCATCACTGTAACCCAGTTTTTTCTGTTTTGTTTTAAGATTTATTTATTTGAAAGTGAGAGTTACACAGAGTGAGAAGGAGAGGCAGAGAGAAGAGAGAGAGAGAGGTCTTCTATCCACTGGTTCACTCCCCAAATGGCTGCAATGACCAGAGCTGTGCTGATCCAAAGCCAGGAACCAGGAGCCTCCTCTGGGCCTCCCATGCAGGTGCAGGGGCCCAAGGACTTGGGTCATCCTCTACTGCTTTCCCAGGCCATAGCTAAGAGCTGGATTGGAAGTGAAGCAGTTGGGAATCAAACTGGCACCCATATGTGATGCCAGCACTGCAGGCGGCAGCTTTACCCACTACGCCACAGTGCCAGCCCCTGTAACCCAGTTTTAGAACATTTTCATCAGCCCAGTAAGATCCTCGTACCCCTTTGCAATCAACCCTCATCGCCATCCCCAGCCCCAGGCAACCGCTTGTCTCCTTTGTGTCTCTGTACGCTTCTTCTGGGCATTTCCTATAAATGGAATCCTACTGTCTATGGTCTTTTGTGTCTGGCTTCCTTCCCTGGGCAAAGTGGCTTTGAGGTTCATCCACGTCGGGTCGTGTAACAGGACTTCATTGCTTTTTATTTCTGAGTACCATGGAAAGATTACATTTTCTTTATCCACTCACCAGTTAACAGGCTTTGGGTTGCTTCCACAATAAGGCCATTAAGATAATGTTGCGTCTGCATAGTCCCATGCATGTCTTTGCGTGCAACTATGTCTTTATTTCTCTTGGGTAGATACCTAGGAGCTGGGTAGCCAGCAAGATTTTATCGCGTGGGAGTTAAATTCGGTGCTGCATTGAAAAACAGGGCTTTGTTCTTTATGACTAGCCCAAGGTCCAAGGATGTGGTCCCATTCTATCTGGAAATTCTATTTCTATTAAGTCCGGCTTTCTCAACCTCAGCACTATTGTTATTTTAAGCCAGATCATTCTTTGTTGCGGGGAGATGCCCTGGGCACTGTAGGATGTTAAGCAACATCCTTGGCTCCCACCCACCCATCCACAACCAAAATTACCTCCAGACGTTGCCAAGTGTCCCCTGGGAAGCCAAATCACCCTTGATGAGAATCACTGAGTTGGAATTTTACCCAGTAGGTGGGAGTGCCAACTCCACTTCTGACCCGGGTTACTCAGCGGTAAGTAAGCACAAAACGAGTCCTGACCCCCACCCCCAGAGCAGGTGCGCTTGCATCCTGTCTTGGAGGGCTCAGCGTTGACATCCTACATGTTGCTTTATTTAATTTGTTCTAAATCAGAAGTTCTCTTGTGCCTCGGTGTGTACGTGTTTGTTTCCAGATAGGGCCGGGAGGAGAACTGGAGGACTGCAGATGGCCAAAGCCAGAGTTTCTATCTATTTAATTCAGATCAACCCGTCCTCGTATGGATTTAAAACAACATGTTATAGGCACTCTGTGTGTTTATACAGCTCTGCTTACAAGAGGCACAAAGCAAAACAGGACGAATGTTTGTTCCCTTTCAAAGGCCAGGTACGCATTTTATCTTCCAAACAGTGCTGTACTTGCAGTCTAAAGAACTGCTTATCCCTGAGTGTGGACATTCGGCGGGGCAGAAAATGCAAGTGTGTAGGTGAGGTTCCTGGAGGCCCTTCCTGGCTGATGCCTCCTCTCCATGCTCACGGGCTGGGCACGTATTTCTGCTATTGCTGTGCAACAAGCAAGACCAAACTCAGAGGCTTCAAAACGATGATGTAGAATTTCTTATGATACTGCAGGTTGGCCAACTGGGCAGATCGGCTGGGCTCGCCTGGGCTCTTGCATGTGGCTGTTGCATCCGCCTGGGGGCTGTCTGGTGTCAGGGGAGCCTCGCTTCTCCCTCGCATGATCTGCAGTCCTCTGGGAGGTTAGTCCTTCAGTGGTGGTGGGGGTCTTAGGGCCCCAGGAGGATGAGAGCAGGAGCTAGAAGATTTCTTAACATGTAGGCTCAGGAGCTCACACCGCAGCAAACCTACCACATGGTGCTGGTCAAGGTAAATCACAGGGTCAAGTCCAGTTCAGGGGGCTCGGAAAATAAAGTCCACCTTTGGAAGGGAGGAGCAGCAATGTCACATTACAAAGAAAATGTGATTTATCTCTGGCAGAGGGAAGTGAGACTCACTGGGGGGTCATCATTAGAATGATCCAGCATATGGTGGATATGTCACTCCATCAGACACTCCCGTACACACACATACAATGCACACACATATACACACTAGGGGCCTTCAAAAAGATCACAGAAAATGCATATTATGAAAAAAACCAGGCCAGCGCCGCGGCTCAATAGGCTAATCCTCCACCTAGCGGCACCGGCACACTGGGTTCTAGTCCCGGTAGGGGCACCAGATTCTTTCCCGGTTGCCCCTCTTCCAGGCCAGTTCTCTGCTGTGGCCCGGGAAGGCAGTGGAGGATGGCCCAAGTCCTTGGGCCCTGCACCCCATGGGAGACCAGGAAAAGCACCTGGCTCCTGCCTTCGGATCAGCGTGGTGCGCCGGCCGCAGCGCGCCAGCCATGGCAGCCATTGGAGGGTGAACCAAAGGCAAAAGGAAGACCTTTCTCTCTGTCTCTCTCTCTCACTGTCCACTCTGCCTGTCAAAAAAAAAAAAAAAAAAAAGAAAGAAAGAAAAATCAGGCATGGATTTTGAATTTTTTTTGCGTTAAAATAAGCTCATCTGTTCATTCCATTTTCCGTGGAATTTTGAAGTCCTCTCACAGACACACATATAAATATGTATTAGGCTTGGGATTGGCCAGGGTTCATTTCTGTCACGAAACCAAAGACTCCTAACAAGTGAGACACGCAGCAGGCTATTGAATGGAAGTCGTTTCCCAGCTGTCAGCACAGATGGGCAAACGTCCATTTCTTTTTGCACACTGGTTACTGGTAGTCTCTGAGACCCATCTGTACGCCTTCCCAGCTCCTGGGAGGGTCACCTTCAGCCACATACAACCAATGTGATTCCAACTCCCTGTCTATACTTGTTGGGTCCAAGACTATAAACTAACCCTGCTGCTCCCAGTCAAATGGTTTCTCCCCAGACTTGAAAGCAGGACATGAGACTCCTCCCTGCACACCCATTCACTCTTCCTGCCTCTCCACTCCCACGCTCACAGTGTTGGTGTTTCCTTCAGGGCCAGCCTCATCTTCAGAGTCCACCTGAAGTCCGACCAGCCCTTGAATGAGGCCATGAAAGCTCAAGGACTGAGGATGGTCACCTTCCACCTTTCACTCTATGCTGGAAAAAAACAATTAAGGCACTTGATTGCAAAAAAGCAGCAGAGAGGCCGACAGGAGAGAGAGAGAAGAGATTGCGTGGGCTCTGGAAAGGAGGCCTGAGACGTGTTTGACTCCCGAGAGCTTTCTGATCCCTGGGTCTTGTCTCCTGGCCATAGTGATTGGCCTGGCAATCAGCAAACGGCTGGATTCAGGTCAACAGGGGAGAGTGAATCCAGGATGCAAACAGAAGGTCTACAGAAATTTCATGAAGAGCACATCTTATAAAATGTGCACTGTGCACAGCTTTCAAATTTTTTGCACCAAAACAAACTTATTGTTCATTCCATTTCCCATGAATTTTTTAAAAAAGATTTATTTGGAAGTCAGAGTTAGAGAGACAGAGACAGAGAGAGAGGCAGAGATCTTCCATCTGCTAGTTCACTCCCCAGATGGCCACAATGGCCAGGGCTGAGCCAGGCTGAAGCCAGGAGCTTCTTCTGGGTCTCCCGTGTGGGTGCAGGGGCCCAAGCACTTGGGCTGTTTTCCGCTGCTTTTCCCAAGCCTTTAGCAGGGAGCTAGATGGGAAGCGTAGCAGCCGGGCCATGACCCGGTGCCTATATGGGATGCCAGCCTCCCATGCTGTGGCCTTATCCTCTACACCACAACCCCGGCCCTGTCCATAGACTTTTTGAAGTACCTTTGTGTAAGCAACAGAAGAAGAGATATTCTTTCTTCCCGTGGATGGTGCGCTATGGAGATGTGAGCTATGCTCTTAAAAAAGCAGACTCGGGGGCCGCCGTAGGACCTTGTGTGCCGTCTGAAGATGCCATAAAGACCATGAGAGTCACATTGGAGAGGCAGGGAGAAAGCCTGCGTGCAGGGATGGCCTGCAGGCTGGCAGATCAATCCGCAGCTAACGAGAGCCTGCCTCTAGATGCGTAGTTATGTGAGCAAACAGATACGATTGTGCCCGTACTGTTGAAGCCGTCTGGAGTTAGGCTGCTATGAAACGCGTCCTCCTGGACAACCACATCTGGTAAGCCTAGCCTGCGACTAATCTTGGGGGTACCAGGAAAGGAACTTCCGGTCACATGTCATTGAAGACTATCTCATTCCCAAGGCAAGCTCTGTAAGGGAGGATTCACAGATCCTCCTCAAGTCCCTTCCATACAGAAACCACGGTTGGTCTGAGTCCTCCCATGGAACCCACTGGAGTGCCCTAGACAAGCAAGAACTCAATAAATTCACCTGTTGCCTGGAAATGTCCATTTTCATTTAACTAGTCATTGAACATCGTTGCTGTGGTTTGGGTCTGTGTGTGAAGACACAGTAGGGTCAAAGGAAGAGGCTCACTCTCGGCTCTTCAACTCCAAGGAAGGCTCAGAAATTCACTATTTAACTCTCTCTGGGCCGCTGATAAACACAACCCTACCCTGCACAATTCTGCTCCCAGGCTTCAACCTGCAGGATTCAGAAGTTTTTTGGACCTCCAAATACGATCAGATAATACAGTGAATTCTCCTACTTCATTGCTAACTTTTGCAAAAGCAATACGAGCATCCATTTTATGGATGAGGCAAGTTGAGGCCCATGGCTGTGACTTATCAGCAATAAAATAACAAGACAAGCACTAGTGAGCGTGCAGGTGTATGACTCTAGGCTGAGCTCTTAAATCATTTTTGCAAATCACATATCATCCACCTAGCTAGGCACCTAAAGATAGAACTGGGGGCTCCTCAGGGGCCAAGAGAAGCAGCCCAAGAAAGAAGGGGAAAAGCCAGGAGCATTTTAAAATTATAAATCTAGTTTAAATGATCAGGCCATGCCTTAGAGTGACACAGTGCAGGGACCTCATTAGTGACTGACTTTTAAGGAGCTATTAAAATTGTCCAAAAATGAATATGGTTCCTTCTACAGCTCCAGCCAGTATCATGTGCAATTATTCATGTGGGCAGGTGCTCACCTACCTGGGGGCTAAAGAAAATCAATCAAGCGGGCCGGCGCCGCGGCTCACTAGGCTAATCCTCCACCTGCGGCGCTGGCACACTGGGTTCTAGTCCCGGTTGGGGTGCTGGAATCTGTCCCGGTTGCCCCTCTTCCAGGCCAGCTCTCTGCTGTGGCCAGGGAGTGCAGTGGAGGATGGCCCAAGTGCTTGGGCCCTGAACCTGCATGGGAGACCAGGAGAAGCACCTGGCTCCTGCCTTCGGATCAGCGAGGTGCGCCCGCCACAGTGCACCAGCCGCGGCGGCCATTGGAGGGTGAACCAACGGCAAAGGAAGACCTTTCTCTCTGTCTCTCTCTCACTGTCCACTCTGCCTGTCAAAAAAAAAAAAAAAGAAAGAAAGAAAGAAAATAGATCAAGCGACAGCTTTATCCCGAGATACTTTCAGTAAACTTTGCTTTTTTTTTTTTTTTTTAATAGCATTCAGTTCAACAGGCGTTTGTTGAATGCCTACTTCATGTCCAGTGTTCGGTATTTCTTTTCCATTAAGCGATGGTCAGCTGACACCTCACTCATCTCCTTAAGCTTCCCAGAGCTGCCCAAACAAGGGAAGCGCGCACAACAGAGTTCTGTTCTCTCCCTGTCGTGGAGGCTGGAAGTCCCGCTGTGGTGACCCCCCCCACCCCCACCCTCCCACCTCCCGCCAGGCTGTGCTCCCTCTGAGGCTCTAGGGGAGGAACCTGACCAGCTTCCCCAGCTTCGGGCTGTGCTGGCATTGCCTGGACCGATGGCCGCTTCGCTCTGATCTCCGCTCTGTCTTCACGTGGACAGCTCCTGTTTGTGTCTCTCCCCCTCTCATAAGATCCTGGATTTAGGCTCCTGGTACCCCCAAAATTAGTCGCAGGCTAGGCTTACCAGATGTAGTTGTCCAGGAGGACGTGTTTCATAGCAGCCTAACTCCAGACGGCTTCAACAGTACGGGCACTATCGTATCTGTTTGCTCACATAACTACACATCTAGAGGTAGGGTAATATCACCTTGAGATCCTTGACTAGTTACATCTGCAAAGACCCTATTTCCAAAGAAGGTCAGTTTGGAGAAGGGGATGATCCTCAACCCACTACAAAGCCGGTGTCAGGAAAGCACGAGTGAGCAATGCCAAATTCACTGACGCTTTTGAAAGGGAGGGGGAGGGGGTTCAGATGCACACCGCACAGCGGCCACCTAGGAAGCCCTGTCTCTGGTTGGTTCCAGGGAAGCCGACTCTGACAAGGAGATCAGCATTGCTCATCCCCTTTGAAGCATCTGTCTTCAAACTTGCAAATGCAAGCCCATCTGAACACTACCTCTAAGGTCACCTCCTTAGGACACATGGAAGGGTGAAATTAACACCAATCAAGGTGTTTGCTTGAGTAATGGAACAAATACTGGATTATTTATTCACTTAATTATTTTTACTGTTTAAACTGCAGAGAGACAGAGGCAAACATATACACAGACAGAAACCTTGCATCTACCAATTCACTCCCCAAATGCCTGCAACAGCCAGGACCGGGCCAGGACAAAGCCAGGAGCCAGGAACTCGATCCAGGTAGCTCATGTGGTGGCAGGAATCCAACCACTCGAGCCACTGCCTGCCGCCTCCCAGGAGCTGGAGACCGGAGAGCTGGAGCAGAGGCCAAACTTGAACACGGGCACTGTGATGTGGGATGCGAGTGTCCCAAGCAGCGTCTCAATCACTCAACCAAACATCTGCCCCAAGCGCCAGATCTTCAAGAAGATGCAGAGGCAAATGCCAACTCTGCCACCAGTTGTATAGCCTCGAGCAAGTCACCGGTCTATAAGACCGGGGACAGATCTATGTCTATTTTAGCACTGACTTAGTGGCACTAGGACAGTGTCTGGCACACAGCAGTGTTTCAATAGCTCCTGGGTGCGTGAGTGAATGAACAAGCTTTGCCTAAGCTTTGATTTCCTGGGGAGAACACTGAGTTGGGAAGGATAGATCAGGCCATGACTCCTGAAGTGTGATCCTGGCCCAGGCAGCAAGGGACATGGGACTTGTTAGAAATGCAATTTATTGGACTCCACCAGGGCTGCTTGAATCAGAAATTCTGGAAGAAGGGTTCTGCATCTGTGTGCTGTAGACTCAGTGTGTGTGTCACCAGACTTTTCAAGTCCAAACCTGGATTAGTCTGTTTTCCATTGCTACAAAAATACCTGGGGACAGCACTGTGGCACAGCGGGTTAAAGGCCCAGCCTGCAGTGCCAGCATCCCATAAGGGCTCCAGTTTGAGTCCTGGCTCAATCCTGGCTTCCAATCCATCTCTCTGCTTTGGCCTGGGAAAGCAGTGGAAGATGGCCCAAGTCCTTGGGCCCCTGCACCCATGTGGGAGACCTGGAAGAAGCTCCTGGCTTCAGATCAGCTCAGCTCTGGCTGTTGTCATCTGGGGAGTGAACCAGCAAATGGAAGACCTCTCTCTCTCTCTCTCTCTCTCTCTCTCTCTGTGTGTGTGTGTGTGTAACTCTTTCGAATAAATAAATCTGTTTTAAAAAATACCTGAGAAGGGGGGCTGGCGCTGTGGCGTAACAGGTAAAGCCACCGCCTGCAGTGCCGGCATCCCATATGGGCGCCGGTTTGAGTCCTGGCTGCTTCACTTCCAAGCCAGCTCTCTGCTATGGCCTGGGAAAGCAGTAGAGGATGGCCCAAGTCCTTCGGCCCCTACACCAATGTGGGAGACCTAGAAGAAGCTCCAGGCTCCTGGCTTCGGACTGGCCCAGCTCCAGGTGACGCAGCCATCTGGGGAGTGAACCAGCGGATGGAAGACCTCTCTCTCTCTCTCTCTCTCTCTCTCTGCTTCTCCTTCTCTTTCTGTGTAACTCTGACTTTCAAGTAAATAAATAAATCTTAAAAAATATACCTGAGAAGGGGTACTTCACGACGAAAAGAGGTTTATCTAGACCAAAATTTTGGGCACTCCACAGCATGGTACAACTACACTTGATCTTAGCCAAATGGCCAAGAAGCGGTAGCATGGTACCAACTTGTGCTTGTCTCTGGTGGTTGGTATCACAGTGGTGAGAGCACACGGGAGAGGGAGAGGTCCTGTGCAGGGACTGGAAGCCAGAGAGCAATTAGAGCTCAGGCCACCTATTTTATAACAACTCATGCTCGTGGGAACCAACTGGGGTCCTCGGAGAACTACATGGATTCCTTCCAAGGGCAGCACCCACAATGACCTAATGACCGTGCATTAAACCCCACCTTCCAAAGGTCCCACCACCTCTCAGAATCACCACATTGAAGACCAAGCTTCCAACATGTGAACCCTTGGGGGACACTTTCAAACCATATGCAAAGCACGCACAAAGCATCGCAAAGCCCAGTTCCCAGTGCGATGGTGCTCGGAGGTGGGGCCTCCCAGAGGCAATGAAGCCATGGAGGGGGAATCTTCATGGACAGGATTAATGTACTTAGAAAACAACCCCAGAGAGGTTCCACCATGCGTGGGTACAGTGAGAAGAGGGCTGTCTACGGACCAACAAGTCTTGTTTGCCACTTCTCATCTTCCTCACCACTTGTAGAATGCCCTCTTCCCAACAGCAGGGAGCTTGTCTCCTTCCCCCACTGGGACCTAAGGCCCTAGAACAATGCCCCGAGCTGAGGTTCACACCCTACAAATGTCTGTGGGATAAATGACTCGGGGTGGGGGCATTGTTGTGATGCAGGAAGCTGCCATCTGTGGCATCGGCAGCCCACAAGCAATGGCTCGAGTCTTGGCTGCTCCTCTTTCAATCCAGCTCCCTGCTAATGTGCTAAGGAATGCAACAGAGGATGGTCCAAGTGCTTGGGCCCCTGCTGCCCAAGTTGGAGACCCAGGCTCCTGGCTTGGGTCTGGCCCAGTCCCAGATGGTACCACCATCTGGGGAGTGAACCAGTGAATGGAAGAGTGCTCCCACACTCTGAGATATTGGCACTGCATTCAGAAAATATGTTCTCTACAAAAACTTGAGACAACAATGGATCTCTGCAATAGAAACATTTTGCACATTAAATAAATGGATCTCAAAATGAAGTGCATCTGGAAGCCATGTGTGGAGGAGACGCCAGTTCCACCACAGGGCTTGCAGGGTCACCCTTCCAGCTGTGCTCACAGCCAAGTCATTTTTGCTTATTTTTACTACACTTGTGCTATGCACAATGCCCTAGTAGTTAGGCATAGATATACTTCCAGGAGAAAAAGCATATTATAATACATCTTCAGAATTTTTAATTACAGGAGTATAAACTCATTGCAGAAAATCTAGAAAATAGAAAAAGGCACAAAGAAAACACCAAGCATTGTGATGTGCATATTTTTCCAGTTTGTTTTCTATGAACATTTTCTAACTGACCCTACACCATCTAAAATTTTTTTTAATTTATTTGAAAGACAGAGTTACAGAGAGAGAGGGAGATTTTTATCTAATAGCTCACTCTCCACATGGCCACAACGTCAGGAGCTGTACCAGGCTAAAGCCAGGAACCTAGAGCTCCTTCCGGGTTTTCCATGTGAGTAGCAGGGACCCAAGCATTTGGGCCATCATCTGCTGCTTTCCCAGGCCATGAGTAGGAAGCTGGATCAGAGGTGAAGTAGGGCCTGGCACCCTGGTATAACAGGTAAGGCCGCTGCCTGCAGAGCCAGCATTCCATATGGGCGCCAGTTTGAGTCCCAGCTGCTCCTCTTCTGATCCAGCTCTCTGCTCTGGCTTGGGAAAGCAGTGGAAGATGGCCCAGGTCCTTGGGCCCCTGTACCTACCTGGGAGACCCCGGGGGAAGCTCCTAGCTCCTGGCTTCAGACTGGTGCAGCTCTGGCAGTTGTGGAGTGAGCCAGCAGATAAAAGACCACCCCCCCCTTTTCTCTCTAACTCTGCCTTTCAAATAAATAAATAAATAAATCTTTAAAAAAAATGGAGCAGCCAAGACTTGAACCAGCAGCCATGTGAGATGCTGGCAAGGCAGCAGCTTAACCCTTTATGCCACAATGCTGGCCTCAAAATGTTTTGGAATAGAGTTTTTCCGTTAGGATATCATGGATAGCACTATCACTTATTTAATATTATTCTAGTAAATAATTAATATATACATAATATAGTTAAATAGCTTCTAATTATATAAAAATATGGGTTTATGGCTAAAAAAAACCTAGGGCTGGTGCTGTGGCCTAGTGGGCTAAGCCTTCACCTGCAGCACTGGCATCCCATGTGGGCACCTGTTCAAGTCCCAGCTGCTCCACTTCCAATCCAGCTCCCTACTGATGGCTTGAGAAAGCAGTAGAAGATGGCCCAAGTCCTTGGGCCCTTGCACCTGTGTGGGAGACCCAGAAGAAGCTCCTGGCTCCTGGCTTCAGATCGGCTCAGCTCAGCTCCAGCCATTGCAGCCATTTGAGGAGTGAACCAGCAAATGGAAGACCTTTCTTTCTGTCTCTCCCTCTCTCTAACTCTTACCTCTCAAATAAATAAATTAAATCTAAAAATAAATAAATTAAAAGATTTTAAAACTCCAAGTGGGGCCAGCTTGTAGCATAGCAGGTCAAGCCACCATTCACTGCACTGGCATCCCACGTGGTTAAGGTGCCAATATCCCATGCTCTGGTACCTGCATTCAACATCTCATTCTGGCTCCTGACTGCAGCTTCACGCTAACGTAGACCTGGGAGGCAGCAGTGATGGCTCACGTAACTGGGTTCCTGACACCCACGTCAAAGACCTGGATTGAGTTCTCAACTCTTGGTTTCAACCTGGCCCAGCCCCAGCCACTGTGGGCTTCTGGAAAGTAAAGCAGCAAAGGGGACCTCTCCCTCTCTCTCTCTCTCTCTCTCTTTTTTTTTTTTTTCCGACAGGCAGAGTGGACAGTGAAAGAGAGAGACAGAGAGAAAGGTCTTCCTTTTGCTGTTGGTTCACCCTCCAATGGCTGCTGCAGCTGGCGCACTGAGACCGGCACATTGTGCTGATCCGAAGCCAGGAGCCAGGTGCTTTTCCTGGTCTCCCATGCGGGTGCAGGGCCCAAGCACTTGGGCCATCCTCCACTGCCTTCCCGGGCCACAGCAGAGAGCTGGACTGGGAGAGGGGCAACCGGGACAGGATCCAGAGCCCCGACCGGGACTAGAACCTGGTGTGCCGGCGCTGCAGGTGGAGGATTAGCCTCTTGAGCTGAGGCGCCGGCCCCCTCTCCTTCTTTCTGCCTCTTAAATTAAAAAAAATTTTTTAAGTTAATGGAAAAGAGAATTAGGAGATAAAAAATTTTAAATATCAACTTCATTTCTCAATATAAGCTCCATCAAGTTCAAGATCCCTGTATCCCTGCTATGGCCTGGGAAAGCAGTAGAAGATGGCCCAAGTCCTTAGGCCCCTGCACCCTCGTGGGAGACTGGAAGAAGCTCCTGGCTCCTGGCTTCAGATCACTCAGCTGCTGTCCTTGCAGCTATTTGGGGGAGTGAACCAGCAGATGGATGGAAGACTCCTCTGTGTCTCTCCCACTGTCTGTAACTCTGTCTCTCAAATAAATAATAAGATACTTCTGTAGGTCATGATACCAGCCATTTAATCCATCCCTAAAGAACTGAGGGTCCTGGGAACCTAACCTCATCAAGCAGGGTTTTTTTTTTTTTTTTTTTTTTTTTACATTACTAAATGAAGAAAAAAGGGGTACCTTTTAAAGATTTATTAAGATTAGGAAACAAAAATAAGTCGGAAGGAGCCAATTCAAGACCATCCGGTGATGGCCTTCCGGAAAGTCAACAGCAGAATACCTGGAGCACCAAAGCACGGTGGCCGTGGCCTTCCAACTTCCACTCTGCCTTAACCACTTCCGTCTCGTGGTAGCCATGGTTCTGATTGTGCCTTGTCTTCAGGAGGACACTGGTAGAGCCATGTTTCACCTCGAAAAGTCTTGTAAGAAATGCTTCAGGGTCCTGATCCCATTTACTTCCACTGGTCATTTCGAACTCCGCTCTTGTCCGCAGCTGATCCGAGTGCAGCAGTGCCCGCACCACTGAGCTTGAGGTTTGTGCCCCTTAAATTTTTCCTCTAGAATCGTGTAAGCTGAATCAGTTGAGGCGTCCATCTTGATGCCTCTTAATCTTTTCTGTTAATTGTGGGGGTCCTCTTCAATCACAGCATGAACAAGATCAATTTTTTTTTCTTGAAAACTGAGGTCAATGGTTTGCTGTTTCTATAGATTTCATATTCAACATAATCTCATTGCTTTTTTTTTAAGATTTACTTATTTATTTGAAAGTGAGAGTTACACAGAGAGAGAAGGTGAGAAAAAGAGAGAGAGAGAGAGAGAGAGAGAGAGAGAGAGGTCTTCCATCCGCTGGTTCACTCCTCAATTGGCCACAATTGGCCACAGATCTGTGCCAATCTGAAGCCAGGAACCAGGAGCTTCTTCAGGGTCTCCCACGCAGGTACAGGTGTCCAAGGACTTGGACCATCTTCTACTGCTTTCCCAGGCCACAGCAGAGAGCTAGATGGGAAGTGGAACAGCCGGGTCTTGAACCAGCGCCCATATAGGATGCCGGCACTGCAGGCAGCGGCTTAATCCACTCCGCCACAGTGCAGGCCCCTATCTCGTTGCTTTTTAAAAAGAGTTCCCCTATTTGTGTACTGCTGGATTTTTCAGGGCACTGCGTCAGTGATTTCACCTTTCTTCCTTGGAAGCTCACCATAAACTTGATGTTTGTTCTGGCTTCAATTTTAGCAGAATTCACAGTGCTCTAATAGGAACTCTTTTCAAAGTGATGTCTGATCCTATTTAATGCCTCAGACTAGATCCTGTTCAGACATGTTACAAGTTAGTGTGAGTTTATTTGGATGCAAAAATATTATGAAATATGTGTATCTTATTTTATAATACACATTTTCCATAAATATTTTGAAGACCCTTCTATATATAAATAATTGCAAAATGCTTAGAACAGGGCCCACACATGTTATACTGGCTGGGTGTATATATTTTATATATATAGTCAATTTGGCAATATCTAAGTAAATTTAAAATTCATATCTCTTGACTTATTAATTCAATGTATTTTGCAAATCTCACACAATAAAAATTTTGAAAAGGAACAAAGGTAACAGTTAAAGGCAAGGGCCTGTGTCATGCAAAAGACTTAACCAAGAGGCCAGGGGGCTAGAATATTCTGTGCTCACCATTGCAGTTTGTATAACCCGACTTCAGAGACCCTTGCCAACGGCATTAGCAACAGTTCCAGCTTCAAGCAGGTCCCTTGTGTTTCTGTACGTCACTTTTCTCTCAAGCGATGGAGAGTGATTGTATTGATTCACAAGGGGGCTGGGCAAAGCAGTCTGGATATCAGGTGCTGCCATCTGCCCCACTGATTAATACAAAGCCGCCCCCAGCTCCACCCACACTCAAGACCTTCATCATCAGCACGCCTCGCACCGAATAAAAATGCAGGAGGTGACTTGCTCTGTGGTCCCCGCTCACAGCAGCCCAAAAGAATGTGTTTTCTTCCTTCCTACATAAAACAGCAACGCATAGGATCACACTCCCCAGACAACATTACCTATTAACCACGGTAAACATCCACTGTTCAGGGACTGTTTCACCAGCTGAAGAGTTTCCTAAACCAATAGTTGCCAATCCTAATTGCAAACAGAATCATCTAGGGAGATTTATATAAATACAGATGCCTGAGCCCCACCTGCCAGGATTCTGGTTTGTTTAAACGGTTTGGGGTGGGGCTTGGTATCTCTATTTTTTTTTTTTTTTTTTTTTGACAGGCAGAGTGGACAGTGAGAGAGAGAGACAGAAAGGTCTTCCTTTAGCCGTTGGTTCACCCTCCAATGGCCGCCGTGGCCGGCGCGCTGCAGCCGGCGCACCACGCTGATCCGAAGCCAGGAGCAGGAGCCAGGTGCTTCTCCTGGTCTCCCATGGGGTGCAGGGCCCAAGCACCTGGGCCATCCTCCACTGCACTCCCTGGCCACAGCAGAGAGCTGGCCTGGAAGAGGGGCAACCGGGACAGAATCCGGCGCCCCGACCGGGACTAGAACCCGGTGTGCTGGCGCCGCAAGGCAGAGGATTAGCTTAGTGAGCCGCGGCGCCAGCCTCTATTTTTTTTTAAACTCTTCAAGTAGTTCTAATGTGCAGCCTGGTCTAAAAGTCACTAGCCTAAAATAGTTCTAAACTTGAACATCCATCAGAATCCCCTGGGGGATGTGGGCTTGTTGCCACCCAGTATAATCTTGTGGGTTCAGAGTGGGGCCTTGGAATGAACATTTGTAAAATAGCACTCCAAGTAACCCCTTGGCCTCTTTCTCTGTTACTTTTTTTTCTGTATTGTTTTATTTGAGAGAGAGAGACAGGGCTCCCATCTTCTGTTTTACTCCTGGCTTCCTGCAGTGGCGTGCGGTGGGAGCCAGGTCTCCCACTCAGGTGGCAGGGACCCAACCACTACCACCTGTCCAATCACCTGCTGCCTCCCAGCGTCTGCGCAAACGGAAAGCTGGAATCTGGAGCCAGATCTGGGACTCACATCCAGGCACCCCAGTACGGGACATGGGCAGCTTAACTATCAAGCCAGACCCCCCGCCCCTCTTTTCTAACCTGCCCAGTCACGTTTGCAGCGGCAGAAAGAGAAGACAAGCTGACATGTGAAGCCGTCGGTTCTGCACAGTCGGAAGCCTGTTGAGGGAGCCAGGTGAAGCTATGTACTGGACAGAGCTGTGGGGTGAGCAGCAATGGCTCTTGTCCATGCTCTCAGCCTGGCAGGACACACACACACACTTCCACACAGTGCTGCTGTTCTACATGTCTGTCCACATCACACTACACACACACACGTGCACACACACACGCTTCCACACTGTACGCACACACGTGCACACACACACACTTCCACACAGTGCTGCTGTTCTACATGTTTGTCCACATCACACTACACACACACGTGCACACATGCATATTCCACACAGTGCTGCTGTTCCACCTGTGTGTCCACATCACACTGTACACACACACGTATACACACACACACATGCTTCCACACAGTGCTGCTGCTGTTCCATGTGTGTCCACATCACACTGTACACACACACATGCACACACACATGCATCCACACAGTGCTATTGTTCCATGTGTGTGTCCACATCACACTGTACATACACACGTGCACACACACACATGCTTCCACACTGTACACACACTTGTGCACATACACGCTTCCACACAGTGCTGCTGTTCCACCTGTGTGTCCACATCACACTGTACACACGCACATGTGTGCACACACATGTGCTTCCACACTGTACACACACTCATGCACACAAACACTTCTACACTGTACACACACTCGTGCACACACACACACTTCCACGCAGTGCCGCTGTTCTGCCTGTGTGTCCACACTCATTGTTTACATGGTGAAATACTTTCATCCCCGTTAACAAAAAGCTGTCCCTACCAAGATTCCATTCTTCCCTGAGTACCCCATGCTGTGAGAACCCAGGCCCTCCTGCAGGGGGCCTCTCCCCCCAAACCCAGCACAAGAAGGTCTCCACCTCCCGAGTTCTGATGGGGCTTTTGAATATCCCACCCACATAATGCAAACATGAGGATTCACACTGGGTGGTCTGTGGCTAGAGAAGGGAATGGATAGCTCTACCTGGAGGGGTTGAAGAGGGTTTGGATGTTAAGTTGGCTCTGAACTGAACAATGGAGGGTCTTCATCAGGTCAGGTGAGGCGTTTAAATGTGGAGAATCTGCCAATGTCTAGAGGTATACAGAGTTGGGGGGCTGGTATGGCATCACTGGAGCATGGGACAAGGAGAAGGTTTAAAATGTGGATTAAGGGCTGGCATTGTGGCATAGAAGCTAAAGCCGCCGCCTGCAATGCCAGTATCCCATATGGGCACTGGTTCAAGTCCTGACTGCTCCATTTCCAATCCAGCTCCCTGCTAATGGCCTAGGTAAAAGGGAGACCTGGAGGAAGCTCCTGGCTCCTAGTTTCTGCAGCCATCTGGGGAATGAACCAACGGGTGGAAAATTTCTCACTGTCTTCCTCTTTCCAACTCTAACTTTCAAATAAATAAATATATCTTTAACAATACGTAAATCAAAAGATAGAAATTTGCACTTACAAAAAGTCCCCAGTCCGGGACTCATGATTAATTTAGACAATGGTGAATGGCCCAAGGATTGAGCAAGGAAGGGGTATGATCGGATGGAGCTCCCAGTGAGATGCCTCTGGGGAGGAGAGACAGAGGCCTATCATGGGGCCGGTGCTGTGGCGTAGCAGGTAAAGCCGCCGCCTGCAGTGCCAGCATCCCATATGGGCATCGGTTCGAGTCCCAGCTGTTCCTCTTCCCATCCAGCTCTCTGCTGTGGCCTGGGAAAGCAGTAGAAGATGGCCCAAGTCCTTGGGCCCCTGCACCCACATGGGAGATCTGGAGGAAACTCCTGGCTCCTGGCTTTGGATCAGCACAGCTCCAGCCATTGTGGCCACCTGGGGAGTGAACCAGTGGATGGAAGACCTCTCTCTCTCTCTCTCTCTCTCTCTCTCTGCATCTCTGTAACACTGCCTTTCAAATAAATTAAATAAATCTTTAATAATAAAAAAAGAAGCCCATCAGAGAGCTGCAAGAGATCCAGACAAGCAATCCAGGCCCGCAGCAGGTGGTAGCACTGGGAATGGAGGGCAGGAGTGGTCCTGGGATGCACGTGGGAGGCAGTGTGAACAAGATCTGATGATTGATGGGATGTGGAGAGTGAAGGAGAGGGGGGCGTCCTGGGTGACCCTGAGGTTTCTCCATCCATGACTGTTGGATGAGGTGAATGAGGCTGTAGGAGCAGAAGCAGATTAGCAGGGAGAAGTGTGTTCCATTCAGACCTGATGCCACTGGGACAGCCAGTGAAGACATTCTGAGAGTGAGCAGGTGGTCAATCTGCCACTCAGCATAAAAGACGGCGTTGGGGATGGAGCCCGGCCGTCACAGGACATGCCTAAGCACCGAGGAAATGCAAACGGATGAGTTCGCTCAACATCAGCTTCTCCATTAGGTATCAGCAGGTGCCATCACAATGCTTGAACTGCCTTTGAGAAGAGAACAAAAAAAAATCAACAGAGTAATAATGAATCTGGTCTGGCTGGTTTTTGTCTTTATACCAAAGCAACCATGAAATATAACTTCTGGGGCCATCACCATGGCGCAGTAGGTTAATCCTCCACCTGTGGCACTGGCATCCCATATGGGCACCAGTTCTAGTCTCGGCTGCCCCTCTCCCCATCCAGCTCTCTGCTATAGCCTGGGAAAGCAATAGAAGATGGTCCAAGTCCTTGGGCCCCTGCACCCACATGGGAGACCTGGAAGAAGCTCCTGGCTCCTGGCTTTGGATTGGCGCAGCTCCAGCCATTGCAGCCATCTGGGGAGTGAACCAACAAAAAGAAGACCTTGCTGTCTCTCCCTCTCACTGCCTGTAACTCTACCTCTCAAATAAATAATAAATAAAATCTTTAAAAAACAGAAATACAACTTCTAATATATTTGGAGGACGAGGGGCCTGTGGGGGGGGGCAACAAAGTCATAATATGGCCCTGAAAGCAACTACTCAGAGAGGAGGGTGAAGGCCAAGCTCACGAAATTCTTGAGTTTTACAGAATTTTCTTGCCTGTCCTAAGCATGGAGTCTCTTTGGCAACCCTATGAAACTGAATGACTCCTCCCAGGACAATGGTTTTAAATGCTTGAAACAAAACATAGAGGGCTAGAAAGGAACAAATGATATGGAAATACAAACTACTTAAAAAAAACCCAAGTTGGGAGATGTGCATGTTTTTATTGATAGTCTCCAAACAATGTAGCCGCAAGTGTAGCAACCGCCATGATTTCAAAGTCGTGATGAGCATTCATGTTGAGACGGCAGCAGCTAAATGCACTCGACACACAAGTCTCTGTGACTTCTGCTGGTGACAAACATCACGGGCACCACGACCAGTTCTGAGGTTTGTTGTCTACATTCACAATGGAGGCACATTTGGCCCTGCAATGAAGACACCTGGCTCCCACCTTGGAGTACCCGAGTTCGAGTCCTGCCTCATTCCAGTTTCCCAAGGATGCAGACTCTGGGAGACAGAAATGATGGCTCAGGTAGTTACGTCCCTGCCACCGATGAGGGAGACCTGGGTTGAGATCCTGGCTCCCAGCTTCAGCTGTGCTCAGCCTCAGTCATTGTGGAAATTTTAGGAGCAAACCAGCAGATGGGTTCTCTTTGCCAGTCTTTTTCTATCTCTGTCTCTCTCTGTGTGTCACTCTCTCTGTCTTTCTGCCTCTCAAATTAAAAAAAAAGTGTTCTTGGAAAAGCAGAATTAAAGACATTCAAAAACTTTTTAAATCAGTGCATACATACGGGAACCAGTTGGTGTCCCAGCTGCGCCACTTCCACTCCAGCTCCCTGATAACGCACCTGCAAAAGCAGTGGAAGATGACCCAAGTGCTCGGGCCCCAGCACCCATGGCATTCAGCCCATGAGGCTAAATGACCACATTTTAAGCCCATTTGTGTTGGATTTCTGTCCCTTGTAGCTATGAGGCTCTGACAAGCACACCTCAGTAAAGTTGTCAAGAATGCAAGTAACAACCAGGAGAGGGGCTCTGTGGTGTTGCAGCCAGTTAAGCCGCTACCTGCAATGCCCACGTCCTATATTGAGCGCTGGCTGCTCCACTTCTGATCCAGCTTCCTGCTAATGTTTCTCGGAAGACAATGAAGATGGCCTAAGTACTTGGACCCCTGCCACATATGGAAAAGACCCAGATGGAGTTCCTAGCTCAGCCTGGTCCAGTCCCAACCACCGCAGCCATTTGAGGCATGAACTAGAGGATGGAAGATCTCTCTCTGTCTCTTTTTTTGTAACTCTGCCTTTCAGATAAATAAATCTTTTTTAAAATAAGTTCATAGAAGGGCCTGGCATAGGTTAAGTTTCCACCTACAGTGCTGGCATCCCATATGGGCACCAGCTTAAGTCCCATCTGCTTCACTTCTGACCCAGCTCCCTCTAAAGGCCTGGGAAAGCAGTGGAAGATGGCCCAAGTGCTTGGGCCCCTGCTACTCGTGTGGGAGACCCAAAAGAAGCTCCTGGCTTTGGATCTGCCCAGCTGCAGCCGTTGGAGCCATTTGGTGAGTGAACCAGCAAATGGAACACCTCTCTCTCTGTCTCTCCCCCTCTCTCTGCAACTCTACTTCTCAAGTAAATAAATAAATTTTTTTATTTGTTTGTTTTGTTTTTGTTTTTGTTTTTGACAGGCAGAATGGACAGTGAGAGAGAGAGACAGAGAGAAAGGTCTTCCTTTTTTTGCAGTTGGTTCACCCTCCAATGGCCACCGCGGCTGGCGCTGCAGCCGGCACACCGCACTGATCCGATGGCAGGAGCCAGGTACTTATCCTGGTCTCCCATGGGGTGCAGGGCCCAAGCACTTGGGCCATCCTCCACTGCACTCCCTGGCCACAGCAGAGAGCTGGCCTGGAAGAAGGGCAACCGGGACAGAATCCGGCGCCCCGACCGGGACTAGAACCCGGTGTGCCGGCACTGCAAGGCAGAGGATTAGCCTAGTAAGCCGCGGTGCTGGCCATAAATAAATCTTTATAATAAAAAAGAGTTTATGGAAATGCATATTATAGAGAAACAAAGCTTGAATTTCAAATTTTTCCCACCAAAATAAACATCATTCAATTCCATTTTGCAGTAATTTTTGAAGACCCCTGCTAGCTGTATTGCCAAGCCAGGTATAAATATTTGTTGAATAGATCATAACTGGAGGGATGACCCTCTGGGGACAGGGACTTACAGAACAAGTCATCGATTCCAATCTTTTCTTTTTGTCTCCCCCATGGCTTCTTCAATTTTCACCCATTTCGCCTGAAATGTATTTCATAAATCCCCCAGGTTTAATCCCATTGCCAATCCATTTTGACTTGGCTGTGAACACAAAGATTGTTGTCACTTCCAATTTTCCCCTCAATGCATTTTTAAAATCATTCCCATGGTTGGAATTCAGAGGAAGAAAAACAAAAAGACTCGTGAGTGGGATGGGGTTGGGAAGTGTGGGGCAGAGAGGGGGAGGCATGAGTTGAGGGTAGGGGGTGTCAGGGGGAGCGGAGAGTTCACTGGCCAGCGGCCAGGAAGAACCAGTCTCCAGGCTCTCAACCCCCAGGGCAAACTGGAGGGAACAGACCAGGGGAAACTCACTCTTTGCTGCCATCTGGTGGCTATGGATGGAGCAGTTCCCAGGGGAAAAACTACCCAACAATGACGTGGCACCTAACTGTGTTCAAGTTTCTGTACCCAAGTCATCTATAAACAACTTCTCACCCATGCTGAAGCATTTTCTTTCTCTTTAAAAGATTTACTTATTTATTTAAAATATGGAGAGAGAGGTCTTCCATCCACTGGTCCTCTCTCCAAATGGCCACAATGGCTGGAGCTGGGCCCATCCCAGCCAGGAGCCAGGAGTTTCCTCTGGGTCTACAATACCGGTGCAGGGACCCAAGGGCATGGGTTATCCTCCACAGCCCTCCCAGGCCAGAGCAGAGAGCTGGATTGGAAGCAGAGCAGCCAGAACTCGAACCAGCACCCCATGGGATGCCGGCACTGCGGGCAGCGGCTTCACCCACTACACCCCAGCGCCGGCCCAGAAGCATTTTCATATACAGTATTACAACTCATCCTTACAGCAAGCCTCTATGGTACGCCCATTTTACAGATGAGGAAAGTGTAACTCGGCTTACAATTAGCCCACCTTGGCCAGCGCTGCGGCTCAACAGGCTAATCCTCCGCCTTGCAGCGCCAGCACACCGGGTTCTAGTCCTGGTCAGAGCGCCGGATTCTGTCCCGGTTGCCCCTCTTCCAGGCCAGCTCTCTGCTATGGCCCGGGAGTGCAGTGGAGGATGGCCCAAGTGCTTGGGCCCTGCACCCCATGGGAGACCAGGAGAAGCACCTGGCTCCTGGCTTCGGATCAGCGCAGTGCGCCGGCCACAGCGCACTGGCCGCAGCGGCTGTTGGAGGGTGAACCAACGGCAAAGGAAGACCTTTCTCTCTGTCTCTCTCTCTCACTGTCCACTCTGCCTGTCAAAAAAAAAAATACAATTAGCCCACCTTGCAATTAGCCCAGAGCAAGTTCCTACAAGAGTGAAACTCAGTTCTCTGACTCCTTATATGACCATGAAAAACAGGTGTCACTTCCTTGATTTTGCTTAGGGTGGAAGACAAAAAAATACCACATCCTGCTGGCCTGTAGACACACAGCCCCTGACGAGTGACAAAGAGAAGGTGACTGGACCAAGGAGAGAGAGAAGCAAGAAATGCCATCTCCACATTCTTTTCCGCTTCTAATTGCGTTGAAGTAATAGCCTCGAATTTTAACATGTAGATCACTGAGAGACAAGTAGGAATCAAGAAACTCCACACAGAGCCAGCGCTGTGGCTTAGTGGGTAAAGTCGCCGCCTGCAGTGCCGGCATCCCATATGGGCGCCGGTTTGAGTCCTGGCTGCTTCACTTCCAAGCCAGCTCTCTGCTGTGGCTTAGGAAAGCAGTGAAGATGGCACAAGTCCTTGGGCCCCTGCACCCACATGGGAGACCTGGAAGAAGCTCCTGGATCTTGGCTTTGGATCGGCTCAGCTTCGGCCGTTGCAGCCAATTGGGGAATGAACCAGCGGATGGAAATTCTTTCTGTGTAACTCTGACTTTCAAATAAATAAATCTTAAAAAAGAAAAAATTAAAAAAGCACTCTGCACTTGGCGCTCAGAGTTGGACAGAATTCTGAAAGGCAGGCTACTCTTCCACCCAAAGCATGTGTCCTCAATGTAGTGTCTTCCAGTCACACTGTGGGCTTGGCCCCCCACCCCCACCCCCACCCTGGGATGATGTTGGGAGGCAGAGTCTGATTCTGTAGCTCTGGGGAAGCCTGGGGTTCTGCATTTTTAAAAAAAAGATTTTTTTTTTTAATTTATTTGAGAAGTAGAGCTACAGACAGAGGGAGAGACAGAGAGAAAGGTCTTCCCCCTGCTGGTCCACTCCCCAGATGAGGCAAATCCTAGAGTCTCTGCCATCGTGAATGTGCAGTTCTGCCATTGTAGCACAATTAGGCCACACAGGAAAAACAGCTGTGGCTGGGTTCCGGTGAAATCCGATTTGCCAAGATGGATCTGCCCAGGTTTTAAGATACCTGTGTGTGTGTCCCCATCTCAGTGCCTGGGTTTGAATCTCACCTCGAGTCCTGACTCCAGCTTCTTGCTAATGCAGACCCTAGGAGGCAGCCATGACGGCTCAGCTAAGTGGGCTCCTGCCACCTACAAGAGAGACCTGGGCTGAGTTCCCGGCTCCTCACTTCAATTCACCACCAAGGCCTGGGTTTGGTGACTATTTGGGGAGTGAACCTGTGGGTGGGTGCTTGCTTGCTCTCTCTCTCTCTCTCTCTTCCTCTCTCTCTCTGTTTCTCAAATAAATAAAAAACTAAAACAGTGTTTAAGAATTACAAACAGGGCCGGCGCCGCGGCTCACTAGGCTAATCCTCCACCTTGCGGCGCCGGCACACCGAGTTCTAGTCCCGGTCGGGGTGCCGGATTCTGTCCTGGTTGCCCCTCTTCCAGGCCAGCTCTCTGCTGTGGCCAGGGAGTGCAGTGGAGGATGGCCCAGGTGCTTGGGCCCTGCACCCCATGGGAGACCAGGAGAAGTACCTGGCTCCTGCCATTGGATCAGCGCGGTGCACCGGCCACAGTGCACCGGCCGCAGTGGCCATTGGAGGGTGAACCAACGGCTAAAGGAAGACCTTTCTCTCTGTCTCTCTCTCTCTCTCACTGTCCACTCTGCCTGTCAAAAAATAAATAAATAAATAAATAAATAAATAAAAAATAATTACAAACAGAAGCTTTGGCCTATGGGCCATAGTTGGTCAACCTTTGCTAAATATAATACTCCTAATTCTAAAGGACTTTGATAGGCAAGCTGAAAATGAATTTGCTCAGTTTCACATGAAGTGCTGTCTTTGTGAAAAGCTCAGATTCTTAAACCCAACGATTCTCACCATCCATCCCACACTAAACAGTTACCATTCATTTAGAACTTAATGTTGGGTGTTATCTGACATCAGGTAGAGAACGGAAAGTAATATTTCTAACATTTATATAGTACAGTTTGAGCATCCCTAATCCAAAGCTCCAAAATGCTCCCAAGTCTGAAACTTTCTGGGCACCAACAGGACTACACAGTGAGAAAATTCACTCCTGATCTCATGCGACTGGTCACAGTCAAACTTCAGGCATGGAGTTGGGCATTTGGCCCAGCAGTTCAAATACAAGTTAAGATGACCACGTCCGGGGCCAGTGCTGTGGCATAGCGAGTTAAGCCTCTGCCTGCAGCATCACCATCCATGTGGGTGCTGGTTCGAGTCCCGGCTGCTCTACTTCTGATCCAGCTCCCTGCTAATGGCCTGAGAAAGCAGTGGAGGATGGCCCAAGAGCTTGGGCCCCTGCACTCTTGTGGGAGACCTGAAAGAAGCTCCCGGATTCGAATCAGCCAAGCTTCAGCCATTGCAGCCATTTGGGGAGTGAATCTGCAGATGGAAGATCTCTCTCTCTCTCTCTCTCTCTGCCTCTACCTTTCTCTGTCTGTAATTCTGCTTCTCAAATAAATAGATCTTTTTTTTTTTTTTGACAGGCAGAGTGGACAGTGAGAGGGAGAGACAGAGAGAAAGGTCTTCCTTTGCCGTTGGTTCACCCTCCAATGGCCTCCACGGCCGGCGTGCTGCAGCCGGCGCACCGCACTGATCCAATGGCAGGAGCCAGGTACTTATCCTGGTCTCCCATGGGGTGCAGGTCCCAACGACTTGGGCCATCCTCCACTGCGCTCCCTGGCCACAGCAGAGAGCTGGCCTGGAAGAGGGGCAACCAGGACAGAATCCGGCACCCCGACTGGGACTAGAACTCGGTGTGCCGGCGCCGCTAGGCGGAGGATTAGCCTAGTGAGCCGCGGCACTGGCCAAATAAATAGATCTTAAAAAAGAAAAAAGATGACCATGTCCCACGTCAGAATGCCTCGGTTGATACCCAGCTCCAGCTCTCGACTCCAGCTTCCTGTTGATGCAGACCCTGGGAGGCAGCAGTGATGGCCCGAGTGACCGAGTTCCTGATACCCACATGGGAGGCTGGGATAGGGTTCATGGTTCCCACCTGGTGGCAGGCCTTTGGGGAGTGAACCAGAAGATGGGAGTTTCCTCTCTCTCTCTGCCTCTGAAATAAATACAAATTTTTAAAAGAAGAAACACTAAAAATATTGTCTGAAATTACCTTTAGGCTCTGGGTAGAAGGTGTACATGAAACATAAATGCATTCCATGTATAGACTTGGGTCCTAGCCCCAAGATATCTCATATTTATAAGAAATATTCCAAAATCTGAAAAAAAAAAGTCCATTATTCAAAATACTTCTGGTCCTAAGCATTTTTGGATCAGGGACGTTCAATCTGCACTTGCTATTTTATAGGCACCATTATAAGTTCTTTATGTATAGTAACTTAAAAAAAAAAAAGATTTGAGTTACAGAGTGGGAGAGACAGAAAGAGAGATCTTCCAACCTCTGGTTCACTTGCCAAAAGGCCAAAACAGCCAGGATTGGGCCAGACTGAAGCCACGAGCCAGGAACTTCTTCCATGTCTCCCACATGGCTCCAGTGGCCCAAGTACTTGGGCCACCTTCTGCTGCTTTCCCAGGCGCATTTGCAGGGAGCTGGATCAGAAGCAGCCAGGACTGGAACCAGTGGCCATGTGGGATGACAGCACTGTAGGCGGCGGCTTCACCTGCTATGCCTCAGCGCCGGTCCCTATAGTAACTATTTAACCCTCACAACAACTCTCTAAGGTGGTCCTATTATCCTCCTCAGTTTACAAATCAGGACACTGTGGTTAGTTGTGTGATTTCCCAAAGCCACAGCGATAGTGACTAGTGTAGTGGACTCAGAGTTTGAATCTGAGCAGGCTGACTTCCTGTTTTTGATTCCCTACTTATAGCACTTTTTTTTTTTTTGAAGATCTATTTCTTGGAGCCACCATTGTGGTATAGCAGATTAAGCCACCAACTACAATTCCAGTTCAAGACCTGACTGCTCCACTTCTGATCCAGCTCTCTGATAATGTGCCTGGGAAAGCAGTAGAAGATGGCCCAAGTGCTTGGGATCCAGCACCCATGTGGGAGACCTGGGAGAAGCTCCTGGCTCCTGGTTTGGGGTTGGTCCTGTGCTAGCCATTGCAGCCATTTGGAGAATGAATCAGCAGATGGAAGATCTTTCTCTGTCTCTCTCTTGCTCTCCCTCTCTCTCTGTATAAATAAAAAATAAAAATCTAAACAGAAAACCAACAATGTTAAAAAGAGATTTACTTCTTTATCTGAAATGCAGAGTTACAGAGGGGGAGAGACAGAGACAGAGAGATCTTCTATCCACTGGTTCATTCTGCAAATGGCAGCAACACCCAGGGCTGGGCCAGGCCCAACTCAGGAGCCCAGAGCTCCATCCGGGTCTCCCACATGGGTGGCAGGGGCCCAAGCACTTGGACCATCTTTGCTGCTTTCCCAGGTGCATTAGCAGGAAGCTGGATCAGAAGCAGAGCAGCCAGGACTTGAACTGGTGCTCATATGGGATGCTGGCATCCCAAGTGTTGGCTTAACTCCCTTGTACCACAACACCTGCCCCTAGCTGGAAGCATTTACCTGCCATGTTCAATACCCTCCTCCCAAATTGCGAAAGTAGGACCGTGAGTGTATCTCAACATTCTAAAACCAACCATGTCGCATGCTGCCAAAGCCTTCCTATCAAGCAGAGACTTCTCATTCAGACTACCTTATATTCCACCAGTCAGGACGGTCTCTATACAGGTGTTTCTCAGCCTCAGCTTTGTTGACTTTGGGGGCCAGATAATTATCAGTTTCGAGGAGCTGTCCTGTTCATTATAGGAAACCTAGGAGCATTCTGTCCTCCTGCCCACTAGAAGCTGGTAGTACCCCCAGCTGTGTCAATCAAATGCGTCCCCAGTCACTGCTGTTGTCCCCTGGGAGGGAGAACTGTCCTCAGTTAGAAACCACCAGTACAGATCAGCATAGAATTCAAGACTGCCCAGCACCATCTGTTTGTGGGAGTGCACATTGGCACAAAACTTTGAAGGGCGATTTGAAAAGTAGGCTTTGGAAAGCAATCATTAAAATATTCAAAATATTTGCATTGGAAGGGAAGGGAATGGATTTATTATTTATAGCCCTGGAAGTGTGATAGATTCATTAAGAATAAAGGGTTGACAGTGCATAAGACAGCATTTTCCCCAAGTGATAGACACAGATTTGGTGGCTGCCAGCTCCCAGCTATTCTTGAAACAGCCGTGTACAGGAGAAGCTCCTGGATAATTAATCTGATGCACAGGCTCAGTCTATACCTTAGTCCCTGGACTTTATTGGTAGCTTTGGGATCCGCAAAGAGGGAAGGCCTACACTTCCGGGAATGGAAAATCCCTACCTGTACTTCCAGGGAAGAAAAGTCCTTGTTAAGGTCCCTGCGGGTGCCTAAAGGTCAACCAATGAGGATCAGACCCGCCTCAACCTTTAACCCCCATGCCCTGAGTCTATAAAAGGAGCCCTCCCAATCTCTGATGCGTGACTTCCCCGGCCCCCGCTCTGTTGCTCTGTTGGGACCGGGGAACCTCGCCTGGGAGCGGAACCCCAATAAAAGCCTGTGAATTAATTGATTCGTCTGCCTGGGAAGATTTGTTACGCACTGGACACCTTGCATTTAGTGATTGGTCCAAGGAGGCCATGTTCCCAATGCCTGTGTCCCTCCAAAGCCAACACGTTGCGTTC
Source organism: Oryctolagus cuniculus (assembly GCF_964237555.1). Taxonomy (NCBI): domain Eukaryota; kingdom Metazoa; phylum Chordata; class Mammalia; order Lagomorpha; family Leporidae; genus Oryctolagus; species Oryctolagus cuniculus. The sequence continues at coordinate 15,972,036 of NC_091452.1, forward strand.
TAATCATCAAAGTGATGGTATTGGAAGATGAGGTGCTTAGGGCAGAGCCTCCATGAATGAGATCAATGCACTTAGGAGACAGGCCTGAGGCAGCTGCTGGACGCCGGACACGTCCACCACGGATGACCCAAAGGCACCATCCATGAGGAACAGCTCCTTAGCTGATAGCGAGTTGCTGGTGCCTTGATCTTGTGCCTCCCACTCTCTAGAACTGCGAGCAATAAATTCTGTGGTTGATGTCATGGTTTGAGATGTTTGTTATGGCAACCTGAACAGACTAAGACAAAAGGTGAGCCAATCAGAGTACTTCCCCAGGGCTCTTCTAACTAATCTGAAGGGGTGAGATGGGGAGAGAGGGTACCTATCTTCTCTAGTCACAGGCTGTGAAGATTGGGAAGAAACTTCCCTGAGAAAACAGAGCCAATATACAGAGAGCAGCTTGGGTGAGAAGCACAGAGAATCCTCGTGGTGCCAGAAGGAATCAAACCCAGGTCCTCTGATATGGGATGCAAGAGTCAAAAACACTTTTCAAGCCAATTTGTGTTGGATTTCTATTCCTTGTAGCTGTGAGGTTCTGACTAGCACATCTTAGCATAAGTGTAAAGAATGCACAAAACAAGCAGGAGAGGGGCCGGCATGGGGCTGCAGCCAGTTAATCCTCTACCTGTGATGCCCACATCCCGTATCAGAACACTGGTTCAAGTCCTGACTGCTCCTCTTCTGATCCAGCTCACTGCTAGTGTTCCTGGGGAGACAGCTGAAGACAGCCCCAGACCTGGACCCCTGCCACCCATGTGGAAGACCCAGGCGGTTGGTGGGGGGGAGTTCCTAGCTCCTGGCTTCAGCCAGGTCCAGTCCCAATCACAGCCATTCGGAAAGTGAACAAGCAGGTGGAAGAGCTGTTTCTCTGTCTCTCCTGTCTCTGTCAATCTGCTTTCCAAATAAGTAACAAGATAAATCTTTAAAGAGAGAGAGAGAGAGAGAGAGAGAGAGAGAGAGAGAGAGAGAGAAAGAAAGAAGGAAGGAAGGAAGGAAGGAAGGAAGGAAGGAAGGAAGGAAGGAAGGAAGGAAAGAGATGACAACAACCAGGAAAGCTAATGACATTTTGACTTGCAAATAGGCCGAGCAAAGAATCCCTATGCAAAGCAAACAGATGCAAATTCACCAGTGGGCATATTTTGTAAATCCTGATGTGGTGCTTAAACATTCTCAACAGACACAGCTGTCTCCTGTCAAGTACAGATGGCCCTATGTAAGATCATTTTTTGACTTGGGGACCACCACTGTTGCCTAGGGCGTTAAGGCAGCATCCCACATCAGAATGTGGGTTCAAGTTCTGGCTGCTTTGCTTCTGATATAACCTCTTGCTATTGTGGCTGGGAAGGCAGCAGAGGCTGGCTCAAGTGCTTGGATCCCTGGCTGGGACTTGGATGGAGTTCTTGGTCAGCTATTGCAGCCATTTGGGGCATGAACCAGTATATAGAAGATTGATAGTGGGATGGCATGGTTGCTTAGCAGATAAAGCTGATGCCTACGATGCCGCCATCCCATATGGGTGCCAGTTCTTGTCCCTGCTGCTCCACTTCCAATCCTGCTCCCTACTAATGGCCTGGAAAAACAGTGGAAAATGGCTAAGTGTTTGGGCCCCTGTACCCAAGTGGGAGACCCAGAAGAAGCCCTGGCCATTGTGGTCATTAGGGAGTGAATCACCAGATTGAAGATTCTCTTTCTCTGTCTTTCACCCTCTATATATAACTCTGACTTTCAAATAATTATTAAAAAAAAAAAAAAAAAGATATCTCTCTTGGGCCGGTTCCATGGCTCACTTGGTTAATTCTCTGCCTGCTGGCATCCCATATAGGCACTGGGTTCTAGTCCTGGTGGCTCCTCTTCCAGTCCAGCTCTCTGCTGTGGCCTGAGAGGGCAGTGGAGGATGGCCCACGTGCTTGGGCCCTGCACCCACTTGGGAGACCAGGAAGAAGCACCTGGCTTCTGGCTTTGGATCGGCGCAGCACTGGCAGTAGCAGCCATTTGGGGAGTGAACCAATGGAAGGAAGACCTTTCTCTTTGTCTCTCTCTCTCTCACTGTCTGTAACTCTACCTGTCAAATAAATAAAAAATGATAATAAAAAAGATACCTCTCTCAGCTTTTCAAATAAATAAATGTTTAAAAAGTTTTTTGTTTGAAAGGCAGAGAGAGAGAGAGAGAGAGATCACATCTCTTGGTTTACTCTGTAAATACCCCCCAACAGCCAGGACTGAAGCTGGAAGCCAGGAACACAATTCAGGTTTTCTGCATGGGTGAAGGGACCCAACTGCTTGAACCATCACTGCTGCCTTCCACAGTGCACTGTAGCAGGAAGCTGGAGTCCATATTGAACCCAGGTTCTCTGATGTGGGACACAGATGTCTTAACAACTAAACTAAACATCCCCCACCTCCAACACACACCCCCATCTAAAATTTTTATGTTTCCCAAAGCTTGCAATTCATTATCTCATCTGCCTTCCATCACAACTCAACCACACCAAGAAGTGGACTTGACCGTTCCCATTTCCAGGTGAGAAAATGAAGACACCATGAGGCTGAATGACTTGTTTATGTAATTCAGGGGTTTGGAAGAAGATCAGCAATTCCCAAATTCAATCAGTCACGAACTGTGTCATGACTGATTTGATGTTAATAAAGTACCAGAGCTTGAGCATGAGTCAGCTCTTTTAAAAAATACATTATCCCTGTAACAATCTCATTCTTGCCAGCATTTAATATGATTTCCTAAGTGGGAAGAAAAAGAGTGGGGTTACTGCTGGCATACTGGGGATTCCCATGGGGGTGTTATACGTGTGCATACCAACCGTGTGCATCATTAACAGAAGAAAAGGTGGAGAGTCGATGGGTTAGCTGGTCCTGAAAATTGCCTCAGCTCTAAGATGTGATGACTCACTCACATAAACAAGGCGTTGATGGCATTCAAGGTCAAAATGAACTCTTTCCCCTTGTCCATTCTCAGCTTCTTGTTAAGAATCACTCACTTCAAAGAGTGGTAAGATGATGGCAAAATCAAAATTATGCAAATCTCCAAGAACTATATGTATTTGAGAGGCAGAGGAGAAAGAGTTCTCATCTGTGGTTCATTCCCCAAATGCCCACAACAGGCCAGGGAGACCAAAACAAGAAGCTGAGAACTCAATGCATGTCTCTACTTAGGTGGCAGAGACCCAACCACTCAAGCCATCACTGTTGGTTCCTAGGGCCTGGGTTGGCTGGAAGATGGAGCCAGGAGCTGGAATCAGGAGTCAAATCCAGGTATCCAGATATGGGATGTGGGCATCTTAAGCTCTACGCTAAATATCCTTCCCCTCCAACCAGGGTTGATTTCTAACCAGCATTTCATACTCCAAACTCCATATAAGCATCTACTTTCAGAGACCCTAACCCCAAACCATCAGTCTGAGGAAATTCAGAGTTAACTAGAACAGGCACCACCTCAGAGATTCCATCGAGAGACAGTGGTTGGGTTTTTTTACACCAAGTCCTGAAGTGAATGGTTGAAGGCTACTCCCAGGGCCTTTTGCCCTCTGGCACTTCCAGCTTGCCGCTGCTGAAATTCCTCCAGCAGAGAAATGCAAGGGCTAGCAGGTCGAGGTTGGACCAACATCCACGGGAAGAGGTACAGTGGGCGGATAAGGGTGGAGCATTGCTATCATCCACTACAGGATGGTTTTATTTATTTATTTATTTATTTAAGAAGTAGAGTTACAGACAGTGAGAGAGAGAAAGACAGAGAGAAAGGTCTTCCTTCCATTGGTTCACTCCCCAAATGGCTGCAATGGCCAGAGCTGTTCCGATCCAAAGCCAGGAGCCAGAAGCCTCCTTCCGGTCTCCCTTGTGGGTGAGGGGCCCAAGCACGTGGGCCATCCTCCACTGCCCTCCCGGGCCACAGCAGAGAGCTGGACTGGAAAAGGAGCAACCAGGACTAGAACCCAGTGCCCATATGGGATGCTGGCGCTGCAGGCAGAGGATTAACCTGCTGCGCCACTGCGCTGGCCCCAGGATGGTTCTCTTAAGAAGCCCCCAACCCTCTGACTGCTAGTTTATCCTGAAATCCCTGGATTCTAACTTTATGGTATGTACCCAAGTAATTTTTTTTTTTTTTTTTTTTTTTTTTGACAGGCAGAGTGGACAGTGAGAGAGAGAGACAGAGAGAGAAAGGTCTTCCTTTGCCGCTGGTTCACCCTCCAATGGCCGCCGCTGCAGCCGGCGCACCGCGCTGATCCTGGCAGGAGCCAGGAGCCAGGTGCTTTTCCTGGTCTCCCATGGGGTGCAGGGCCCAAGCACCTGGGCCATCCTCCACTGCACTCCCTGGCCATAGCAGAGAGCTGGCCTGGAAGAGGGGCAACCGGGACAGAATCCGGCGCCCCAACCGGGACTAGAACCCGGTGTGCCGGCGCCGCAAGGTGGAGGATTAGCCTATTGAGCCACGGCGCCGGCTACCCAAGTAATTTTTATAAAGAACTACAGAAGAAGAAAAACACCAAACATAACTTCATCTGTTAACTACACTCACAGCGTAGATCATGAATTCCCCATCACAGATATACTCAGAAATGCCCCCTTAATACAACAACTCTGAAATTTCTCAATGGCTCAATTCACTGTCCAGATAGGATGGAATTCAGTGTACTGTGGAACAATCCAGAACGTCTTCAAAGAACCTGAAATAAATAGAGCCCTTGGTCTGAGTTGGTCTCACCTTTAAGGCAAGATTTTCACTCCATTTCCTATTAATCAAGTGCCTCCCAGCATTTGCCTGTTGGAGACTTGGGACTGAGGATTCCTGAGCTATGTAGAAGATTAGCCACATGGCTCAGCTATATTTATTGCTAGGAGACAAATGCCACAAACTTAGCAACTTAATACAATACACGGTTATAATCTCATAATCTGTGGATCAGAAGTACACAGATTAGCCAGTTCCTCTGCTTCCTCTACTGTAACCAGGCCTCCGTGAAGGTGCTGGCCAGAGCTGTTATCTTGGCAGATCACCTGGGGAAGGAGGCCCTTCCAGGCTCATGTATGGCATTGTTGGCAGAACTCTGTTCCTTGCAGCCTGTGAGACCAAGAGCTGCTGTCCTTCAGTTTCTTCCTGGCAATCAGCCTTCTCTTGCTTGGCCTGATGCTCTCTTCTCTCAGTCACCACTTGGGTTTCCTTAACATGGCGACTTGCTTTATCAATGCCAGCAAGAGAGAACATCTACCATCAAGATGGACATTAGCAGCCTATGTAACATGTCATGGGAGTGACGTCCCATCAGTTGCAATACTCACTCGTTAGAAGCAAGTCTCGGCCGGCGCCGCAGCTCAATAGGCTAATCCTCCACCTAGTGGCGCTGGCACACCGGGTTCTAGTCCCGGTTGGGGCGCCGGATTCTTTCCCGGTTGCCCCTCTTCCAGGCCAGCTCTCTGCTGTGGCCCTGGAAGGCAGTGGAGGATGGCCCAAGTGCTTGGGCCCTGCACCTGCATGGGAGACCAGGATAAGTACCTGGCTCCTGCCTTTGGATCAGCGTGGTGCGCCGGCCGCAGCGCGCCAGCCGCCACGGCCATTGGAGGGTGAACCAACGGCAAAAGGAAGACCTTTCTCTCTGTCTCTCTCTCTCACTATCCACTCTGCCTGTCAAAAAAAAAAAAAAAAGAAAAGAAGCAGCAAGTCTCAGGTCCTGTCCCCATTCACAAAGAGGGCAGTACAGAAGCGTGTGAACACAAATGCTGGGTATTAGAAGAACATGGAGCAACAAGAAAGCTCATTCACCACTGGTGGGAATGCAAAATAGGACAGTCACGTTGGACCGCGGCTGGCAGCTGCTTACTGAGTGCATAGAACCTTACTGTATGTCCCAGGAACTGGGGCTTCGAGGTATTTTCCCAATGAATTCAGATCTCACATCTTCACAAAAACCTGCAAATATCCAGGGCAACTTTATTCATAATTGTCAAAAGCCAAAAGCAACCAACACAATGGAATAGCCAGTAATACAAAGAAATGAGATACAAAGAAAAAAAAAAAAGCCACAGAAGGAACTTAAATGCATATCACTAAGTGAAAGAAGCCAGTCTGAAAAGACTGCATGCTGTATGATTCTGAATATATGAAAAGACAGAGGTTGGGTAAAAACTAAAATGTTTGTTGGGGCAGGTGTTCAGCACTGTGGTTAATTTGCCATTTGGCATGCTTGCATCCCATATTGGAGCGCCTGGTTTGAGTCCCAGCTCCTCTGCTTCTGTTAACAACTTCCTGGTAATGTGCACCCAGCAGGCAGCAGATGATGGCTCGAGTACTTGGGTCCCTGTCATTCATTCAGGAGACCTAGATTGTGTTCCAGGCTGCTGGCTTCAGCCTGGTACAGCCTGAACAATTGTGGGCATTTGGGGAGTGAAACAACAGACAGACAACCTCTCTAAGTCTCTCTGCCTTTCAAATAAAAATGAAAATCAATTTTTTTTCAAAGAGTTAAGTGTGTTACCATGAAATGAGATAGTGAAGAGATTTGTGCTGGCTGCTGGTTTGGCAGAGGGAGGGAGGGATGAACAGGGGAAGCACAGGGCAAATTTAAGACAATGAAATGATTCTATACGATGCTTTAATAGTGGACACATGTCAATATGTATTTCTCCAAACCCATACAACTGCACAGCACAAAAAATGAGCCCCCATGTAAAGTGTGGACTTTAATTAATGTATCAATACTGATTCATCAATTCTAACTAATGCACCACATTCAAGTATGATCTTAATAAGAAATGGAACTGTGGAACAGCAACTATACTACCTGTTCACTTTTCTATAAACCTAAAATTGTCCTAAAATAAAGCAAAAGGAGGAAAGATGGTGGTGGTGGTGGAGAAACCATGGATTGGGTGCTCTAGGACAAGTGTGTCTGGGCTCAGATGGGACAGAGGGGCATCAAAACTTCCAAAAAATAATAAAATGACCCACTGTGAGATATTTGTTCACACTCACTAAAATAGCTATTTTGAACACACACACATGTAAATATTAGCAGAATATGGAGAAGTTTAAACCCCGACACATTGCTGATGGTAACATAAAAAGGGGTGCAGCTACCTTGAGAAATGTTAAGCAGTTTCTCATAGTTAAAATTCCCATATGGTGATACACAGCAGACTCATAGAATGGCAGATGTCCTAAACAGCACTCTGGCCTCAGAATCAGCCCTTAAGGCATTTGGACCCGGCTATGAAGCCCATGAGAGTATTTTCAGGCATGGAAAGCCAAGACACTGTGGCAAAAAAAAAAAATATCTAAATTAAAGATCTCTGTGAGTGAGATCCCATCAGAAAGAATGGGCCATCAAAGAAGGAGGTACCTTTCTCTGAAGGGAGGAGAGAACTTCCACTTTGACTATGGCCTTGTCTAAATAAGATCAGAGTTGGCGAACTCAAAAGGCTTCCATAGCCTTGGCAACTCATGACAAGAGTCTCAGGTGATTACTGACGCCATAAACAAGAGTGTCAATTGTTAAATCAACAACAGGAGTCACTGTGCACTTACTCCCCATGTAGGATCTCTGTCCTTAATGTGTTGTACTATGTGAATTAATGGTATAACTAGTACTCAAACAGTACTTTACACTTTGTGTTTCTGTGAGGGTGCAAGCTGTTGAAATCTTTACTTAGTATATACTAAATTGATCTTCTGTATATAAAGATAATTGAAAATGAATCTTGATGTGAATGGGATGGGAGAGGGAGCTGGAGATGGGATGGTTTTGGGTGGGAGAGAGATTATTGGGGGGGGGGAGCCAGTGTAATCCAAAAGCTGTACTTTGGAAATTTATATTTATTAAATAAAAGTTTAAAAAAATTCCCATGTGGTGCAGCAATTCCACTCCCAGATGCATCCGCCAAGGAGCTGAAGGCCTGGACTTGCACGGATATTTGCACACCAACAGCCATTACCATTTTATGCATCCTAGCCAGAAAATGGAAGCAGCCCAAATGCCTGTCGTCTGATGAGCAGATGAACAAAATATGTGTTTCTAGACAATGGAACATTCCTCAGCCATAAAAAAAGGCAGTCCTGGGTTGGGCATTTGGCCTAATGGCTAAGCCTCTATCCCACATGAGTTCAATACCTATCTCCAGATCCTGACTCTAACTTCCTGATGATGCCAACCCTCAGAGGCAGCCATGATGAATTACTCAAGTGGTTCAGTCCTTGCTACCCATGCGGGAGACCTGAACTGAGTTGCTGGGCCCTGGCTTTGGCCTTGATCTAGCCCCACCTGTAGCAGGCATCTGGGGAGTGGGAACTTTCTCTCTCTCTGCTTCTCAAATAAATAAAATTTAAAAACAAAATACTGACTCATGCTACAATATGGATGGACTTTGAAAATATCATGCTCTGTGAAAGGAGCCAGACACGGAAGGTCACCAGACATGGTAGGATCCCACTTATGTGAAATACCCAGAATAAGCAAATCCATGGAGAAAGTAGGTAGGTTAGTGACAGGAGACTGGAGGAGGGAAGATTGGGGACTGACTTGGGTACAAGGCTTCTTTTGGGGGTGATGAAAATGTTCAGGAATTAGAGGGTGGTGATGATTCTGGAATTAGTGGTGAATATATTAACAACCACTGGATTATATTCTTTAAAAAGATAAGCTTTATAGCATGTGAACTATTTATCAATTAAAACTGTATAACAGGGCTGCGGTATTATGGCACAGTAGGTTAAGCTCTTGCCTGCAACACTGGCATCTCATATTGGTGCACTGGTTTGTGTGCCTGGTGCTTCGCTTCCAGTCCAGCTTCCTGACAATGTACCTGGGAAGGCAGCGGATGGCCCCATTATTTAGGTCCCTGCTACCCAGTGGGAGACCAGGATGGAGTTCCTGGCTCCTGGCTACAGCCTAGCCCCATTCTTGGCATGGCCATCTGGGAATGAACCAGCAGATAGAAGAAGACTGATTCTCTCTCTCTCTCCCCTTCTCCCCACACACAGCCTTTCAAATAAATAATTTATTTTTAAAAATGCACAATAGAACTGTCAAACTCTCTCTCTCCTCTGCTAAACTCTGCACAAACACGGAACTTCCTGGAAATAGTCTACCTTTGGGAAAACGCTAATAAATTGAATGGCAAGAATTTGACTTTCAAAGGCTAGAATAATTTTTTGTTTCTAGTTAGTGTTTCATTAAAGAAAACTACTATGCTTGCTTCTTAAGGGAAAAACATGACAGTGAAAAACCTCAGATACTTCTATGCCTGTAACCCATCCCTTAAACAACAGTTTCTTTCTGGTTCATAGAAAGTAAGGAAGTTACTCAATTTCTAGCATCTGAAATTCCTGGGGAGCCCAGTTTCCAGCATTGCTGGCAATTCTGTTCTCAATGGGGGTATTATTGGGAACAGTTTGCCAGGACACCTACAGGCACAGATTAGGCTCATAAACAGCATGCATTTGAATTGCCATTGGGTGTTCTTACACTTATACAGCCTGCTGGGTATACGTTTAAAACAGCATCTCTAGATCTATCTTTAGACCCTACCCCCTAGCTAGCACTTATAAAACTAAAAACATCCACAATAGCAATTTCAAGGGCAACTTTGAGCTTATGAAATGCACAATTCTAGTATGTTGGCGGATTTCTAGCTGATGGCCTATGTAATATCTTATGGTATGTAATTCTCACTAATTCTTCTAACATGTCTACTATGTGATAGGAGACAGTTCAGGAAGGAAGGGGCCAGAGGGGACTGTTCCCCTCCATCTGGTCACAGAGTAGATTTGTGAAGAGTTCTGTGTACCTTTGTGGTATGTGTCCTTTTACAGAGCAACAGTCAAATGTCCTCCTTGGATATACTCAGCACAATGCTAGGCACAGCCAAAAATTCTCTGTTCCAAGATCACAGAATGGGAAAAATGGTCAAAAAGAAAAGAAAAATGCTGAAATTCATTTGGTATTTGTTTATTTATTTATAGCCTTCTGTGTTCCAGAAAAAAATTTTAGGTTGTTTACATAGATACATAAAAAATATCCAGATAACATGAATTATAAGTAGAAGAGGAAAAAGCAAAAGAAAATCAAAACAAAAATGAGGTTTGAAATGGGGGCCAGAAATAAGAGCAACACAGAGGTAAACATGATACATCTGCTCCGTGCACAAAGCCTCGTGTCATCACTGCTGGAGTGGGTTCTACTGGGGCCCCGCAACACTCATCTCTCGATACTCAAGATGGTCATGTGACTCCCTGAATGAGGGCACACCTGGCCAGCAATCAGCACAGCCAAGAGGAACCAAAGAGTTCATGTCCCTAACAACAGCCCCTACCCTCTGACAGATGGGAGTTGGTAAATAAATAGCCCGCTCCCTGTCCCCTCCCCTGAGATGGCACTGGGGCATGCTGTACGCATCTTCCGGAGCTCCCCAGCAGAGATGAACTGCAGGTGCCCATCGTGGGAACCTGCTTGGTAACAGACCCTCAGAGCTGTCTTCTTTCTGTGTCTCCGCTTCCCTCTTCCCAGACTACTGTTTCCCGGGATCATAGGTCTGCATGTGAGCAATTGCCTCAGCGAGAATTCCTGGGGATCCCGACACAAAGACAGCTCCCCACGACCTCTCAGCTACCATGTTTCTGGGTTTTTCCCCCTTTGCTCCTTTCATTCCCCCACAGCAACTTGTGCTGCTATTTCTGCTATTGACTAGTATCTTGGCTGACTTCCACTTTCTCCAAGATGTATCTCCACTTTGTACCATTAGGTACCATCTTTGCTACTGGGCACTGTTGCCTCCCACTGGGTGCCAGTTGGCCCAAGGTGCCAAAGTTATCTGATGTTCAGCAGAGGGGATGCCTCCTAGCCACACTGCCACGTCATATTCTGCCTACTGACAAGATACGAGAACAATATTGTTCACAACCAAAAAGAGGGGGTTTTTTTGCAATAAAAATTATATTTTATTAATTCAAATATTTTGCATATGGTATGTTTGTTGAAATACATTTTACTGAATCCATGTCAATTCTTTCAATTACAAAGATAAAGAACTGAAACCTAGAAAAGTTAGGAAAATCCCTAAACTAACATCTCAAATTTAGTTGCAGATTTGAGCATCAAATCCATTTTCACCAACACACAAATAATTATTTGCTGTCTTGTCACTTGACTTTTCACTCAATTTTGTTGGTCTTTTCAAAGATCCAATATTTAGTCTTGTTGATTTTTCTCTGCTGTTTTCCTGTTTTAATTATTTTCATCCTAATCATTATTTTTCTTTCTGCTTATATTAGGTTTTAGCTTGTTAGATGGATTCTAGATCTTCTTTTTAAAAAAAGCTTTATTGAAAAGCAATTCACACACCATATAATTCACCCATTTAAAGTACACGTGTTTCAGTGATGTTTACTACATTCACAAATAGGTTCGACATATGATATGTCAATCACCACAGTCAATTCTAGAACATTTTTACCACCTAAAAAGGAACCCTGTATCCTCTAGTCACAACTCTCATAATCTTCTGGTCCTACTCTAGCCCTAAGCAACCACCAAAAAGAGGTTTTTATTAAATAAGGTCTCTTAACCATGGGGCCCGTGCTGAGGCTTAGCAGGTAAAGCCACCACCTGTGGTGCTGGCATCCCATATAGACACTGGTTCAAGTCCCAAACCTGGGAAATCAGCAGAAGATGGCCCAAGTCCTTGGGCCCCTGCACCTATGTGGGAGACCCAGATGAAGCTCCTGGCTCCTGGCTTTGGATTGGTGCAGCTCCAGCCATTGCAGCTTTTTGGGGGGAGTGAACCAGTGGATGGAAGACCCCCCCCCCCACTGCTTCTGCCTCTGTAACTCTGCCCTTCAAATAAATAAATAATTTTTTTAAAGTATCTTAACCTTTACTTGCAGTCCTAACCAGGTGAAACTCGGGCAATGGTAAACCCAAAAGAACTGATCCTGAAAATTCATCTGGGTGACAGGTACCCCATGTTCTCAAAAACCACCCATGCAAACAATAGCCAAACAAGCCTTTCTTTAAGTCAAACTTGTCTGATTGGCCTTTGATGAATTATATCCTGGGAGGTCTCTGAGTATGTCATGGAAAAACCGGATCTAAGCAAAAAAGTACAAGATGTGTTGATATGTCAATAACTAAAACAACAGTGGCAAGTCGAGGACACCAACCAAAACTGCTCAGGTCTTAGGTCTTCCTTTCAGGTGAATGGTCAGCTGTCCATTAAGGCCACTCTTTGGTCATCTGTATAAAAAAATGTATCTGATCATTCTGTGCTCTAAAACCATCAGGGCTCCCTATCTCCTTTAAAATAATACTCAGACTTCTTCATGTGCCCTACCAGCTCCTGATGGCTCCAACTTACCATCCCCACTCTCTTACTCCTTCCCCCTCCCCCCTCCACATCCTAGGCATACAGTTTCCTTTCTATCCCCCAAACTCATCAAACCTCCTCCCCACCTGGAAGCGTTCTGCCTGGTGTGCTCTGCCCATGGCTCTTTTTGTACGACTGACTCCTTCTTAGTCTTCTAATGTCCTCTTCTCAGAGAGATTGCCCAGCCATTTTATTTGCAATAGAGCCCTCCTGCTCCCCAACTATTTGGTAAAGTTAATCTTGATTGGAAGTTACTCTTTACCCAAAAAAACCTGCATTTTTATCAAGCACTTATCAGCATCTGTGATACTCTCATTTGTTTTCTGTCTCCTTTCACTGGACATCTAGCACAGCGCACAGCAATGATATCACCCAATGCATTGTTGGTAGATGCACCTCCCTAAGAGAATGTTTACCCTCTGCACAAAGGTAGGTACACTCGGTGCATCCAAAACTGACGGGATGGTGTATCACCAAATGCTGAGTTATAAAGCAGGAAGAAGGTGGGCATTGGGTACAGCAGGTAAAGTCACACCTTACGACGCCCACATCTCATATCGGAATGCCTGGTTTGAGTCCTGGAGACTATTTCCCATCCAGCATCCTGCTGATGCACACCCTGGAAAGCACCAAGTGATGGCTCAAGTATTTGTCACATCCCTACTGAGGTCCTGGCTCCTGGCTTCTGCCTGGCCCCCAGTCCTGCTGTTATGTCACACACACAAGTTTAAATGTTCTAGTAGCCACAATGAAAAAAGTAAAGCGACAAAGGTGACATCTATTTTGGTGAAAAATTTTATTAAACCCACTTTAATATTTTAAAATAACCTCACTTCAACATGCAATCAATATATAATAAGATGCATGGGATTGGGATTTTTTTTTTTTTGAAAGGTGAAGTTATAGAGAGGGAGAGGCAAAGGCAGAGAAGTTTTCCACCTGCTGGTTCTCTCCCAAATGGCCCCAGTGGCCCAAGGCTGGGCCAGGCCAAAACCAAGAGCTTCATCCACGTCAGCCACATGGATGTTGCTTTCCCAGGCACACCAACAGGGAGCTGGATTGGAAGTGGAGCAGCCAGGATTTAAACTGGCACCCATATGGGATGCTGGCACTGCAGATGGTGGCACAACCTGCTATACTACAGTGCCAGCCCTGTGCATAGGATATTTTACATTTTTGTGTACTAAGTTTTCAAAATGTAAGTGTAAAATTATACTTCAAGTGTATCTCAGGAAGTTAAATTTGAGTTGGAAATAATTCCTTTGTACTTAGATCTCATAAAACCCATAAATGAGGGTGTGCATTTGGCATAACAGTTAAGACACCACTTTGGACAGCTGCATCCCATATCAGAGAGCCTGAGTTCGAGTCATGACTCTGCTCTCCATTCTGACTTCCTATCATTGCACACCCCGGTAGGCAGCAGGTGATGGCTCAAGAACTTGAGTCCCTGATACCCACGTGGAAGACCTAGATTGAGCTCCAGGTTTCTGGTATCAGCCTGGCTCAGCCCTGGTATTTGCAGGTATTTGGAGAGTAAAGTAGCGGATGAAAGAACTCTGTCATTCAAATAAATTTAAAATAAAATGACTTCAGTCCCTCCAACACACTAGCCACCTTCAAAGTACAAACAGCTTTAGGGGCCGGTGCTATGGCCGCAGCAGGTTAACACCCTGGCCCGAAGCACCACCATCCCATATGGGCGCCGGTTCAAGTCCCTACCGCTCCACTTCCAATCCAACTCTCTGCTATGGCCTGGGAAAGCAGAAGATGGCCCAAGTCCTTGGGCCCCCTGAACCCACGTGGGAGACCCAGAGGAAGCTCCAGGCTCCTGACTTTGGATCGGCACAGCTCCAGCCATTGCTGCCAATTGGGGAGTGAACCAGCGGATGGAAGACCTCTCTCTTTCTCTTTCTCTCGTTCTCACTCTGTGTAACTCTGACTTTCAAATAAATAAATAAATCTTTAAAAAAAAAAACAGCTCTAGGCTATGGCATCACTGAACTAGACTATTTGAATGCAGGGAATCCAGCTTTGTAAATCATTTATTTCTGTTTTGTTTCCCGACACTTACCAAACGCTCTCAAGGTGAAGTGTCCCTGTTTATTTCAGCACCACCTGGCAGCCACTGAAGTGGCACGTTTGCATTTCACAAGAGGTAGCCATGGATGTGATTGTGGCTGTTCTGCATGATTAGCATGCTGGGGGCTGACAGATTGTCAGGTACGCCACACTTCTGAGTGTGTTGTGAGGCCTGAATCATATTTCCGAAGAAGGGTGTGAGGCATCAGAAGCTTGTGTCTGTGTAAGTCAGGGGCTGACTTGCAATGGTCCGTAGGGGCCCTGCCCTCCAGGGGGTCATAGGGTAACCTAGAAATGAGCTCACCCAGGAAGGCTCCGGGCTGGTAGGAACACGCATTAAAATAATTGGGGGGGTAAAATCTCACGGAACCCCAAGGATGAGTCATAGGACTGGAGAATCTGCCCGAGCTCCCCCAGCCTGTCCCAGGTAAGAGCAGGTTGTCCTTTTCTTCCCACTCTCCCGAGATGAAGATCCACGGCCACTCCTGCTTTCTCCTTGCGCTGAATCAGGACTTAACTATCCAGAAGGGCCTCTCTAAGTCTGATCTAAGCCTCTCCTGGCACAGGTGTTTGCCCTGGTGGATAAAATACCAGTTAGGATGCCTACAGCCTGCCCACACCAGAATACCTGGGTTCAGTCCTTGACCCTGGTTTCCCAGTTTCCTGCCAATGCAGAACCCGGGAGGAAGTGGTAATAGCTCAAGTAATTGGGTGTCTGCCATCCATGTGGGAGGCCTGGGTTGAGGTTCCAACTCCTTGTTTTAGGCTCCTAAGTCATTATGGGCATCCAGGGAGTGAACCAGAAGATGGGATATCTCTCTCTCTGTCTCTGTATCTCTCTTTCTCTCTCTCTCATCCTCTGCCTCTCAGATAAATACATTAAATTTGAAAATTAAAAACATCTATTAGTTTATCTGCTAAGTCTGATATCATCCAATGATGACGGATCCCTGAATATCAGTTTACAGATTGCCTGGGCTTTTTCTCTTCTTTCTCGTCTCCCTCTGCTTCTCCACCCCTATTTCTCTCCTTTGTCAGACTGGAGAGAAGAGTAAAATACAATTTCCATTGGTCAGTTTTTTCTCAGCCTGCTCAGTGTTGGAAATGTATTCAAATTCTACCTCCTAAAGTTGAGGGGACAGCTATCAGCATGCATCTATGCCTCTTCCATTTAGAACCCAGGCCTTGGGTAGTTTCTTTAGAAACCACAATAAAACACAAACCACAGGAGCACATTCAATCCTATTGCTGACACAAGTGATGGCTTTTACAGATGTCTCAAAATGACAAATGCTGCCAAAACAGCTCCTGTCATTTATGTCTCTTTCAAGGTTAAACTTGGGTATAGGCCTTGTTTTGTTTGCAAATTTCTGATTGCAGGTAACAGAAATGTTCTGTGGCCAACATGAGCACCAAAGGAGAAAACAGGATAGTGTTGGCGCTGTGGCACAGCAGGTAAAGCTGCCACCTGCAACACTGGCATCCTATAGGGGCACCAGTTTGAATCCTAGTTGCTCCACTCCCAACACAGCTCCCTGCTAATGGGTTTGGGAAAAGCAGGAGAAGATGGCCTAAGTCCAAGGGCCCCTGCATCCATGTGGGAGACCCAGATGAAGTTCCTGGCTCCTGGTTTCAGCCTGGCCATCTGGGGAGGGAACCAGTGAATGGCAGGACTGACTCTCTCTCTCTCCCTCCCTCTCTCTCTCTCTCTGTCTCTCCTCTCTCTATATAACTCTGCCTTTTAAATAATTTTTTTCAAAAGGAAAAAACAAGGAGAAACAGGGAGAGGAAGATAATGAAAAGACACTAGAGATTTTATGAAAACAAAGGAAGAGCTGGCCATGTAAAATCTAGAACAGGAAGACACCAGGGTAAGTTTTGAGAATTCAGTTGTAGCTCATATACATTTGGTCAAGAGCACTGCCATTCACATCCCTTTGTTCCAGGACTCCCAGCTGAATTTGACTTCTAGGTAAATAATGAATAATTTTTTAGTATAACTATGTCCCATTTAGACATACTCATTGACTACCCGAAAAATGGGACATCGTTGTATTTTTTAAAGTATTCATTTTTATCTGAAACTCAAGGTTAAAATGGGCATCCCACATACTCAGCCATACTCAGTATCTCTCCCCCTTCCTCACTCACCCCATGAGTTTCAGCCCACCTGGGGACCACACTGCCCAGCCTCCCTCGCTCTAGGAGGGGCTCCTGATTGGTTGTCGTGCTGAGAACATGAGTGGGAGGGAAGGGCACCGTGTCAACCACTTTTCCCTTTGCTTGCT
Source organism: Oryctolagus cuniculus (assembly GCF_964237555.1). NCBI lineage: Eukaryota > Metazoa > Chordata > Mammalia > Lagomorpha > Leporidae > Oryctolagus > Oryctolagus cuniculus. The sequence goes on from NC_091452.1 coordinate 15,988,808, forward strand.
CTCTCACCACTTTCCACAGAGCTGAGTGCTTGTTCTGATCTATGCAGATGAAGACAGCACCTGCCCAGGAAACCACAGCAACCGCCGAGGAGGACTCTCAGTTCATATTCAGCTTCACGGCCCAGAGCTGCCTAATCTCCCTGAACTAACTCCTATCTATGGACTAGCATATGAAAAAAAAAAAATCTAACTTGTGTAAGCTCCTGGCCTCAGAAATCTGTTTGTTACAGTCGCTTATCCATGAAATAACAGAGCTGGGCTTGCCACGGTGGATCTCAGGGCCTTACGGCTCTGACCTTGGTTGTACTCACTTGGATCCCACCAGGATTCAGTTCTAATACCCCAAGGGAGGCTGAGTTATCCACTTTTACCCGGGTTCCCACAAGGCCCAGCAGCCTTTTGAGATCCCCGCCTTCCTTATTTCCATTAAGATCCTTACAGAAATTAAAGACAGTCTGCTTTTTTGGCACCAAGACTCCTAAAACAAATTCTCCAATTAAATCCTGTTCTCATTTAGACATGTCTTTTCTGTCTTTGCTGCTGAACATTGAGCTCCATAAGAACCAGGACCTTCAGCCAGCGCCGCGGCTTACTAGGCTAATCCTCCACCTGCTGCGCTGGAACCTCGGGTTCTAGTCCCGGTTGGGGTGCCCGATACTGTCCCGGTTGCTCTTCTTCCGGTCCAGCTCTCTGCTGTGGCCCGGGAAGGCAGTGGAGGATGGCCCAGGTGCTTGGGCCCTGCACCCGCATGGGACACCAGGAGGAAGCACCTGACTCCTGGCTTCGGATCAGCGCAGCGGCGGTAGCGGCCATTTTGGGGATGAACCAACGGAAGGAAGACCTTTCTGTCTCTCTCTCTCACTGTCTGTCCAAAAGAACCAGGACCATTATCTCTCTCTGCTCTGCTGTGTACTTAGCACATGATGCCTGACACATTGGAGGGGTTTAATAAATAGAGGAAGCCTAGGGGCGTATGGATGGGGAGATGGATGCAGACATGAATGGGTGAGATAAATCTAGATTGTAGCTCATAAAAGGCTTTGTTGAATTTCTCCCTCCAACCTCTGAATTCCTGCTGTCCTGACTTTCTCTGTCATTGGCACATACGACTACACCACCTTTCTGTTTTCATTTCCCACTCCAGAGATCTCGACAGAAGTGGTAAGCCAGGAGGCTTCCTTTTCAGAGTTCTCTATAATCTTAACGCCCTCTTCCCAAGTATCTAAATGCCCTATAAGACAGCTCTTTCCTTTATTGCAGTAAAATAATTTGTTTCCTGGGTTCTACCTCCTTAGCCTGGGATGAGGATAATGTTTTATTTAGGAGATTAAAGTCTATGCAGGTGAGTATAACAGAAAGAATGAGGAAGGAGGTGAGGGAAAATGCAAAGCAATGTGACACATCTGTACACCGGCCACCAATTCCAGTCACCCGCAGCAGGTTGCTCACAGCCTTGCTTGCTTGGCAGTCTTTCCAGAAGGGAGAAGCCACATCTAGAAACGGGAGCAGAAAGGGGAAAAGGAGAGCAACTCTATCTGCTCAGCTACCCTCACCCCATTTCCCACTTCTCAGGAGTCAACATTCATCCCTCGGGGCCGGTTTTGTGGCAAAGCAGATAAAGCCACTGCCTGCGACGTCGGCATCCCTTATGGGAGCTCATTCAAGTCCTGGCTGCTTCGCTGCTGATCCAGCTCCTACTGATATGCCTAGGAAAGGCAGCAGAAAATGGCCCAGGTCCTTGGGACCTGGAAGAAGCTCCTTGCTGCTAGTTTCAGACTGGCCCAGTCCTGGCTCTTGTGGCCATTTGGAGAGTGAACCAGTGGATGGAGGAGATCTCTCTCTCTCTCTCTCTCTCTCTCTCTGCTTTTCAAATAAATAAATAAATCTTTAAAAAAATTCCATCCCTTGGCAAACTCATTTCCAAAAACTTCCCAGTTGTGCAACTTAGCACCTTGCAACCACCCAGGCTGGAAAATTCCCATAGTATGGCATTGCCTTAAGTTAGGAAACTCACTGAGGTTAGGCAGTTGAGGGAGTCTGGAAAGATTCGTAAGGATTATGTCTAATGCAAGGCTCCCACACTACTCAGGTCCACCCACGCCCTTCCATTTTGGAGCCACCATTGTGTCCATCAGCACAAACTTGCCTTCATTCTTTCCCAAAGAGGGAAGGAACACGTACTTCCAATTACAGAGCCCGTGTCTCAAGGAGATAACCAGTCATCAACTCCAGGAAGGCTGAGACGAGAGGCTTAGTGAAATAAATTTCAGTCTTTGGTAGGCAGAATAATATCTACCTAATTCCAAATTATCTGTACCCTACTGCCTGAAACATGTGCATTGCATTGAGGATTACAGTTAAGGACGTCGAGAAAGACAGCCTGGATTTTCCAGGTGGATCACTCTAGTCCCTGAAATCAGCGCAGCATTTTCAATTGTGGGTCAGAGCAGTGCAACCACAGAAGATCAGAGAGGCCTTCGTTGCCGTGTTCACAGATGGCAAAAGAAGCCCTAACCGAAGACGTGGGCAAACTTCTAAAAGTCGGAGAAGGCAAGGAAGCAACTTCTTACTTGCAGGCTCCAAAAAGGAGTACAGGCCTGAAAATGTCTTGATTTTAGCCCAGAGTTGGACTTCTGGCCCACAGAACTGTAAGAAAATTTTGTGTTGCTCTAAGCCACTAAGTACATGGTAATTTGTCATAGCAGCAAGAGGAAATTAACAGAGTCTCCATTCCTAGAGCTAGTTCAGGGGTCATCACAGCAATGTATCAGCTCTCTCCTCTACTATCCACGTAGATTTCCCTTATCTTCCACTAAGATTTTGGTTAATCTGGGTAGGGTAGCCCAGATATCCATCCCCCAGGGGTGTGAGTATTTAGGCGCCCTTGCTAGGTCACAGTTGGTGGAACTGCCCCTTAGCAATCATTCAAAGCATGGAAGTATCAAATGACACACTCGTGAACTCGCTGGGTACCAGACATTCTCTTTCCTGCCCTTGTTGAATAAGAATTCCAATTCCCCATAGCAGCCAGAAGGAGCCAACCCAAACAGTGCAGTCAATCCCTTCTCTGCCAGTTGATTGAGTGATCTGAGGAGCTCAGATTGTCACAGTAGAGTCACAAGTATCCAATTCAGTAGGATGCTTACAATATCACCTGGCCTAAGTGCTCCTCCAGAAATCAGAAACTCTTACCCTAAAGAGCCCTGGGTTCCAAGGACATAAAACATAAAATCTGCAAGTGGGTCCCTGGGTATCCTTGTGAGACAGGCCATTCCTTTTTCCCCAACAGAATACACTAGTTCTATAGGCTTAGCGTGGTATCTCACTCGCTGGTTTGGGGAACAAATCACGTCTTTCAGGATGGCCGGCCATCCTTGCAATGGTTTGCCTGTACATTAAATGAGCCTTCAACAGGTTTTTTTTTTTTTTTTTTTTTTTTGGACAGGCAGAGTTAGACAGTGAGAGAGAGACAGAGAGAAAGGTCTTCCTTCTGTTGGTTCACCCCCCAAATGGCTGTTATGGCTGGCGCGCCGCGCCTGTCCGAAGCCAGAAGCCAGGTGCTTCCTCCCGATCTCCCATGTGGGTGCAGGGCCCAAGGACCTGGGCCATCCTCCACTGTACTCCCGGGCCACACAGCAGAGAGCTGGACTGGAAGAAGAGCAATTGGGACAGAATCGGGCACCCCAACCGGGACTAGAACCCCGGGTGCTGGCGCCGCAGGCGGAGGATTAGCCAAGTGATCCGCCAGGTGCCGGCCTCAACAGATGTTTAAAAATGTAGATTTAACTATTGTTCAGATGTGGCAATGCCAACAGGTCAGGAGACAATTACTGCTGAAAAGATAATTTCTTGTTTTGTTAGTATTTACTTTTATTTGAAAGGCAGAGTTAAAGAAAGGAGAGAGGAGAACTGCCATCCACTGATTCACTCCCCAAATGGCTGCAATGACCCAGGCTGGGCCAGGCCAATGGTGAGAGCCAGAAGCTTCATCTGACAGGGCCTAAGCACATGGGGCATCTTCCACTGCTTTTCACAGGCCATTAGCAGGGAGCTGGATTGGAATCAGAGCAGCCGGTTTTGAACTGGCACCCATATGAGATGCTGGCATTGCAGGTGGTGGCTTCACCCGCTATGCCATAGTGCTGCCCCATAAGATAGTTTGTTAGTCACAGTGCCCAAGAGCAGTGGACACATCACACCAAGTGAGGAAATGAGAGAAGCCTAAGTGTTGGTCAGGAGGTTGAAGGAATTGGGGAAAGTGGATAAGAGCCTTTATTCTGGCCGGCGCCGTGGCTCACTAGGCTAATCCTCTGCCTGCGGCGCTGGGACACCGGGTTCTAGTCCCGGTCAGGGCGTCGGATTCTGTCCCGGTTGCCCCTCTTCCAGGCCAACTCTCTGTTATGGCCCGGGAGTGCAGTGGAGGATGGCCCAAGTCCTTGGGCCCTGCACCCGCATGGAAGACCAGGAGAAGCACCTGGCTCCAACTTCAGATCAGCGCAATGCGCCGGCCACAGCGTGCCGGCCGTGGCAGCCATTGGAGGGTGAACCAACGGGAAAAGGAAGACCTTGCTCTTTGTCTCTCTCTCTCTCACAGTCCAACTCTGCCTGTCAAAAAATAAAAATAAAAAAAGAGCCTTTATTCTAATTTCCGCAGAAGGAAACAGAGAGAGTGAGCAGGTTTAGGATTACCTAGTTTGAGGAACTGCAGCAGGCCCTGTCTGTAACTGTCTAGAGACAGTTGACCCTGGGAGGTTTAGTTCAGGAAAATAGTGACCCAGAGTCCAAGGGCCCAAAAGAGGAGGTGGGGAGAGGGAGCCATGGGCTCTGATTGGTTACTATGAGTGTGAAAGGCTGTTTACTATCTCTAGGAATTGGCTTATTCTGGGAGGAGCAGTTTCTCCAGGGTCAGCAAGATCTACACCTCAAAACATCAGATGCAACAGGCCATCCCATCATTCTATTCTACTGTGACAGTTAGTTCTGGGTGATGGAGTGAATGGTAAGACCATTATCACCCTGCCTTTGTTTTTAAATGGGTACCTTCTTCCAAGGTTATGTAATATAACTTCCAATACATACTACCTGCAGACCACCAATTGTTGGTATTACTAGTGGAAAAAGGAAGGTAAACCCATATATAGACATAATAAGTTTAAAGGGAAAAATTTCTAAGTTCTCCAAAGACAGAAGGATCTGACTGGCGACCTGGATCTGCCACCTGGTGGCCAAGGTTGATGATCTCTTTCAGTGTTGATGCCATATTGATGGCTCCTGCTAGCAGTTGGATAGTCAGCCATGACAAAGCCAGAGCATCCTGGGTGGGCTCAAGCTGTTGGATTCCATGCATGATCTCCATCCTTACCACTGTGGTCACCTGGTTCATGGGCCAGGTGCTACTACGAGGGCGCTGGACAATAAACTCCACTAAAAACAGCATTTTTTTTTTTGAATAATCAAAAGTATAACACCTTTTACATAGAGGTTACTCAGTAAACATTTGTGAGTTTGAATTATTTACTCAACAAACATTTACTGAATTCCTACAGTGTAACAGACAACCAGGTAGGTGAAGAATAGCAGCTAAGAGTATCCATCCCATGTTGTAGCGATGTTTAAAGAAGGGGAGGAGGCAGAAGTCAATCAACCTAATAGTATTGGCCACACCAGCAAGGAAGCTCTTGGGCCAAGATAACCACCCCTTTCATGTACCCTCATCCTTCGAGCTCTGAAGCAAGCTGACCGGGGAAGTACATAACCTAAGTGAGGCTGACCCTGAAGGAGCTGACAGCTAGAGGCCCTCTGCTGACCGCACTGCCCACAGCTGGACACCTAGTCCCTCCTTACAGGGGGACCTGAGCAGCACATCTCTGTATCTCCTTCTGCTTAGTCCACATCTCCCTAAACCTTCAGGCTCCAGTGGGCTTCTCTTCTGAGGGTGAATTCAAGGAAGGGGACTTGTGGGATGAACCACAGTCCTTGCCATTGCGACTGTTCTCAAGGTTGTACTTAGCATCCTCTCCTTCCTCCACTGCCCATGCTATGTCCCCCCTCCCACCCCCGCCAGCCTCAGTGGCCACCTCTGCAGACTCACAAAATCTTCTGACCATCATCTCTAGATCTTAGCAGGCAGGAAGTTAGAGAGAGCTCTCAGCATCTGCATCTGGGAGAGTGAGGAAAGCAGCAGGGGGCAGAGGGAGAAGAGGCAGAGGTTACAGAAATACATCACCATGAAATTTCAGCTGACCTCACCCAGACCTCTGAAGCTGGGCTCATGCTTTAGAGTTGCCTAGCTGGGGTGAGAAGACTGGGCCATCATTGCCCCAGACTAGCCTCTCATTGGATGCACGCTGCCCTGTGGACTTGGGTGTGATGCTGGGTGCAATGGTTTTCCCCGCAGCAGAGGGGAATTCCCAAAAAGGGCTGACAGCTGAGGCTGGTGTCAGTCCACAGCTCTCCCTGGCATCCAGGGCAAGTAGGGATCAGGGTGGTGCCAACTACATCCCCCATCTGTGTCCAGGACCCAATCCTGGTCTCTCTTTGCCTCTCCAACTCTTCCTTGATTTTTAATCAGTGTTTTTAATTTCAATTGTGGTAAAATATATATATATATATATATATATATATATATATATATATATAACAGGGACAGGTGTTTGGCATAGCATTAAGACACCGCTTGGGACACTGCAGCTCACATGAGAGTGCCTGTGTTCAAGTCCTCGCTCCTGTCCCAATTCCAGCTTCCTGATAAGATGCACCTTGGGAGACAGCAGATGATGGTTCAAGTACTTGGATCCCTGCTATCCACATGGGGGACCAGAACTGAGTTTCCATCTCCTGGTTTCAGCTTGGCCCTTTTGGGCATTTAAGGAGTGAATCAGCAGATGAGCAATCTCTGCCTCTCTCTTTCTCTCTCTGCCTTTCAAATAAATTTAAAAAAAAAAGAAAGAAAGAAAAGAGATTTATTTGACTCTTGGCTCTGTTACCTGGCAGGGCTAAGCAGCATGGCACTGGCATCCTGGCAACAGCTCTCTGGCTGCATCATAATATGGTGGAGAAGCAGGAAGTGGATTAGTCCAGCCAAGAAGGAATCACACAGCAAAGAGACAGGGAAAGAGCTGGCCTAGCTGTTTTCATAACGACTCTGGGGAAATCCCTTGATTTTTCCCTTGGTTCCTTTTAAAGACCTAATCACTCCCACCAGGCCCCACATCTTTAAGTCACACTGGGCACCAAGCTTCCAGCCCATGCACCCTTGGGAAGATAAACCACATCCAAATGACAGCATCCTAGTTTCAGTTCTTCTGGGTATATACCCAGATTTAGTGCATTTTTATCCTAGATGGGTTGAGCTCCCATGAGCGTCATTCCTTCTAGGCTCGGCTAGAGGTGCTGGAGAATTACCTCTCTCCCCTCAGGTAGGCAAATCCGTTCGTTCAGAACACACTGGTTGGATCAGGCGGATGCATGTTAGACTTGGTTCATGATTAATTCTGAGGCCATCTTTGCTGCCCACTCAGTTCTGTTTTTTCCACCAAGGGGAAAGAAACCACTTGTGAAGGAAATTTCCCACCTGCTGCTTGAACCTGCTTCACCTTTTGTTATCCCAACCTCCAAGGTTAGTTAATTACAAACAGGAGAAACAGCTTCAACAAGGACAGAAAATAAGGCCAGGAGACAGGTGGGGGCTGGAGCATTGCGGCATTCCAAAGCTGATGAGAGTCTCTGTGTTGTGCAAAAGCAGGAGCTGGCTAGAGGCAGAGGCACTAGCTGGGGAGGTGGGGCGGACTTGGGGGAAACTTTGTCCAGAATCTAACAGCACATTATTGTGTTGCTCTCATCAAAGGCTTGAGCTAGGCAATACCTGAGAGTTCAAGCAGCAGAAACGAAAACCACATTCTGTGTGAGTTTTTAAAAATAGCTCGGGCCTCTTGTCGAGGCCCTATAAATTAGGATGAACACTTACACTTCAGGGTTTATTTCTTCTGTTTTTGTTAAGGTGAAACCTACTCGGCATGACTCAAACCCAAAGTGAAAAGCAGCGTCAGATCCTTTGAGCTTTTCTTCACCGCAGGGAGCCAGCAGAAAGGGGCCAAGTGATCAAAGTCAACTTAAAACTCAGAACTCATTTTCTTAAGGGAATTCTCAATTCCAAAATTCACCCACACAGAGCGCGTGCAAGTGGATCCTTGATACTGAATACATTAACGGCAAAATTGGATGCACGCTTCCTAAAGTGAGAGGAACTCTACCACGGATGACGGCCAAAGAGGTTACAGAATAAATAACAGAACGATCTTTCTACCACAAAATACTCGTTTTTAATCATCATTTGAAATAATGAGAGCTGGCTGTGTCAGATATGCCCCAGACTCTGTTCTGAAAAGGATCATCAGCCCCATGCATTACGCTGTGACAGTTCAATTTTTAGTGAACTGTGAGATACCAAAGTTGGTCACTGCTTTGGGTTGGATGTGATCTAAGTGTGTCTTCCCAAGGTTCACATGTTGAGGGCTTGGGCCCTGGGGTGGTGGTGTTGGAAGGTGGACCTTTAAGAGGAGGGCCTCATGGGAAATGCTTGGGTCAGTAGGGTCTGCCTTCGGCATTTCTCTGGAGATCCTGGTTAGTTGTGTTGTTTGTTTGTCTTTAAAGATTTTATTTATTTATTTTAGAGGTAGAGTTATAGACAGTGAGAGGGAGAGACACAGAGAAAGGTCTTCTTTCCGTTGGTTCACTCCCCAGATGGCCGCAACGGCTAGAGCTGCGCCAATCCGAAGCCAGGAGCCAGGTGCTTCTTCCCAGTCTCCCATGTGGGTACAGGAGCCCAGGGATTTGGACCATGTTCTAGTGCTTTCCCAGGCCACAGCAGAGAGCTGGATTGGAAGAGGGACAGCCGGGACTAGAACCGGCACCCGTATGGGATGCCAGCACTGCAGGCGGAGGATTAACCTACTGCGCCACAGTGCCGGCCCCAGTCATGGTTTTTGTTTGTTTTTAAGATTTATTTTATTTATTTGAAAGGCTGAGTTAGAAAGGGAGAGACAGAGAAATCTTCCATCTACTGATTCACTCCCTAAATGACCACAAAGGCTGGAATTGGTCTATCTGAGGCCAGGAGCCAGGACCTTTTTCTAGGTCTCCCACATGGGTGCAGGGCCCCAAGGACTTGGGCCATCCTACACTACTTTCCCTGGCCATCAGCAGGGAGCTGGATTGGAAGTGGAGCAGCCAGAACTCGAACCAGTGCCCACATGGGATACCGGTGCTGCAAGTGGCAGCTTCACCCACTACGCCATGCCACAGCGCTGGCCCTGTGGTTAGGTTTTTTGTTTGTTTTTAAGATTTATTTATTTATTTATTTGAAAGGCAGTGTTACAGAGAGGCAGAGGCAGAGAGAAAGAGGTCTTCCATCTGCTGGTTCACTCCTCAAATGGCAACAATGGCTGGAGCTGGGCCCCTCCGAAGCCAGGAGCTTCCTGCAGGTCTCCCACTCTGGTGCAAGGGCCCCAGCACATGGGCCATCTTCTACTGCTTCCCCAGGCCATAGAAGAGAGCTGGATCAGAAGTGGAGCAGCTGGGACTCCATATGGGATGCCAGTGTTGCAGATCGGGGCTTTAAACCGCCGTGCCACAGCACTGGCCCCCACGTAGCTCTTGAGAGAGGATTTACAAAACCCTGAGTGTGGCCCCACCCAACCTCTTTGGCTTCCTGTTTCAACATGTGATTCTCTACCCTCACACACTCCACCATATGCTATGGGGCCCTCACCAGAGCTGGCACTATACTTTCCGGATTTTCAGCCTCCAAAACTGTGAGTTCCACAAACCTCTTTTCTTCTTAAGTAGGCAGCCTCAGGTATTCCATTATAACAATGAAAAACGACTATGCATGTTGGGACATCCATGTTTATAGTTAGTTAGTTAGTTAGTTAGTAGTTAGTTGTCTGTGTGTGTATATGTTCTCAGTGTTATACCATGATTCCATACCTTAAATGATTTGCCTAATGGTTGCTTAATCAAGAAAAAAATTGGCAAAAAAAAAAAAATACAAAGCAAACAAAAGAGGCTGAGTAGCTCAGCAAGTTACGCTGCTACCTGCAGCACCAAGCATCTCACGTTGTCAGTTCAAGGCCTGGCTGCTCTGGCTCCAATCCAGCTCCCTACTAATGCACCTGGGAAGGCAGCAGGTGATGACCCAAGCGCTTGGGCCCCTGTTGCCCATGTGGAAGGCCCAGATGGAGTTCCAGGTTCCTGACTTTGGCCTGGCCTAGCCACAGCTATTGCAGCCATTTGGGGAGTGAACTAGCAGATAGATGATCTCTCTCTCTCTCTCGCTTTCTCTCTCTTTCTAGGTGTGTGTGTATATGTGTGTGTCTGTCTCTCTGTCACTTTGCCTTTCAAATAAATAAATCTTAAAAAAAAAAAAAGCAAAAACCCACTACATCTCTTTCTCCATAAACATCTCTCGCTTTCAATGTCGGCTTAAACACAGACAAACTTATAACCTACATTTCCTTGCTCCCTTTAGCAAAGATGAGATCATCTGCAATTTTCAAAAGAAGATTCTTGGTAAACAAAGGAAGTACCAAAAGCATGAAAAGGGGAAAAAAAAGCAAGCAGAAAAATATAGGATTCTGAGTTTCTGATGCTATAAAAGCTTGCCGCTAACTGGAGCCACTGGTCCTGATCTGACCTCCCACTAACACCATGCTTTCTACTTTGACTCCATATTTGCACCCACCCAGAAGAAGATCCCGGTCGCCTACTACTGCAAATGCGACCAGAAGGTTGGTGGCCCTGACTGGTGTACATGAGACACTTTTCACTCTTTTTTTTTTTTTTTTTTTTTTTTTTTTGACAGGCAGTTAGACAGTGAGAGAGAGAGACAGAGAGAAAGGTCTTCCTTTTTCCATTGGTTCACCTCCCAAGTGGCCGCTATGGCCAGCATGTTGCGGCCGGCACGCTGCGATGATCCGAAGCCAGGAGCCAGGAGCCAGGAGCCAGGTGCTTCCTCCTGGTCTCCCATGCAGGTGCAGGGCCCAAGCACTTGGGCCGTCCTCCACTGCCTTCCCGGGCCACAGCAGAGAGCTGGACTGGAAAAGGAGCAACCGGAACTAGAACCCGGGATGCCGGCGCCGCAGGTGGAGGATTAGCCTAGTGAGCCGCGGCACCGGCCACTTTTCACTCTTCTCCAGGTAACTTCAACACAGGGAAGCTCCTCTGCTCCAGCAGGAAGTGGTCCAGGGATCATTTCTGAAGAGTCACAGTTTGTGGTTCTACTGAAGTTGAGATGTCTGTTACACAGACTCTAATGACCGTCCTGGAGACTGAATCTTAGCCTCAAAGTCCATTTGTATGACAAGAAAAGTAATTTTTATGGTGGGACTTGTGGCTGTCTTTGATATAAAATGGTATTTTTCACTTTCTGCTTCCAAACATCCCACAGTCAAACAAAGATGTCTCAATGATGTCCAGTTCCCTTAACAAGCTAAGTGTGAAATTAAAGACAAGGATTTCATGAGAGTATTGGGTGCTCTAGAGTGACAATATAAATGACCAATATAGCAGATGAAATTAGATGAACACACATTAAGTTCTGTTTTTGTGGTTAATCATAATAGAATGAAAAGCCAATTTATGTATCATTTATTTGGATATTCCTCAGGACCACACCCAAACCATCCTCTTGAAGCCACATTCTTGCCTACCATCCCTATATGTATGTAAATATATTTATATGTTTGTTTTTTTTTTTAATTTGAGAGGCAAGGAGAGAAAGAGTTCCCACTCACCAGTTCATTCCCCAAATGCCTGCCATGGATGAGGCTTGAACAGGCTGAAGCTGGGAGCCAGAATGCTATCCAAGTGTCCCACGTGGGTGGCAGAGACATGGCCATTTGAGCCATCCCCACTGCCTCTCAGGGTGTGCATTAGCAGGAAGCTGGAATTAGGAATGGAACCAAGACTCAAAGCCAGGCATTCAAATATGGGATGTGGGTACTCCAACTGGCATCTTAACTGCTAGGCCAAACACTCTCACCTCAATTTGTTTTGTTTATTTATTTTTATTTGCTTGAAAGGCAGAGCAAGAGAAAGAAGGAGACAGAGAGAGAGAGATCTTCCATTCACCAGTTCACTACCTAGATGCCTGCAACAACTGGGGCTGGGCCTGGGCCAGGCCAAAGCCAGGAACCCAAAATTCCATCCAGGTCTCTCCCATGGGTGGCAGGGACCCAAGTACTTGAGCCATCATCTGCTACCTCCCAGGGAGAGAATTAGCAGGGAGGTGGATTTGAAGTGGAGTGGGATTCAAACCCAGTCACCATGAAAAGGGATGCAGGCATCCCAAGCAGCAGTTTAACCCACTAAGCCACAATGCTTATTCCCATTTTTATTTGAGAGAAAGAGAGAGAGATGGGATACAGGTATTCCAAGTGGCGTATTAACTGCTAGAGCAAATGCCTGCCCCCACTCTAATTTTTAAAAGCTGTCCAGAGCCAGCAAAATCAGTAAATGATTACAGAGTGTGGCAACCTGTATTTTCAGAAAATGTTCTTTGATATTTAACAAAATCCTTCAGTGCAATCAGAGAGCAGTTGATCGCTACCTTCTGTGAAATAACAGGGTGTGCTATTACATCTTTCAGGTTGCATAATCCTACTCACAATCATTTTCTTCGCTGGTTTTGTTTACCAGCTGTTTAACTATACTCTGCGATTCTCTGAACCATTGGCTAGTTGTGGTGGTGTGTATTAATACATCATTAGGAAGTAGCAAAGTGAATGGTGATGAGTCTGGCTTTTTGCTTATGTTCTGACCCAAGCCTAGCCGTGCTCCACAAGAAAGTCTGTCCTAGACTGTGGTCAGCTCCACGCATGTTATTCTTCAGCACCTCTGGCCCCAAACTGCCTTATAGTTACTATTCGGGGGTTCACCCACATCCACACCTCTAATTTAGCCCCCAAAATTTCTCCCAGGCTCACACGAACCTCTGCAGATCTCAGAAAACCCCATGAGGTCACATAAGAACAAAAGTCCTGGGGGCAGTGTTCGCCACAGTGGTTAAGATGCCTTTTGGGATGCTCGTATCCCATATCACAGTGCCTCAGTTGGAGTCCTCACCCCATTTCGAATCCAACTTCCTGCTAATACTACCCTGGGAGGCAGCAGGCAGTGGCTCAAGGAGCTGAGTTGCTGCCACTTACATGGGAGACCCAAATTGAGATCTGGGCTTCTGGCTTTGGTCTGGTCCAGGCCCAGCTGTTGTGGGCATTTGGGGAATGAACTAGCAGGTGGAAGATCTCTGTCTCTCTACCTTACAAATAAAATTAAAATAAATAATTTTTAAAAAGGGAATTCTAGGCCTATGACAAAAAAAGAACTTGTGTGTTTTATTTTATTTTTATTTATATGAAAGGAAAAGAGACAGAGATCTTCCATGTACTGCTTCATTCCCCAAATGTCCACAACAGCTGAACCTGAGCCAGGACGAAGCCAGGAGCCCAGAACTCAGTCCAGGTCTTCCACGTGGGTGGAAGGCTTCCTTCCATGGAAGGCTCAAATACTTGAGCCCCTGCCCGCTGAGTCTCAGGGCATGCCTTTCCAAGAAGCTGAATCAGATGCAGAAGGACTTGAACCTACAAGCCCGTTTGGGAATGTGGGTGTCGTATGCAGCAGTTTAACCGCTGTACCAAATGCTGCCACCCAGAACTCTTTTTTTCTTTTAAGATTTGAGAAGTAGAGTTACAGGCAGAGAGAGAGACAGAGAGAAAGGTCTTCCTTCCGTTGGTTCACTCCTCAAATAGCCGCCACGGCTGGAGCTATGCTGATCCGAAGCCAGGAGCCAGGGGCCTCCTCCTGGTCTCCCATTAGGAGCAACCGGACTAGAACCAGCGCCCATATGGGATGCCAGCGCCAAAGGCGGAATATTAACCTAGTGGGCCACGGCGCCAGCCCCTCACCCAGAACTCTTAAAGTGGACAGGAGAGAAAACAATAGACTGTCAGCACTGTGGTGTAGCAGGTGAAGCCACCGCCTGCAGTGCCGGCATCCCATATGGGTGCCGGTTCGAATCCCGGCTGCTCCACTTTTTTTTTTTTTTTTTATTTAATGAACATAAATTTCCAAAGTACAGCTTATGGATTACAATAGCTTCCCCCCCCCCATAACTTCCCTCCCACCCACAACACTCCCCTCTCCCACTCCCTCTCCCCTTCCATTCACATCAAGATTAATTTTCAATTATCTTTATATACAGAAGATCAAATTAGCATATATTAAGTAAAGATTTCAACAGTTTGCACCCACACAGAAACACAAAGTGTAAAATACTATTTGAGTACTAGTTATAGCATTAAACACCTAAGAGTTATTGTGTATTAATTACAGAGTTCAGCCAATAGTTTTAAGTAGAACATAAAAAATACTAAAAGGGTAAAGTATTAAGTTCTTTTTTTTCTTTTTCTTTTTTTTGTTTGTTATATAGTTATTTTTTTAATTTAATAAATATGAATTTACAAAGTGCAACTTTTGTATTGTTATGGCTTCCCCCCAACCAACCGCCCTCCCTCCCGTGGCCTTCCCCTCTCCCACTCCCTCTCCCATCCTACCCTTCATTGAGTTTCATTTTCAATTACCTGCATATACTGAAGATCAACTTAGTGTATACTAAGCAAGGATTTCAACAAGCTGTACTCACACAACCGCACAAGGTATAGGGTATTGCTCGACTAGTAGTGTTGTTTTTAAGTTTCATAGTAAAACACATTAAGGACAGAGATCCTACGTGGGGAGCATGTACCCAGTGACTCCCGTTGTTGATTTAACAATTGGCACTCTTATTTATGACGTCAGCAATCATCTGAGACTCTTGCTATGAGCTGTCTAGGCTATGGAAGCCCCTTGAGTTCACCGACTCTGAACTTGTTTAGTCAAGGCCGTATCACAGTGGAGGTTCCTTCCTCCCTTCAGAGAAAGGCGCCTCTCTCCTTGATGGCCTGTTCCTTCTGCTGGGGTCTTGTTCACCAGGATCTTTCATTTAGATTGTTTTTTTTGCCACCGTGTCATGGCTTTCCATGCCTGTGAGACTCTCATGGACCTTTTAGCCAGATCCGAATGTCCCAAGGGTTGATTCTGAGGCAGGAGTGCTGCCATTCTATGAGTCTGCTGTGTGTCCTGTTTCCCCCGCAGGATCATTCTCTCCCTTTTAATTCTATCCTTCATTATTTGCTGACACTGGTCTTATTTGTGAAATCTCATTGACACATACCCTATCTTTTTGATCGGTTGTGTATTTATAATTATCACTTTACCAAGTGCGTTGGCATTGGTACCTGCCTCCTTGGTAAGATTGAGTTGAAATCCCCTGGCACATTTCTAGTTCCACCATTGGAGGTAAGTTCGAGTGAGCATGTGCCAACCTATATATCTCCTCCCTCTCTTATTCCCACTCCTATGTTTAACAGAGATCACTTTTCTGTTAATTTTAAACTCCTAAGAATGATTGTGCATTGATTACAGAGTTCAACCAGTGGTCTTATGTAGAACAAACAGAGCAACAACAACAACAACAAAAATACTAAAAGGAATAAAATAGTAAGTTTTTCCTCAGCAGTCTAGACAAGCGCTGATCATGTCATTGTCTCTCATAGTGTCCATTTCACTTCAATGGGTATCATTTTAGATGCTCATTTAGTTGCCATCGATCAGGGAGAACATATGATATTTGTACCTTTTGGACTGGCTTATTTCACTCAGCATGATGTTTTCCAGCTTCCTCCATTTTGTTGTAAATGCCTGGATTTCATTGTTTTTTACTGCTCTATAGTGTTCCATAGAGTACGTATCCCATAGTTTCTTTATCCAGTCATCCGTTGATGGACATTTAGGTTGATTCCATGTCTTAGCTATTGTGAATTGAGCTGCAACAAATATTGAGGTGCAAATGGCTCTTTTTTCTCCCCTTTAATTCCATTTGGGTAAATTCTAAGGAGTGGGATGGCTGGGTCCTGTGGTAGTGCTATATTCAGGTTTCTGAGGATTCTCCAAACTGTCTTCCATAGTGGCTTTACCAGTTTGCATTCCCACCAACAGTGGATTAGTGTCCCTTTTTCCCCACATCCTCACCAGCATCTGTTGTTGGTTGATTTCTGTATGTAAGCCAATCTAACCAGAGTGAGGTGAAACCTCATTGTGGTTTTGATCTGCATTTCCCTGATGGCTAGGGATCCTGAGCATTTTTTCATGTGTCTGTTGGCCATTTGGATTTCCTCTTTTGAAAAATGTCTGTTAAGGTCCTTGGCCCATTTTTTATTGGGTTGTTTGTTTTGATTTTGTGGTTTTTTTGATCATTTTATAGATTCTAGTTGTTAATCCTTTATCTGTTGTGTAGTTTGCCAATAACGCCTCCCATTCTATTGGTTGCCTCTTCACTTTCCTGACTGTTTCCTTTGCTGTAAAGAAACTCTTCAATTTGAGGTAATCCCATTTGTTTATTTTATCTTTGATTACTCGTGCCTCTGGGGTCTTCTCCAGGAATTCTTCGCCTGTTCCAATATCTTGAAGGGTTTCCCCTATGCTCTCAATTAGTTTCATGGTGTCGTGGCACATCTCTAGTTCTTTGATCCATGTTAAGTGGATTTTTGTATAAGGTGTAAGGTAGGGGTCTTGCTTCATACTGCGACATGTGGACATCCAGTTTTCCCAGCACCATTTGTTGAAGAGGCTGTCCTTGTTCCAGGGGTTGGTTTTAGATCCTTTGTCGAATATGAGTTGGTTATAGATGTTTGGATTGATCTCCGGTGTTTCTATACTGTTCCATTGGTCTATCCAACTGTTTTTGTACCAGTACCAGGCTGTTTTGATTATAACTGCCCTGTAGTATGTCTTGAAGTCTGGAATTGTGATGCCTCTGGCCTTGCTTTTATTGTAAAGTATTGCTTTAGCTATTCTCGGTCTCCTGTTTCTCCATATGAATTTCAGCATCGTTTTTTCTAGGTCTTTGAAGAATGACTTTGGTATTTTGATTGGTATTGCATTGAACTTGTAAATTGCTTTTGGGAGAATGGACATTTTGATAATATTGATTCTTCCAATCCATGAGCATGGCAAGTTTTTCCATTTTTTTGTGTCGTCTTCTATTTCTTTCTTTAGTGTTTTGTAATTTTCATCATAGAGGTCTTTGACATCCTTGGTTAAATTTATTCCAAGGTATTTTTTTGTGTGTGTGGCTATCGTGAATGGAATTGATCTTAGAAGTTCTTCCTCGGCCCTGGCATTATCTGTGTACACAAAGGCTGCTGATTTCTGAGCGTTGTTTGTATCCTGCTACTTTACCAAACTCTTCTATGAGTTCCAATAGTCTCTTATAGGAGTTTGTCGGGTCCCCTATATATAGTATCATGTCATCTGCAAATAGGGATAGTTTAACTTCCTCCTTTCCCATTTGTATCCCTTTAATTTCTTTTTCTTGCCTGATGGCCCTGGCTAACACTTCTAGGACTATATTGAAAAGCAATGGTGAGAGTGGGCATCCCTGTCTGGTGCCAGTTTTCAATGGAAATGCCTCCAACTTTTCCCCATTCAATACGATGCTGGCCATTGGTTTATTATAGACTGCCTTAATTGTGTTGAGGAATGTTCCTTCTAACCCCAATTTGCTTAGGGTTTTCATCATGAAAGGGTGTTGTATTTTGTCAAATGCTTTCTCTGCATCTATTGAGATAATCATATGATTTTTGTTTCTCAATTTATTAATGTGATGTATTACATTGATTGACTTTCGAATATTGAACCATCCCTGCATACCAGGGATAAATCCCACTTGGTCTGGGAGAATGATCTTTCTGATGTGCAGTTGGATTCGGTTTGCCAGAATTTTGTTGAGTATTTTTGCATCTATGTTCATCAGGGAGATAGGTCTGTAGTTTTCTTTCTCTGTTGTGTCTTTTCCGGGCTTAGGAATTAAGGTGATATTGGCTTGGTAGAAAGAATTTGGGAGGATTCCCTCCCTTCCAATTGTTTTGAATAACTTGAGAAGAACGGGGGTTAGTTGTTCTCTAAATGTCTGGTAAAATTTGGCGGTGAAGCCATCCGGTCCTGGGCTCTTCCTTTTCGGTAGTGCGTTTATTACTGATTCAATTTTTTCCATGGTTATGGGTCTGTTTAGATTTTCTGTATCTTCACAGCTCAGTTTAGGAAGGTTGTATGTGTCCAGGAATCTATCCATTTCTTCCAGTTAGTTGGGCCATATGGTCAATCCTAGAGAACGTTCCATGTACTGGGGAGAAATACGTGAACTCTTTGGCTGTGGGGTGGAAGGTTCTGAAGATATATCTATTAGGTCTATTTGGTCTATAACGTCAATTAACTCTGTTGTTTCCTTGTTGAATTTCTGACTGGTTGATCTGTCCATTGGTGAGAGTTGGGTGTTGAAGTCCCCTGTTACTATTGTATTTGAATCTATATCTCCCTTTAAATCCTTTAGTAATTCTTTCAGGTACCGGCTGCTCCACTTCTGATCCAGCTCTCTGCTATGGCCTGGGAAAGCAGTAGAAGATGGCCCAAGTGATTGGGCCTCTGCACCCACGTAGGAGACCCAGAAGAATCTCCTGGCTCCTGGCTTTGAATCGGCTCAGCTCTGGCCATTGCGGTCATTTGGGGAATGAACCAGACGAATGGAAGAACTCTATGTTTCTCTCTCTCTCTCTCTCTCTCTCTCTCTCTCTCTGCCTCTGCCTTTCAAATAAATAAATAAATCTTTAAAAGAAAACAATAGACCAAGTGATACAGAATGGGCCTCATATGACCCAGTAGTTTTGTCCCTTTGGGCCTCTTTCAAGTCAATTAAATTCTGCAACTTCAAAGTGTTCCTTTAAAAGTTGTCAATAAGCCGGCGCCGTGGCTCACTAGGCTAATCCTCCGCCTGCAGCACCGGCACCATGGGTTCTAGACCTGGTTGGGGTGCTGGTTCTGTCCCAGTTGCTCCTCTTCCAGTCTAGCTCTCTGCTGTGGCCCGGGAGTACAGTGGAGGAGGGCCCAGGTACTTGGGCCCTGCACCCGCATGGGAGACCAGGAGGAAGCACCTGGCTCCTGGCTTTGGATCGGCACAGCGCGCCATCTGCAACACACCAGCCATAGCGGCCACTTGGGGTGGTGAACCAACGGACAAAGGAAGACCTTTCTCTCTGTTTCTCTCTCTCTCACTGTCTAACTCTGCCTGTCAAAAAAAAAAAAAAAAAACAAAACAAAAAAAACAAAACAAAAAAAAACGTTGGCAATAAATTTCCAGGAAGTTTAAAACATAAATTTGTGTGATCTACATTATCAGTCATAACTGCACTGACATCAATAAAATTCCCATAGTGGCTACAGTAATTCTGCCGGGTTATGGGAAACCTGGAGCCTACCTGGTGATTACCGGTTTAATGTTACCAGAGAAGAAAATCCTGAAAGTGTGGGGTTCTTAGAAGCAGAACCAAAAGGAACTAAAAGAAGTAAGGAGATGACCAAGACAAATCCTCCCCATGTTTGCTTGTACTGTGAGACTAAGACTTATGCAGATTCCAGTGGGAAAGAAGCCTGTTTGTTCTATGAGGTCAGATTTCATCCACCAGGAGGTCTCATAAGGTAATAGTATTACCTGGGAGGATTTCCTGTCAATAACAAGATTCAACACTTAGAGAGTGCTTATTACAAGTTTGGCTCTCGTCTATGGACTGATTTTCTCAGATATCTGATTTTCCCAGCACATCAAGAGTGAGTCCATGCCTTAGAATTGGACTCACATTAATTAGAGCTTACAAAGTCCAATGCTTAAAACTAATCCAGATAATTAGTTTATGAAAAGCAATTTAAGCTCTTGAAGACCAAAAAGCTGGTGTTGGCAGGACCAAAATCATTTTCCTTTTGTAGGCAAAGAAGCCAAAGTACCATCTGGACACAGCCTCAGGAGCGTAGAATTCAAGCGAGGACAGTTAAATGAATGGGCTAAACAAGTGTCCTTTAGCTCAGCTTTTAGATACCCTGTGTCTTGGCATACCCTCACCAATGATTCAGTAACACCTGAAATTCATTGTTGAGCTATGTTTTAACGAGACTGTTATTGCTGAATTCTGTATGTTTCTTTTCCTTTGTGTCCAAATAAAATAACTCCTCTTCTGACAGAAAAAAAATAATCATAATTGTGATAAACTCTTGGATTCAAGCCTTGCTCTGGGTTGGGAGTGATTATATGTCTCTATTTTTGTCTATTGTATAGTCATTGCATGTGGGGAGCAATCCGGACTGGACTAAGTTACTGAAATTAAGACTTATTCTATGCATCTGCTCTCCCACCACGTGGCGTTGGGAGAGAAGTAAACAGCTTCCGCACAGCTGCCTCCAGTTCAACTAATAAACTGTAGGACTTGCTCCTGATTGGAGGAGAGCAGCGTACTCGGCGTGTGGGCAGCCGAGTTGGGATTGGCGGAGGAGGACTATAAAGGAGGAGAGAGACGGCATGCACCAGGAACATCTATGGGGAACATCTAGCTGAAGGAACACCTGTGCAGCCCCCGAGAAGAGCCGGCCGGCGGTGTGCCGCTCCCCTGCGGAAGTGGGGAATGCGGCCAGGGGGAACTGCCCTTCCACGGAGGTGGAAGGGATAGTAGCCAACCCGGGAAGAACCAGCAGCAAACCCGGGGAGGGCCGAGCAGACGAAAGAACAGCGCAGGGTCCTGTGTCGTTCCTCCATGAAGAGGGGGAGCGACATAATGGTGCCGTGACTCGGATATGAAGCCTAGGCAGGGCTTAGTGTCGTTCCTCCATGAAGAGGGGGAGCGACAATTGCATAGATCTTTTTTTGTACCACCAAATTTGTCTTAATGTATAAACTTCACAGAGCCTAGTAGAATCACTATGTGAGGCAAATCTTTCATGATGTTTGTTGATAGAAGGAGAGTGAGGCCGGCGCCGCGGCTCACTAGGCTAATCCTCCACCTAGCGGCGCCAGCACACCGGGTTCTAGTCCCGGTCGGGGCGCCGGATTCTGTCCCGGTTGCCCCTCTTCCAGGCCAGCCCTCTGCTGTGGCCAGGGAGTGCAGTGGAGGATGGCCCAGGTGCTTGGGCCCTGCACCCCATGGGAGACCAGGAAAAGGACCTGGCTCCTGGCTCCTGCCATCGGATCAGCGCGGTGCGCCGGCCGCAGCGCACCAGCCACAGCAGCCATTGGAGGGTGAACCAACGGCAAAGGAAGACCTTTCTCTCTGTCTCTCTCTCTCACTGTCCACTCTGCCTGTCAAAAAAAAAAAAAAAAAAAAAAAAAAAAGGAGAGTGAAAGGGCTGGCGCTGTGACTTTGTAGGCTAAGCCTCCACTTGAGGTGCTGGTATCTCATATGGATGCCGGTTCTAGACCTAGCTGCTCCTCTTCTGATCCAGCTCTCTGCTATGGCCTGGAAAAGCAGTTGAAGATGGCCCAAGTCCTTGGGACCCTGCACCCACATGGGAGACCTGGAGGAGGCTCCAAGTTCCTGGCTTCAGATTGGCTCAGCTCTGGCCAGTACGACCATTTGGGAAATGAACCAGCGGATGGAAGACCTTTCTGTCTGTCTCTCCCTCTCTGTGTCTTTAACTCTGCCTCTCAAATCAATAAATACATATTTTTAAAAAAAGGAATGAGAGTAAAGGAATGAATGGGTGCATCCCAATGTTAAGTGACTTAAAAATAATTCTGCCACTAGGAAAAACAGGACAGCCGTTTTTAAGAATAACTGTTTCTCAAAAAAAATTAAAAATAGAATTCATATGATCTGGCAATTCCACTTCTGGTTATGTACACAAAAGAATTGAAAGCAGGAACTCAAAAGAGATACAAAGGTACTTCAAAAAGTTCATGGAAGATGAAATTATAAAATAGTTTATTTGGGGGAGGGTTTTGGCACAGCAGCTGAGATATTGCCTGGGATACCTGAATCCCATATTAGAGTGTCTGAATTTGGCTCCACTTCAAATTTCAGCTTCCTGGTGATACACACCCTGAGAGGAGCAGTGAGGGCTCAAGTAGCTGGGTTCATGACACCCACGTGGAGACCTGGATTGTGTTTCTAGTTCCAGGTTTCTGTCTGGCTCAGCCCTGGTTGTTGCAAGCATTTGGGAATGAAATGTGGATGGAAGATCTCTTTCTGTCTGCCTCTGTCTCTGTCTCTATCTCTCTCCTTATCTTTCTACCTTTGAAATAAAATGAATATAAATAAATAAAACTTGGAAAAAAGTTTATTTTGGTGCAAAAAATTTGAAATTCATAATTTTTTCCATAATATCCATTTCCCGCAAACTTTATGAAGAGCTTCCATATTTATGTAGCTTGTTCAGTTTCATTATTCACGGCAATCAAAAGGTGCCAACAACAAAGTCAGAGGTTCTGGAGGGATACAGATGCAATTAGTGATCACCCAGCCTTAAAAATGAAGACGTTCTGATGTATGCTACCATGTGGATGAACTATGAGGACATTATGCCAAATGAAAATAAGCCAGTCACAAAATGACAAGTATTGGATAATTCCATGTATACAGGGTACTTAGAATGGTCAAATTTCTAGAGACAGGAAGTTGAGAATGGTGGTTGCCAGGGGCTGTGGGGAGGAGAGGATGGGGGATGCTGTTTAATGGGTATCCGAGTTTCAGTTTCCCAAGATAAAGAGTTCGCAGATGGATGGTGGTGAGGGTTGCCCAACCACCTGGATGTGGCTAATGCCACTGAACTGTGCACTTAAAAATAGGTACGATGATAAACTGTTTTGTGTCTTTTAGCACCACAAAAGATGTAATGCTTCCATGCTAACGTGTGACTTGTGTTTTTAAACTTGAGCTAGTTCCTCAAAACCAATACTACATCAGCTCCTACGTTTGTTCTCCTGGTACAATGGGCTTGTCCTGTGGAATTTCATTCTGCTTGAGACTCTCTATTATTTGGCAACATTGTATCAACTAAGCCATAAAATTGTGCAATAGAGAAGGCAGCATTTCAAAATAAAACCATAAACATCATTGTCACTACTTGTCAATTAAAAGGACAGATTTTCAATCAAGAAACTAAACACTGCATTCATGGCTGATAAAGAAAGCAATTTGATGTTGGGTTGACATCAACTCTGACAATTTCAACATACTTGGTTTTTAGAAAAAACTGCAAGAAATAAATCTAGCTGCTGAGTGCAGTTGAACAAAAATCATTATAAGATTAGCAGTTTTCTGACCCACTTACTTAAAAAAAAAAAAGAAAGAAAGCTGAATCACTCAATTGAGACCCCAGGGAAATGCTGATTTATACCTTTGATGTATTTCTTGGTTTTTCTTCAATTAAGCTAAATTATGTAACCAATTTTTGAGCCTGTGCCATCTCTTCTCTTAATTGGGTGATTTCTTATGTCCTCTTGCACATAAGCTTTTGCATTCTTGATTTTTTGTAAATATAAAGGTATAATAAAACAAGCAGACAGCCTTCTATGCAATTATTTTCTGAACCCACTGGCAAGGCTGGCTTCTCTCCTTAATCCTTTTTCTTATTAGATTGGGAATGAGTGGGTGGAGTGGGCTGTCAGTAGGAGGAGCCCGATGCAGGGTGCTACGGATGGGAGTCGGGGAAGATAGGGGAAATGGTCATCTTACCTGCAGCCACGCTGGCCCCGTAAAGCAGAGGTGCTGTCGTTCACACAGACACCGCTTTCCCTCCTGTGGGGTAAGCTACAGGCAAGCCATGGTGACAGTAGTCATTGTCCAGGGAGACCACACTCTCTAGTACAAACCCTGAATGCAGTCGGTGGCCTGTTGAAGGGCAGTGGAAGGCGTGGGAGTATGTGGAAACTTAATGTCTAGAATTGCTAGCAAATGGTGAAAATAAAAAGCGCGTTTTATGCTGCTGTACCCAGAAGTATCCCTATTCTCTGAATCCTAAAACACGTACTGCATAATTTATCATGCTTTTAATATACTGTTTAATATAATTCCAGTACTGTCTGTAAGTATAGATATTCCTGATCATATTTTCTATTCTTTATTAAGTTATAAAGTGTTTGAGGGCACAGATCATAGCATATACATCTTTGTTTTCCCCCCACATAATATCCACATGATAAAGGTTCTGAATGAATGAAGAAGTTAATACAAGCCACACAGACCATTTTAATGTGTAACAAATCCAGCCTTCTGAGATCAAGTGGTTTGTTTTTCTGTTTTTGTTTTTAATATCTTATTGAGTGATTACTATGTGTTGGCAATGTGCTAAGTGCTTTACACACATTACTTATTCATTGTAAAAATATATCAGTTCTGGGGCCGGTGCTGTGGTGTAGCTGGTAAAGCTGCTACCTGCAGTGCCAGCATCCCATATGGGCGCCACTTCAAGTTCCAGCTGCTCCACTTCCAATCCAGCTCTCTACTATGGCCTGGGAAAATAGTAGAAGATGGGCTGAGCCCTTGGGCCCCTGCACCCACATAGGAGACCTGGAAAGAAGCTCCTGGCTCCTGGCTTTAGATCAGCCCACCTCTGGTCTTTGTAGCCATTTGGGGAGTGAACCAGCAGATGGAAGACCTCTCTCTCTCTCTCTTTCTCTCTCTCTCTGTCTCTCTGCCTCTGCCTCTCTGTAACTCTGCCTTTCAAATAAATAAATAAATCTTTTAAAAAAACCCACTGTATATAATATATATAACATATATAAGCAGACAGCTTATATATATATATATATCAGCTTATATATATATCAGTTCTTAAAATGTAGTAGCCACAGTGTTAGACCTTAAGAACCCATGCCTGACAAATCTTCCACAATCTCCCAGATGCAGCCCAGTATCTGCATTTCAAACACCCTGCTCCGGATCCCCATTCTCTAGGGGGTCCTGCTCACCCTTCCTCTGAACCCAGGATGGCGCCAGCTAGGTTTCCTCCTGTCTGATACCTTCAAGGAAAAACTCAGATAGGAGCTTCTTAGTATTTACAGCCATAAAATCCTTTGTTTCAGGAGGAAATGTGTGAAGACAGAGACCCATCTCCTTAAAAACCCCCAGCCTCAACCAGACTGCGCGCTCAGCCCTCTGCCTCTCTACTGAGCCACCCGCCTGGTCTGGCCAGGTGTAATCTCTCTACTCAATCATGTAACCTCGCTCCTCCCCCCCCCCCGCCCCAGTCTCTCAGGCTCTGTCTGGAGGGGTGCCCATCCATCCTTACGGATGTCCCTTCCCTAATAAACCTTGCTATTTTACCTCCCACTAAAAAAAAAAAAAAAAAAAAAAAAAAAAAAAAAAAAAAAGAACCCATGCCTTAGTGGGGTGGGCATTTTGCCTAGAAGTTGAAGCCCTGATTAAGACACCCACATCCCACATCAAAGCACCTAGGTTTGAGTTTTAACTCCAGTTCCTGACTCCAGCTTCCTGCTAATGCAGACATTGGGAGCTGGCTGTGACAGCTCAAGTGATGGGGTTCCTGCCACCCACATGGGAGACCTGGATTGGGTTCCTGGCTCCCAGCTCCAATCTCACCCCAGCCTCAGACATGTGGGTATTTAGGGAGCAAACCAGCAGAAAGGCAATCTCTCTGTGTCTATCTTATCTACTCTCTGCCTCTCAAATAAATTTTAAGGATAAAAGAGACTCCATTAGTGAACAAAATTATTAACTCGCACGAGGTTATTCAGCTAGTAACTGGGGGAGCCTTTACTTGAAACCAGGGCTTACACTAGAAATCATGATCTTGATCACTGTATTTCCTATGGCATGAGCTATGGGCAAGCCATGGTAAGACCAGTAAATGTCCGGTTTGACCACTCTTTTAAATAAACACTGACAGAATCCTCCTTGAAGATAGGGACCACGTTTTCTAAAATTTTCTAAAATCCTAAATTCTCAGATAAAACTACCTGGCCCAGTCCAGGCCATTGAAGTCATCTGGGGAGTGAACCAGCAGATGGAAGATCTCTCTCTCTCTCTCTCTCTCTCTTTTATTTATTTTTTATTTTTTATTTTTGACAGGCAGAGAGAGAGAGAGAGAGAGAGGGAAAGGTCTTCCTTTACTGTTGGTTCACCCTCCAATGGCCGCTGCGGCCGGTGCACTGCACTGATCCGAAGCCAGGAACCAGGTGCTTCTCCTGGTCTCCCATGCGGGTGCAGGGCCCAAAGACTTGGGCCATCTTCCACTGCACTCCTGGGCCATAGCAGATAGCTGGCCTGAAAGAGGGGCAACCGGGACAGAATCCAGTGCCCCGACCGGGACTAGAACCTGGGGTGCCGTGGAGGATTAGCCTATTGAGCCGCGGAGCCGACCTCTCTCTCTCTCTCTTTCTCTCTCATTCCCTCTCTCTCTATAACTCTGCCTTTCAAATAAATAAAAAAATGAATCTTTTTGAAAAATTAATTTGTCCATAAAATATTTCATCATTATTTCAAAAATTTCCCAGTTATAAATTAGATTGCCAACATTTCTGTTTACTGGTGTATTATATCAACTATCTTTCCAGAATGTTTGATATACATACATATCCCACACCTACACATCTACCCGACGCAAAAAGCTACAGCCTCCCAGACCTGCAATTACATCTTGACCCTTCAGAAAAAAATAATGTTCCTCTGATCACAGGAAGAAACAAAGAAAACCATAAAGGCTTTTTATCAACAATGGGAGGACATAAAGCCAGTATTGTGGTGAAGCGGGTTAAGCCTCTACTTGCAGTATTGGAGTAATGGTTTGAGTCCTGGCTGTTCTGCTTCCAGCTGCCAATCCAGCTCCCTGCTAATACACCTTGGAAAGCAGCAGAAGATGGCCCAAGTACTTGGGCCCCTGCCACCCACGTGGGAGACCCCGATGGAGTTCCTAGCTCCTTGCTCTTGGCTTTGGCCTGGCCCAGCCCCAGCCGTGAAAGCCATTTCGGGGGGTGAACTAGCAGAGGGGAGACCTCTCTGTCTCTCCTGGTCTCTTTGTCACACTGCCTTACAAATAAATAAAATAAATCTGTCCTAAAGAAAAAAAAGATGATGAAGAGGGCAGTAGCAACAACAATAACGCAAACTATGGAAAATAGATCAAAGACATTTAACCTACCTACCTGCAAATATGTTCAGTTGTCCTGGCAACCAGATGATGTCCAATTTCTATGATCAGTTTACTCTGGAATTGACAAAGAAAAAAAGGGGGAGGAAATTCACTTAAGAAACAGTGCTAGCTAGTATGAGCAGTATCAGTAGATATAAATAACTTGCCTGCCAAGAGATTAAACCAGAATGTGATGCAGAAAGAACAGGATATAACAAATGTTTGGCAAATTCTTGAAATGAAATAAAACTAGGAAATGTTTCAAAATAGCTTCAGCTGAATGATATATGTAGCAAAACACATCAGCAGTGTGTCGAGGGCCAAGATCGCTGAAAAGAAGCAGGGAAATGTAAACGCACAGAAAATTAAACCACAAATCTTTCTCGGTGTAGGCATCAGAAGAAGCAAAAGTAGCCAACCTGAGTATCAAGGAATCATTTTCTGATGAGTTTGGGCAATGTTGACAGCTAAATCATTAGCAGGACCAGGAGACCAGAGAGCAATTTAGTCGATGCTGGGAACAATTCAGCCCAAAGCAGGAGCACTTTTTGTTTATGCATGTGTTTGCCCGAATGATATGGCTCTGTTAAAGGTAGGTTTTCTGGAGGAAATTCCTGACAGCAGCCAACAGCACCCTTAGGCTCACATCATAACCTCTCACAGAAGGAGCCCGTTTATATCTTTATTGAGAAACAAAGCCCATGGTCAAATTATAGCTACCTTTTTTTTTTTTTTTTTTTTTTTTTTTTTTTTTTTTGACAGGCAGAGTTAGACAATGAGAGAGAGAGAGAGAGAGAGAGAGAGAGAGAGAAAGGTCTTCTTTCCGTTGATTCACCCCCCAAATGGCCACTACGGTTGGCACTGCACTGATCCGAAGCCAGGAGCCAGGTGCTTCCTCCTGGTCTCCCATGTGGGTGCAGGGCCCAGGGACTTGGGCCATCCTCCACTGCCTTCCCTGGCCACAGCAGAGAGCTGGACTGGAAGAGGAGCAACCGGGACAGAATCTGGCACCCCAACCGGGACTAGAACCTGGTGTGCCGGCGCCGCAGGCGGAGGATTAGCCTAGTGAGCCGCGGTCCCAGCCTATGCCCATTCTTCAAATCAGAGCTTCTCAACCTTGGCACTATTAACATTTGAATCCCAGTCATTCTGTCTAGTGCATACTAGGATGCTACTTAAGCAGGATCTCTGACCTCAGCCCACAAGCTGCTCGATGCACCACCAACCTCCCAGTTGGGACAACCAAAAATGTCTCTAAATGGTTCTCAGTGTCCCTGGGGAATTGAGGGGTGCACCCCCCAAAATTGCTAAATCACCCCAGGTTGAGAACTACAAGTTTAAAGAATGAAGACGTGGGGGCCAGCACTGTGGCGTAGCTGGTAAAGCCGCCACCTGCAGTACTGGCATCCCGTATGGGCTCCAGTTCGAGTCTATGGTCTGGGAAAACAGTAGAAGATGGCCCAAGTCCTTGGGCCCCTGCACTCGCATGGGAGACCCAGAAGAAGCTCCTGGCTCCTAGCTTTGGATCGGCACAGCTCTGGCCGTTGTGGCCAATTGGGGAGTGAACCAGTGGATGGAAGACCTCTCTCTCTCTCTCTCTCTCTCTCTCTCTCTTCCTTTTCTCTGTGTAACTCTGACTTTCTAATCAATAAATAAATCTTAAAAAAAAAAAAAAAAAAGAATGAAGAAGTGATGAACCAATCCAACCTCTGACTAGACAGCAGGGGAAACCAAAGCCCAGGTCTTGCTCAAACATACACAGCTGCTTCAGGGTAGCTCAAATCCAGGAACCCCAGATTGTCACTCCGATAATTCCCCTGCACCCCAGCTTTAGTCATTGCAAACCACCACCCTGATTTTTTTCATCCCCAATACCATCTGTACTACTGATTCTTTTATTGGAGTTGACTTTTTTTTAACTTAAGATGAAACAAGTATATGAAGGAAAAGATCAACATATGGGGCCAGCACTGTGGCACAGTGAGTAAAGCCACTGCCTGCAATGCTGGCATCCCATATGGGCGCTGGTTCAAGTCCAGGATGCTCCACTTGCGATCCAGCTCTCTTCTATGGCCTGGGAAAGCAGTAAATGATGGCCGAAGTGCTTGGGCCCTTGCACCCATGTAGGAGACCCAGAGGAAGCTCCCGACTCCTGGTTTCGGATTGGCACAGCTCCGGCCATTGCAGCCATTTGACTTTCAAATAAATAAAATGTCTTTTTTTATTTTTTTTTATTTTGACAGGCAGAGTGGACAGTGAGAGAGAGAGACAGAGAGAAAGGTCTTCCTTTTCTGTTGGTTCATCCTCCAATGGCCACTATGGCTGACACACTGTGGCCATTGGAGGGTGAACCAATGGTAAAGGAAGAGCTTTGTCTCTCTCTCTCTCTCACTGTCCACTCTGCCTGTCAAAAATAAAAATTAAAAAATAAATAAATAAATAAATAAAAGAAACAGAGGGAAGGCCGGTGCCCTCCCAGGCCATAGCATACTGCTATCCCAGGCCAAGGTAGAGGAGCTGAATCGGAAGAGGAGCAGCTGGGACTAGAACCGGCACCCATATGGGATGCTAGAGCTTCAGGCCAGGGCGTTAACCCGCTGCACCACAGCGCCAGCCCCAAATAAATAAGTCTTTATTTAAAAAAAAAAAAAAAAAAAAGAGAGAGAGAGAGAGAGACCAACCTAAACATTAGGAAAGACCACAGCATCAGGAGAGAATTGTGCTCAAGTATTTTACTTATTTTATTTTATGTATTTACCAAGCACTCAATGTTGTACTGACCATGGGCCAGGCTCAATTATAAGTGCCTTACATATATTAAATATTTCTGTCTTAAGAACAACTTTATTAGGTAAGTACTATTATTATTAACATTTTATTGATAAGGAAACTGAGATACAGAGGTCCAAGGTCACCCAACTCGTAAGTGGCAGAAGCGGGATTCTAGCCCAGGAAAACTAGCTTGTGAGTCTACACTCTCACTTCTTTTTAAAGATTTTTTTTTTTTTTTTACTTATTTGAAAGGCAGAGTTACAGAGAGAGGGACATAGAGGGAGTGACAGAGAGAGATCTTTCACCTGCTGGTTCAATCCACAAATCCTCAACGGCAGGAGCTGGGCCAGGCAGACACCAGGGGCCTGTGGGTGGCAGGATCCCAAGCACTTGAGCCATCTTCTGCTGCTTTCCCAGGCACAGGAACAGAGAGCTGGATTGGAAATGGAGCAGCCAGAGTCCTGGCACTCATATGGGAAGAGCTTATCTCTGTGAGTTCATACCTTTAGCTACTAAGAAAGTCCCACACAGAAGAGCATTAGTGTTTGTTTTGGTGTCTGGATACTCTGGTGAACTTGAATATCACCATCTTAATAGTGGATTTGAAGTTGAAAACTATAGTGGTCAGAAAATAATGGGGCTGGTGCTGCGGCTCACTAGGCTAATCCTCTGCCTTGTGGCGCCAGCACACGGGGTTCTAGTCCCGGTCGGGGCGCCGGATTCTGTCTCGGTTGCTCCTCTTCCAGGCCAGCCCTCTGCTGTGGCCAGGGAGTGCAGTGGAGGATGGCCCAAGTGCTTGGGCCCTGCACCCCATGGGAGACCAGGAGAAGTACCTGGCTCCTGGCTCCTGCCATCGGATCAGCGCGGTGCGCCGGCCGCAGCGCGCCAGCCGAGGCGGCCATTGGAGGGTGAACCAACGGCAAAAGGAAGATCTTTCTCTCTGCCTCTCTCTCTCACTGTCCACTCTGTCCACTCTGCCTGTCAAAAAATAAAAATAAAATAAAATAAAAATAAAAATAAAAAGACTGATTCTTGGGGCTGGCGCTGTGGTGCAGCGGGTTAAAGCCCTGGCCTGAAGCGCTAGCATCCCATATGAGTGCCAGTTGGAGTCCTGGCTGCTCCTCTTCTGATCCAGCTCTCTGCTGTGGCCTGGGAAAGCAGTGGAAGATGGCCCAAGTCCTTGGGCCCCTCCACCCACGTGGGAGACCCAGAGGAGGCTCCTGGTACCTGGCTCCTGGCTTCAGATCGGCGCAGCTCCGGCTGTTGCAGCCATCTGGGGAGTAAACCAGCTGATGGAAGACCTCTCTCTCTGGCTCTACCTCTCTCTGTAACTCTGTCTTTCAAAATAGATTTAAAAAAAAAAAACACACTAAAATAAAAGACTGATGCTGATGAGCTACAGCCACCAAATTTAATATTTTTTTCTAAAACTCAATTTGAGAACCACCAGGGGTATGCACGCCACATTTTGTGAAAGCTTGAGTCAACTCATCTCTCTCTCTCTCTCTCTCTCTATATATATATATATATGAAGCTCTGGGTACCAGTTTAAGAATTCTTGAGACTTTCCTGTTTCCACGACTACTTCTCCACAAAGAAAACATACAACTTCACACACACATACACTTCTCACTGCTGAATGAAAATACACGCATAGAACTAAAACGGCTTCCCTCATGCGCTCTGCCAGCTCCTCCTGTCTCCTCAACACTTCACTTCTCAAAAACAAATTTTCTGGGAAATGTTTTGTCTTTTACACTTTCCAGCTTTTACAGATCAGAATGTTAATAAAAGTAAACAACTTGGGGAAATTGGATGAGTGTTATCGTATCTGGAAATATCAGGATTTCTAAGAAGGCAAATCTCAGTTTGCCACCCTTTGGTGATGTCACAGCACTTCTGCGGAAATCCATCGTGTTGTGTTAAGTGGATTATGTTCAAGTTTATCAGAATATAGCACCACGACCAATACAAATGCAAATATATTCAGAAGGATATGTAAGGGGTAAAACTGGGAAGTGAAGCACCACAGTGAAGAGTAAGCCTTTTGGAGTCAGGGTTGGAATATTAGCATCCTAGTGTCACGTACTAATACATATTGGTGTTATATGCTTCCTTTAAAGGGTTATTGTGAGGATTAGATAAGAAAGTGTTACATAAAGGATGTGTACCATAATGCTAAATGTATTTTAGCTGCTAGTATTCAGGCATGAAGCAGAATAAATGCAATAATAAGCTTCCTAGAAGTCTAAGGGCTGTCACATCTTCGCATTGGTTGAGTTTTAAATCCAGACACTGTTTTCCATGTAGGCAGGTAGATGTTCATCCTGTGACTTTGGTGCTGATCTGAAAGTACTGAGTGGCTCCAAACCAGCAGTTCTCAAAGTATGCTGCACTGACCCAGAAGGTCCCAAAGAACCTTCCAGAGAGGCTACCAAGTAAAAACTATTTTTATCATAGTTGTGATTATAATCATTCTAATTTTATTAATAAACATAAAAATTATTTCATGATACCAGTTGTCTCCTAATGTTTCTTTTTAAATGCTTAGTTAGTTTCATTTTATTTGAAAGGAAGAAAGAGAGACACATGGGCAGATAGAGATCTTCCATCTTCTGGTTCACTGCCCAAATGCCCACAACAGCCAAGATCGAGACAGGCCAAAGACAGAACTCATTCCAGCTCTCCCATGCAGGTAGCAAGGACCCACAAACTTGAACCATCATTTGCTGCCTCCCAAGATGTGCACTAGTAAGAAGCTGGATCAGAAGCAGAGTAGCCAGGGTTCAAACCAGATACTCACTTATAGGATGCAGGCATCCCATGTGGCCACTGCACCTAACACCCCACCCCATGTCTGTTTTTGACAATGTTGACATTTGCACTGATAGTGCAAAAACAACAGTAGGTAACACCATAAGCCAAGGCAGCTGAGCCAAGGTGCACTGGTAGACATAGTATTCTTTATTCTCATGTGTTCAAAGAGGGGGGGAAAGGGTATTTTTCAATAAAGAAGGTTCCTGATGAGGCAATAATTATATAATCCATACCTTTGAGCACACATCTTTTCAACAGTCTATGTGATGAAATGGGAAGTATCCACAAAGCACTTCCACTGCATGCTGAGACCTGATGGGTGCCTTGAGGTAAGACACCTGTACCGCCATATGAGTTAGGAGTTGAACTAGCCATGGTTTTTCACAGGACACCATTTTTACTGGAATGAATGACCAGAAACTAGCATGATAGTTTTAGAAAAAAATTTCAAGAAAATCTATTGCTTTATCTTCCGGTTTAAATGGAAACTATATCACATCCAGGTTTGGGTATTTGGCAGACATTGTCTTAGGAATTAATGAAGTAAGCCTGTCACTTCAAGCAAAGTGGTGGACAATATGATGATAACATTTGAATTTTTAAAAGAAAATAAAAATTTTGGAAAATTCCTGGGTGTCACTAAGTGTAATAGCTCCCTCTATAATACTTAAAGATTTTTATTATAAGATCAGTGGTGACATTAATGAATGTGATTCTTTCTGATAGTGCATAAAATGACATAAAATGCAATATTTAGAAAATCTGCATAACTCAATGAACAATGCATGCCATTACAGAATCATATATATGTAAAAGATCAATTTTTTTTGACAGGCAGAGTTAGACAGTGAGAGAGAGACAGAGAGAGAAAGGTCTTCCTTCCATTGGTTCACCCCCCAAATGGCCGCTACGGCCGGCATGCTGCACCTATCCAAAGCCAGGAGCCAGGTGTTTCCTCCTGGCCTCCGATACAGGTGCAAGGCCCAAGCACTTGGGCCATCCTCCACTGCCTTCCCGGGCCACAGCAGAGAGCTGGACTGGAAGAGGAGCAACTGGGACAGAACCAGCACCCCAACCAGGTCTAGAACCCATGGTGCCGGTATGCAGGCGGAGGATTAGCCTAGTGAGCCGTGGTGCCGGCCAAAAGATGCATTTTTTAAATTTTTTTTATTTTATTTTATTTTATTTTTTATTTTTTGACAGGCAGAGTGGACAGTGAGAGAGAGAGAGACAGAGAGAAAGGTCTTCCTTTGCCGTTGGTTCACCCTCCAATGGCCGCCGCAGCTGCCGCGCTGCGGCCGGTGCACCACGCTGAGCCGATGGCAGGAGCCAGGAGCTTCTCCTGGTCTCCCGTGGGGTGCAGGGCCCAAGCACCTGGGCCATCCTCCACTGCACTCCCTGGCCACAGCAGAGAGCTGGCCTGGAAGAGGGGCAACCGGGACAGAATCTGGCGCCCCGACCAAGACTAGAACCCGGTGTGCCGGCGCCGCTAGGCGGAGGATTAGCCTAGTGAGCCGCGGCGCAGGCAAAATTTATTTTTTTTAAGAAATTATTTTATTGGCCGGCGCCGTGGCTCAATAGGCTAATCCTCCACCTTGCGGCGCCGGCACACCGGGTTCTAGTCCCTGTTGGGGCGCCGGATTCTGTCCCGGTTGCCCCTCTTCCAGGCCAGCTCTCTGCTATGGCCAGGGAGTGCAGTGGAGGATGGCCCAGGTGCTTGGGCCCTGCACCCCATGGGAGACCAGGAAAAGCACCTGGATCCTGGCTCCTGCCATCGGATCAGCGCGGTGCGCCGGCTGCAGCGGCGGCCATTGGAGGGTGAACCAACGGCAAAAGGAAGACCTTTCTCTCTCTGTCTCTCTCTCTCACTGTCCACTCTGCCTGTCAAAAATAAAAAATAAATAAATAAATAAATAAAAATAAAAAAAAAGAAATTATTTTATTTATTTGAAAGAGTAACAGAGAGAGGTAGAACCAGAGTTGGGGGTATTCTATTCCATTGGTTCACTCCCCAAATGACCATAATGGCCAGAGCTGAGCTGATCTGAAGCCAGGAGCCAGGAGCTTCTTCTGGATCTCCCACGTGGGTGCAGGGGCCCAAGGACTTAGGCCATCTTCTACTTCTTTCCCAGGCCATAGCAGAGAGCTGGATCAGAAGTGGGACACGAACTGGTGCCCAGATGGGATGCTGGTGCTGCAGGCTGGGGCTTTAACCCGCAGTGTCACAGTACTGGCCCCAAAAGATCCATTTAAACTGTAAGATAATCAATGGATTTTTCTTGAAATTTTTTTCTAAAATATTTATTTATTGTCACCTATTAAAAGACAGAGTCAGTGTAGTCTTCCATCCATTGGTTCAGTCCAGATCTGGGCCAGGCTGAAGCCGAGCCGGGAACTCCACCTGGGTTCCTACATAGGTGGCAGGGGCCCAAGCACTTGGGCCATCTATTGCCATCTCCCAGGACACATTAGCAGGAAGCTGGATGAGAAGTGGAGCAGCCAGGACTCAAACCAGTGCTCCGATATCCACCATAAGTGCAGCTTAACCCACAATGCCAGCTCCTTGTTAAGGAACTATCCTAGTTAAGAAACTATCCTAGTTAAGAAACTATCATTTTTCAATTTTGGGTGTAATATCATAGAAAATATCCAAAGTGATCTGAAAATATTAAAATATTCCCAACGACATGTCTGAGACCAGATTTTCTTTATGTGTTTCAAAGTATCACTGCATTGAATGAAAAAGTGGATATAAGAATCTAGTTTTCTACTGTTAATCCAGAGATTTGCAAAATTTAAAAATAATGCAACCCGGGCCGGCGCCGCGGCTCACTAGGCTAATCCTCCGCCTAGCGGCGCCGGCACACCGGGTTCTAGTCCCGGTCGGGGTGCCAGATTCTGTCCTGGTTGCCCCTCTTCCAGGCCAGCTCTCTGCTGTGGCCAGGGAGTGCAGTGGAGGATGGCCCAGGTGCTTGGGCCCTGCACCCCATGGGAGACCAGGAAAAGCACCTGGCTCCTGGCTCCTGCCATCGGATCAGCGCGGTGCGCCGGCCACAGCACGCCGGCCGTGGCGGCCATTGGAGGGTGAACCAACGGCAAAGGAAGACCTTTCTCTCTGTCTCTCTCTCTCTCTCTCTGTCCACTCTGCCTGTCAAAAAAAAAATAATAATAATAATGCAACCCTTCGGCCAGTGCCACGGCGTAATAGGCTAATCCTCCACCTTGCGGCGCCGGCACACCGGGTTCTAGTCCCGGTTGGGGCGCCGGATTCTGTCCCGGTTGCCCCTCTTCCAGGCCAGCTCTCTGCTGTGGCCCAGGAATGCAGTGGAGGATGGCCCAAGTGCTTGGGCCCTGCACCTGCATGGCAGACCAGGATAAGTACCTGGTCCTGCCTTCGGATCAGCACGGTGTGCTGGCCGCAGCGCGCCAGCCACTGGAGGGTGAACCAACGGCAAAAGGAAGACCTTTCTCTCTGTTTCTCTCTCTCACTGTCCACTCTGCCTGTCAAAAAAAAAATGGGGATATATAGCTATAATTCATAGAAATGCATTATGATAACATGTAACATTCATTATAAGTTTTTTTAAATTTATTTGACAGGTAGAGTTATAGACAGTGAAAGAGAGAGAGACAGAGAAAGGTCTTTCTTCCGTTGGTTCACTCCCCAAATGGCCGCTACGGCTGGCATGCTGCGCCTATCCAAAGCCAGGAGCCAGGTGCTTCCTCCTGGTCTCCCATACAGGTGCAGGGCCCAAGCACTTGGGCCATCCTCTACTGCCCTCCCGGGCCACAGCAGAGAGCTGGACTAGAAAAGGAGCAACTGGGACTAGAACCGGCACCCATATGAGATGCTGGCGCCGCAGGCGGAGGATTAACCAAGTGAGCCACAGAGCTGGCCCTCATTATAAATAGTTTTATTTTAAAAACTTATTTAGGGACTGGTGCTGTGGCATAGTGGGTTAAGCCGCCATCTGCAGCACTGGCATCCCATATGGGCGCCAGTTAGAGTCTTGGCTGCTCCACTTCCAATCCAGTTCCCTGCTAATGTGCCTCGAAAAGCAGTGGAAGACGGCCCAAATGCTTGGGCCCCTGCACCCATGTGGGAGACCCAGATGAAGCTCTTGACTCCTAGGTTTGGTCTGGAGCAGCCCTGGCCAGCTGTTGCAGCCATCTGAGGAGTGAACCAGTGGATAAAAGATCCCTCTCTCTCTTCCCCTCTCTTTCTGTAACTCTGACTTTCAAACAAACAAATAATTAAAAAAAAATTTATATTTATTTAAAAGGCAGAGAGAGAGAGAGAGAGAAGCAGCAGAGATTTTTCCATCTGCTGGTTCTCTCCCAAATGTCCTCAACTGCTGAGGCTGGGTCAGGCCAAAGTCAGGAGCTGGGAACTCAATCCAGGATTCCACATGAGAGCAGGGATTCAAGTATCATCCATCACTTGCCACTGCCCAAGGGTGTCTGTTAGGAGGACGCTGGAATTGGAAGCAGAGGTAGGACTCAAGTCCAGTCACTCTGATATGGGATGCAGGAGACACAAGCAGCATCTTTACCACTGTGTCAAAATGCCCACCTCTAAGTACTTTAAGTGAATATTTTAAAACTTTTAACCTTTATTTTTAATGTGGTGTAGATATCAACATATAAAGGGTTTTGAGGCTCTCAATAATCGTTGGGTGTAAACTGATTCTAAAACCAGAAAAATCTAAGAACCAAAATAAATAATAAAGAGTGTTGGAAAGCTCCATCGCTGGAATGGTCCTATGGTCAACTGCAGAGATTCAGCTCTGAAAAAAAAAAAAAAAAAGGAAACCCTTCTATTTTCTGTCTCCTTTCCACACAAGTGAATAAACCCAGCCTTGAGACTCAGCACCTTTGGGATCATAGACGTTAGCCCCAGGGCAGTGACGTAAACACCTCAACATTCTTTAGGTTCTGGCTTTAATAGCCAATAAAAACCGGGAGAGATGGTTTGACCCATTTCAGCGCTTGGTGACTGATCAAAAAAAGAATCAAAGTAAATCTAATACAAAAGTGAGTCATTGTCCAAGAGGAAAAGGAAGTAAAGCCCAATTCCAGCTTCCAGACGGGTTTGCCTCTGCAAACAGGGCACACAGAGCGTCACCGAGGAGGCCACAACAAGAGGGAGGGCAAGTCACCCAGCCGGCTCCTTGCCCCTCTCATCACTGCGGGACGTTCTTCTAAACGGAACCAACCCTTCTCGGCCACTAATTAGCATTTACCTGCCTGCCCACGGGCCACGTACTAAGAGAGTGAAGAGTAGGCACGTTGGCGAGCCCTCACTCCCACAGTTGTGTGATCTGGGCAGACGCCACCTGTCAGAACTCCATTTCCTCCTCTGTGGAGGGGGAGAGGACAGTCCAAGGAGGTCGTGCACACCGAGCGCGGGACAGCGGCCACGCTAAGCGCCAAATAAGCGGCAGTTACTACGAGGGCGCTTCCTTGCGCCCTAATCCCACCCGTGAGCAGCTGTTTCCGTCATCTCTCCACAGAAGCCCCGATCCCCGAGGCCTCCGGTCGTTCATATCCCTGAGTCATCACCACCAAGATGCCGGGTTTCCCAAGTCATCCGTCTTCCTACCGCTCTCGAGAGCTCCCTCTCCTGACTGCGGAGCTCCCGCATTCCGCGACTACGAATCTCCCAGGGCCCAGGTCACCTGTCCTGGAGGAAACGCCCTCACTCCCCTTGGCCCAGAGACCACCTCGTAGGTGACAGGCAAGCCTGAGCGCGACACCTGACCCAGAGCCGCGCCACGCACCTGAGGCGACAGCGAGGCCAGGGGCGGGGCCGCGCTCCAACCCGGGGCGAGAACGAGGCTGGAGGCGGGGCCACGCCCCGAGGTGCGCGTGCCAGGGGCGGGGCCACAGCGCGAGGTGGGCTCTGGGCCGGGGGCGTGGCCGCGCCCAAGGCCGTGAGGGGATGCGCCAGCCGCCTCCGCCGGCGGCGCGCGCAGCCGCACCCCGCCCGCCACCTTCCCTCCCCACCCCGCCGCGAGGCAGCGCAGGGGTTAAGACCGCCGGCGCCACCTGGGCGCCGCTGAGGAGACTGGCGAGCCGGCGAATCCTGCGCGGGCGCGGCGAACAGGTGCCCGCGCGCGTCAGGCGCCGGCTAGGGGCGCGGCCGGAAACCCGGGGCGGGGTGCGGCCGGCCCCGTGAGCGAGAGGAAGGCAGGAAGGAGCCGGCCGGGCTGGGCGGCGCGCGATGTGGAGCCGCCGCCTCGGCCCCTGCAGCAGCCGCCGCCGTCGCCGCTGCTGCTGCTGGGGCTGCCGCCGAGCCGAGGGACATGGAGCGCGGCTGCAGAGGGCGGCCGCCGGCAGCAGCAGCAGCGAGCGTCGCGGCCACAGCGGAGCGCAGCCCGCCCCGTGAGACGCTGCCCGGCCGGCGGTGGCAGCAGCGGCAGCAGCAGCAACAGGGCGGCTGAAACCCGGGCGGCGGCTTTACCTCCTCGCTACCTCCCCTCCCGCTCCGCGCCCCCCCTGAGGCGTCCCCCTCCTCAGCCTTCCCGTTCCTGCCCCCTCCGCGTCCCCCCTGCGCGCGCGAACAGCTGAGCCCGGGGGCGGGGGCGGGGGCGCGTGCCGCCGACGCGGGGGAGGGGCGGGCCGGCGCGCGCCGCGCCCAGGGCTCGCGGGGACCCGGGGGGCGCGTGCCGCGGCGCGGGGCGAGGCGAGGCGCGGGGCGCGGGGCGGCGCGGCGGGGCCCCTCCCCCCTGCAGCCTGGCGCGCGCCGGCCGGGCCGCACCGCTGCGGGCTCCGCGCGCGCGGGCCATGTCCGCCTTCTGCCTGGGCTTGGCCGGCCGCGCTTCAGCACCCGCCGAGCCGGACAGCGCCTGCTGCATGGAGCTGCCCGCCGCGGCCAGGGACGCAGCCCGGAGCCCCGCCGCCGCCCTCGTCTCCTTCCCCGGGGGCCCCGGGGACCTGGAACTGGCGCTAGAGGAGGAGCTGGCGCTGCTGGCGGCCGGGGAGCGGCTGTCCGACCCCGGGGAGCATTCTCAGGCCGAGCCCGGGCCTCCGGCCGAGGGGGCCGCCCCGCAGCCGCCGTCCGCCCAGGACCCAGAGCTGCTGTCGGTGATCCGGCAGAAGGAGAAGGATCTGGTGTTGGCGGCCCGGCTGGGCAAGGCGCTGCTCGAGAGGAACCAGGACATGAGCCGGCAGTATGAGCAGATGCACAAGGAGCTGACAGATAAGCTGGAGGTGAGGACCGCTCTCTCCTGGGGCAGCCCAGGTACCCTCCTGGCCCCGAGCAGTTTTGGAATCACCCGCCCCACCCCCTTCCTTGCCTCGCAGAAAATTCCTGGAACGGGAGGTAGCGTGGAGGGTCTGTGATGGTCAGGTGAGGGCGTTCATGGAATCCACCTGACTTTCCCACTCTGCACTCGGCAAACGGGTCCTTGCCCAGCTCCCAAGGCCGTGGGCCGTTCTATATATGTACTGTATACAGCATCTAAAATAGAGCTTACAGTATGACTAATTTATACGGCGCTGAGGTGATGTCTGCACACAGAAATGAGAAAGTCGGGAAGCATTTAAAATAGGCTCCAGGTTTTCAGGGAAGTAGTTAATCTCTAATCAGGGTGTTAGCCTAATGCTTTCCAGTTGGGGCAGTAAGGCCTCTAGATGCCCTTGTCATTCTTAACTTGCAGGCAGCTGAAGAGTTGTGGGAAACAAGTGCTCCTAAAGGAGCTTTATATAGCCTGCAGATACTCGGGGATTAGGAAATGTGGTTCCACTGCAGAAATCCGGCGAGCCAGGGCTCAGCGTGTGGCTGCTGGTGGTGGGTTGAATTTGGGCCCGGTATTTGTGTATTTAAGCAGTACTTTTCTGTGTTCTCTCAGGCCTGCAGAACCACATTACTTTACTGTTGCAAATATCTCTTCAACTACCTGTGATATTTCTGCCAGTTCTCTGGACCAAAGTCTCTTGGAGCTATACCTGTTTGTTTGCTTGCCCTTAACTAGAAAAGGGCCTTGAATGGCAATACAGAATTCCAGCATTTCTAAAAAATTAAAGATTTGCCAGAAAACCGAAAAGGTGTCCTTCTGTGGCAGTGGAGAGCAGCGTATCCCTTTCTGCCCTGTGTTTGCTCTTGTTACCCAGTTTGGGTGCAGCCAGTTCTGTTTCCTGGAACAGGAGACTAATGCAAACCTGAACAAGGTCTGAAATTGACCCTCATTGGGTGCCATATCC
Organism: Oryctolagus cuniculus; assembly: GCF_964237555.1. NCBI lineage: Eukaryota > Metazoa > Chordata > Mammalia > Lagomorpha > Leporidae > Oryctolagus > Oryctolagus cuniculus. The sequence goes on from NC_091452.1 coordinate 16,029,662, forward strand.
CTGCTACTTGTTGAACAGACAGAATGTAGATTTAGAAATGCTTCTAAAATTGGAATGTGCATGTAGCCCAGTGACACCTCACAAGTAAAATCAAAGGGAAAAAGGAAACCAAGGAGTGCTGTGTAGTTCCCTTGGCCTGCTAACTAGGGCTGCCAGTCGATGAACCCCTCAGATAGCTGTCTGAAAAGTCGTTTGTGAAACCTATAGGTACACTGCCAAAAAGCAACCTAATGAATGGATTTGTCTAATTTCGCTTGAAGTAGAGGTCCAGAAATAAAAGGGTGTCTTTTTTTTTTAAGAGATTCAATTACACAATTCTGTAAAGAAGTATTATGGCAGAGATTTATACTTGTGATTTGAAATCCTTTTAGTGAGGGCCCTGATTGAAGAGACAGCTAACTTTAAAAGAACAGCATTATCAGTTTGATTAGTGATAAATTTCATAGTAATCCTAAGTGTACAGTTACACCTTGGATTCCACAGAGAGCTTCTGTACATTTACTCAACAAAGGAAAAAGCTTTAAAATTCTATCATAACAAAAAAGATTCATTGTGAAAGAATAACTTTTCATTGATATTTGTTAATGACCTGATGGACAATAATAAAATAGTTTTAAGACTCTAAAATTATTTTTAAAATCTTCACTCCTCTGCTGATCAGCATTTGAACTTTAGTGTTAAGTTTTAAGTTCTGGAGGTTAGTTTTACGACATTGTGAATGTACTTAACCTCACTGACCTGTACACTTAAAAATGGGTAGGGTGGTAAGTGCTTATGTATGCTTCATAACAATCAGAATATAGCCAAGTTAAAGTTATTTATAAAAGGCCAAATATGGGTCATTATTGAGTGATGAGGGTTCAGTTACACTATTGCTTCTGGGTGTTTTTTGAAAATTATCAGGAAAAAATCTTCAAGCTTTTTAGTGTACAATTAAAAATAAATATCTTATAAAGATACTACCATTAGTTGCTTGTTAATTTTTTAGTGTTAATATGAGACAAACTCATTTACAGAAGGCTTGATATCTGCAAGTGAATTTTCCCCACAGTGTATTTCTTGAACAACCTAGATTTCTGAATGTTGATTTAAGCAGAGTGCTTTCTAAACCTTGACACAGCATCTGTATTTTCAATTAAATTTTTACCTAAAATTTAAACATTTAGGAGTAGAGAATTAGCCCTTATTTTAAGCATAATTTCCCACAAACTGTCAGAATACTGAAGTCAAGCACATTATCTCACAGGTTGGTTTGAAAGACATGTTAGTGGATTCTGAGGGTATAGTAGTTTCACTGTTAAATGAAACTGGTTTTATTTTAATCCTTTCTGCTCCCTTATTACAAAACTGAAGGCTTTTTAACTTAAACCATTTTAAAGACTTTTTCTAGCTATTCAGTAATTAATATTAAATACCTCTCCAGTTCTTTTTGCCAAATCCAAGTGTTTTTTTTTTCTCTTTTAAAACATAAAGTACTTTATCGTATACTGGTCATTAGAAGCATGCTGTTTAAAGTCTCTAATAGTTTAAAGGTTAACATAGTTTTTGAACAAACTGTGTTTTAATGTTTACCTCAATTTATTTTCATTACTTGAAAGGCAGCATAACAGAGTGAGAGCTCCTCCACCTCCTGGTTCACCCCACCGCCACCCCTACCGTAGGATGCCTCAGACAGCCAAGGCTGGGCCAGGCTGAATCAGGAGCCTAAAACTGGGTCTTCCATGTGGGTGGCAAGGTCCAAATACTTGAACCATCATCCACTTTCTCCAAGAACACATTAGCAGAAAGCTGAATCAAAAGCAGAGTAGCCAGAACTTGAAGAGGTACTCAAATTAAAAAAAAAAAAAAAATTAAATTTAACAGAACAAGAGAGATCCCATTCCTTGGTTCACTCCCTGCCCCCAGATGCTCATAACCACTGGGGCTGAGCTGGAGTTAGGAGCTTGCAACACAATCCAGGTCTCCCACGATGGTGGCAGGAACCCACTTGCTTGGGCCATCACCACTGTCTGCATTCCCAGGAATGGAATCAGGAGCCAGAGCCAGGACTGAAAACAGAACAGATACTCCACTGTGGGATGCAGGTGTATTCACTACTAGATCAATTGCCTGCTCCCAGGAGACTTTTACTGTACAACTCAAGGTCAAAATGAAAATTTAGAGGCTGGCACTGTGGCGTATTGGGTTAAGCCACCACCTGCAGTGCCAGCATCCTATATGGGCGCTGGTTCAAGACCCAGCTGCTCCGCTTCCAACCCAGCTCTCTGCTATCACCTGTGTAGTGGAAGATGGCCCAAGTCCTTGGGCCCCTGCACTGGTGTGGGAGGCCCAGAGGAAGCTCCTAGCTCCTGATCGACCTGGTTCTGGCCGTTGTGGCCATTTGGGGAGTGAACCAGCAGGTGGAAGACCTCTAGACCTCTCTCTGCCTCTGCCTCTGTGTATCTCTGCATTTAAAATAAATGTCTTTTTTTTTTTTTTTTTTTTTTGACAGGCAGAGTGGACAGTGAGAGAGAGACAGAGAGAAAGGTCTTCCTTTTGCCATTGGTTCACCCTCCAATGGTTGCCGCGGCCGGCGCGCTGCGGCCGGCGCACCGCACTGATCCAATGGCAGGAGCCAGGTGCTTCTCCTGGTCTCCCACGCAGGTGCAGGGCCCAAGGACTTGGGCCACCCTCCACTGCACTCCCTGGCCACAGCAGAGAGCTGGCCTGGAAGAGGGGCAACCGGGACAGAATCCGGCGCCCCGACCGGGACTAGAACCCGGTGTGCTGGCACTGAAATGCAGAGGATTAGCCTATTGAGCCACGGCGCCGGCCAAAATAAATGTCTTTTTAAAAATAATGAAAATGCAGATTAATTGGGAAACTTTTAGGATTTTAGTTATTTTCCCACTGTTGAATTGACTGCATTGTATTTTATTATTGATTTAAGCCCACGATCCAGATTTTCATATGCTTAAAGTTCTAAAGGCATTTTAAAAAATTATTTCTTCTGTATCTACAGATAAAAACTTATATACCGCCAAGTCCTTAGTATTTTTCCAGAATATGAACTAATGTAGCAATTTGAATTTATATACTTTTTCCCTTCAGGGATCAAGTATTTGTCATACAAATATTTGTCATTCTTCTTTTCCATTGTGACTGAGTTTGGATTATTTCTTATTGCAGAAGTCTCTTCCCTCAGTTTCTTCCCACTTCCCTAGGCCAATTTTCAGGATTCTAGTACAAATTTTTTTTTAAGATTGATTGATTTGAAAGGCAGAGTTGCAGAGAGAAGGAGCTAGAGAGGGAAAGATATTTTTATTTGCTGGTTCACTCCCCAAATGGCAACAACAGCTGTAACTTAGCCAGACTGAGGCCAGGAGCTAGGAATTCCATCCTGTTCTCCCACATATGCAGCAGAGCACAAGCACTTGGGCCACCTTCTACTTTCCCAGGCTCATTAGCAGGGAGCTGAATTGGAAGTGGAACAGCCAGGACTCTGTGCTCAAAAGGGATGCCAGTGTGACAGTGGTGGCTTAATGACTATGCCACAACCCTGGCCCTTCTAGTATGACTTTTGTACAATTTTTTAAGAGGACGAAAAATAAGGTGAAAAATAAGTACACAATAGTGAGAGTCACCACTAGATTTAGGGAAGCAAATCCAGGAGTCTTGGTTCTGCATTCGGTGCTGATCCTCCTAACCATCTTTTTCTTTATGTTTTCAAGAATCATGTCCTGGACTTAGGTATGAGAATAGTGTCACCTTTCTGGAATTTTTTTTTTTTTTTTGATGAGTATCACCTGTCGACAGACCCTCCCCCTAAGTGGATTGGATTGTCTTAGTTGCTTGGTTGGTTGAGCAGCTGTTTGCTGAGTATTTTTAAGTCTTTCTGTTCTTTTAGAACACAATCCTAATTTATCTGGCCTCTCAGTAACACAGTGATTACTGAGTTTTTGCTGTTGCCTTCTGTTCAATCTTTTTGTTTTGGAAAAATTTAATAAAACTAATGATCACAGTGTTAGAACTGCAATTAGCAATTTCTGTATCCTAACTTTGTGAAGTTTCTAAGTGATGAAAGCATTTTCATATTTGAAAGTTCAGCATTATGAGGGAAGCATAGAGCAAAAACTTAATGCTGATGGATAGAAGTCCTCCCTTTATGCTTTTCCCATATGCTTTAAAATGAGACTGTATAAATAGCAAGTATAAATAAATGTGATTATTTTTCAGTAAAAACACTAGAGTGACTATAGCCAAATGAGTTAAATGAGTTATCCTCTTAAAGCAGTCTACTTCAGTTTTCAGTGAAAACTGCATTTGCTGATAAGCCTGGAATTTTAATTTTGGATTGCTGTTTTATCTTTTGGCACATTCTTTTGACTTAGTCATGGTAAATTTTCATCTTTGGGGGCTAAGACTGACTTCTGGAGCAGTCGCAAGTTACTCAGCAGAGAAAGGGTAGTACTATGGCAGGATGAAGTGGGATAATCTCATTTTTCAGATGTAGCTCAGGAGTGAAATAATGGGACTCATTTTCTCTTATTTTTTTAAAGATGTATTTTATTTATTTGAAGGGCATAGTTAGGAAGGGAGAGAGAGCTTTCATCTGTTAGTTCACTCCACAGATGGCTGCAGGGGCATGGCTGAGCCAGGCTGAAGCCAGAGTCAGGAGCTTCTTCTGCTTTCCCATCTGCATTAGCAGACTCAAACTGGTGCCCATGAAATATCCTGGCATTGTAGGTGGTAGTTTAACCTGTTACGTCACAACACTGGCCCCAGAACTTGTTTTCTTGCACCACTGTAAGCTGGTCCTTGAAGATTTCCAAAGAAGTGTTCCAAAAAAAAAAAAAAAAAAATATATATATATATAGAAGGTGACACCTTCCAATAAAAGTGACTTCCCAACGTGAAGAGAAAGTCGAGTGCTCTGAAAGAGAAGATTCATGTGCTCGTTTTGGCTTGTGGAACCAGTCTCAGTGCTTGGTTTCAACTTTCAGTGCATCAGAATTTCCTGAAGAACCAAGTACATATACATACGTGGATGCCTACACCTCATTTCTTTCTCAATTGAAACATAATATCTTTTAAATATTTATTTATTTGAGGGAATGTTACAGAGAGAGAGGTCTTCCATCCTTGAGTCACAATCTTTTTTTTTTTTTTTTTTTTTTTTTTTTTGACAGGCAGAGTGGACAGAGAGAGACAGAGAGAAAGGTCTTCCTTTGCCGTTGGTTCACAATCTTAAGAATCAGGGTTGGGGCCAGCACTGTGGCATAGGAGGTTAAGCCTCTGCCTGCAGTACTGGTGTCCCATGTAGGCACCTGTTCATTTCCCGGATGCTCCACTTCCAATCCAGATTCCTGCTAATGCACCTCAAAAAGTAGCAGAGGATGGCTCAAGTCCTTGGACCCATATGGGAGACCTGGAAGAAGGTCCTGGCTTTGGCCTGGCCCAGCCCTGGCTATTGTGGCCATTTGGAGAGTGAAGATTTTCTTTCTCTCTCTTTGTGTCTGTCTGTCTCTGTCTGTCTGTCTGTCTCTCTCTCTCTCTCTCTCTCTCCCCCACCTCCCATCCCCATCTCTGCCTTTCAGATAAAATAATTTTTTTTGCTCTAGAAACCTTTTATTTAAGGAATACAAACTTCATGCATTTCATAAGCAGGAATAGAGTGATTCTTCCCACTGTACCCACCCCTCCCACTGACACTCCCACCCCCTTCCTCCTCCCTCTCCTATTCCCATTTTCATTTTTTACTAAGATGTATTTTCTTTAAAGATTTTTAAAAATTATTTGACAGGTAGAGTTACAGACAGTGAGAGAGAGACAGGTCTTCCTTCTGTTGGTTCACTCCCCAAATGGCCGCAATGGCCGGAGCTACACCCATCTGAAGCCAGGAGCCAGGTGCTTCTTCCTGGTCTCCCATGCAGGTGCAGGGGCCCAAGCACTTGGGCCATCCTCTACTGCTTTCCCAGGCTACAGCAGAGAGTTGGACTGGAAGAGGAGCAACCAGGACTAGAACTGGCACCCATATGGGACGCCGGTGCCGCAGGCGGAGGATTAACCTAGTGCACCACAGTGCCGGCCCCCTAAGATCTATTTTCAATTAACTTTATACGCATATAATTAACTCTATACTCGATAAAGAGTTCAACAAATAGTGTGAAAAAGTCATTTTTCTAAAATTTTTGTATTTATTTGAGAGGTAGAGTTAGAGAGAGGATAGGAGAGAGAGAGAGAGAGAAAGGTCTTCCCTCCACTGGTTCACTCCTCAAGTGGCCGCAACAGCTGGAGCTGAGCTGATCTGAAGCCAGGAGCCAAGAGCTTCTTCCAGGTTTCCCACGTGGGTGCAAGCACTTGGGCCATCTTCTACTGCTTTCCCAGGCCATAGCAAGAACTGGATCCAAAGAGAAACAGCTGGGACTTGAACTGGTGCCATATGGGATACTGGCACTGCAGGCAGAGCCTTACCCCACTATGCCACAGCACCAGCCCCAATAAATAAATATTTTTAAAAAATACTTAAGGCCGGCGCCGCGGCTCACTAGGCTAATCCTCCACCTGCGGCGCCGGCACACCGGGTTCTAGTCCCGGTGGGGGTGCCAGATTCTGTCCCGGTTGCCCCTCTCCAGGCCAGCTCTCTGCTGTGGCCCGGGAGTGCAGTGGAGGATGGCCCAAGTGCTTGGGCCCTGCACCTCATGGGAGACCAGGATAAAGTACCTGGCTCCTGCCATTGGATCAGCGCGGTGCGCCGCCCGCAGTGCGCTGGCAGCAGCGGCCATTGGAGGGTGAACCAATGGCAAAGGAAGACCTTTCTTTCTGTCTCTCACTGTCCACTCTGCCTGTCAAAAAAAAATAATAATAAAATAAAATAAATACTTAAGAGGTAGAGTTACAGACAGTGCAAGGGGAGTCAGAGAGAAATGGCTGCAATGGCCGGAGCTTGGCCAATCCCAAGCCAGGAGCCAGGAGCTTCTTCCAGGTCTCCCACACAGATGCAGGGGTGCAAGAGCTTTGGCCATCTTCCACTGCTTTCCCAGGCCATAGCAGAGAGCTGGAAAGGAAGAGGAATAGCCGGGACTTGAACCGGTACCCAAGTAGGATGCCGGTGCTGCAGGCAGAGGATTAACCTATTGAGCCACAGCGCCAGTCCCCCAATAAATAAATCTTAAACAACAACAAAAAAAAATGAATTGGGGTCCAAGTGGGTGTATTTTGGACCATACACCAGAACTTTTCTGAGGGCATCAAGAGTTGAAGATTCGGCCAGCGCCGCGGCGTAATAGGCTAATCCTCCGCCTAGTGGCGCCGGCACACCGGGTTCTAGTCCCGGTCAGGGCGCCGGATTCTGTCCCGGTTGCCCCTCTTCCAAGCCAGCTCTCTGCTGTGGCCCGGGAGTGCAGTGGAGGATGGCCCAAGTGCTTGGGCCCCTCACCCCATGGGAGACCAGGATAAGTACCTGGCTTCTGCCATTGGATCAGCGCGGTGCGCCGGCCATTGGAGGGTGAACCAACGGCAAAGGAAGACCTTTCTCTCTCTCTCTCTCACTGTCCACTCTGCCTGTCAAAAAAATAAAAATATAAAATAAAGAGTTGAAGATTGTTGCCTATATCCTATATTTCATATACTCTTTAAAAATATAGCTTTGGCTATTGTACATACTGTACTTTTCAAGTAGGAGAACTGTTTATCTCACTAAAACAAAAATGTTCTTATTTCCTTCAATCAAAATAAATATTTTTTTATTGAACTGCTACTTCAACAGAACCTTTTCTACATACCATTTGCCACAGACAATTTATATTTTTATCAGTCTCTGAAAACTCCATAAAGACAAGGACTATATCTGTTTTGCTCATCACCATAAATCCAGGATAGTGCCCAGAACATGGTTGACTTTCAAGAATAAATAAATAGTAGCTGGTGTTGTGGTGTAGTGGGTTAAGCCACCACCTGCAGTGCCAACATTCCATAAGGGCACTGGTTTGTGTTCTAGCTGTTCAGTCCACCTCCCTGCTAATAGCCTGGGAAATCATTGAAAGATGACCCAAGTGCTTAGGCCCCTGCCACCCACTATGGGAGGCCCGGATGGAGCTCCTGGCTTCGACTTAGCCCAGCCCTGGCTGTTATGGCCATCTGGGGGATAAACCAGGAGATGCAGGGTCCCTCTCTAACTCTGACTTTCAAATAAATCTTAAAAAAAAAAAAAAAAAAAGACAAATAAGAAATAAATATGCAAGTCTTCGCAATAGGCCATGATTTAAAGTAGGCCTGAACCTGAGCTTGCTTTGCTGTTTTGGAAATATAGTGCTATATTGGAGACAGCAACAAGTATTTATTGAGATGTGATTTAGAACACTAGTCAGTTGACTCAGATACAAATGGCAGCTCATCCATTTAATAGTCTTGGCCTTGCATTTGTCAGTTAACTGCTTATCCTCTGTTGCCTCGTCTGTAAGAACAGACAATTAAAGGATCTCCAGGGAGTGGGGGGGTGGCTGCAGTTCTGGCACCACCTATGACACTGGCATCCCACATGGATGCCAGTTTGAGTCCTGGCTGCTCTACTTCTAGTCCAGCTCTCTGCTAATGAGCCAGGGAAAAGAGCAGAAGATGGCCCAAGTACTTGGGTTCCTGCCACCTACATAGGAGACCCAGATGGAGCTTGTAGCATTGATCTGGCCCAGCCCTGGCCATGGTAGCCCTTTGGGGGAGTAAACCAGAGAATGGAAGCTTGCTCCCTCTGTCCTCTCTTTGTAACTCTTTCAAATAAATAAGTTCATCTTTAAGAAATACATTAAAAAAATAAAGGAGCCCTGGGATTCTTTCCACCTCTGAAAATTCTGATTATAAGAGCCTGCTTTATGCCATAGATAATAGTTGATTGAAAAAAGTCTCTTCAAAAAAAGTAATAAGTATTTGGGTTGTGGGACTCATTTCTAGTTGTTTAAATGTAGAGTTGACCAACTGATTAAATAACTTGTAAGTTTCAAGTAAATTCCCAAATGTAGAACCTCATGACCAAGGATAAGAATAAACATAATAACATGGCATGTTTCCAGTAGGAGTGATGTTCCTTTGTGAAACCAACTCCTTCCCTGCTCTGGATCAAGGGGATATTTTTGAAACTGAATTAGGAAACTTGTCCGATTTGGCAGTGTTTTGTTGTGTGCTACTGACTAGGAGAAAGAAGTTAGAGTGGGAAAAGAGAAAAAAGGCTGTGGGATACAGTTTTTAAATCCTATTCACTTTTTCACCCAGCACTTAGAACAAGAAAAACATGAACTGAGAAGACGATTTGAGAACCGAGAAGGAGAGTGGGAAGGGCGAGTGTCAGAACTGGAGAGTGATGTGAAACAGCTACAGGATGAGTTGGAGAGGCAGCAAGTTCATCTGCGGGAAGCAGATCGAGAAAAAACACGGGCTGTCCAGGAACTATCAGAACAGAACCAAAGGTTGTTGGATCAACTCAGCAGGGTGAGTCACAGATTAAGGATTTATGGTGAAGCAGCTTCTCTGTGACATCAGTCACACATGAGTATATAGTAAGAGCAGTGCTGCTTTTGATGCCTCTGCTTTTGATATCAGCAAGTTAAATCTGTTCCGTCTATGGGAGCTTCAGCAGTACCCAACCGGGAGTCAGGAGCCAAGACCTGTGTTTCTGATAAACCAGTTGTCACTTGTCTTGGGGATTTTCTCATTTTTAAGATGAAGGAACTGTGCTTAATGGTTTCTAAAGTTCCTATTGCTCTAAAAGTTTGTGATTTCTTTACCTAAAAAAAGCGTATCACTGGTGAATGATGTTAATTCATGTAGTTCAGATATTATAAGGTGTTGTCTTTAAACTGAAAAATTTAAGGAAAATTTCTAGAGGGAATGATTTTTATTGGTGTTGCATTTGTGATTCTGAGTTCTTTCATATTACTTAAGTCTGAAGGGAGATATGTGTGTCTTCTTAAATTTTTATTTTCACATTAAGTAAAAACTCTTTACTTGTGTGGGGTAATGTTCTTTAAGTATTAATTAACCAAAGTCAAGACTATGAAACCATTGCATAGAGGACATTGGGGGCTGAAGAGGTGAAAACTAATTGAAATATAGAACATATCTTTTTAACAAATACAGGAATATTATTAATGCCTTGGTTTTTAAATCCATCTACTTTTCCACTTACTATTATGCCTCAATCCTTCTTGTGTGTGGAAAATAAAACTACTGACTCTTAGTTACCAGAGAAAAGATGACTCATCCGTAAGCACTAAGTTCTGTTGCGAGCACAGCTTAGTCGGCGTGGTTAGTGTTTGCTGCCCCCATCTTGGGGAAAGTCTGCTAGTGCAGAATGTGGTAAAGTCCTGGATCTTTCCCTGATTTGATGGGTGACACGATATGAAGTTATCTCATTAGTTTGTGTCATCTCCCATGGGTGTTCTAAGACCATTGAAAACCTTCATGCCTCACAAGGAAATGCGAAGTAAATGCTACCAGTGCGGAGAAGATGGAGGAGAAAGAGAAAGAAAATGGTGTCTAACTACTTGGAAAACAGATGGTTGCAGGAAAATATCAAAATATCTGTAGAAGGTGAGGATTTGTAAGGTGGACAGAGCTGAAGATTGACCTGTGGGTTTCTTGTCTGGAGAACTTAAGCATATTTGGTTAGTTGGCAAGCAAGTGCTCGACAAGTGCATTTCACGGGCCAGATTGTTAACAAGATTTCTGACTTAGTTCTGAAACCTATTTCTGCATCCGTGAAGTCAATCTCTATTCTTATAGAAGTTTAAGGATTTTAAGTATTCTCATTCATTATTCAAGGAAGATTAACCAGATAGGCATGGGATTGATTTATTTGTTCAAAGACATTAATGTGTGCTCTGAATCATTGTTTTGTATGGACACTTATGGAACAAATGCAATAAACCAGAACAGTTAAAGGGGAAATTAAGATTTCTTGAGAGTTAAGTTCAAGTTGTAAAATATGGTGAGCAAAAGCAGTCTTGACCCTATTTTCTGATCCAGTGAAAGCAGAGAGACTGGGAGGGGTGAAGGAAAAAAGCAAATACATCATGAAAGACCATAGAGCCTGGGTTGATTATACTTTTCATTAATTGGGTGACCTTGTTTATGACTCAGTTTCCTTTAAAATGGGAGTAAAAATTTGTGCCACATACAGTAGGGAAATGAAAATGAGATAATGTGTTTATAGTAACATAAATTAAGGATTGTTTCAGTGTTCATGGTTATTTTACTAAAGCAGTTTATTTATAGTTGTTCCGTTTCCTAATTTTTTGTAGAAAATCCTGATAAGCGGCTCCCAAGACAATCTAGAAAGATAATATCTCCACTAGATGTAGATTCTTGTTATTCTCTATGGCCATGAATACAGACTCTTGGCAATTTTGTGACTTTTTTTCCCTTTTTCTTTTAAAGTCCAGGTGTTTCCATCAGCAGCAGGTTTAGATTGCATTTTATTATCATTTTATTAACTGGATATTCCAGAAAAAGAGGTGTTTAGTACTTTGAAGTGAATTAAGATTCTCTTAGGGAGTGCAGCACTGTGGCACAGTGGATTAAAGCCCTAGCCTGCAGTGCTGGCATCCCATTTGGCTACCTGTTCAAGTCTACTTCCAATCAGCTCCCTGCTAATGCACCTGGGAAAGCAGCAGAGGATGGCCCAAGTCCTTGGGCCCTTTCACGCATGCGGGAGACCCAGAAGAAGCTCCTCACCTCTGATCAGCTCAGCTCTACTGTTGCAACCATTTGGAGAGTATACCAGTGGTAGAAAGATTCTCTTTCTCCCCCCTCCCCCTCTCGCCGTCTCTCTGTCTGTCTCAGTAACTCTGTTTTTCAAGTAAATAAAAAATTTAAAAAAAAAATAAGGCCGGTGCCATGGCTCAATAGGCTAATCCTCCGCCTGCGGCGCTGGCACACCAGGTTCTAGTCCCAGTCGCTCCTCTTCCTGTCCAGCTCTCTGCTGTGCCCTGGGAGTGCAGTGGAGGATGGCCCAAGTCCTTGGGCCCTGCACCCGCATGGAGACCAGGAGAAGCACCTGGCTCCTGCCTTCGGATCAGCGCAGTACACCGGCCACAGCAGTCATTGAGGGGTGAATCAACGGAAAAGGAAAACCTTTCTCTCTGCCTCTTTCTCTCTCACTGTCCACTCTGCCTGTCAAAAAAATAATAAAAATAAATAATAAAAAAATTATCTTAGGACAAGATAGCAGCCAGCAGAGGTAGTAGTAGAAAGCTGAACTTTGAAATGTATATGTGGTCCTCTTTCTATATCCAGGGTGGTGGTGGGGTGGTGGATCCAGGACTTCCTGTGGCTACCAAAATCTGTGGATGCTTAAATCCCTTGGCATAGTATTTTTTTAAAGATTTATTTATTTATTTGAAGGGCAGAGTTACAGAGAGGCAGAGAGAGAGAGAAAGAGATAGGTATTCAATCCTCTGGTTCACTCCCCAAATGGCTGCAATGGATCAGCTTTGGCTGATCCAAAGCCAGTAGCCTGGAGCTTCTTCTGAGTCTCCCACATGGGTACAGGGACCCAAGCATTTGGACCATCTTCCACTGTCTTCTCAGGCCATAGCAGAGAGCTGGATCTGAAGTAGAGCAGCCTGGACTTGAACTGGCGCCCATATGGGATGCTGGCACTGCAGGTGGCAGCACTACCTACTATGCCACAACACCAGCCCTGGTGTAGTATTTTTGCTGAACCTATATACATCCTCCTATGTATTTAAATCATCTCTAGATTACTTATAATACCTAATACAATGTAAATATTTTGTAAATCGTTATACCATATTGTTTAGTGAATAATGACAAGGAGAAAAAAATCTGTATGTGTTCAGTACAGACATGATTTTTTTTTTCTGAATGTTTCCAGCTACAGTTGGTTGAAACCACAGATGTGGAAACTGCAGATCAGAGGGCTGACTGTAATGTGTTCTTATGAAATGTGTCATGTCTAAAATGTTATACAGTATTTCTGTGATGCTGTCCAGAGTATTTTTACATGTATTGTGTGCCGGCCTGCGGCACGACGAACTGGGTCTTCCTGAAACAGAGAGTGGGAATGCGGGGACAAGGACGCAAAGAATGGAGCCAAGACAAGTCCTGATCAAGGCTCGTTTATTGAATAAATGCAGTAGTATTTAAACATGACCAGTTGTTTACAAGGAGGAGCACAAAAGATTTACATATCAAAACGGCTCTTAAGGTTACAATAAAAACACTTAGGTGATAAATGAAGGTTACAGGTGTGGCTGATTATTTGTATCATCTCTTGTGAAAGGTTTAGGTTCCTCCTGCCTTTTCCCGGAATCTCCCCTAGCCTAATTGTCTGTGCCGGGGAAGTCTCCATTCATATGTTTAAGTGTAAACAAAGGGAGCGATTATCTGTGGCTGCCCACATTTCCCCCTTTTTTATTTTTTGAGGCATTGTTCCTGTCTTAGGTTGCCCGTGTCTCTTCTTGTCCTTACCCGTCATTGGATACCCCAGACATTCTCTGAGGCTCCTGTCTTAGGTTGGTACAAGGAGACCGAGTCTTACCCGTCATTGGAATTCAATGCCATCTTTTTTTGGCTCGGGGGGTAAAGCTTGTGGACGCAACTTTAAAATCTCAGACCAAATGGCAGCAAATGTCACAGAGAGGCATTGGAATATACAAGGAAGGCACAGATAAAAGGGCAGGAGACAGAGAAGGAGGAATTGACCATAAGAGTTACTTTAACAGTTTTGACCAATACATCAACGAGGCCTCTTTTCCAGATTTGATAAAGGTATACCGGAGTCTGTCAAGGTGACCAGTTTTGATACGGTAAAGTCAGTATTCTCCCTTTTCGATTGATCAGTCATATTAAGCCGTTGATTTTCAACTTTATCTCTCCCAATACGGAATAAGTTTTGATTGTTCCTTACCCATAGTACGAATTCTGTTGTTTTAATTCCGTTATCATAAGTGCATGAACAATTTTGAACTACTGGTGCGCACCAAGAGTCCATGGCCTAGGCTTAGTTTGATGTGAGCCGGCAAGCTTCATTCATCTTCAGGGGGATCCCGATCATCAATGTTATCATAATGAAGATGGAGGGGTTGCTTCGTGACATTGTCTGTTTGCCGCACAAGTCGCTCAGGTAACCATCGTACTTCATTGTCTTTTTGCGAGAAAATAGAAACATGTCCACGTCCCCATATTAAAACAGGGTCAGGTCCATACCATTGAGCAGTTAGAGGGTCTTTCCACTTCACATAGACTTGTTGTCTTTTGGTTTCAGGATGCCAGTGACGATCAGCTGCAGTTTTCCCTTGATTATCCAATATTAAAAAATTTAAGATGAAAAGAGCATGTGATAGCCATTTTTGTGGGGAATGTGCCATGGTCCCGTATTCCCCCTTTTTTATTTTTTGTAAATAATTTTTTAATGTGGCATGTGCACGTTCCACAATACCTTGTCCCTGGGGATTATAAGGAATCCCGGTGATATGAGAGATGTGGAAGTTAGCACAGAAGCGCTTAAAAGAGTTGGAAGTATATGCTGGGCCATTATCAGTTTTTATCTGTATGGGGGTTCCTAGAACAGCAAAGGTCTGAAGGCAATGAGAGATGACATGTTTGGCAGCCTCGCCGGATTGTGGGGTGGCAAAAACAAAACCTGAGCATGTATCTAAAGAAACATGTATGTATTTTAGTTTACCAAATTCAGGAAAATGGGTAACATCCATCTGCCAAAGCTGATTAGGCGTAAAACCTCTAGGATTCACACCATAATGAGGGACTGGGAGAAATGTGACACAGGAAGGGCAGGATTTTACAATTTGCCTTGCCTGTTCCCGGGTGATTCCATATCTTAATCGTAAGGTTTGGGCATTAAGGTGATGCAAATCATGACCATGGGATGCTGCTTCTATAGAATAGACGCGTAAAATATTGTCAGCAAGTCTATTGCCATCATGTAAAGGACCAGGCAGGTCAGAGTGGGCACGAACGTGGCCAATGTAGAACGGCTGCGTCCGCTCACGGATTAAGGATTGAATATGAATAA
The DNA here is from genome assembly GCF_964237555.1 of Oryctolagus cuniculus. Classification (NCBI taxonomy): domain Eukaryota; kingdom Metazoa; phylum Chordata; class Mammalia; order Lagomorpha; family Leporidae; genus Oryctolagus; species Oryctolagus cuniculus. The sequence goes on from NC_091452.1 coordinate 16,044,687, forward strand.
ATAGTGGGGTAGCCTGAGAAACAGAGGAAAATATAGAACAAGTCTCCAATAGTGGTACAGAATAGAAAACATATTTACTATCAGTATAAATATTAACGGGAGTATGCGCTGTAATCTGCAATGCCATGGCAACAGCAGCCAATTCTACCAGTTGTGGAGAAGAAAAAGGAGTAGAGAAGGAAATAGTACGTTTGTCATAAACAATAGCAGCCTTTCCTTGTTTAGATCCGTCAGTGAAAACGAGAGAGGCTGAAGGCAGGGGGTTGAACCTAGTGACCTTAGGAAAAATGCAAGCATGAGATTGAAAGAATTGTACAAGCTTGTTAGCAGGATAAGAATTTGAGGTCTGGCCAGAGTAATGAGCCAGGGCCAGTGGCCAGTCATCAGTAAAGGAGAGAAGCCAAGAAACCTGTTGACCAGTATAAGGAAGACATATAACATTAGGTTCAGATCCAAAATTTTTTCTGGACTCTAATCGTCCCTTAGAGATCAATTTAGCAACAGCCAAATAATAAGGAACAATTGATTTTTTAGAGGAATTATTTAAGTGAATCCAAAGCAGGGGAGCACCCTGCCAGAACAAACCCGTAGGTGAATAAGCAGTTGCTAATACTAAATAATACAAGGGCTTACTATAATCAAGGTAAGTAAGGAAATTTCTTTGTAAAGCATCTTGAACCTTTTGTAAAGCTAGTCGTGCCTCAGGAGTAAGTTCCCTGGGGGAAGTAGGATCGGGATCCCCCTTTAAGATATCAAAAAGCGGTTTTAAATCTCCAGTTGTTAAATGTAGGGTAGGCCGAATCCAATTTATATCCCCTAATAGTTTCTGAAAATCGTTTAAGGTTTTTAGGGTGTCTAATCGTAGAGTCACCTTCTGTGGGACAATTTTTCTAGGATACAGTTGATAACCAAGATAGTGATACGGATGATGCAATTGCACTTTATCTGGTGCTACTTGTAAACCATACTTATGTAATTGTTCCTTCATAATTGATAAACACAGGTGTATTTCAGATTCTTTTAGTCCAGCAAGCAATATATCGTCCATGTAATGAATTATGTAAAGAGAAGGGAATTGAGTTCGGACACTAGAAATCGCTGAAGAAACGAACTGTTGGCACAGGGTGGGGCTGTTGGCCATACCTTGGGGGAGGACTCGCCAGTGATACCTTCTCATAGGTTCTTTGAAATTAACGGAAGGCACACTGAAAGCAAATCGGCAACAATCGGCAGGATGGAGGGGGATCGAATAGAAACAATCTTTTAAATCAATGACAGCAATATATGAATTCTTTGGAATGGCTGAAGGGTTTGGTAACCCAGGCTGCAAAGGCCCCATAAGTTGCATAGTGGCATTAACCTTTCGGAGATCCTGCAGGAGTCTCCACTTTCCTGATTTTTTTCTGATCACAAAAATGGGGCTATTCCAGGGGGAAGTGGACGGGACAATATGTCCTGCCCGCAACTGTTCTTCAACCAGGGCTCGAGCAGCTACTATTTTTTCCTGCGTTAAAGGCCACTGCTCCGTCCATACAGGTTCATCAGTTAGCCAATGAATTTTGTCAGCATGGATGGCAGGTTGAGCAGTGGCCACTAAGGGTTTTTTATATTTGAAAGTTGGCTATCAGGCACCTCATGAGTAGGCCCAAAAGGCTTTATTTCATTGGGGCTACACAGTATTGCTCCTAATTGGGATAGGATGTCTCGTCCCCATAGATTGGTAGGCAAGCCCTTTAAAATATAAGGTTTAAAAATTCCGGTATGGCCAGCATCATCCTGCCATTTGATGAACTCGGCACTCTGTTCTAAGTCCTGACTCTGTCCTATCCCTCTCAGCTGAGTCATAGATGAATGCTTTTTCCAGTTTAATGGCCAATTGTTAGAGGCAATAACTGATACATCAGCTCCTGTGTCTAATAATCCTTTAAAGTTTTTTCCATTCAATTTCAATGCAATAATGGGGCGATCTTTTGTGATAGGCTCCAGCCAGAAAACATCTGAGGACCCAAAGCCTTTATTGCCCCTATAGGTAGCCTTATAGTTAGAATTATAGCTTAAGGGAAGCAAAATCAATTGTGCGATCCGTTGTCCTGGGGAAAGTGTTATTACAACATTATTAGCTTGGGCCATGATTTTTATCTCCCCCGAATAATCATTGTCAATGACACCAGGAAAAACCTGTAAACCTTTCATTGTTAAGCTACTGCGTCCCAAGAGTAATGCAAACATGCCCGGTGGTAGAGGCCCAAAAATTCCAGTAGGGAGGGCCTGTGGTCCCATATCCGGGGTTAATATCGTGTGCGTAGAGACGCTGAGGTCCAATCCGGCACTCCCTGGGGTTGCTCTCCAGAGGGTGCTAATGTCCCCTACTGGGGTTGTTGGGGGAGGAAAGTCATGGCCCCATGGATTTGTTGCGGGGCCTGGGGCTGGCCCCTCCTCTCGTTTCCCGAAATATTATTAACTAAGGAATTTCCATCTTTATCTGTCCTTGAACGGCATTCTTTTGCCCAATGCCTTCCCCGTTTACATTTGGGACATAAAGAAGGGGGAATGCTCCTATTTTTATTGTTACCTGAAGTATCGTTTTGTGGGCAGTTCTTTCGCAAATGACCTCTATTTCCACATTTGAAACATTCCTTCTTATTCATTTCTGCCCTTTGAGCTGACTCTTTTAAGGAAATTCCTTGTAAAGCCGCAGCCATAGCCAAACCCTTTGAATAAGAGGGGCCAATATCTGCACATATCTTAATATATCCATCCAAATCAGTTTTCTTTCTGTAAGGACGAAGTGCCTGCTGACAGGGAGTGTTAGCATTTTCAAATGCTAATTGAGTGACAAAAGGTATACCAGCCTCAGGGTCTCCGAATACCCTCCCTGCTATCTGTATTAATCTATTAACAAAATCAGCATAAGGCTCATCTGGTCCTTGAATAGTCTTAGACAAGGACTCACCAATTTTTGCTCCTTTAGATGGCAATATATTCCAAGCACGCCTGGCCGCAGCAGCAGTTTGTTGGAAAACTGCGATGGGTTGAACCATTTGTCTTTTAAGGTCTTCGAATTCACCTTCTCCCGACAGCATATCAGCATTCCAATCCGGATTTCCCCCCTGGATATTTAACTTAGCGGTGCGGCGGCATTGGTCAACAAACTCTGCTTTCCATAATAAAAAATCGCCTCCAGAGAGGCAAGCTTGAGCTATTGTTTTCCAATCAACTGGTGCTAGAGTAGTTTGAGACAGACTATCCAACAGAGTTTTCGTATAGGGAGCAGTAGGCCCATATGCATCACAAGCAGATTTTAAATCTTTTAATATTTTAAAAGGCACTGGATGGTGACGGCGCATTTCCTGGCCGCCCTCTGTATATATTTCCACTGGAAAAGCATCAAAAAAGATTTCGGCTCCCTCCCTGCCTTGCTCTGCGGCTTCCCTAAGAGTCTGGGCAACACTCTTTTCAGGATATATGATGCTCTTTATTTTAGTTTGGCAAATATTCCCCTTTTTTAGAAAGTAATAATCTTTATCACCATTATCTTTTTTAAAGGATTCAAAAGGAGGAGCGGAGGGAACAACCTTTTCCATGGAAATAGTGGATCGGCAGGATCGATTATCCTCACCATCACTGCTTCTAGCTTCCTCAATTTTCTCATGTAGGAAGTCAAGAGCTCCTCTCAGCAAGGTTTTATCTCTTTGTTGATTTAAGGTATCCTTTACTAATGACCATAGGGAGAAAGTTAACAAGGGTAATGAGTCAGCTCCATGTTCTTGTAAATAAGAATTAAGTTCTTCTCCAAGTTCCTCCCAATGTGCCTCATCTACAAGGCCTTCTTCAATAAACCAAGGACATACAATCTCTATGGTTTCTATAAATTGCTCTATTACTTTCTTTTTTAACCCGATTCCTTGCGTCTGCAATAATGCCTTCACTGCCTTTACTACTGGGGGTTTTCCCGATGCTTGTCCCATAATGCCTGCTCAAAATAAATCTCCACAATTTTGGTGTCGGGTACTCACCACAAATTGTATACCTCTATAGTCGCGACTCCGTGAATCCAGGTTCCTCACTGCTTCTCTAATTCTCAGGTCCCTGTTCGGGCGCCATTTGTGCCGGCCTGCGGCACGACGAACTGGGTCTTCCTGAAACAGAGAGTGGGAATGCGGGGACAAGGACGCAAAGAATGGAGCCAAGACAAGTCCTGATCAAGGCTCGTTTATTGAATAAATGCAGTAGTATTTAAACATGACCAGTTGTTTACAAGGAGGAGCACAAAAGATTTACATATCAAAACGGCTCTTAAGGTTACAATAAAAACACTTAGGTGATAAATGAAGGTTACAGGTGTGGCTGATTATTTGTATCATCTCTTGTGAAAGGTTTAGGTTCCTCCTGCCTTTTCCCGGAATCTCCCCTAGCCTAATTGTCTGTGCCGGGGAAGTCTCCATTCATATGTTTAAGTGTAAACAAAGGGAGCGATTATCTGTGGCTGCCCACAGTATTGCTTTTGGCTGCCATGGCCTCCAGCTTTCTTTTTTTTTTTTTAAATAATGTAGCAGCCTTATTGAGCTATAATTCACATACCATAGTGTTTGTCTTTTTTAAAACACTTCCTAAAATTTGAGACAGAGAGCTCCCGTTTGCTGGATCAGTCCCCAAATGCTTGCAACAGCCAGGGCTAGGCCAGGCTTGGACTAGGAGCCAAAAATTCAAACCAGATCTCTTATGTGGGTGACAGGGACCCAAGTATTGAACCATCATCTGCTGCTTTCCAAGATCTGCATTAGCAGGAAGTTGGAGTCAGTCAGGAGCTGGGAATCAAACCCAGACACTTTGATATGGGATGCAGGTGTCTTAACTGCTAGGCCAAACGTCTACTCCAAATCTACCTTTTAAAAGTCTACAGTGCCAGTGCCGCGGCTCACTAGGCTAATCCTCCACTTTGCGGCGCCGGCACACCGGGTTCTAGTCCCGGTCGGGGCGCCGGATTCTGTCCCGGTTGCCCCTCTTCCAGGCCAGCCCTCTGCTGTGGCCAGGGAGTGCAGTGGAGGATGGCCCAAGTGCTTGGGCCCTGCACCCCATGGAAGACCAGGGTAAGTACCTGGCTCCTGCCATTGGATCAGCGCCGTGTGCCGGCCGCAGTGCGCCAGCCGCAGCGGCCATTGGAGGGTGAACCAATGGCAAAAGGAAGACCTTTCTCTCTGTCTCTCTCTCACTGTCCACTCTGCCTGTAAAAAAAAAAAAAAGTCTACAGTGTGGTGTTTTGGGTTTTTTTTTTTAACTATATATTTTTTACTATATTTACCAAGTGGTGCAACTACTATCACTGTTCAATTAAAGAAGATTTTATACATATCCCAAAAGAAAGCTTGTGCCTATTAGTAGTAATCCCTCATTCCTTGTCATCCTAATCTCTATACCCTAAACACTGGGAACCATTAATCTGTTTCTGTGGGTTTGCCTGCTCTGAACATCACTTACAAGTGAGGTCAATCATGGCTTCTATCACTTAATGTTTGCAAGGCTTATCCATGCTGTAATGTGTTTCAGTACTTCATGAAGAGTCTTCCATTTATATGTACATAAACCTTTTGTTCACAAATCAGGTGACTGGTATTTAGGTTGTTTCCATATTTGAGCTAATGTGACTAATAAGACTGCCATAAACATTGATGTGCAAGTTTTTTTGTGAGCTAAGTACTTTCAGTTCTAAAATAGGATGCTGTGAGCCTAAGTATTTCATGAGCTTCTGGATCATTGTTAAGATGAAGGAAGAGTTGGGGATTGTTCTCATTTTACGCTTGGAAAAACTTGAGGGACAGAAAGGTCCATATCTCAAGTATCTTCCAGCTCAAGACTGACTGCTTCTACTGCTTTCCCAGACATGTTAGCAGAGAGCTGGATCATAAGTAGAGCAGCCAGGACACCAACTGGCTGGCATTGCAGGCAGCTTGACCCACAGTTCTGGCCTCTCAGTTTCAGATTTTTTTTTTTTTTTTTTTTGATCATCAAAAAAAAAGAGAGAGAGATTTTTTTAAAGCAGCAGTTAAGATCAAAGGCTTTGGAGCCAGGTAACCCTGGGATCAAATACCAACTCTGCTACTAGCAGATTGAACATGGGAAAAGTACATGAACCTGGGAAATCATTTGACCTTTTTTAAGCCCTACCTTCCGCTGTATTATGAAAACAGCTGTTACTACTAGTACCTGATAGTGTTATGAGGACTAAATGAGATAATGCATGTAAAGCTCTAACAACCACAATGTCTATCGTATAATAAGTGCTTGAAAAACAGTAGCCATCATTATAATTATGTCTGTGTCCTATAGATGAGATTTATTAAACTGATCAAACTGACATATCCTCAGACCCAGCAAGTAAAAAAAAAAAAAATTCCAAAAATTCGTGTGAGCTTTGCACACGAGTGACTTGTTAGTTTTAATATATCAGTATGTATAGTGTTTTGTTTAGTAGTTAAAGCTGTACTCAGAAATATTTATGTAGAACTGATCCTCCTAGGAATTGAGTCAGGTTTGCTGTTGCACCCAGTATCCCCCTGATGCTGTTGCATATACCTTAGGGATATCTATTTGTTTGTTTTATTAAAATGCTCTCTAAGTTCTCTTCAAAAGATTCTGTATTTTTTTTTAACTCAGACTGACATATTTGGAGAAAATAATTCACTTTCTAAAATTAAAAAGTAACACCAGGGTGGCATTGACAATGGGGTTTAATGGGACTTCTTAGACACTTATTTTAACTATACTGGAGTGGGAAAAAAATACAATGGGACGTGCTTTCCAGAAAAGAAGAAAGACACAGTCCATCTTTGTCACCCAAGGTGAGTCTCTCCAATGTAAGACTTGGAGTAGGGATTTGTGATGATCCTTCTGCTACATAATACATCAACCTCCAGATTGTTCCTTCCCAGTAGCCTCAGCAAAGATGAGCGTCCTGATCAATGTGAGAGTCCTGCAGTGGTTCTTCACTGATGGAACTTGCCGCAACCATACTTGTGTAAAACGTTTTAGGCCTACTTACACATCAGAAAGCCAGAGCAGTGAATTGAATAAGGTAGAAACAGTCTTGTTCGAATTAATAATCATATCAGCAACAGTAAGCCTTTTTTAAATTTTTTTTAAATATTTAATTGAAAGGCAGAGAGAGAGACAGACAGACCCAGGGCAAGATGCAGTCCCCAAATGGCTGTAATGGCTAGTGCTGGTCCAGGCCCAAACCAGGAGCCCAGAACTCTGTCCTGGTCTCCCACATGGGAAGCAGGGACCCAAGTACTTGGGCCATGTTCAGCTGCCTTTCCAGGTGTGTAAGCAGGGAGCTGGATTGGAAACTGAGCAGCCGAGACTTGGACAGGCACTACAGTATGGGATACTGGCTTCACAGGTGATGGTTTAACCCACTGCACCACTACTCCAGCCCCAGTAGCAAGTTTTTGTTTTCAAAGACTGATGCATTTATTTGGAAGTCAGAGTTAGAGATGGAGAGAGAGCTTCCATCTACTGGTTCACTTCCCAAATGTCTGTAATGGCCAGGGCCGGACCAGGTGGAAGGCAGGAGCTTCATCTGGGTCTCCCATATGGGTTGCCAGAGCCCAAGCACTTCAGCCATCTTCCATTGCTTTTTCCAGATTATTAGTGGGGAGCTGGATTGCAAGAGCAGCTAGTACATGAACTGGTGCCCATTTGGGATGCTGGCATCACAGGCAGTGAGTTAACCCACTAACACCATAATGTTAGCCCAGAGCAAGTTTCTTACATAACCTTTTCAGTCATCAGAAGCAATTCTAGTAAGATACTATTTTTTTTTTTTCTCACTTTCACTAAAGTCTTCACTGGCAGACTTCTTCAGGACTGTCTCTCTTTCCTTTTTGCCGTTGGTTCACCCTCCAGTGGCCGCCGCAGCCTGTGCGCTGTGGCCGGCGCACCGTGCTGATCTGATGGCAGGAGCCAGGTGCTTCTCCTGGTCTCCCATGGGGTGCAGGGCCCAAGCACTTGGGCTATCCTCCACTGCACTCCCTGGCCACAGCAGAGAGCTGGCCTAGAAGAGGGGCAACCGGGAAAGAATCTGGCGCCCCGACCGGGACTAGAACCCGGTGTGCCAGCGCCGCAAGGCAGAGGATTAGCCTAGTGAGCCGCGGCGCCGGCCAGTAAGATACTATTTTCAAAATGATTCTTAGTGTTTGAACTGTCAGTAAAAGGTAAAAGAAGGCATTTTCACAGCTTTAATAAAATACTGTCCACATATTCTTGGGGACACCGGGGTCAGAAAAGCAACTGTTCATCAAGGAATAGGAGAAACAATTGATTTCTTCCAGAGAATGAAATTTAAAATTGCTTACAGACACCTGATCCAGCATTTCCATTAAGATAACTTAATAGTTACCTCAGTTATTAGATTGGCTGTGGTAGCATTGCGATGCTTGTGATCAGCTAGGCTTCATTTTACTTTATAAAGATCGCAAAATACAAGAATAATGATGCTGGCAGTTCAGATGTGCCAAAGAGGAGCTGTAAAGTGCATCCTTAACCATCATCTCATGGGGCTGGTATGGGGGTGTAGTAGGTAAAGCTGCCACCAGCAACACCAGCATCTCATAAGGGCACTGGTTCATGGGCTGCTCCACTTCTGTTCCAGCTCCCTGCTAATGGCCTGGGAAAAGCAGCAGAAGATGGCTTAAGTTCTTGGGGCTCCTGCCCCCTATGTGCAGGCCTAGATGAAGTGCCTAGCTTCAGCTTGGCAATTGCAGCCATCTAGGGGGTGAATCAGTGGATGGAAGATCTCTCTCTCTCCCTCTCTCTCCCTCTCTCTCCCTCCCTCTCCCTCCCTCTCCCTCCCTCTCCCTCTCTCTCCCTCTCTCTCCCTCCCTCTCCCTCTCTCTCCCTCTCCCCCTCCCCCTCCCCCTCCCCCTCTCCCTCTCCCTCTCTCTCTCTCTCTCTCTCTCCCTCTCTCCCCCTGACTCTCTGTGACTATGACCTTCACATCTTTAAATATTCTCTCACGTCATCACAGGAGGAAAGATGAGTATAGTACAGTAGTACAAGGTGGTATTTTTAGAGAGAAAGGCCATGTTGATAAGTTTAACTATTATATTGTTATAATCATCCTAATTTATTAGTTATTGTTATTTTCTTACTGTGCCTAATTTATAAATTTTACCATAGGTGTGTTTCATATCCCCAGTGGATAAGGGGGGGACAGTTGTGCTGTATGGTCTGTAGTCAGTTCCTGAGTGACTTACCCTGTAGTCTTCTCACCTTGCATATGGATTTGGAAATGAACATTTCATCTTTTACAAAAGAACTCTTTCCTCATGGGAGAGTTGGCTATTATTTGGGTATGAATATCACTATGGCTTCCCCACTTCCTGGGAGCATACATGTACTCTGGACAAAAGAAATCCTGTCTCCAACTACAGTGTTGTCTTACCCATTCGTTTTCTTTTTTAAGATTTATTTATTTATTTGGAAGGCAGAGAGAGAGAGATAGGTCTTCCATTTGCCGGCTCACTCCCCAGATGGCCACAACAGCCAGAGCCACACCAATCCAAAACCAGAAACCTGGAGCTTCTTCCGGGTCTCCCATGTGGGTGCAGGGTACAGTTGCCCAAGGACTTGAGCCATGTTCTACTACTTTCCTAGTCCATAGCAGAGAGCTGGATCGGAAGAAGAGCAGCCAGGACTCAAACCGTCGCCCATATGGGATGCCAACACTGCAGGTGATGGCTTTACTCACTACACCACAGTGCCGGCCTCTTATCCATTCTTACAGAGCAGAATTGTCTGTTGGATGGAGGAGTAAGCAGCTGGAGAGTCCCCTTTGGGAAGCTAAATGGTGAGTGCTTTTGAACAGAGCCTCATCCAGCAGCTGTAGTTGTTCCCTGTGCAGCCCTGATGGCTTTTTTACGTAATAAAACACTTGAGAGTTTGCCTTAAAATTATTATTCTCATTTATTTAGGCACTGAGATAAATTCCTTTTGATTCTGCTTTCTTAGGGTATTTTCTTTCCCTTGTGGGTCTACAGGTTTCTCTAACAAGTTCTGCCTGATTGTTCATATCCAGGAGTGTGGTCTTGTGCCTAGTCACTATCACTTTGGCCTGTACTCTCTGTGCCAACACAAGAAACTGTATTTGAGGCAATATACAAAAAGGGCTGTTCCAAAGGCTGAGTATGGCCAAAAAGAGTTACATTTTATAGTCACTGAGAGAGGGAGAGGGATGAATGCTATTTGGCAGGAAGCTAGGCCTAGGTCCAAGACCGGGAGAACCAGAGACTGCATTTTAAAGCACTCGGGCCTAGACTCAGAAGTACCTGAGGAATAGTCTGAAGATCGGTGAGGGAGGGCTGAAAATGGAGAACCGAGAGCCACTGTAGTTCATGTGAGGCCAGGCAGTTTGAAGTCTGCCTGAGAAGTTGGCACCCAGAGGTGGTCTTTTTGTGAATTTTGGTTTATTGGCCAGAATAGGGGTGACTTCCTAAGGAACTGAGCTTTATTGACCATCCTTCAGTAGAAATTTGGGAATTCTAATTCTGCCTCTATCCTAAGTTTCTTATGTTTTCTAGATTTTTGCACTTAAATATATACGTGTGTGTGTGTGTGTATCATTTTTTTCTGATGACAAAAAACTAGTGTTCACTATAATGTTCTTCACTGAAACAATATAGAAATGTTTAATATAAACATTAAAAATCTCTCAAGACCATCTCCCACAGAAAGACTAATGGCTGTTTGGTGTTAATTTTTTGTATTTTTTTAATAAATGACACATATATACATATGTGCATAATTTTTCTATTTTCACTTTTTTTTTTTGGACAGGCAGAGTTAGACAGTGAGAGAGAGAGAGACAGAGAGACAGAGAGAAAGGTCTTCCTTCCGTTGGTTCACCTCACAAATGGCCGCTACGACCGGTGTGCTGCACCCATCCAAAGCCAGGAGCCAGGTGCTTTTTCCTGGTCTCCCATGCGGGTGCAGGGCCCAAGCACTTGGGCCATCCTCCACTGCCCTCCCAGGCCACAGCAGAGAGCTGGACTGGAAGAGGAGCAACTGGGACAGAATCTGGCACCCCAACTGGGACTAGAACCTGGGGTACCACCACTGTAGGCGGAGGATTAGCCAAGTGAGCCGCGGCACCAGCCTATTTTCACTTTCATTTAAACAGAATGGCTTGAATTTTTTTCACTTGTTATATCTTGGACTATTTTTGTATTTCCAGAAGTTCCATAAAGTACAGTTGGTTGCTACACAGGGTAACCAGTTCCTATTGAAGGGCTTACAGTGTTCTAGTGTTATAAACACTGCTGCCTTAAACATCCTTGTTCATGTATCTTTGCACTCTTATATTAGCATTTTTCTCTAAGATTCCTATAAACAGGATGGCTAGGTCAAAAGGTAGATGCATTTAAACTTGTTAATAGGTATTATATTGCCTTCCAAGAATGTTTTCAAGGTCTCTATTCTCCCTAACATCTGTCTGTATTAAGACTGAAAAACCTCTCATTCTTCATGCATGCGTAGTATAAGTGTAAAGAAAACAGGTAACTCTTGTTACAGAGGCCAGGATGATGATTACCTGAGGAGTCTGGGGAATGAATGTGCAGGGGGTGGTTTTCTTCAGGGAATGGAAATTGGGGAGGAGGCCTCTGGAAAGCTGGCAGCATTCTACTTCTTGACCTTGATGGTAATTAGACAATTGCTTTATAATTATTTGTTAAACAATGCATGTTTTATGTATTTATATATTTCACACAAAAAAATCAGTTATTCATTCAACACATAACATGCACCTACTATCCATGGGTGCATTGTTCTGGATAACAGAGTGCAGTGAATAAAGTAAATTCCCTGTCTTGAAATGGTGCAGGAGGTTTGACAGTAAAGAAGGAAATAACATAAGTAAGCAAATCAGATAGTGATAGGTGCTGTGGAAAGAAAATAATAAAGCAGGAAAGGGGTGTGGGGGATGGTGGTTGTAAAAGCAGTTCATTTTCAGCAGAGTTGTCAGAAGCTTTAGGGAAGTGAAGTTTGAGCAGGATAAAAGCATGAAAGTGCAGGTGTTGTGGCACAGCAGGTTAAGCTGCTGCTTGGGATGCCCACAGCCTGTATCAGAGTGCCTGGTTCAAATCCTGGCTACTCCATTTCTTTTTTTTCTTTTTTTTTTTTTTTTTTTTGACAGGTAGAGTTATAGATAGAGAGACAGAGAAAGGTCTTCCTTCTGTTGGTTCACCCCTCAAATGGCCGCTACGGCTGGCGCTGCACTGATCGGAAACCAGGAGTCAGGTGCTTCTTTCTGGTCTCCCATGCTGGTGCAGGGGCCCAAGCACGTGGGCCATCCTCCACTGCCCTCCCCGGCCACGACAGAGAGCTGGACTGGAAGAGGAGCAACCAGGACCAGAACCTGGCGCCCCTATGGGATGCAGGCAGGGGATTAGCCAAGTGAGCCACAGCGCCGGGCCCGGTACTCCATTTCTGATCTAGCTTCCTGCTAATGCACATCCTGGGAGGCAGCAGATCATAACTCAAGTAAGAGTCCCTGCTCCCCGCTTGGGAGACCTGGATGAAATTCATTCCAGGCTCCCTCTGAGAGAGGGAGAGGGATGAACGCCATTCAGCAGGTAGCCAGGCTCAGCCCTGGCTGTTACAGGTTTTAGAGAGTGAATCAACAGTGTCTGTCTATCTCTCTCTACCCCCTCTCTACTTCTCTCCTCCCTCTCCCCCTCTCCCCCATCCCTCCTTCCCTCTCTTCTCCCTTTCTTCCCCCTCTCTCCCCTTCTCTCTCCCTCCCCCTTTCCCATTCTCTCCATCCCCCCTCCCATTCTCTCCCTCTCCCCCCTCCCCCCCTCCTTGCTTTCAAATAAACTTTTTAAAAGCATGAAAGTGCTCCTGCTGGGAATGAATGGAAAGAAGGCTGATGTGACTGGGGTGTAGTCAGCTTGGGAAGAAGGTGGGAGATGAGGGGCAGAGGGGGGTAGTCAGTGACCAAAACTTGTAGGACTTTGCTGTCTGTAGTGTAGAGTTGAGATTTTACTCAAGGTGCTAGGAAGCCAGTGATGTGATTTTGGCAGGGGAGCATCATGACCTGATGGTAACAGTTAGAAGATTGCTGCTGTGGAGGATGGATTGCAAGGGCAAGGCAGCAGTCGGAGACCTGTGTGAGGCCACTCTGCAGGTGGAGAGTAGCTGATAGCTTGTTATGGAGGTGCCGAGAGGGTTAGATTGGACATGTGCTTTGAAGGTAGAGCCACTAAGACTTGCTAATGGAATAAATGGGTGTAGGAAGGGGAATTAAGGAAAAAAAAATTAAAAATAACTCCTAGGTTTTTGTCTCAGGAATCTGCTGGAGGAGAAGTGTGACATTTTTGACTTGAGAAGCCAAAAACGAGAGGAGGGATAGAGGGAAGGTTTGGGAAATAGAATGAAATGTTGCTTTCTGTACCGTGAGGACTGTTAAGTTTGAGTTGTCTTTTAAGCATCGTTTCACAAGGTGGGACAACGAGAATTCTGTTGTATTGAGATGAACTTCCACAGCCATCCAAGCTCTCAGCACTTGATGCTGTCCTAGTGCTTTTCCTTAGATTGACACCTAAGAAGTTAGAGCTCCACCCCCACCCCCACCCCCACCCCCACCCCCCGACTCCCAACCCCAACCTTCATGTTCTTGGCTCCTTGAAGAGCCACTCTGCTGACTTCCTGTCTCTGAAATGAGATGTGTTGGAGGGGGTTGATGGAGACAGGGGCTTTGTCTGTTTCCTGCCTGTCTGGAGCTGTTTCTCAGCCTCTGTCTTACCCACATATAAAGAATCCAGTTTGTGGGGCTGGTGCTGTGGCATAGCGGGTAAAGCCGCCGCCTGCAGTGCCAGCATCCCATGTGGGTGCCAATTCAAGTCCCGGCTGCTCCTCTTCCATCCAGCTCTCTGCTATGGCCTTGGAAAGCAGAAGATAGCCCAAGTCCTTGGGCCCCTGAACCCACATGGGAGACCCAGAAGAAGCTCCTGGAGCCGGATCAACTCAGCTCTGTCCATTGGGGCCACCTGGGGAGTGAGCCAGCAGATGGAAGACCTCTCTCTGTGTAACTCTGCCTTTCAAATAATCTCTTAAAAAAATCCAGTTTATATAGCAGCCAAAGCTAATCTTTCCTAGAAAGACTCATTTTCCTCTGAAGAATAAACAGATTCCTGTTTATGGATGAGCAGCTCTGTACCTGGTACACTTCTTGAAGCAAATTTCTCCCAGGTTCCTCACTTAGGGTTCAAGGCCGAATGGCTGTGTCATGGCTGCATTGCCTCTGTTGGGTGACACATCGCCACCCTTCTTTCTAGGACATTGTACAGCAAACAACAGCTACTCATCAGAAGTAGCTTTAATTGTTCCTTTTAAAAAGAATTATTTATTTGAAACTCAGATCTTCCATCCAGTGGTTCACTGCCCAGATGGCTGCAGCTGCCAGAGTGGAGTCAGGCCAGAGTCAGGAGCTCCACTCGAGTCTCCCATGTGGGCGTAAGGCTCAAGCACTTGGGCCAGCTGCCACTGCTTTCCAGGTGCAGTAGCAAAGAACTGGATTGGAATTAGAGCAGCTGAGACCAACTGGCACCCATATAGGATGCCAGCATTGTAGGTGGCAGCTTTATCTACAAGCTTGCCCCTAATTGTTCCTTTTGACGTGGGGGACTGTGTTGGTTTTTTTCATTTACAGGTGTGGTAGAAAAAAAATGACAATTTTTAGTCATCTTATCCTTAGAAGAACTGACAAAAGATTATTTCCCAGGCCAAATAATAGTATCTTAAATTTCCAGAGGACAGTCACACCTGACTTCCTCTGGTTTCATTGGCCCCACGACAGAAGTAGTCATAATTATTTATTTGGCAGGTAAGAGTCTCTTGCTTCTGCCTGGCCCAGCCCTGGCTGTGGGTATTTGGGGAGTGAACCAGCAGAAGGAAGATCTCTGTGTGTATCTTTCTCTGTCTCTTTGCTTTTAAAATAAATAAAAGGGAGAAAAATGTTTAATGATGCTTGCCCAAGGTCTGGCATTGGTTACAGGTTAACCTCTGGCTTGAGAATTGGTCTTTGAACATCTTTGAGGACGGGTAGTGAATCAGAAGTAAAAACCTTTTCATGTGTTTTTCTTTCTCGTTGGTGTAGTTGATTTTTTACCTATTTGCTGGTGGCATTTTTTTAGATGCCACTTAACTTTATTTTAGTGTCAATGGGTTAAATAAATCCAAAGGTTTAGGATTCGTTTTTAGCAGTTTCTGTCTGTTAGATCAAGGGTGTGCTAAAAAGATGAAAAATTATGTTGAGAGGATCACTTCAGCTGAGGTGTAAAAGGGGCTGTTGCATATAGGAGCTCTTTTCTCGGAAGACAGCATTTCCACATTGGTGTTATTGCTAGTTAGTAGGTCAGCCCGTTACAGTGGTGATTGCCTATCCTCTCAGCATGTGGGTGTTTTTATTGCTAGTCTTGTGTTGATTATTTAAACCTGTTCTTATTTACCCAGCAATCTATACTTGATTCAAGTGCCTTCAGGTTAGCTGTGTTGGTTGCAACTGTATCTAGTTCTAGTTCTGATTTTCTTTATTGAATAGGAAAGTTTAAGGTTCTCCCATATGAAGGGGCTTCAAGTACTTCATGGAAAAATTGAGCTAGAAGAATGAACATTTTCTATAACTTTCTGAAACTTTCATGTTAAAGCTTAAGTTTTGGAGGTGGCAAGTCCCAAGATTCAAGTGAATTACTGGGGTGTCAGCCTTTTTTTGATATTGAAATCTGAATTTCCTCAGTCCCTGCAGACAACTTGTGTGTTGTGTTGGAGATGAAAATAGCTGAATAAGCTGTTCTGGCCTGATGTAGGGTGGTGTCCTCAAATGGATTGCAGGTAGCAGGAAGCCTGGAGTTTACAGGCAGAGAAAAAATTAATTAGCAGAAAATTACACTCTCTTTTGTTACCTATGCTAGCTAGCTTTTTTTTTTTCTGGCCCCTAAATATTGTTGCTTTGAAAAATAAAATATCAGTATTCAGTGAATAAACATAACCAGCAGAAGAGTATGTAATCCTTTGATGCTGATAACAACATCTCACTCTTGATCAGGTTCTGGGAAACAATTCAGTGTGCTATTTTATGATTTTTAGAACTACAAGAGTTTGGGCCAGTGATTTGTAAAATGTTCTGCAAATTTGTTTGTGTTTTTAAAACTTGCAACATTTTGAAAAACCGTGACTGAAATAGATATAGTGTAGTATAAACACCACTTTTTTTTTTAATTTGACAGAGTTAGACACAGAGAGAGAGACAGAGAGAAAGGTCTTCCTTCCGTTGGTTCACCCCCCAAATGGCCACCATGGCTGCTGCTGCGCTGATCTGAAGCCAGGAGCCAGGTGCTTCCTCCTGGTCTCCCACGTGGGTGCAGGGGCCCAAGCACTTGGGCCATCCTTCACTTCCTTTCCGGGCCACAGCAGAGAGCTGGACTGGAAGAGGAGCAACCAGGACTAGAACCCGGCACCCATATGGGATGCCAGCGCCGCAGGCGAAGGATTAACCAAGTGAGCCATGGCGCTGGCCCCTAAAACCACTTTTAAACAGAAGACACCATCAGTGCCTCTACTTGTGCTGGCCTGTGTGAGATACTGGGATTACAGATTCTTGCTCTTTTAACTAAGGAATGTTACCCATTGTGAGGGTGGCTGTCTAAAAACTCGTTGCGTTTGTAACTATTTCACTGAGTAAATAAAATCATTTTCAATATTTGAGAGCAAAACTAAATCCACAAAATATTAATACTGAGTAAGACTACCACTGTTCCCCTTATCTTCCTATTTCATGTGTTTTGAAAAGGCCTCATTCTTCTGAGTTTAGAAATTTTATACATTTAAATTTGTAAAATATTTTAATATTGATAAAAGATTATCTGCTCTGGGCTGGCGCCGCAGCTCAATAGGCTAATCCTCCACCTTGCGGCACCGGCACACCGGGTTCTAGTCCCGGTCAGGGCGGCGGATTCTGTCCTGGTTGCCCCTCTTCCAGGCCAGCTCTCTGCTGTGGCCAGGGAAGGCAGTGGAGGATGGCCTATGTCCTTGGGCCCTGCACCCCATGGGAGACCAGGAGAAGCACCTGGCTCCTGCCTTCGGATCACCACAGTGCGCCGGCCGCGGCGGCCATTGGAAGGTAAACCAACGGCAAAAGGAAGACCTTTCTCTCTGTCTCCCTGTCCACTCAGCCTGTCAAAAAAAAAAAAAAAAAAAAAAAAAAAAGATTATCTGCTCTGTTTATTGAGGCTTCTTAAAACATTTCACATGGAAAAGATTTGTGCCGCCAACAGAAAGCCCGCATGATTCTGAAATCATTGGTCCTGAGGAGCAGGTCTCAGACTTGCGTGCTTGGGAGCCCCGGTCTCCAAGCAGCACCTCAGGAAGCTGCCAGGAGGAACTGAAGGAGACATTAAGCTGGTGGACTGCTGTCCACTTCTTCATTTCCCCTTCATTCTGCTTGATATATGATTTGGAAAGAATTTTTCAGCTGTGTATTAAAGAAAAAATAATTTGCAAATCAGTAGTCTGTAACTAGTTAAGGAAGCTGAGCTGCAGGAAAGTTAAGTGACTTTCCCAAGTCTGCAGTCCCAGTTATTTGCGACTTCCAGCAGGGTTATTACTGGCTCAACAAGTAAAACAAGTCATCTCTTTTGGAAATAAATCATGCAGTATTGATTTTTAAAAGGGGGGGTCGGGGCTGGCACTGTGGCACAGTAGCTTAATCCTCCGCCTGTGGCACTGGCATCCCATATGGGCGCTGGTTCTAGTCCCAGCTGATCCTCTTCCAATCAAGCTCTCTGCTATGGCCTGGGAAAGCAGTAGAGGGTGGCCCAAGTCCATGGATCCCTGCACCCACCTGGGAGACTGGGAAGAACCACCTGGCTCCTGGCTTCAGACTGGCACAGCTCTGGCTGTTATGGCTATTTAGGGAGGGAACCAATGGAAGGAAGACCTTTCTCTCTGTCTCTGTCTGTAACTCTACCTCTCAAATAAATAAAATCTTTAAAAAAGTGGGTGTCAGCCAGCACCATGGCTCACTTGGCTAATCCTCCGCCTGCAGCACCAGCACGCCGGGTTCTAGTCCCAGTTGGGGCGCCCAGTTCTGTCCCGGTTGCTCCTCTTCCAGTCCAGCTCCCTGCTGTGGCCCGGGAAGGCAGTAGAGGATGGCCCAAGTCCTTGGGCCCTGCACCCACGTGGGAGATCCAGAAGAAAGCACCCAGCTCCTGGCTCCTGGCTCCTGGCTTCAGATTGGTGCAGCGCACTGGCTGTATTGGCCATTTGGGAGGTGAACCAATGGAAAGGAAGACCTTTCTCTCTGTCTCTCTCACTGTCTAACTCTGCCTGTCAAAAAAAGGGGGGGGGGTTCATATTCTTTATTTATAGAAGGATAATCCTAGTTATGGTTTTACCAGTTAACATTGAGTTGCTGTAATAGATAAATCTTCAGATTTTAGTAGCTTAACGGGAGTTAAAAACTGGTCTTCCTGATCAGGGAGTGACTGTCAGTTCAGGCAGTGATTCAGTGATGCTGCCATCTCTTTGCATCTTGTGACCCAGCCATCTTCAAGAGGTGCTGTCCAGGGTGATAGCAGAAGGGAAAGAGCCTTGCCTGGAAATGGCACGCATCAGAGCTCAGTCACAGGGCCACACTTAGTTATAGGAGAGGCTGGGCAATGTCGGCCCATATAGTGCCCAGGGGAAAGAGAGAGGTCAGTGAACAGCTGACCAGTCTGAACCCTAACAGTGTCAGGAGAGACTCCTGGACTTGACTTCTCCAACCTTCCATTTTCTGAAAGGGTTGAACTGGCCAGTTACTGAGTCCTTTGCAGTCCTGAATAGTTAAGATTCCAGGGCTGACATAGTTGTAACAGTGGCTCCCTTTTTTGTACGCATACACCATTCTACCCAAATAGAGAAGCTATTTGGTCTTTTTGTACTCAGGCAATATCCCTGATAATCACAGAGGTGAGTTAGTTCCTTTGACGTTGTAAGAAAAGGCAGCATCTTTGTCTGATTGCCTTGGAGTAGGATAGATCCATTCATGGTTATATGAGGTAGGGTGACAGTAACTTTTTTTGTTCTCCAAAGAAATCTTTCATTTAATGAGTACAAATTTCATAAATACAACTTTAGGAATATAGTGATTCTTCTCACTATACTGGCCCTCCCACCCCTCTCCCACCCCTCACCTCCCCCCATTCTCAGTCCCATTCTCCATTAAGATTCATTTTCAATTAACTATACCCAAAGGCCAACTCCATACTAAGATTTCAACAGTTTGCGCGCACGCACACACACACACACAGACACACACACACACACACTGAGAACAAGTTTTACAGTTAATTCTCGTAGTACAATTCATTGAGGACAGAAGTACTGCATGGGAAGTAAATAAGTGCACAGTGACTCCTGTTGTTAATTTAGCAATTAACACTCTTATGTATGACGTTGGTGACCACCCAAGGCTCTTGACATGAGCTGCCAAGGCTATGGAAGCCTTTTGAATACACAATCTCCATCAGTATTTAGACAAGGCCATAGCAAAGTGGAAGTTCTCTCCTTTCTTTCAGAGAAAAGTACATCCTTCTTTGGCCACTTTTTTCCACTGGGGTCTCACTCACAGAGATCCTTCATGTAGGATTTTTTTTTTTTTTTTTTTTTTTTTTTTTTTTTTGCCACAGTGTCTTGGCTATACATGCCTGAAATGCTCTCGGGCTTTTCAGCCAGACCAGAATTTCTTAATGGCTGATTCTGAGGTCAGAGTGCTGTTTAAAGCTATTTTCATTCTATGAGTCTGCTGTGTGGACTGCTTCCCATGTTGGAGCATTCTCTCCTTTTTAATTCTATTATTATCAGACCTTTGATCTTATTTATGTGATCACTTCAACACTCAATATGATCACTTTAACACTTAAGATGTTATTTTTACCACCCAGCTTAAATGGGATTAGAGGTACCATGGCAAGTTTTTAAACTGTACCCTTAGAAGTAAGTCCGTAGGTGGGGCCAGCGCTGTAGCACAGTAAGTTAATCCTCCACCTGCGGTGCCCGAATCCCATATGGGGGCCGGTTCGAGTCCCGGCTGCTCCTCTTACAATCAAGCTCTCTGCTATGGTCTGGGAAAGCAGTAGAAGATGTCCCAAGTGTTCAGTCCCCTGCACCCACATGGGAGACCCGGAAGAAGCTCCTGGCTTCAGATTAGCACAGCTCTAGCCATTGCGGCCATCTGGGGAGTGAACCAATGGAAGAAAGACCTTTCTCTCTGTCTCTCTCTCATAAAGAAAGAAAGAAAGAGAGAGAGAGAGAGAGAGAGGGAGGGAGAGGGAGGGAGGGAAGGAGGGAGGGATGTACGTAGAGCTATACAGTTTTACAGTTACAGCCTTCTCCTCCCTCTCTTATTCCCAGTCTTATTTTTTACTGAGATCTATTTTCAGTTGCCTTTGTACACATTTGATTAACTATGTTGAGTAAAGAGTTCAACAAATAGTATTAAGCAAAGAAAAAAAAAAACTGTTCGTCTACAGTCAAGACAAGAGCTGTTCAAGTCATTGCTTCTCAATGTCAATTTCACTTCTAAAGATTGCCTTTTAGGTGCTCAGTTAGTTATCACAGATCAGGGAGAACATACGATATTTATCCCTTTGAGACTGGCTTATTTCACTAAGCATGGTATTTTCCAGATTCATCCATTTTGTTGCAAATGATCAGATTTCATTTTTTTTTTACTACTGTATAGTATACCATAGTGTACATATCCCATAATTTCCTTTTTTTTTTTTTTTTTTGGCAGGCAGAGTGCATAGTGAGAGAGAGAGACACAGAGAAAGGTCTTCTTTGCTGTTGGTTCACCCTCCAATGGCCGCCATGGCCGGTGCTCTGGGGCTGGCGCACCACGCTGATCCGATGGCAGGAGCCAGGTGCTTTTCCTGGTCTCCCATGGGGTGCAGGGCCCAAGCACTTGGGCCATCCTCCACTGTACTCCCAGGCCACAGCAGAGAGCTGGCCTGGAAGAGGGGCAACCGGGACAGAATCCGGCGCCCCGACCAGGACTAGAACCCAGTGTGCCAGCGCCGCAAGGCAGAGGATTAGCCTAGTGAGCCTCGGTGCTGGCCTCCCATAATTTCTTTTTCTAGTCTTCAGTTGACGGGCATTTGGGTTGAGTCCATGTCTTAGCTATTGTGCATGGAGCAGCAATAAACACGGGGGTGCAGGTAACTCTCTTATTTGCTGATTTCATTTCCCTTGGGTAAATTCCCAGGAGTGAATGGCTGTGTCACATGGTAGGACTATATTCAGATTTCTGAGGTATCTCCATACTGTCTTCTATAGTGGTTTTACCAGTTTACATTCCCATCAGCAGTGGATTAGGATACCTTTTCCCCCACTTCCTCGCTAGCATTTGTTGTTCATTGATTTCTGTATGAAAGCCAATCTAACTGGGGTGAGGTGAAACCTCATTGTGGTTTTGATATATTTCCCTGACGGCTGGTGATCCAGAACATTTTTTCATGTGTCTGTTGGCCATTTGAATTTCCTCTTTTGAAAAATGTCTAAGTCCTTTGCCTATTTCTTGACTGGGTTGGTGGTTTTGTTGTTGTGGACAATAACTGAAAACAGATAAACCCTAAGATCTTGATGGCTTTACATGATAGAAATTTCTCATTCCTATGAAGCCCAGCATTCCTGTTTAACCATGAAAAAGAAAAAATAGCATGTTGTATGAATGGAAAGGGTTGACCTGGAAAACAGGAGACCTAGGTTATTCGAACCCACACTTTGTCACTAACTTTCTGACCTTGAGTAAATCTTTGCTCTGAGTCTAAGTAAAACAAGAAGGCTGAATTACATGATTCCTTCATTCTGTAAATGTCTGCTTCTGTGGGTGTGATCTCTGTCAGAAAGACAGTTCTTAGGGGGAAATTTCTCACATGATGCATATTGTGCCTAGTAGCTTTGTCGTGCTACCTTCTTTGCAAGCAAAACTCATCCTGTTCTAGAACCAGGGTTGGTTTCTCTTCTCACCTAAACTCATTGCTCTATATAACAAGCAATAGTGATTGAGATGATTGGTTGCACAACGGAATTAATTTTCCATTCCAGTCATGACACATAGGTGCTTTTCCTGCACAGAGTTGACAGTATGGAAAGTGAGGAGGTGTTTATGTGATTTTCCTGTTTAAAATTATGCATGATAGTACCAAGGTTTTGAGGTTGACATTTCTCAGCTCCCTACGAGTCAGGTTTTCCACATTGCCCTGGTGTGATTAGTTACATTCAGTGCTGCATGTTTGTCACTTGCAGAACTGGAAGAATTCCCCTTACAGACATATCTCGTCATCAGTTGCTAGGTTACAGATTTTTATATTGTCCCAGTCTGGTGATGTTGCTATGGATACCATTTATCCCTCTTCCTATGACACTGTTCTTGTCAGCCTCAGAGTAAAACGTAACTGTGATGTCAGATGTTTTAGCATATGTCTATTTTCCTTTCCTTTAATGATATAAGTAAACATATTGAGTTCATGTGTTCTAATATTATTTAAATTAAGGACAGGAAGTATTAGCTGAATTCTTGACACAGTCTGTTTCTTTATCCATTCTACAGAATTATGTAATATGAATATGAGACCTGCCATACTCCCCCCAGACCAGCGTGCTGCCTCCTTTGGGAGGGTTACACATGGAGTGTAATCACTGTCCTTGATGCTGCTCTCATCTGGGGGCTTTTGGAAATGAATGATCAGACTCTTAATTTATATAAACAATAAAGCCTTTGGTCCAGGTTTTTTTTTTTTTTTTAATTTAATGTCTGTAATTTAATGTTTGTTTTTTTTTCCTGTTAGGTTGTTAGATAATGTGAAAACAGGGACTATATCTTTCTACAGGTGTTTTATCCTGTAATGCTTAGTTCCACACATGTGGCAGGGATCCAGAAAAGGCATATTGATTTGTTCTGAAGACTGAAAGGATAGATAATTACTAATTTGACTTTAGATTTCTAGCATAATGTTTTAAGATGGTGAGGATCTATTCATGTTACAGTTGCTGAAGGCCCAGGCTAACCCATCTTGCCTGATTCTTATCTTGTCTGACCCTTTTCATCTCACAGTTAAATAAACAACTGAGGCCCAAGAGGATGTGACTCATCTGAGGTCACAGAGCCACTAAAGCTGTGGTTAATGCAAATGCATGGTATAAAAAAAGTCTTTGTAGAAAACAAGGTTTACAAATATTTGCAGTAAAACTTATTGTTTGCTTAAATTATAGTGTTCTGTTTTATTCACTTAACTAGCGGGCAGTCACATACATTATTAAAGAAGAACTTCAGTGTTCAACAGGAGCTCTTTGAAGAGCACACCAGTTATTTCAGGTCAAGTCAGAGCCTTGCAGTCTGACAGTTAAATATTTGACTTATTCCTCAAAAAACAAATTGAAATAGAACATAGCATAGCATAGCCAGCATAGCATAGGCCAGTCTTTCAAAATTGACATCCTGTTTGAAAACTGGCAGGATTTGAATGAAAAAGCCATTCTTTGCCATGATGTCACTTAGCTAAAGTGAAAGGAATTTATTTACCAAATAGAGTCTTTTTGTTTTTAGAAAAAGAATGAAAATGTGTCTTATTAAATACAGCTTACTAAAGGTGTGGGTTATATGGACTTAAACAATGGAAGAGACAGATCCCTTGAGAATCAAGGAAAGTGACAAAGCAGAAGCCCTCAGCAGGTCTCGAAGTTCAAGACCTTCCCTTCTGGTCAGGACAGTCTCCCTTCCTCCTTTCCCTTCTTGCTGCCCCATCCCTCCTTGAAGCTTTCTTCAATCAGTAATCCCTTGTATTTAAGCTCTGCCCCTTTGCATTTTTTTTTTCTGTTGTCAGAGATACCTTCCACCTTGCAAACTCTTGAGTCCTTCTAGGGACGCGCCTTTGCGTAACAAAAAAAAGGCCCATTCAGACCCAGAATACCTTTCCAGCTGTGTCTCCCATTATCACTGTATTTGTGCCTTCCTGTCTCCTGTCTCCCTTTGCCACCTGGTGGAATCTCTCCCAGTCCTCAGACTCAGCCGTTTACTTCCTTCTTGACGCTTTTGCTGCTGTTCTCCCAGCAGCTTTTTTTTTTTTTTTTAAGATTTATTTATTTATTTGACAGGTAGAGTTACAGACAGAGAGACAGAAAGGTCTTCCATATGTTGGTTCACTCCCCAAATGGCCACTACGTCCAGAACTACGCCGATCTGAAGCCAGGAGCCAGGTGCCTCTTCCTGGTCTCCCATGTGGGTGCAGGGCCTAAGCACCTGGGCCATTCTCCACTGCACTCCCAGGCTACAGCAGAGAGCTGGACTGGAAGAGGAGCAACCAGGACTAGAACCCGGTGCCCATATGGGATGCCGGCCGCAGGCAGAGGATCAACCTAGTGCACCATGGCGCCAGCCCCCTCCCAGCAGCTTTGATCTCTCCTAGCAGCCACCAAGAGTACCTCAGTACCTTTTTAAAAGTCGTTTCCATTTTGCCATTTACTATGGTCAGTGCATGTAATTGGCAGAATCAACTGCTCACCCAAGTCTGCTCTACAGAGGACTGAGCACCTTGACTAAAAGCTGGGTATGTTTTAGAATTAGACTCAGTTTCTTGGTTCAAATGCATACAGATTTAACCAATTACTAAAAGGTTTTACCCACCCAGAAAATTGATATTTCACTTCCTTCAATACATACTCTGTAGAATTCCTTCACCCTAACTAGATCACTGATTCTCAGTCTTTCAGTGTAAGAACTCTTCCCTGCTTTGAAACCTAAAGTGTTTTTGAATAGGCACATTGAAGTATAACTTCACCCATTGTAAGTATGTAAATCAGTTATTTTATAGTAAATATATGTAGTAAGTGTATAAATGTAATATCACTATAAAATCCAGTTTTAAAATGTTTCCATCACACCCGAAAGTTCTTTCTGTAGTCGGTCCTCACTCCTCTGCCTACCTTCAGTCCCAGGCAAGCAGTGACCTGTCTTCTGTCTGTATTGATTTTTCTTTTCTGGATATTTCATTAAAATGAAATCAGTGCATAATTTTTGTGTCAAGCTTCTAGCATTTAGTGTGTTTGAGGTTTAGTCCTGCTATAGCACATAATAAATCATTTGTATTGCTGAATAGTATTTCACTTGTGGATACATTTTGTTTATCTACCAACCAGTTGATAGACTTTTGAATTATTTACAGTTTTTGGCTATTATGAATAGTGCTGCTATGAACATTCATGTACAAGCATTTTTGTGAACATGTGTTTTCATTTCTCTTGTGCATATACCTAGGTTGGAACTGTTTCATGAAAGGCTGTATAACTTTTTAAGTAAACCAAACTGATTTTCAGAGAAGCATCTACTGTTTTATATTTTCACCAATATCACCAGTGCATCAGGATTCCAGTTTATCCCTTTTAAATATATGTAACTGTAGACTCTAACTTGGTAATAGACATACTTTAGTATCAGCATATTGATTAAAACTATTAAGATAACACATTATTAGGGATTGAATAATATTTTGAGAAGGATCCATATTATGTAATCACAACAGCATTCACCAACATGATATACTTATTCAATCTACAGGCAGTGCTTTCTACTACTTTATTTTTTAAAATATTCAACAACAGTGATTTCTTATGTATTTGAGAGGCAGGCAGACAGAAAGCTGTCATCTTGGTAGTTCACTCCCCAAGTTTCCACCATGCCTGGCACTGGGCTAGGCTGAAGCTGGGAACTGGATCCAGGCATCCCACATTGGAGGCTGGAACCCAGCCACTTGATCCCTGACTGCTGTTTCTCAGGGTCCACATAAGCAGGAAGCTGGAATCAGGAACCAGAGCTGGGAATGGAACCCAGGTACTCCAGTGTGGGATACAGGCATTCCAACCAGGATCTTAAGTGCTAGGCTAACTGTCTACCCCTGTGCCCCCCCCCCCCCTTTTAAAGATTTATTTACTGGGGCTGGCACTGTGGCATAGCAGGTAAAGCTGCCGCCTGAGTGCTGGCATCCTATATGGGAGCAGGTTCGAGTCCTGGCTGCTCCACTTCCTATCCAGCTCTCTGCTGATGGCCTGGGAAAGCAGTAGAAGATGGCTCAAGCCCTTGGGCCCCTGCATCCACTTGGGAGACCTAGAAGAAGCTCTTGGCTTCTGGCTCCTGGCTTCGGATCAGCCCAGCTGCGGTTGTTGCGGCCAATTGGGGAGTGAACCAGTGGATGGAAGACCTCTCTCTCTCTCTGCCTCTCCTCCTCTCTGTGTAACTCTGACTTTCAAGTAAAATAAATCAATCTTTTAAAAAAATTGATTTATTTATTTGAAAAGCAGAAGTAGAGAGAGACAGAGAAGGAGCGAGATCTTCCATCTGATGGTTCACTCCCCAAATGGCCGTAAAAGCCAGGGCTGGCCAAACCAAAGCCAGGAGCCCTGAGCTGTATCCTGGTTTCCCACGTGGGTGCAGGATCCCAAACTCTTGGGCCATCTTCCACTGCTTTCCCAGGCCATTATCAGGGAGCTGGATGGGAAGTGGAGCAGCCAGACAGGGACCAATGCTGGTGTGGGATGCTGGTGTCTCAAGCGGCTGCTTAACCTGCTATGCCACAATGCTAGCCCCCAGTTTCTACTCTTAGAGCAACTTAGTATCCCAAAAAGATCTGTAACTTATACATTGGGAACCACTGGACAAGGAGACTTGTTTAGAAATATACTATTTGTGCCTTTCTATGCCTCATTTGTAAAATAGAAACCTATCTCATAAAGTTGCATGAGGACTAAAGGAACACTTGTTGAGTTTTGGTCTCATAATAGTTGCTCAATTCCTGATAGTGGGGAAGCAGTATGCTGGGGCTATACAGGTGAAAATTCTAATGTGCCTGAATCTGACTAGATTAACAGTAGTGTCTTTTCTCAAACTTCCCTGCAAATGGAGGCTGTGTAGGTGCTTGCTAACACCTATTTCCATGCTTAATTCTTGCTGACTTCAGATTCTGTTTGTATCTACCCATTTCAATTGGTTTCATCTCTTTTGGATGTAAACCTTTTGTACTCGATTTTAAAGTGACTTAGTAAATCTTATTCCTGTATTCTAAGATGGCAAGTCTCATCCCTGATTGCATATTAGAATCAGTTGAGCAGCATTTGAGCCGAACACTGAGCCTAGGTCCAACCCCAGAGATTTGACCTGATCAGTCTGGGATGTGACCCTAGGGCGTCAGGATTCTTAAAAGCAGGTGATTGTGATATTTTGCCAGGGATGAGACTTACTATTCTAATATAAAAGCAAGATTGGGGACAGCTGCTCTCACCTAATTAGTGTCAGCAGCTAATGTTACAAATATTTTAATTAGTAAAATTGTAATCAGTAAAGAATAAAATGGACTCACATTCCCTGTTAGAATGACACCAAGCCACTGGAGGATCCTCTGAGGTAAGTCTTTATTCTGCCTAAGGAACACCATCTGTCTGAGGAAACAGTTTTGTGGAGTGAAAGCAAAAACCTTTTTATTTTTTTTTTATTTGATAGAGTTAGAGACACAGAGAGAAAGGTCTTCCCTCTGATGGTTCACCTCCAAATGGCTGCTATGGCTGGAGCTACGCCAATCCAAAGCCAGGAGTGAGGTGCTTCCTCCTGGTCTCCCATGCAGGTGCAGGGGCCCAAGCACTTGGGCCGTCCTCCACTGCCTTCCCAGGCCATAGCAGAGAGCTGGACTGGAAGAGGAGCAACTGGGACTAGAACCCAGCACCCATATGGGATGCCGGCGCTACAGGCAGAGGATTAGCCAAGTGAGCCATGGCGCTGGCCGCCCTTTTATTTATTTATTTATTTATTTATTTTTTGACAGGCAGAGTTAGAGACAGAAATGTTTTCTTTCCGTTGGTTCACCCCCCAAATGGCTGCTACAGCTGGTGCGCTGCACCAATCCGAAGCCAAGAGCCAGATGTTTCCTCCTGGTCTCCCATGCAGGTGCAGGACTCAAGCACTTGGGCCATCCTCCACTGCCTTCCCGGGCCACAGCAGAGAGCTGGACTGGAAGAGGAGCAACCGGGACAGAACCAGCACCCCAACCAGGACTAGAACCTGGGGTGCCGGCACCGCTAGGTGGAGGATTAGCCTAGTGAGCTGCGGCGCTGGTGGTTTTTTTTTTTCCCCTTTTATTTTTTTAAAGATTTATTTAATTATTTGAAAGGCAGAGTCTTTACCTGTCAAATAAATTTGTTTAAAAAAATGAACTAGGGAGGCCATCATTTTGGCATTAAGCCACTGCCTGCAATGTCAGCATGCCATATGGACACTGGTTCAAGTCCCAGCTGCTCTACTTTTTTTGGTAAGATTTATTTTTTATTTATTTGAAAGAGTTACAGAGAGAGGTAGAGACAGAGAGGACTTCGAACTGCTGGTTCACTCCTCAGATGGCCACAATGGCCGGAGCTGTGCCAATCTGAAGCCAGGAGCCAGGAGCTTCTTCTGGGTCTCCCACATGGGTGTAGGGGCCCAAAGACTTGGGCCATCTTCTACTGCTTTCCCAGGCCATAGCAGAGAGCTGGATTGGAAGAGGAGCAGCCAGGACTCAAGCCAGCACCCATATAGGATGCCGGCAATTCAGGCCAGGGCCTTAACCCACTGCGCCACAGTGCCAGCCTTTAGCTGCTCTACTTCCAATCCAGCTGCCTGCTAATGTGCCCAGGAAAGCAGCAGCAAATTACCCAAATCTTTGGGCCTCCACACCCATGTGGGAAACCAGGATGGAGACCAGAATGGAGTTCCAGGCACCTGGTTTCAGCCTAGTCCAGCCCTGCTGTTGTGGCCATTTGAGGAGTGATCAGCATATGGAAGGTCCCCCTCCTCCCACCCCCCCTTTCAAATAAATAAAGAAAAAATAATAAATTAAGGAGGTGTTTACAAAGGGGTAGTTGATTCCAACAAATCTCTTCCTGTAGCTGGGGTAGGCCCAGACACCTAGTCATGTCACCATAATGCTAGCCCACACTCAGGTCCTTCAGCCCTCCAAGACCAGTGCAGCCTGGGATAGAACAAAGGCCACCCTGCTATAGTCTGCTACTGGGGTGTACTCAGAGCCTGAGGCTGCCCCTACCAGCCACTGGTGTTGCTGGCTGGGATATAAGACCAATCAGCTGGGGCCACAGAACCCCACATGGCACTGAAGGAGGTCTACAAGCTCCATCTGTAGCATTTGGTCTAGGGATAGATGTTAAGATCTGCTTATTGTTTTGTTTTACCAGTGTGCTGCTGAGTATAGTCCTGTGGTGTCTGTCTGCTCAAGGTTGGAGGAGAGATAATAGAGGCAGCACCTGGGCTCCCCAAATTGGCACTTAGGAGGTCACACCTGGACCTCACAGTCACAAGGTCTTGGGGGTGCATGCCAGGCCCACGTGAAGCTAGCAGTGATACACAGTGAATCAAGTTCATACCACCATCCCACAGATCTCCACCTGATACTGGGGACAAGTCTCAAAGGTCCATTCATGGGCACTGGCCTCGGGACATGGGCCATTAGGATCTGCCCAATGTTGCCCTTTACCAGCTCGGCACAGTGTTTCAATACACAGTTCATGGGGCTGGCGCTGTGGTGCAGTGGGTTAATCCTCCACCTGCAGCGCCGGCATCCCATATGGGCACCTGTTAAGTCCTGGCTGCTCTTCTTCTGATCTAGCTCTCTGCTGTGGCCTGGGAAGGCAGAGGAGGATGGCCCAAGTGCTTGGGCCCCAGCACCTGTGTGGGAGACTAAGAAGAAGCACTTGGCTCCTGGCTTCAGATCGGCACAGCACCAGCCATTGTGGCTATTTGGGGAGTGTACCAGCGGAGGGAAGATCTTTCTCTCATCTCTCCCTCTCACTTTCTGTAACTCTACCTCTCACCTCTTTGCTATCTATCATTGGAATTTTGATGGGGATTGCATCAAATCTGTAGATCACTCTGGGTATAATGGACATTTTAACAATTTTTCCAGTAATTTCAGAATCTTAAATCAGTCCAACACTAATTCAGAACTTCAAAGTCTCATTTGAGACTCAAGGCAAAAATCCATTAGCTATGTACCCCCTGTAAAATCAAAAACAAGTTATATACTTCCACAGTACATCATCAGAGCAAGAAAAGGGTAAATATTTCCATTCCAAAAGGGGGAGAAAAAATAGAAGGGATCAGTCAGTCCAAAGCAAGACCAAAAACCAGCAGGGCAATGTGAAATCCCGAAACTCCATAAATGGCATCCTGGACAAACTATCTAGAGAGGGAGCAGGTTCACTGATGCTTCTCTGCTGTTTGTAGGCTGTGCTTCGGTTCTCACGGGAGAGTTGTCTCTGCAGCTGCACCAGGCATTGCCTGCTGGGGCCTGTGCAGCAACTCCAAGACCATATTTCCATTTGGCATTGCCCTAGTGGGGCTTCTCTGTGGTGACTTTACCCTTGCCACCTGTTCCTGCTTGGGCTGCCAGGTTGTCTGAGACATTGTTTGAAATCTGTGTGGAGACCTCCGGGGTGCTACTGGTCTCTGCCCACATGCCTGCTCTCTGAGGCTGCATGCTGATGTCAGTGGCTTGCACAGGCTTGCCTGGCAAGCTGCTTACAGCTTTCCTCTATAGGTGTCTCATGCTGATACTTCCAACTTCCTGAAGTCCCCACTGTGGCTTTACTCCCTCAGCTTCACTAGCCATTGCCCCATGCAGGGACTCCAACCTGTGACACAACTCTACCTCGCCTCCCATACTTCCCTTTGAAATCACAGTGAAAGCCACCAGGACCCCTAATTCTTGGATTTTGCACAGCCAACATCACATGGACACCAGCAGGAGCGCCACCTTAGCTCACTGGAACCATGGCTTCAATCCCAAAGTGCTTTTCTGGCTGAACACAGGGACAGGAATCACAGGGTGGTCTTGGGAAGCTTGCTGAAAGCACCCTAGGGTTTCACAAAATAATTCTACCCTTCCAGGCCTCGGGGCTGGTGGTGGGACAGACCGGCTTAGCAATCTGAGTGTGTCTGTCTGTTACTTCGCTGTTTAAGTAAATTAAAAGTAAATAAATTTTTTAAAAACCTCATGAGCATGACTTCTAGTGTCCACACCCTGTCAGTATTCTGAGCCATCATCAGAATCACCCACTCTGCTGCTGGTATTCTGAACTTTCTCTAGTCTGCCCCTCTAAACTCTTCAACTTTTTTTGGTAAACTAATTTTAAAGGCTCTTGCACAGTTTCAGGAATAGTTAATGATGACAACCCCAATCCTCAGTACCAAGTTTCAGCTTTTCATCACGTTAATTAGTACCTGAGATTAGCTACCTATGGAAGTTTATTTCAGTGCATAATTTTGGAGGTTCACAGTCCACAATGAGGGTGATGAATGGCAGAATCAGAGCAGATGTAAAAACACTTCAGTATTTTCTATGTTGATTTTGTATCCTGTAAACTTTAGTGAATTTGTTCATGAGTTCCAAGAGATTTTTTTGTTAAGAGTGTTTTAAAATTTGTACCTGTAATATCCTATCATTGGTAAACAGGGATAATGTGACTTCTTCTTTTCCAACTTGGATGCCCTTTATTTCTTTATTTTGCCTAATTACTCTGGCTCAGATTTCCAGTACTATTTTGAATAGGAATGATGAAAGTGGATTTCCTTGTTTTGTTTGAGATCTTAGAGGAAACACTTTCAGTTTTTCCCTGTTTAGCATATTTGCTGTGTGTTTGTCATCTGAGGAAACTTGAAGATATTCATGAAAAATGAATTAAAAGATCAGAATATATAGACTTTATTTCTCAACATAAGCTCCATCAAGTTCAAGACACTTCAGTAAGCTGTAGTGCCAACCATCTAGTCCATTCCTAAAGAACTGAGTGTCTTGGGAATTTAACCATACCAATGGAATCTTTTTTATATTATTAACCGAATAAGAATTGCTGGCCTTTAAAGATTTTTTTAAGATCAAAAACAAAAAGAAGTCAGATGGGGTTGCATTAGTACATAAGGGATGCCCAATTTCCCATCACTTGGCAGAATTGCTGTGGGTTGAGGAATGAGCAGGAGCATTGTTGTAATGGAGAACTCTATCTAATGAAGCTTTCCTAGGTGTTTTTCTGCTAAAGCTTTTTTTTTTTTTTTTTTTTTTGACAGGCACTGTGGACAGAGAGAGAGAGAGACAGGGAGAAAGTTCTTCCTTTTGCTGTTGGTTCACCCTCCAATGGCCGCTGCGGCCGGTGCACCGCGCTGATCCGAAGTCTGGAGCCAGGTGCTTCTCCTGGTCTCCCATGGGGTGCAGGGCCCAAGAACTTGGGCCATCCTCCACTGCACTCCTGGGCCACAGCAGAGAGCTGGCCTGGAAGAGGGGCAACCGGGACAGAATCTGGCGCCCCAACTGGGACTAGAACCCAGTGTGCCGGCGCCGCAGGCGGAGGATTAGCCTATTGAGCACCACGCCGGCCATCTGCTAAAGCTTTGCCTTTCTCACTATTCATTAATGATAAGCAGATGGTTTCTTAGGCTCTCCAGAAAGTCAACAAGCAGGGGCTAGCATTGTGGTGCAGTGGCTAAGCCTCCCTTGGGACACTCACATCCCATGTTGGAGTGCCCAGGTTCGAGTCTCACCTGAGCTTCCAGTCAGCTTCTTTCTGACGTCATCCTAAGAGGCAGCAGGCAGTATCCGAAGTATTTGAGCCCCTGCCACCCACATGGGGAACCTGGATTGAGTTATGCGCTGTTGACTTTAACCCGATCCAGCCCTAGTTATTGTGGGCACTTGGGGAACGAACCAGCAGATGAAACACATATCTCCCTCTCTCCTTCCTTCCCCCCTCTCTCTCCCTCTGTCCTTCTCCCCTTCAAGTAAAATGAAAATAAATAAGTAAAAATTTTTGTCAACAAGCAAAATGTCTTGTGCATGCCAAAACAGTTGCCAAGACCTTTGCTGTTGATCGGTCCACTTTTGCTTTGAATAGACTACTTCTGCCGCTTGCTTTGATTGTGCTTGTCTTCAGAATCCTACTGTTAAAGCTGTTTCATTTTCTTTTACAGTACTTGAATGATTCACGACCTTAATCCTACTTGTTTAAAATTTCCATTGAAAGCTCTCTTGTCTGCAGCTGATCTAGGCACAGCAGTTTGGTAACCATCAAGCAGAAAGTGTTGGTGTTAGCTGTTGTTTCTACTGCCAGTCATTGGTTCTCTTCAACTAGGACATGAATAAGATTAATTTTTTTCCTCACAGATTAATGTGGTTGGTCTGCTGCTATGGGCTTCATCATCATCTCATGCCTTTTTAATACAAGTCATCCATTTGTAAATTGCTGATTTCTTTGGAGCATTGTCCCCAGAAACTTTTTATAAAGCATCAGTGATTTTGCCACTCTTACACTCAATCTTCATAAATTCGTTCTCACTTAAATGTTGGTAGAATTATATTCTGTTGGGGGCTATTTTCAGACTGATTCTTAGTGGCTCAAACTAGATCCTGTTCAGACATATTATATCAAGTTAGTATGCATTTGTTTGGGACTAAGATTTTTTTGAAATCCATACATTGTTTTTCCATAATACACATTTTCCATGAACATTTTGAGGAGTCCCTATAGAGCCTTTGTTGTAATGAAAGAAGTTCCTTCAATACCAAATGTATTGAGTATTTTGATCATGAAGAGATATTGAATTTTATTGCATGCCTTTTCTGTATCTATTGAGATGATTGTATACTGATGTGCTGTATTGTTTGTTTATTCTATAGGTTGAACTGTCCTTGTATCTGGGATGAATCCCATTTGATCATGATGTATAATCTTTGCTGTTGGATTCAGTTTGCTAGTAATTAGTGAAGAATTTTTGCATCTATATTCATCAGGGAGTTTGGTCTATAATTTTCTTTTTCTCTTGTGTCTTTGTCTGGTTTTGCTGGCCTAATAGAATGAATTCAGCAAAGTTCTCAGTTTTTTGGAATAATGTAGGAAGAATTGCATTGGTCTTTTATTTTATAGATGTCAGCAGTGAAGTTAAACAAGTCCTGGACATTATTTTTTAGGATACGTTTTAATTCTGATTGAATTTCATAGCTGATAACTGGTCCTTCATGGTTCAAAATTTCAGTTATATGTACCCAGCAATTTATATATTTTTTCTAGATTTTCCAATTTGTTGGTATATAGATATTCATAGTACTTCCAAATGATCCTATAGTATTTGTTGCAATACCTTCTCTGTGGTCTCTTTTTTTTTTTTTTTTTTTTTTTTTTTTTAATTTAGGTCATCTTTCTTTTTTCTTGGCTAGCCTGGCTAACAATTTGTTGCTTTTGTTTATCACTTTTTAAAAAATCAACTCTGTTTTGATCTTTTTTATTTTTTAAATCTCTTCTACCTTTATCTCTGCTGTGATTTTATTTCTCCTAATTTGGGATTTGGTTTAGTTTTTTGCTTTTTCTATTTCTTGATTTGCATCATTAAACTATTTATTAGGAATCTTTTCTCTTTCTTTGATGTAGATACTTATTACTGTAAGCTTCCCTTGTAGTACTTGCTTTTCTGTATCCTATAGGATTTATTTATTTATTTTATTATTTTAAAGATGGAGAAGGAGCCAGTACTGTGGCATAGTAAGCTAAACCTCCACCTGTGATGCCAGCATCCTATAGCGGTGCTGCTTTGAGTTCCAGCTGCTCCACTTCCAATCCAGCTCCCTATTTATTTATTTATTTATTTATTTATATTTGAAAGGTAGAGTTACAGAGGGGCAGAGGCATAGAGAGATCTTCCATCCACTGGTTTACTACCCAGATGGCTGCAATGGCTGGAGCTGAGCCAACCCAAAGCCAGGAACCAGGAGCTTCTTCTAGGTCCCCCATGTGGGGTGCAGGGGCACAAGGACTTGGACCATTCTCTACTGCTTTCCCAGGCCACAGCAGAGAGCTGGATTGGAAGTGGAGCCACTGAGTCTTGAACCGGCGCCCATATGGGATGCCGGCACTGCAGGCAGCAGCGTTACCCACTACACCACAGGACTTACCCCTCCAGCTCCCTTCTAATGGCTTGGGAAAGCAGTGGAAGATGGCCAAAGTGCTTGGACCCCTGCTGCCATGTGGGAGACCTGGAAGAAGCTCCTGGATTCAGATGTGGCCAGCTAGGGAGTGAACCAGCAGATGGAAGACCTTTCTCCCTCTCTCTGTAACTCTACCTCTCAAATTAATAAATCTTGCAAGAAAGAAAGAGAGAAAGAAAGAAGGTGGAGAAACAGATTGAGATTGT
Source organism: Oryctolagus cuniculus (assembly GCF_964237555.1). Taxonomy (NCBI): domain Eukaryota; kingdom Metazoa; phylum Chordata; class Mammalia; order Lagomorpha; family Leporidae; genus Oryctolagus; species Oryctolagus cuniculus. The sequence continues at coordinate 16,079,989 of NC_091452.1, forward strand.
CCATTTGCTGGTTCACTCCATAAATGCCCACAACAGCCAAGGCTGGGCCAGGCCAAAACTAGGAGACTAGAACTCCATCCCTGCCTTCCACATAGATGGCTGGGAGACCCAAGTACTTGAGCCATTGCTGCTACCTCCCAAGGTGCACATTAGTAGAAGCTGGATCAGAAGCAGAGGTGTGGGACTCAAGCCCATGTACTCTGGTATGGGATGTGGGCATGCCAAACAGCAACTTGACCTGCTGAGCCTCAGTGCCCAGCCCTGTATCGCGTAGGTTTTGGTATGATGTGCTTCCATTTTCACTTGTTTTAAGAAAAGTTTTAATTTCCCTTTTGATTCCTTCATTGACCCATGATGATTCAAGAGTGTGCTGTTTAATTGCCAATATTTGTACTGTTTGTAATGTTCTTGTTGATTTCTAGTGTCATTCCATTGTGGTCAGAGAATACACATAATGTGATTCTGATTTTATTTTTTAATTGTTGAAACTTGTTTTGTGGCCTAAGAATGGCCCACATGGTAATGAGACTGTCCCACATGCTAATGAGAAGGATATGAATTTGAATGCGGTTTTCTGTAAATATGTTAAGTCGATTTGGTGTGTAGTATAATTTAACTGTTTTTTCTTTGTCGATTTTTATCTAGATAATAAAACCATTGATGACACAGGCTGTTGAAGTAGCCAATTATTACTGTATTGCACTCCATCTCTCCTTTTAGGTCTAATGTTTACTTTATGTAATTGGGTGCCTCAACCTTGGGTACATTTATATCTGTGATTTTCATTTCCTCTTATTGAACTGAGCTTTATTGTTAGACACTTTGGATAAAAGGAACTGAGTTAAAAACTGTAAAAAGAGACAAATTTCCTTTTATCTGATATAAGTATAGCTACTCCTGCTCACTTTTGATTTTCATTTGTGTGGCATATCTTTTTCTAATCCTTCACTTTTCATCTGTATGTCTTCACTGGTGAAGTGAGTTTCTTGTAGGCATATATAGTTGGCTCTGGTTTTTTATCCTTTCAAACACTCTCTCTGTTTTGATTGGGGAGTTTAATCTATTTATATTCAGGGTTATTAATGAGAATTTACTACTGCAATTTTGTTTTCTGATTGTTTTGTATAGTCTGTGTTCCTTTCCATCTCTCTTGTTCATTGTTCATTTTTGTGAATTGGTGGTTTTCTGTAGTGATAAAATTTGCTTCTTTCTTTTTCAGTGCTGTGTCTGCTTTACCAGTGAGCTTTAATCACATATGTGCTTTCATGATAGTAGGTTTTTTTTAAAGATTTATTTATTTATTTATTTATAACTCTCTCTGAGTTACAGAGAGAGGTGGAGGGGAGGGAGGCAGGGAGGGAGGGAGGAAGGTCTTCCATCACTGGTTCACTCCCCAATTGACCGCAACAGCCGGAGATGTGCCCACCGAAGCCAGGAGCTTCTTCCGGGTCTCCCACGTGGGTGCGGGGGCCCAAGTGCTTGGGCCATCTTGTACTGCTTTCCCAGGCCATAGCAGAGAGCTGGATCAGAAGTGGAGCAGCCGGGTCTCGAACCGGCGCCTATATGGGATGCCGGCACTTCAGGCCAGGGCTTTAACCTGCTGCGCCACAGTGCTGGCCCCCATGACAGTAGTTAATTGTCTTTTTGCTTCCAGATGTAGGATGCCTTTAAGCATTTCTTATAGGATTGGTCTATTTTTTGCTTGTCTTGGGAGGTCTTTGAAACTTTTTTTTTTAAGGTAGCCAAATAACTCTAAGTAATGAAAGCATGTTTTTCTTTACATAAGAATGTCAGCTAATATTTATCGAAGTAGTGATATTAGAGAGTAATAATTTCAGTTCCTAATAAACTCAATCTGGCTGAAGTCATCTACAGATGACAAAAACATTAGGTGAAAAGGAGATAGAGGACTGGATGTTGCTCCACATATTGTTTGATGATTGCCAGGAGGAAAATTTAACTTTATAATAGAGAATCACTTATTGTAGTGCTCTATCTTAACATCAGTAATAGTGGGATAACCAGATAGTATGTGCTTTCTGTGATGCACATATTAGCAGAGACTGATCAACATAACCACAGGAGCAAACTTCACCAGATTTAGAACCTGAAGGAAAGAGAAGGAATAGGAAAAGCAGTCACAATGTCTGTTGCTTCCAGCTAGACAAGATAGTGGGATAAGCAGTAGTTGTGTGCTTCTTGTTGTGCTGCAGTATGAGGTAGACAGTGTCACCTCTGGTGTGTCTGTGAAAACTGTTTAACCTGAATCTGTTCAAGACCTTACCTGAAAACACAAGGGTTAGATCAGAAGTTAGCAAACTGTACCCCTCAGGCCAAATGTAGTCCAAGGCTTACCTGTGTATGGCCCTTGAACTAAGATGCTGGTTCTACCTTTTTGAAGGATTGTTTAAAAAAAAAAATACAGTAAACCAAAAAACACAAAAGAATACATAACAAAGGTTGTATATGGTCCATAAATATTATTGAGTTCCTAGATTTTTTTTTTTTTTTGACAGGCAGAGTGGACAGTGAGAGAGAGAGAGAGAAAGGTCTTCCTTTGCCGTTGGTTCACCCTCCAATGGCCGCTGCGGCTGGCGTGCTGCGGCCGGTGCACCGCGCTGATCCGATGGCAGGAGCCAGGAGCCAGGTGCTTTTCCTGGTCTCCCATGGGGTGCAGGGCCCAAGCACCTGGGCCATCCTCCACTGCACTCCCTGGCCACAGCAGAGGGCTGGCCTGGAAGAGGGGCAACCGGGACAGAATCCGGCGCCCCGACCGGGACTAGAACCCGGTGTGCCGGCGCCGCTAGGCGGAGGATTAGCCTAGTGAGCCGCGGCGCCGGCCGAGTTCCTAGATCTTTATAAAAAGTTTGTTAGCCCCTTGGGTTAGAGGAGCTAATTAATTAACAAAGCCATCAGACAAATCCAGAAAGGGCCTGTTCAGTTTCATAGGGAAAAAAAACACAAACTGTATGACACAATGTTTTCAAGACTGTGCATCAGGAAATGAATGACAGCTATCCCTGAGAAGTAGAAAAGAGGAAGTGAGGCCTACGATTGCCCCAAACTGCTGATACTGATAGTGAGCAAGAGCCCAGTGGACTCCCTGAGTTGACATGAAACCATGTGTCCAGGGAGACCAGTGCAACTACACTTGCAGAGAGAGAACCCCAGGCCCCACAAAGGCTCGCTCTTCGTATTCAGCCAAAACTAATCAGTATTAGCATGTGAGCCAACTATTCCAGACTCAGAATATTACCCAAAGTTTGGTTCCTATTCCCAGGGCTGAATTGAAATAATGCAGACAAAGTTTGTGGGTAAAGGAAAAAGTTTAATTTGTCAACAGATACCTTTCTGAGTGAGAATACTTCGGAGTTTTTAAGGAGTCTCCTGGGAAGGGGAGTTGGTCTGGCGAAATCACAGAAGAGCCACAAGCCTCTGGTGTCAGGTGCCGAAGCTTGTCACAAAATGTTGGCAGTGCATTCCTTTTCTGTTTCATCATGGTGGTACCTGAGATCCACAGGTGGTGAGATGAGATCTAGCCTGACCTGGGTGTCTACAAAGGAAACAGATAAAGAACAAAGCATTGTGCACCTTAGGACATGGGCTAGTGGGAAGCTAGCAGTGCAGCCCCAAACCATCCACAGGATGCTCTGTGTGAGCTCCATGCACAGCATCACCTGCATGGTAGGATGGCCAAGTGGGTTTCTGTCAACCCCAGGGGCTGCAAGCGAGTGGTGGCTACTTTCCGTCCCAGGCCTGGAATTCCCCAGTACAGTACTGCCTACTGCCTATTAAAGAATCTTGCAGAAAACATCACAATTCTTGAGGCATAGAAAAAGTCTTCCCTTAGTAGTAGGGACTAATTTGCTCTAGATTGAGTACTTCTTGTGCTGCCTAACAAATACTTTTTTGGAGAGAAAGAGACACAGAGATGCAGAAAAGAGACTAGTCTTTCATCCACTAGTTCGCTCCTCAAATGCCTGCAACATCTGAGACTGGGCCAGGTTGAAGCTGGGAACTGAACTCAGTCCAGGTCTCCTAAATGAGTGGTAGGATCCTAACTGTTTGAACCATCACCTGCTGCCTCCTAAGGTGCACTTCAAAAGGATCAAACAGTTTCTTAGTAACTTAACTGTTTTCCATAACAAAACAAGAAGAGCTATAGGAACATAGAAATATCCAATACCTCACAAAGTACAATTCAGTGTTTGGCATAAAGATTACCACACATGTAAAGAGGCAAGAAAATACATTCCATGGCAAAAATAATCCATTGAGGCCGGCACCGCGGCTCACTAGGGTAATCCTCCGCCTTGTGGTGCCGGCACACCGGGTTCTAGTCCCGGTCGGGGCGCCGGATTCTGTCCCGGTTGCCCCTCTTCCAGGCCAGCTCTCTGCTGTGGCCCGGGAGTGCAGTGGAGGATGGCCCAAGTGCTTGGGCCCTGCACCCCATGGCAGACCAGGATAAGTACCTGTCTCCTGCCATTGGATCAGCGCAGTGCGCCAGCCGCAGCAGCCATTGGAGGGTGAACCAACGGCAAAGGAAGACCTTTCTCTCTCTGTATCACTGTCCACTCTGCCTGTCAAAAAAATAATAATAATAATAAAAATAATCCATTGAAACTGGCAAATGTTAGGATTAACATAGAATGACCTTGAGTTGTTACACCTGGTATACCTGTATACCTGTAGCTGTCCAGAAGTTAAGTAGAGACATCGAAGGTATGAAACATTTCTAGAGATGAACACTACATTGTCTGAGATGAAAAATGCACTGGATAGGATTAATGACAGATTAGACATTACAGAAGAAATGTGAATCTGAGGGCATAGCAGTGGAACTACACAGTGAAACACAGAAAGAAAACATCAGAGAGCTATGGAGTAACTTCAAGCAGCCTAAATGTGATTGGATTCGCCTGTTGAGCCGCGGCGCCGGCCCCAGAGTGTATACTTTAAATATCTTATACATATATCAGTTATGCAGCAATAAGGCTATTTTTAAAGCAAGATATTAGCATAGCTAAGATTTGAATATTCAGTGGGTGTCTGATATTATAAAATTATTTTAATCTTTATAGATGTGAAATAGTATCATGGAATATACTTCAATAAGGTCCACATTCTTTTATTTAGATCTTCTTATTGAAGTATGTTTTATAAAAATTGATAAACCTATTTTAGAACATTATTCTGAAATTCATATGCAAATATTTATGAATATGCATTTATAGAGGTGGATATCATAGTGTCTGATTTATTTTAAAACGTCAGGGTTTCTTATGTAGCAGAACAGCTTCCTTGCTGTGATCTATTGAAAGTCAGCACAAGGGTTTGTAAAAAACCCAAGGGGTGGGGAAACACTCAAGAAAAAAATGACAAATAAAATGTAAACAGTTAATACTTCTAGGGGCCCAGCTCTGTGATGCAGTAGGTTAATCCTCTACCTGAGGTGTCAGCATCCCATTTGGGTGCCAGTTTGAGTCGCAGCTGCTCCTCTTCCAATCTAGCTCTATGCTATGGCCTAGGAAAACAGTAGAAGATGGCCTGAGTTCTTGGGCCCCTGCATCTGCATGGGGGACCGAGAAGAAGCTCCTGGCTTCTGATGGGCTCAGCTCCAGCTGTTCCAGCCATCTGGGGAGTGAACTGGCAGATGGAAGACCTTTCTCTCTGATTCTCCCTCTCACAGTCTGTAACTCTACCTCTCAAATAAATTAATAAAATTTTAAAAAAAGAAAAAGATCAAAAAAATTTTTTAAAAACTCAGTTTAAAAAAGTTAGTACTTCTAGGTGTTGGATTATGAATATTCATATAGTGTTTTTCTCTACTTTCCTTTATGTTTGGAATTTTTTCCTATAAAAAAATAATCTATCATTTAGAACAGTGGATTAGAAGGTAGGTAGGTAGCCAGCGCCGTGGCTCACTAGGCTAATCCTCCGCCTGCAGCGCCAGCACCCCGGGTTCTAGTCCCAGTTGGGGCACCAGATTCTGTCCCAGTTGCTCCTCTTCCAGTCCAGCTCTCTGCTGTGGCCCAGGCAGTGGAGGATGGCCCAAGTACTTGGGCCCTGCACCTGCATGGGAGACCAGGAGGAAGCACCTGGCTCCTGGCTTCGGATCAGCGCAGCACCAGCCGTAGCGGCCATTTGGGGAGTGAACCAATGGAAGGAAGACCTTTCTCTCTCTCTCTCTCACTGTCTAACTCTGCCTGTCAAAAAAAAAAAAAAAAAAAAAAGAAGAAGAAGAAGAAGGTAGGTGGGTAAGAGATTGAAGATAATATATAACAAAAGCGTCATGAAATCCAGACCAATGAGAAGTAGACACCCTTAAGAAAAAGAGCAAACACAGTAAATGTAAAGTGTCTCTAACAAGGAAATAAGCTAAACTGAGGCAAAGGGCTACTTCAGCTCAGCCCTGCTGCAGGAAGGACCAGTCACTACTGCAGTTTCCCAACACTTGTTGGTGTGGGGGCATGGAGGAGATTCCTTATAGACTGTCATAGGCTTTGGCTTTCAGCCATCTGTTTTACTTTCCTTGATGCTTCTGTGTGTTGCTCCACTAACTTGCCCTGCCTTCCTAAGATCCCTGGGCAATGTGTGGCATGACAAAGATGGGACCTCAGAAAGTTTTTTCCTTCCCACATGAACACATACAGCTGAGTTGGAGTTGATTTACATGATGTAGAAATTCTATGAGGGAAATTGGAATCATGCAAAGAAAAATGAATTATCCAGTGGTTAAATGAGAATGAAAGTATAATTCCCATTCACTTTGAAATGAAGTTCAGTCTCACTTTATTCCCCATGAGGTACCACTTTACCTTAAAAATGCTTGCAGTTTGGAAAAACAGAGGGAAAAGGAAGTGGGGGGGGGGAGGGAATATCATTATGTTCTTAGAATTGCTCTGAAATTACATTGAATCTGTTAAAAGCTAATTAAAAATCAGTAATACCAAAAAATGCTTATGGTCTGAGGCTGGCGTTGTGACATAGCAGGTAAAGCAGCTGCATACAATGATGCAAGGTGTCCAGCACGTAACAAATCTTCCCAGGCAGATGAATCAATTAATTCACAAGCTTTTATTGGGATTCCGCTCCTGGGCGAGGTTCCCTGGTCCCAACAGAGCATCAGAGGTTGGGAGGGCTCCTTTTATAGATACGGGGCGTAGAGGTTAAAGGTTGAGGCAGGTCTGATCCTCATTGGTTGACCTTTTTATTTTTTTTATTTATTTATTTTTTTTTGACAGGCAGAGTGGACAGTGATACAGAGAGAGAAAGGTCTTCCTTTACCATTGGTTCACCCTCCAATGGCCGCTGCGGCCAGTGCACTGCTCTGATCCAAAGCCGGGAGCCAGGTGCTTCTCCTGGTCTCCCATGCGGGTGCAGGGCCCAAGCACTTGGGCCATCCTCCACTGCACTCCTGGGCCACAGCAGAGAGCTGGACTGGAAGAGGGGCAACTGGGACAGAATTCAGTGCCCTGACCAGGACTAGAACCCAGTGTGCCAGCGCCACAAGGCGGAGGATTAGCCTATTGAGCCGCGGTGCCGGCCAATCAATGGTTGACCTTTAGGCACCTGTGGGGACCTTGACAAGGACTTTTCTTCCCTGGAAGTGCGGGTAGGGACTCTCCATTCCCGGAAGTATAGGCCTTCTCCTTGCGGATCCCAAAGCTACCAAATGCCAGCATTCCATATGGGTGCCAGTTCATGTCCCAGCCACTCCATTTCTGATCCAGCTCCCTGCTAATGCACAAGGGGAAGCAGTGGAAGATGGCCTGGGTGCTTGGGCCCCTGCATCCACTCAGTAGACCCAGATGAAGCTTCTGGCTTTGGCTGGCCATTATGAACATCTGGCAAGTGAACCAGCAGATGGAAGATCTCTCTCTTCCTCTCTCCCTGTTTTGTTACTCTCCCTTTCAGATAAATAAATCTTTGAAAGAAAATGCTTCCAGTTTGAGTTTTCATATATTATTTCATGTGAAACAGCTCTTTTTAAAAAAAAAATTTTAAGGATTTTATTTATTTGAAAGAGGGCAAGGCAGAGATGTTCTGTCCACTGTTTCACTACCCCCAGATGGCTGCAGCAGCCAAACCTGGACTCGATCGTAGACTGGAGCTTCTTTCAAGTCCCCCACATGAGTGCAGGGGCCCCAGCACTTGGGCCACCTTCCACTGTTTTCCCAGGTGCATTAGCAGGGAGCTGGATCTGAAGTGGAGCAGCCAGAACTCAACTGGTACTCATATGTGATGCCTTCATCACAGGCAGTGACATTACACGCTACACCACAATACCTACCCCTACTATCCTTTTATAATAGATAAGGAAAACAAATTAATATTGTTCTGCCAGTTTTACAGATAGAAAACTGAGACACATCTGTGATTTGTTAAAGAATTGATCAGCTGGATCCTGCACAAATTATCATGTCACTTTCTGTTTTCTGTCACGACTGTTTTTCCTCGGATTTCTTTGAGATCTTTAAAAATCTGAGTTGCACTCCCTGGATGTTGAAGATAGGACTTTTCTTGTAGAATGATTTATGTCCCAGAATTTTCTCTTGGACTTAGTAGGCATCCAAAATATCTTTGGTCCCCATAGGACTAGTTTAGTTATTTTCGTCCAAGACAGAAGCTAAGGTAACTTAACACCACCAATCCTAATTAACGACTGTTTATTCCTCATCTGCAATTATGGTATAGGGCAGGTGAACAGCAAAAAGACTCAGGGTCAGGGACACTAAAATGTTGATTGTCATGTTCTTAAATGGGTGCTTTTAAAGCAGAATTTTAATTGAGCCAGTGGTGACTATTAATCACATTCTGCCTTACCCATATCTTTATGCTGTTAGTGACTCAGAATTTATCCAGGAAATTGGCTACTTTGAAGTAGCCAATAATAATAATGTTCGATCATCAGGATCATGACTGTCAGTTTCACCAAAGATCTGGAACTGAAATGGGGCTCTATCATTATCTGGGACTACAAGCTTTATTAGAAATACCCATGAGGCAGTCTCTCTGGTCCTTATTTTCACTAGAGTTTTAACTAATAAGGAAATATCTCTAATTCTGTTTTGCTCTCTGCCTTTCAGACTCTTTGTTTCATTGACCTTTATATAGGCCCACTTTCAACCACCCATTCAAGAACTAGTTCCCCTCACCAAAAATAGGATGTTGAAAATATCAAGAAAATGTTATTTTATGAAATAAGGCAGCATTGATTGGGGACTTGCCAGTAACTTAGCAATATAGGCAGAGTCTGTAGAACCCCTTGTTATAGGTAAGCAAGGACTTAAGTTAGAGGTTTGCCAGCTGACTTAGGCAAAGCAGGCTGGTAAAAAGGATGTTGAGATGGTTGTAATCCAAGAAATCAGTGAGAAGGCTGTTACAACACATGCTGAGCAAATGTAGGCCTTGAGCTGAAGGTGTGGGGCTTAGAACCATGGCTGTTAGTGGTTGTGGTCAGAGGCCCCCAGTGGATACTGCAGTAAGTCACACAAAGATAGACATGCTCAAATCACCACGGGTGTGCACAGTATGTACTGTGGGACCCCAGGGCAGCATTCTGCTTTGTGCTCTGAATTGCATAGCTGTAATTTTACCTAAAAGCTAGCACCATTTTCCCCATCAGTAGGTAGGACGCAAATCCCTAAGTTTCATTCTGTGGCTTTGTGATTATTATAACTAAATGTCCCCTTTTATTTTTAACTTGATTGTTGTATATGGACCCTGAATTGAAATGTAGATCTATTTAGAATTTTCAAAAGTATTTATAGCAGCTTTCCCTTATAGCATCAGTCCTAAGAAAAATGTCTCAGAATAAAGAAGATCCTATGTTTGAATGAATCCAGGAAACGTTTAATATCATATCCTCCTGTTAGAGATTTGCAGTATGCTGAAAGCTTTTGTAACCCAAGGTTTCCCAAATGTCTGACCTCAGAGTTTTGGGTTTTGTTGTTAGTACCTACTAACCTGAACTCCAATATTTCTTTTTGTTGTTATTTCAACTTTATTGAAATATAATTGACAACTGAAATTATATATATTTACAGTGTACAGCATGATGAGTTGATGTTTAGATACATTTTAAAATTATTACCACAATAAAATTAACACATCTATCACCAGTTAGCAGATAGGGGTATGTGTGAAAGAGAGAGAAGGGGAAGATACCAAAATCTTTCTCATGGCAAATTTTAAGTAAACAGTACTGTTTTATTAACTGCATTTCTTACATAATTGTGGGAACAGAACATACTCCTAAGAATAATAAGTCAAGTAGATTGAATTTGAAATGGTTAGGGATATATATTATTAATGTAGCCCCATGATTTAGAGGAAAGGTCAAGCCCTTATTGAGAAAATAGAAAAACTCAAGTAAGGAACCAATGATGGTGATCTCTGTTTTCCAGAAGAGTTGAGTATATTTTGGACAATGGGACAGGTTTGTGTCACTTGGTGCTAACAGGATGAAGAGGATACTTCATCCTGTATTTGTGTTTAGCTTTGATTTACAAAACTTCTATTTACATGATCAGAACCCTGTGAGGTAGAAAAGCAGATATTATCCCCATCTTACAAAAAAGGAACCTTAAATCAGGGACTTGCCAAAGGTCACATGACCCAACTACTGTGTAGTAGAACTGGCATACCTGGAATTCTGGCTTCAGCTCCAAGTCAGGACTTATGCCCTCATCACTTAATGTACTTGCCCACTTCTGTGCTTACTAATTTTTTATAGAAATGTATATTTCTTCATACCCAATTTTTTTCACTGTGAGTACCTGAAGCTGCATTTCTACCCTGGGTTATTTTTGTCTTCACTTCTTTCTACAAAAACTGATTGATGAACACAGCCTGGACATGACACTGTTGGTCTTGCAGCTTCAGTTTTGCCCTCCGAGAATCAAAAACCTTGGGCTTGACCAAACTTCAGATTTGTCTTAAAGGACATACTTTCTGATACACATTTAAAGCCTACCATGTTCAACCCTTTTTGGTTTTTGTAAATTCAGCAAACATATATTGAGGACTGATTCCAGCTATAGGCAAGATATGTATTTTTCCCCAAAACTTGATTCTGAAAGTTTTCAAACACACAGAAAAGTTGAAAGAAGTAGTCAGTGAATACCTTATATACTCCTCACTTGTATTTTACAGTTAATGTTATTCTGTTGTGTGTTTCATCATGCATCAATCCATCAATATTCATCCATGACTTCATCTTATTTTTGATACATTTCAGAGTAAGTTGACATCAGTAACCTTTACTCCTAAATACTTTTAGATGTTATGAAGGTACTTCAAAGGTAATGGAAAATGGACTTAAAAGCTTATTTGGGTATAAAAAAGTGAAATTTATGCATAGATTTTCATAACATGCATTTTCCATGAGTCTTCTGAAGACCCCTCATCAATATCTAGAGTTTAGCACTGGACTAAGGCAAAGCCAGGAACTTGGAACTCTATCCATGTGTGGGTGCTGGGGCCCAAGGACTTAAGCTGTATTCCAGTGCTTTCCTAGGCACATTAGCAGGGAGCTGGATAGGAAGTGGAGCAACTGGAATTCGAGCCAGCACTCATATGGAATGCACTGTTGCAGGTGTCAGCTTAACCAACTGAGCCACAATGCCAGCTCCACATCTGTAGTTTTTAAACCAAAATAATGCATTTCCCATACACTATTTTATAACCTCCTTTTTATATCAGTGATAATCACCTTCCCACTCCAGTAATTTTTTGTGATTGCAATCTCAATACATATTCAGATTTATCTCAGCTGACCTCAGAAAATATCCCCTACAATCGGTTCACAATCAAGATCCAATCCAAGGGGCCCAAGCTGTAGTGCAGTGGGTTAACACCCTGGCCTAAGGCGCTGACATCCCATATGGGTGCCGGTTCGAGACCCGGCTGCTCCACTTCCCATCCAGCTCTCTGCTATGGCCTGGGAAAGCTGTAGAAGATGGCCCAAGTCCTTGGGCCCTTGCACCCACGTGGGAGACCCTTAAGAAGTTCCTGGCTCCTGGCTTCAGATTGGTGCAGCTCCAGCCATTGCAGCCAGTTGGGGAGTGAACCATGGGATGGAGGACCTCCCTCCTTCCCTCTTTCCCTCCCTCCCTCTCTGTAACTCTTTCAATTAAATAAATAAATCTTTAAAAATAAAAAAGGATCCAATCCAAGATCATGCATTGTGTCTGGTACCTTCCGTGTTACTTGTTCTGGCGTAACTCACCTTTTTTTATGCCAATAACATGTTGAACAAACTGGGCCAGTTTTCCTATACAGAGTTCAGATTCTTTTATTTGTTTGGCTACTTCATCATAGGTACAGCTCATTCTGCTATCCCCTGGTATTTCCTGTTAACTGGATTTTATGTTTAAAAGCTTGATGGATTCAAGTCAGACATTTTTGGCTAGAAAATGTGTACTTCTGAAGCATTACATTAGCTGTTACATAGCTGGTGTCCCTCTGGACCATGCTGACGATGTGAGGTCCTCTACTGCTCAGTTTCGTTTTATCCTTTTTTCAAGAAAAATAATCTGTGAAGTGTTTGGGCATCGACTGGAGCACAGTTTTTCATCCTACATGGTCACTGAACATTTTACTGAAAATAGCATGTCATCAACCAAATTTTTCTGTGTAACTTTGCTACATAGTTTTGATCCATATAACCTGGTATTCTGCTTTTGGAAAATTAACCAGTCTAGTTATAGAATAAAAGAAATTATACTTTATCCCTAAGAATGAAATTAGGGAAGAATTCAATTTAGTAATTAGAATCTGCTCTCTAGAAATGATAAACTGAGAATTCTTTTCATGAGTACCAGAGTTAGGAATCTGTAAAATAGAATCAGGGTTACTTGAGTGTAACTCAAGAAGGCAAGACTAGACTAAATTTTAGTACCATAATTTTAGTTAAAAATAAACAAAATGCAAGGAGGATTGAGAGCTACTGGCTGGCAGTGGGTCCCCCTTTCTGGGGTGGGAGCACTGATCCTGAACAGAGGCATCTGGTCCTGGGCAGCTGATCCCTGGAGAAGCAGGACGTGTGACTTTATGACCTTGTTTAGCATACAAGATCATCCAAGAAACTCCCCTACTGGGATTTGGCTTCAGCTACCAATTCCTCTCAAGGAACACAGAGGCTTTTTGTTGATCATCCCGCTATGACTGGAAGCCAAGAGTTGGCACTGGCTTGCCTAGGTTCTCCGTGATCAGAAGTGTTGGCTGGGCCAGATTCTTATGTAGAGCCCGTCGTCCTCTTCTAAGTTCTTTCAGGTTGTTGGTTGAATCCCATTCCTTGCTGTTGTGGGACTGTGACCCATGAAGAGGCTGCCTGTCTCCACAGCACAGCTCTTTGCCTCCTCAAGGCCAGCAGGAGTGCTGCTGACACTTCTAGTCTCTAATTTTTTTTAAAAAAAGGAGGCCAGCGCTGTAGCATAGTGGGTTAAGCCACTGCCTGCAAAGCCAGCATCCCATGTGGCACCAGTTCAACGTCTAGCTGCTACATTTCCAATTCAGCTTCCTGCTAAAGTACCTGGGAAAGCAGCCAAAGGCCCAAGTGCCTGGGTCCTGCCACCTACCTGGGAGACCCAGATGAAGTTCCAGGCTCCTGACTTCCAGTGGCCATTTGGGGAGTGAACCAGGAGATAAAAGATAACCGCCCCCCCATAACTCTGACTTTCAAATTAAATAAGTGTCTTTAAAACAAATTTTTAAAAAATCTGTCTCCAATGAGATTGCAGCAGTATGGTTTTTTTTAAAAGATTTATTTTGTTTATTTGAAAGAGTTACAGAGAGAAGTAGAGACAGAGAGAGAGGTCTTCCATCTGCTGGTTCACTCCCCAAATGGCCGCAACAAAGCCAGGAGCCAAGAGATTCTTCCGGGTCTCCCACGCAGGTGCAGAGGTCCAAGGACTTGGGCAATCTTCTACTGCTTTCCCAGGCCACAACAGAGAGCTAGCTGGATTGGAAAAGGAGCAGCTGGAACTAGAACCAGCACCCATATGGGATGCTGGCGCTTCAGGCCAGGGCATTAATCCACTGCGCCACAGCGCCGGCCCCAGCAGTATGTTTTTATTTCCTGTTGGTCTTAGCACAATTATGCTTTGCACAGAGAAGATATTTTTAGTTTGTCTGTTTCTGTAACTGTTGCTCCAAAGAAAGAATAAAAGGAGAAAACATGTTGCACTTACTGTGTGTCAAGCATAATATCAGACACTTCCTCTCATTTGAACGCCATGTCAACCCTCTGTAGTGTGTAGCCCTCTCCTAATTCTTTGGTGGGGTGGGGCGAGGGAGAGAAGCTCAGATATGATAACTGCATTTCCTGAAATCACAGCACATGGTTGACAAGTGGCTGAGCTGGGATGCACGTCAAGGACGGCTCACTCAGGCCCTGCTCTTAAACTACCTCATGTAAGTGAAGCTCTGAGGGACACCTTTGTGCAGAAATCTTTTTAAAGAACGCTTTCTAAAGCTAAACTACTTAGAAGAAGCATAAGCATACACATATTAACAATGTGTTAAATAAAAGCTAATGCCTATCTAACTACCACACTGGACAAGAAATAGTGTTGCTAGTGCTCAGAGTCCGCCATCCTGCAGAAGCACAGCCCCTTCTGTGGTGGTCATCCCATTCTCTTTACGGTGAATTTTACCTGCTAAGTAAATATCCACAAATGATGCCATTTTGCTTTGCCTGTTCAGAATTTTATAAAAATGACTTCTTTTATAATTTTTAAAATTTATTTATTTGAAAGGCAGAATTAGAACTTCCATTTACTGATTCACTCCCTAACAACTGTGTCGGTCAGGGTTGGGCCAGGCTTGAAGCCAGGAACCTGGAACTCCATCCAGGTCTCCCATGTGGATGTGGGTGGCCGGGGCTCAAGTATTGAAGCATTTTCTGCTGCTTTCCTAGGCACATTAGCAGGGAGCTGGATTGGAAGTGGAGCAGCTGGAACTGAAACCAGCACTCATGTGTGGTGCCGGCATTGCAGACAGCAGCTTAACCCACTGTGCCACAGTGCCAACCCCTATATAAATGACTTCTTAACAGTTTGTTTTTATGATTCATCCATCATGCATGTAGCTAAGTTAATTCATTTGCTTTATCATCTTCTGTTATTATGGATATCTGTATGGATATTAACATCATATCCATTTTACTGGTGTTATTGTATGGATATTAACATCCATTTTACTGGTGTTAGTTGTTTATAGGGTTTAACTATTAAATAATGCTATCAACCATCTTGAATATATATTCTGGTGCACATATATTCACATTCCTGTAGAATATACTCCTAGGGAATTGCAAAGTATATACATCGTTGACAGCTTTCCCAGTTATTCCCAGAGGATAGATTTCTAGCAATAAAATTAATGGATCAAAAGGTATAACCAGGAGATGTGATTTTAGGACTTCCGTGAATTTACTCCATTGTTAGTAAGATAGCCTTGATTCTGGTTTCTTTGTACTGCTGTGTAAACCAGCTATACTTTGCCAGTCTGTGGAAATGACCTGTTGAGTCGGTGAGCACTACTAGGATAGCAATAGACTTGTTTTCTTTCTAAATTTCATCTGGAAATGTATTTCATGCTTCCTAATGCCCATTTTGGGTTTATGTAGTAGTCATGGCTGATTAGAAAGCTTAAAACTGTTGGTGAATCTCATAGCACAGAAATACCATGTATAAAAGTTTGCCATTTTCCAATGTGTAGTGAAGGAATTGATTAAGTATGCTTTCTTTGCAAGTTTATTATCTAGATCTTCCTTCACTTGAATGATTTTTCAGTTGTGCTTCAACATGTGCTTCTCGTACTTTAGCAAGTCTCTCTTCTTTCATGTCTCATGTCCTGCCTTGAATAAAGAGCTCTCACTCAGTGCCTGGCACAGTACTGCCTTGCCTTTGGTAGCCATTCAGCAATTATATGTCAAATGGTACTGACACCACGTTATTTGGAATTCTTTTTGTTGTATGAAGGTACATCAGAACATTTAAGGAAAACATTTTTTAAAAAGAACTATGCATGGATTTCAATTCTTTTGCACCAAAATAAATATCTTTTTAATTGTGGTTTTCCATGAACATTTTGAAGTATCCTAGTATTTGCCTCATGGATTGGCTTTGAGGAAAGGAAACCAGTGTGTTAGATTTATTAAATGATCATTTTGAACTATACAGCACCTTCTTTCTCACCTTGGAGTTCTGAGGTGACAGGTTATTCAAAATCAATTTTTTCTCTTGAAATAATTATTCTGGCATTTAAATTAGCTTGGTCTAGAAGCTCTGAGTTTTCATTTTTATCTTTTTAAGCTTTCCTGCTCCTGAGAATTTTCAAGCTTGGAAGACTTCAGTTCATTAATATTCTCCATCATGGCATCCCAGATAGACACGGAAGTTGGTTGATAAAAAGGAAGCAGGGGCAAGTTTAAATAGAAGAGTGCTTAGCAGTGAGATAGCATTTTATACCTGAAAGCCTTCACAAACACTAACTAATCGATGTTCCAACACCTTGGAGAAGCAGGAAATGGGTTTTTACTATGAGCGTATTTAGTACTGAGAAAATGAGATACGCTTTTAATCTCTTAACCCTTCCTGAGAAGATGATATTCACGTAGAAACAGCTTTATTTATAAATTTCAAAATCTCATACATGCTTTGTAGCCTGATTTGCATATACATTTTTCTTAAAGTATAAATTTTTATTTAAAAAACTGTTTACATAGATAAAAATTGTACAATTATGGGGTACCATGTGCTGTTTTGATTAATCTATAAACTGTATAATGTCTCATCAGAGTAAAATTATGTATCTCCTCATTTAACATTTCTTTGTGGTGAAAACATTCAAACTCCTATCTTCTAGGTTTTTTTAAATTCTATTACTATTTAAAAAGTTTCATTTATTTCCATTTTTTTTAATTTGAAAGGCAGAGAAAGAGATCTGCCATTTGCTGTCTCACTCCCCAAATGCTCACAACAGCCAGGGCTGGACTAGGCCAAAGCCAGGAACCCAGAGCACAGTTGGGGTCTCCCACGTGGGTGATGAGGACCCAAGTGCTTGAGCCATCACCCGCTGCTTCCCAGAATGTGTATTAGCACGAGCTGATTCAGAAGCAGAGTAGTGGCACTTAGACCAGGTACTCCAGTAACTGAATATGAGCATCCCAAGTGGTGGTTTAACCACTGCACTATACACCCTCCTGTTTTGTTTTTTACATATTGTGAAACAAATAGTACATTATCTGTAGTCTTCCTACTATACCGCAGAACCCCAGGATGTTTCTCTTTTAAAATCTGAATTTGTTTCTCAGAGTCTTCTTTGACCTTCCGTCTTTCTCAGAGAACAACTGAGTCAGTTTCACATCTTACCAGTTTCATTTCCACAAACCCATCCACTAGGAAGTTTCCAGAAGTAGCAGGCTTCTAGCTCCCTTACCATCCGTGGAGAGACAAGAAGGCAGAGTAGATGCCAGCTCAGAACACAGAGCAGTGTTGGTGCAGCAATAAGGGATACTTTGTCCCATGTCTTGGATGGCTTAAGGAAACAAAGGACAGTTTGCTTGCATGGCTGGTTTTCTCAGTGAGCCAGCAACAGTAGGAATGGAGGCCAGGAGTGGGTGGTCCCCATCCCAGTACTTTTTCCTTGAAATAGTGCTGCTTCTCCATTTTCCATTAAGACACAGCTCAAAATGCTTCTGTAATGTTCAATTTGCCCAGAGTTCTAGTGAGTGAGCATTCAGGATTGTTTCAAAGAGATATTCTTTCAAGAAAAGGATTTACTTCGCTATTATCAGTCACCACAAAAGACTTAAAACATATCCACATCTAATCATGACCAAAAATCAGATGTTCATAGTTAAAGATTTATGTATGTGGGTTTTTTGTTTCAAAAATAGTTTATGGACATTGTCAGAAGTCTTTTAGTACATTTGATTTCTTTTTAAAGATGTATTTATTTATTTGAAACACAGTTACAGAGAGTCAGAGACAGAGAAGTCTTCTATCCACTGATTAACTCCCCAAATGGCCTCAACAGCGAGAGCTGGACTGATCCAAAGCCAGGAGCCAGTAGCTTCTTCCAGGTCTCCCTTGCAGGTGCAGGGGCCCAAGGACTTGGGCCATCTTCTACTGCTTTCCCAGGCAATAGCAGAGAACTGGATCAGAAGTGGAGCAGCTGGGACTCGAACCAGCCCCCATATGGAATGCTGGCACTGCAGGTGGAGGCTTTACCTGCCGTGCCACAGCTCCGGCCCCACATTTGATTTCTTAAACCAAAACAAAATGAAAATGAAAAAACCCAGCAGACTCTTACTCCCCACCTGCTCACATCAAATGTTTTATTTTCATTGCTTTTTAGGTCACATTTGTCTACCAATTTTTGTGAGTTAAGATCTTTCTAGGAAGGTTGCAGGATAAGTTGAGCCCCCCCCCCCTTTTTTTTTTTGAGGAGCCAATTGTTTAATGCTAGTGAAAAGGCTTATTTTTGGGAAATAACTTACTCTGCTGGGAAGGTCACTTCCCTGAAATTCCATTTCCTCATCTAAACAGTAGGTTGACTAGTGATGTAGCACAGCAGGTTAAGCTGCTGTTTGTGAGGCCAGCATCCCATGGAAGAATACTGATTCAGGTCACAGCTGCTGTGCTTCTGATCCAGGTTCCTACTAATGTACCTGCGGGGGCAGTAGATGATGGCCCAAATGCTTGGGCACCTGACACCTACGTGAGAGACCCGGATGGAATTCCTGGCTACTGGCTTCAGCCTGGTCCAGCCCTGATTTTTGTAGTCATTTTGGGAGTGAACCAGAAGGTGGAAGGTCCCAATCGCTCTGCCTTGGTCTATCTCTGTCTATCTCAGCCTGTCAAATAAATAAATATACATTTTTAAAAAGAGTAGGTTAGGGAAGGAGGTTATGGGGGGGAAAGCCACTATAATTCAAAAATTGTACTTTGGAAATTTATATTTATTAAATAAAAGTTGAAAAATAAAAAGAGTAGGTTAATAATACCTGTTTAACATATTATTATGAGGATTTATTGAAATACTTTATGTAATAGCACTTGGGACAGTGCCTGGCTCAGGGTAGGTACTCAATAACTTCAACTTAAATCTAGAGAACTATGCAAGACATCATCACTAAATGATTATATGAAGGCTGGTTTAAAAAATATGAATTGAGAGACAAAAACAGCAACTGAGAGCTGGAATTTATTAGAAAAGACTTCTTGGAGGATATAGGATTTAAAGAGGCTCTAGAACTTTGGTTTTCAAACCATAGGTATTGTAAGGATAAGGAATGGATAGACTCTGCTTCAGAAGAGGAATCTGGGTTTCTCACTTCTCCAAGTCAGGGAATCACACCAGTTTTTTCCTGCACACTGTGTTGCCTCCCCAGTGATTGTGCAGAAAGTAATTCTACACCCAGTGGTAAACCCTATGGGGCTAATCCTTGTTAGCATTACTGCTATTTCTGTGGCAACCATCAGATGATGCATAATCTGTGAGGCCAGATGTAAGAAGTATTTTCATCATAAATTCCCAATTTAACTGGTAGAATGTCCCACTGAGAGATTGCCAGACAAATGACTTAACATTTAGTAGGAAATACTTTTAAGGAAAAAATTTTGCCATGGATTTTATTCTGTAAGGAAATAGCATTGTGCTTGTATTCTGTTTGAATAATTTGAGCAAAATGAACATAAAATAAATCTGAGAAAGGCAAAGAGGTTTTGTATCTAATTTATGTAAAGTTTTTGTGACTGTTAATAAGCAGAGGCAAGAGGGGCTGGTGCTGTGGCATTGTGGGCTAAGCCTCCACCTGCAGCACTGGCATCCCATATTGGGTGCCTGTTCAAGTCCCGGATGTTCCTCTTCCGATCCAGCTCTCTGCTGTGGCTTGGGAAATCAGTGGAAGATGGCCCAAGAGCTTGGGCCCCTGCACCTGCGTGGGAGACCTGGAAAAAGCTCCTGGCTTACGATCGGCACAGCTCCAGCTGTTGCAGCCATCTGGGGAGTGAACCAGCGGATGGAAGACCTTTCTCTCTGTCTCTCCCTATCTCTGTAATTCTACCTCTCAAATGAATAAATAAAATGTTTTAAAAAAATAAGTAGGGTCAAGAGTAAAAAATTGAAGTGATCTTCAGTTTTACTCAGGTTAAAGGGAAGATTTAAAAATCAAAATTTTTTAAAGATTTATTTATTTGAGAGGCAGAGTGAGAGAGAAGTCTTCCATTTGCTGGTTCATTCCCCAGATGGCCACAATGGCTGGAGCTACACAGATCCAAAGCTGAAAGCTGGATGGGAAGTGGAGCAGCAGGGTCTCAAACCAGTGCCCATATGGGATGCCGGCACTGCAGGTGGTGACTTTACCTGCTATGCCATAGCATGGACCTCAAAGATAAAATTCTTAATATTTAAAAATAAGTCCTGTTTAAAACTTAATTAATGATATTATAGAGATTTTATAGTATTTGTTTTGTCCCTCTAAAGACAGCCTTAACTTGAAAATGAGTTAGTATGGGGCTGGCACTGTGGTGTATCTGGTAAAGCTGCTGCCTGCAGTGCCAGCATCACATATGGGCGCCAGTTCAAGTCCCGGCTGCTCCACTTCCGATCTAGCTCTGTGCTATGGCATGGGAAAGCAGTAGAAGATGGCCCAAGTCCTTGGGCCCCTGCACCCACGTGGGAAGACCTGGAAGAAGCTCCTGGCTCCTGGCTTTGGATTGGCGCAGCTCCGGCCAGCCGTTGCGGCCAATTGGGGAGTGAACCAGCAGATGGAAGACCTTTCTGTCTCTTCCTCCCTCCCTTCCTTCTTCCCTCCCTCTCCTTCTCTCTCTGTGTAACTCTTTCAAGTAATTAAAATAAATCTTTAAAAAAAGAAAATGAGTTTAGTATGTACATGTTTTTCTTCTGTTCACTCCGGCTTCCTGTTGGCATGGCATGGTTCTCAGTACTGGAGTTATGGCAGCGAATAAAACAAAAGCCCTGATCTTTTGGAATTTACGTCAAAGGCAGAACGACTAATAACTGGGTTACCCAAAGAACTATATGTCATGTGTTATAAGTGATACAGGGAAAAATTAAACAGAAGAAAAACAGATTGACACAGATAGGGTAGGGTGAATAAAGGGGGCCTCTCTGATAAGATGACATTTGAGAAGAGACCTGAGTCAAGTAAGAGAATAGGTCTTGTGAATATCAAGGG
Organism: Oryctolagus cuniculus; assembly: GCF_964237555.1. Lineage (NCBI taxonomy): Eukaryota > Metazoa > Chordata > Mammalia > Lagomorpha > Leporidae > Oryctolagus > Oryctolagus cuniculus. Next base: position 16,101,203 of record NC_091452.1, read on the forward strand.
AAGAATGTTCCAGGCAGAGAGCAGCAAACACAGAGGCCCTGACTTGAGAGAGTACTCAGCCATGCTCAGAAAGCAGGTGGTTTGAGTGGAATAGAGAGAATGCAGTAGATAAGAGATCAAAACTCTTTATTTTTTTTTAAAAGATTTATCCATTATTTAAAAGGTTTACACAGAGAGAGAAGAAGAGGCAGAGAGAGAGAGGTCTTCCACCTGCTGGTTCACTCCCCAGTTTGCCACAGCGGCCAGAGCTGCGCTGATCCAGAGCTAGGAGCCTCCTCCAGGTTTCCCACGCAGGTGCAGGGGCCAAAGGACGTGAGCCATCCTCTGCTGCTTTCGCAGGCCATAGCAGAGAGCTGGATCAGAAGTGGAGCAGCTGGGACTCAAACCAGCACCCACATGGGATGCCAGCATTGCAGGTGGCGGCTCTACCTGCTATGCCACAATGTCAGCCCTTCTTTCTTTTTTTTTTTTTTTTTAAGATTTTTTTTTTAATCTGAAAGATTTACAGAGAGAGAGGGAGAAAGATAGATCTTTGTTTGATGATTCATTCCCCAGATGGCTACAACAGCCAACCCTGAGCCAGCACAAAGCCAAGAGCCAGGAGCTTCATCCAGGTCTCCCACATGGGTGGAGGGAGCCCAGACACTTGAGATGTCTTCCGTGGCTTTTCCCAGGCCATTACCAGGGGGCCGAATCAGAAGTGGAGCAGCCAGAACACAAACTAGCACTATGCCAGCCCCAAGAGATCAGAATTTTATAACCAGGACTTTGTTTAACCCTGAGTAAGAAAGAAAGCTGACTTTTTTTATTTTAATTTATTTTCATTTAATTGAAGGCAGACTCTGAGATCTTCCATCTACTGGTTCCCTCCCTGAATGCCCGCAACAGTCAGGACTGGGCCAGGCCAAAGGCAGGGGCCCAAAACTCAATCCAGGTCTCCCATGTGGGTGGCAAGGACCTAAGTACTTGAGCTGTCACCTGCTCCCTCCCAGAGTGTGCATTAACTGAAAGCCGGATCAGAAGTAGAGGAGTCAGGACTCCAACCAGGCACTCTGATAAGGGATGTGGGTGTCCCAAACAGCAACTTAACTGCTGTGTTGAATGCCCACCCGAGTTCTTAAAGGGTTGCTCTGCTACATGGAAGGGATATAGGTTGAAGGAGGGCAAGGATTGAAGCTGGGAGACCATCTAGGTAATTATGCAGTCAGTAGTAGGTGGTGCTGGAGCTCTGGTAAGAGAGTGGAGGCAGAGAAAAGTGGTAGGATGCTGGATATTTATTTTATTCAATAAATAGTCATATAGCACTTATGCCAGGTACTGTTCTAATAGCTTTACAAATATCAGCTCATTTCATGCCTGTAACAATCCTCTGAGGTAAATTTCAAAGGTCAAGTCCATAAGATTTATAGATGATTGGATATGAAATGTGAGGAAAAAAAAGAAAGGATGACTCCTTTTTGGGCCTTAAACTCCTAAGGATGAATTTACCATTTCCTGAGAAGGGAAGGGGAGGGGGAATCATGTTTGGGTTGAAGCCCTTTAAGCAGGGGTACAGGTTTTGGAAATGTTGGGTTTGTAATGCAGATTACCTGTCCCAGTGAATGTGTGGAGTAGGCATTTAGATAGAAGAACCCGAATTCTGAGGAGAGAGGTTAAGGCAGGAGGTAAATTACAAAAGAGATCTCAAAGCATTCAGGAAAGTGCCAACAACCGCGTCTTGTTTTTTTCTGTTCAGCCAGACCACAGCTAGAACTGAAGGCAGTCTTTTCCCTTGAGCATTATCACTGGCCTTGGGGTCAGACCTGCATTTGAATCCTAGCCTCTCACTCTCAGTTAAGTGGCCCAAACTAAGCGACTTGGTTTCTTTTAGCTTCAGCTTCTTTTTGTATAAAATAGATTTAACAGTATCTGTAGTGGCTAAGATAAAAATACTTGAGCAGTGCTGAGACATAGAAAGGGCTTAATACCTATTACTGTTTTCCTCAGGTTTAGTTTGTTGCAGTCAACCCAAACTGACAACATGAGCTTCTCTTCTAGGATGGCAGAAGTCTGAATTTACAGCCTTCTCCTTAGTTTTCTGTGGGGAGGAAGGGAGATGTCAACAATGACAAGCTCCCAAAAACAAGAATTTCAAGTCCCTCTCTATCAAATGCTAATAACCTTATAAAAAGAAAGGTCTTTAAAGAGGTTTGCAGGCGGCACAGGGAGAGAAGTTGTGGGTTAAGAGTATCAAAGGATTCCCCGTGCAGATGCAGAGTGAGGGATAGGTGAGAGCACTGAGAGGCAAATCCAGGGATCAGTCCTGGGTAATTTACATCAAAGCTAAATAAGTCTGCTGGGCTACGGCGATGACCTCTAGGAGGGAATAGTGCCCTGACCGGGAATGGGCATGGGCCATTTAAATCAGAAGGAATTATCTCGTTAATTCCCTGGTGATCGTGGTGGAACTTTGCTTAAGGGGCACTCTGGGGTTTAGCTTAATCTTACTTCTGTTTTCCACAGTCTTAGCTTGACTATTGTGTAAAACAAACTTGAGAGGTTCAGATCTTATTTTATACAGTGAACATTTGAGTGCCTACTATGTACCGTGTGTACTTTATTAAGGAAACAAAGATAAATGAGAGGTGCAATTCGTGCCCGTAATCATCTAAGAAAACACAAAGGAGTGTTGATAATTGCTGCCATAGAGTATTACAGGACTGAAATCATAATTTTATCCTTGGAGATTATAAAGAACATAGAACTTAGCTCTGAATGGGTCTGTTCAGTTTAAGAATTTGTCAGGTGAAAATTTCAGAGAAAGATATCTCAAAAAGGAGCACACTGTGAGCGAGGTCATGAGGCAGGTTCAGGAACATGGCACTTTGGAGAAAAAGGCATCATTTCGTTAGCAATTTTGTCTTGGAAAAGAAGAAACTGACCATCAGTTTGGAAAGCAATTTTTCCCTAATCTTTCTCCAACTCCAAAAAAAGAATATTTTAATTTCCTAAACTTTTTAAGTCTAGATAAGTCACATGGTGATCCATATGGCCAAAAGAAAAAAATGCATTAAAATATTAGAGTTGTCCTTTTTTTAAATTAGCATTAGACATAATAGAATCCTGAGTGTGTCCCTGTGATATCACTTGTCTTCCAGGAAAGGATTTCCAAGTATTTACCCCAGCCCCTTCTCATCACTGTTCTAAACTGAAGTTTGCTAAGTAGAATGTCATTCAGCTTCTCAACTCTGATCCAGCCCCCTGCTTGGGAAAAACAGCAGATGATGACCCACGTGCTGGGGCCCCCTGTCACCCACGTGGGAGACCTCTGACCATAAACCAGAGATGGAAGATCTCTTTCTCTCCCTCTAACTCTGCTTTCACAGAAACCTTTTGAAAAAGAAAAAAAAAAAAAGTCATACAAAGTGTGTATCTTCTCCCAGTTTTCCTGCTTATGAAGTTTCTCAGTTTCTTTTCAAAGCATTTCCATACAGTCTCCTTTTGAATGCATAAGCTTTTAACATTCCAGATTAGTCTGTGATACTCGGTATGAGGGTACTTCTCAAAGTTCATGGAAAAATGGAATTAAAAATATGAATTTATTTTGGTACAAAAGATTTTTTAAACCCATGCATGTTTTTATAATCCTGTTTCTCTATGTATTATGAAAAAAATTTGCATCAAGATCAACTCATATTTTTAATTCCATTTTCTATAGATGCTTTGAATTACCCTTGTATTGTCAACCCTAAACAGACAGGAAAGCCTGTTCCAAGGTGGACATGTTGCTGAGAATTGTGCATTGCCCCTGTTTAGCTTGGGTACATTTCTTTTTTTTTTTTTTTTTTTTTTTCTTTTTTTTTTTTTTTAAGATTCATTTATTCGTTGGAAAGTCAGAGTTACACAGAGAGGAAAGGCAGAGAGGGAGAGAGAGAGGTCTTCACTCACCAATTGGCTGCAACGGCCCGAGCTGCACTGATCTGGAGCAAGGAGCCAGGAGTTTCTTCGGGTTCTCCCATGTGGGTGCAGGGGCCCAAGCACTTGGACCATCTTCTACTGCTTTCCCAGGCCATAGCAGAGAGCTGGATAGGAAGTGGAGCAGCGGGACTTGAACCGGCACCCAATTGGGATGCCAGCACTGCAGGCGGCCCCTTTACCCGCTACACCACAGCACCGGCCTGCTTGGGTACATTTCAGTTCACTTCTCCCTTACCCCAAAGGCCTTTCAGGCTTTCTCTACTACTACTACACTACTGTCTGTGGAAGGAGGAAAGCCCCTGAACTCCCTAAGCCTTGCCTTTGTGAAAGCTGTCCTCTCCTTCCTCCATCAATCTCTGTGCCAGATTTTCTTACACTGTTGAAGGCCTGCCCTCATTTACACTTAACTTTAGAGTTTTCCCTGCCAGTGACTTGAACATCACATCTTCAATCAGGATTGATATTTGCAAAAGATGATAGAGCTGTCTTAGAATAATGATGCAGAAAGTAATGATAGTGACAGCTAGCACACATAGTACTTACTATGCACTAGGCACTATTCTAAGCACTTTGTGTGTATTATTTCATTCACACAATCCTGTGAGGTAGGTACTACTTTATTCTCATTTTTTTCATTAGGAAACTAAGGCATCGAGTTGAGCAGTTTGAGGTCAAACAGTACAATGGGTGGTAGAGAAGAGACTTTGCTTTTTAGACCATGAGTTTGGAAGACAGTTTTCCCTTAAGAACTGTGTCTTACTCGTCTCTGTATCTACAGCTCAAAGCACATTAAGTGTTCGATCAATGCTAGAATTTGGAATTAGTGCAAAGTGGCAGGCTATCAAGTTAACTCAGAAGATTATGTCATTTTGGTTAAAAAAAATAGAGAATGAATCAAAAGTATTAATTATGAATACAGTGTATTGGGGGAAATCTGGGACCTTATATAAGCCCTCACAGAACATTTAAAATAAGGCCGGTGCCGCGGCTCAACAGGCTAATCCTCTGCCTAGCGGCACCGGCACACCGGGTTCTAGTCCCGGTCAGGGCGCTGGATTCTGTCCCGGTTGCCCCTCTTCCAGGCCAGCTCTCTGCTATGGCCCGGGAGTGCAGTGGAGGATGGCCCAAGTGCTTGGGCCCTGCACCCCATGGGAGACCAGGAGAAGCACCTGGCTCCTGCCTTCGGATCAGTGCGGTGCGCTGGCCGTGGCGGCCATTGGAGGGTGAACCAACGGCAAAGGAAGACCTTTCTCTCTGTCTGTCTCTCTCACTGTCCACTCTGCCTGTCAAAAAAATAAAAAAACATTTAAAATAAAACATGAAAATTATTATCTCTGACTTCTGAAATGTTTTACATTAACTAGCAGTAGGCTAAATAATGCTCCTTTTTCAGTAACAAAAGTGGGTTACCATTTGTCCTGTTTCTTTTTCAATTAAAGCTTGTACTGCTAAAGTTGCTGATCTTTGGTGCTGAGGGATTACATTTGTGATAATGATCAAAACAAGATTGTACTGTGCACTAATTTTAAATTCAGTAGGAATAAAACATAATTAGACTCAGCCCCTGTCTAATGGACAGGTATACTTTCTAAATGTCAGTGGCTGTGGCCAGGATTGTGGCATAAGGATGCAATGCCAGCATCGCATATGGGCGCTGGTTCAAGTCCCAGCTCGCTGCTAAGGTGCCTGTGAAAGCAGCAGAGGATAGCCAAAGTGCTTGGACTCCTGCACCCCAGGTGGGAGACCTAAATGAAGGCTCCTGACTTCCGTCTGGCTCTGTCCTAGTTGTTGCAACCATTTGGAGAACAAACCAGCAGATTGATGGTCTCTCTGATGCTCTCCTAATAAAAATAAATCTCTCCTAAATAAAATAAAGCTTAAAAAAAACTTTTAAAATAAAAATAGTGGCTTGCAATACATGACTCCTATGAGCAGGACTGTCAATGCACTGACTTTATCAGGCATTCCCTTGTAAGAATAGTAAACCTGAGAGAGAGAGACTTTCCTCATTCCAAGAAGATGAGTTTTCGTCATCCCTGAAAACCATCCAATATGCGGCTGTTTGTTTTTGACTAATGGAAACTGCAATGGAAATCGAGAGCTACCCAGCAGTGTTCTTGGGCAGGACTCTCGTTTTCCTTAGTCCTGACAGGCATGACTTTTCTTGACCCCTGCCTCAGTTTGATCATCTATGAAATCAAGCATCTGAACCAGGTGGTCATCAAGGTTCCAACTCTCAAACTGCCTGTTTTCCTTTGGGCCAATGCCTGTATTCTGTTCAGAGTTTTCACTTTATCATAAGCAATAATACTAGCTATAATGTATTGGATATGTAATTGCCACTGAACATTTTTTGTATATTAAGACATTTTAAGGCTGGCACAACTTAAAAGGTGGAGCTTTTTAATCACCATCCTTTAGGTGAGGAAACTGGGGTAGAAAGTAGTAAATGATTGTCCTGGACTCCGCTCTGCTCTTAAGACAGCTCCTGTTGTCACCTTGCGTTACCTCTGTGCTTCTCATCCCACCTGCCACAGTATATGGATATTTATTCTGTGCTTCATTTAGGGATGGACACTTTTTCTTTAATCTCCCACTGAACATGAAACTTTATACATTTTCAAAATTGAAAAGTTTTTTTTTCCAAAAAACAAATGATGCCCCCCCCCCATATCTCTAGGCCTACACGTTCTGAAATTTGTTGTGCTGTTCCATCACTCTCCCCAGCCTCATCACTAGTGACATCCCAGATCTTCATTGGGTATTACCAACACAATTTTTTTCACCTTTCTTCCTAGGTTGATGATTTCTTAGGAATTTACCTATTTTCAAAAAGTGAGAATCACTTTATTTTTCTTGATTATTACAGTGGTACATCCTCCAGTCAAAAGCAAACTAAATGATTCATCAATCTGATGGAAAGATGTTGCTTCAAAAGGGAGACAATACATACTTCTGTAGCATATTCAAGTATTACAAAAAATTAAGTTTTCCACTGTAAAAATTAGTAGGTATCTCATCCCCCAGGGATAATCACTGATTACATTTTGATAACCAGCCTTCCAGGCATTCTCTGCACATATACATGTAAATAAGCATATACATAGGATTTTGAGTAAATGACATCAAATATGCCATTTATTTACTGTACATTGTTGAAGTCTTTCCATATTAATGTAGGTAGATGTGCACAGTATTCTGTTGCCCTGAAATACTCTAATGCTGTAATCCAGTCTACTACCAGTAAGCACTTAGATTTGCTTCCAGTTTTTTACTATTAGAAAAAATGCAGCATTGAGCATCCTTGTACATAAATCTTAGGCACCATGTGAGTGTCATCTTAACCAGAGTAGTATTAGTAGCAGTACAGCAGATGTCTGGAACCAGAACCATTATCATATAGCAGCATAAATGTACACGGAGTCATTAGCTCAGCATGGATGAAATGTGCAAATGTCAACCTACACAGGCCTCAGTTTTGGGGTTGTTCAGGAAACAGATGCTTATTAAACACTAAAAATAAAAAGCTTGAGCTTCACTTTGTTAAAATCTCAAATTTTTCACTTGAACAAGCCATTAGATTTTTGTCTGTTTGGCTCAATAATAAAATAGTGCTTTACGAGGTCTCATAAAATAAAAATAGAATTTGAAAGGGAACGTGACTTCCTAATAAGAGAATGCAAACCATTCTTTCTTTAAATATGAGGAGCAAGGAAGTGCCAATGTCCTGGATGCTGGGGCTCAAAGCCTAGCAGGAAAGAGATTAAAATAATTAGTAAAAGGAGCTTTAAACTAGTTGAAGCCCAAGATGAGCGGCCATGAGAAGGAAGTACTTCCCTTTAAGTGCAAACAGCCAGGGCACTACTTAGCTAAGGATCTTCATTTTCCCCACCGTCTTTAGCTGTTCTGTAAGCTGTGTTGCTGCCAAAGTCCAAGTCCTTGGTCCCTGTGATCTGCTTCCCCATCCTTCTCCTTCTCCCTGAATTGGAGTCTTGTTTATTTACTTAGCACTCGGTGACTAAGATGGTTCCTTTGGGTGTCAGTTTCCTTATCTGTAATGAGAGAGTTCAAATACCTGATTTTATTTATTGATTGCTTGATTTTTTTAAGTAAAGTCCAAATCTGACATTCTTGGAATCTAATGTCTTGGAACCAGATATGTCTTCACTGTTTTGTCCCCAGGACCTTGGGTAAATCCGTCTGTACGGTTAAGGCTTGATAAATGTTTACTGACATTTATTTTATGGGTTCTGTGTGTCTACTCTGGTTCTTTGGAGACCCTGTCTTGTTTTATTTTCATTCTGTAGGTATCTGTTGTACATTTAGACATAATGCTTTCATTTTCTCAAGGAGTGGGAAGATCCTTGTTAGTCCAGACATTTCCTGCGTGTCTGCTCTGGGCCAGTACAGTTCTAGCCACTGGGAACACAAAAACGAGTTAAATGCAATTACTCTCCTCAAAAAGCTTCCAGTGAGGTGATGGAGAAAGACTGTACACAGATAACTATGAGCTACAGTCTGTGCTTTTCTGAAAGTCCATGGCCAGGGTGCTCTGGGAGCTCAGGAGGGCACATGTGGAAAGCCTGGTCCACAGATGACTTCCTCGGGGAGGGGGTGCTGCAGGTAAGTCTTCATCCGGTGAAAACTGGGGAGAAGCCTACCCAGGGGGAAGGGGATAACAAGTTTGATAGGGGAAAGTCTTTTGTGCTTGTTGATAACAGGGAACTATTTAAGATTTCAGTAAGAAAATATCTTCGGCCGGCACCGTGGCTCACTAGGCTAATCCTCCGCCTTGCAGCGCTGGCACATGGGGTTCTAGTCCCGGTCGGGGCGCCAGATTCTGTCCCGGTTGCCCCTCTTCCAGGCCAGCTCTCTGCTGTGGCCAGGGAGTGCAGTGGAGGATGGCCCAAGTGCTTGGGCCCTGCACCCCATGGGAGACCAGGAGAAGTACCTGGCTCCTGCCATTGGATCAGTGCGGTGCGCCGGCCGCAGCGTGCCGACCACGGAGGTCATTGGAGGGTGAACCAACGGCAAAGGAAGACCTTTCTCTCTGTCTCTCTCTCTCACTGTCCACTCTGCCTTTCAAAAAAAAAAAAAAGAAATAAAAGATCTTCTCACATTGACATTTTATGGTGTCTCTTTCTTTTAAAGAGATCTGCTGTGGCCAGCACTGTGGCATGGAAGGTTGGGCCACCTGCAGTGCCAGCATCCCATGTGGGCACCAGTTCAAGTCCCTGCTGATCCACCTAATGCACCTGTAAGGGGGGCAGTGAGGACTACCTAAGTGCTTGAACCCCTGTGCCCACATGGGAAACCCAGAGGCTCCTGGCTTTGGCTTGGCCCAGCCATTGTGGCCATTTGGGGAGTGGACCGGCAGATGGAGGATTCATTCTCTCTCTTTTTCCTTCTATCTTCTAAAAATCATCTCTCAGTCCTTGATGTTCTGCAGTTTCTTTATGATGTGTCTAGATGTGATAAAAAATGTGAAATGCTTAGAATAGTGTAAGGGACTTAATAGATGCTCAATGTGAAACATTGATGTGATTGTCATCATCTTTCTCCTCTTTGTCATCTTCCTCCTCTTTGTCATTCTCACTCCCACCCCAAGGTACCCAGTGTCCATCATTCCCTGTCAGAAGACAGATAAAGGAGGTTTTCTCCTAAAGTGTAACTCAGTTATTTAGGCAAAGTATTAAAATGATAGTTCTTTCCTGTGATCATTTTTAACTTAATTGGTTCATTTTTTCCTTTTTGAAAGTAAGTTAAATCCAGTCTCATATGTAACTAATAGTTTCCTTTCCTCCATTTTTTTTTAAGATTTCTTTTATTTATTTGAAAGGCAGAGTTACAGAGAAGCAGAGAGAGAGAGGTCTCCCATCCGCAGGTTCACTCCCCAAATGGCCACAACGGCCAGAACTGAGCCAATCCAAAGCCAGGAGCCTGGAGATTCTTCTGGGTCTCCCACATGGGTGTAAGGGCCCAAGGACTTGGGCCATCTTCTGCTGTTTTTCCAGGCCATAGCATAGAGCTGGCTCGGAAGAGAAATAGCTGGGACTCAAACCAGCGCCTGTATGGGATGCCAGCACTGCAGGCAGTGGCTTTACCTGCTACGCCATAGTGCTGGCCCCTCCTTTCCACCATTTAAGAAGAAAGCCAATAGTTGAGTTCTGCTCTGGCCACTTTAAACAGATTATATTTAAATATTCCGATTTGGGGAGTGTTCACGTGTTACTGATCATGTTGTGAGTCTGTAATCATGAAACAGCTGTGCTCAGTGGGGAGGAAGAAACCTGTCTTCGACAGTACCCAGGCCGCATCGAGCATGTCAGGGAGAAGGGACACGCTGGCAGTTTGTTTTGCCAATTTGAGAATTCATTAAATAATAAAAACCCAAGAAATCAGATTTTTTTTTTTTTTTTTTTTTTTTTTGGACAGGCAGAGTGGACAGTGAGAGAGAGAGACAGAGAGAAAGGTCTTCCTTTTGCCGTTGGTTCACCCTCCAATGGCCGCCGCGGCCAGTGCACTGCAGCCGGCGCACCGCACTGATCCAATGGCAGGAACCAGGTACTTCTCCTGGTCTCCCATGGAGTGCAGGGCCCAAGTACTTGGGCCATCCTCCACTGCACTCCCTGGCCACAGCAGAGAGCTGGCCTGGAAGAGGAGCAACTGGGACAGAATCCGGCGCCCCGACCGGGACTAGAACCCAGTGTGCCGGTGCCACAAGGTGGAAGATTAGCCTAGTGAGCCGCAGCACCGGCCAGATATTTTTTAAATATTTATTTATTTATTTATTTGAAAGAGTGTGAGAGGGAGAGACAGATCTTCTATCTTCTGGTTCACTCCCCAAATGGCTACAACAACCTGGCGGCCTTGGCCAGACAGAAGCCAGGAGCCAGGAACTCCATCCCAATCTTCCACACAGGTGGCAGGGACCCAAAGACTTGTACCATCTGCTGCCTTCTTAGATACGTTAGCAGGAAGAAGCAGCCAGGATCTAACTGGCGCTTTGATATGGGATGCCAGCATTTCAAGCAGTGGCCTAATCCACTGCTTGAAATCCAATGCCAGCGCAAGCACTCAGATTTTTTTTTTTTTTTTTTTTTTTTTGACAGGAAGAGTTAGAGAGAAAGGTCTTCCTTCCATTGGTTCACCCCCCTAATGACCGCTACAGCCGGTGCTGGGCCAATCCGAAGCCAGGAGCCAAGTGCTTCCTCCTGGTCTCCCATGTGGGTGCAGGGCCCAAGCACTCGGGCCATCCTCCACTGTCCTCCTGGGCCACAGCAGAGAGCTGGACTGGAAGAGGAGCAACCGGGACTAGTACCCAGAGGTTTTTTGCGACAGCTGTTATTGCTGCTTAATCAGGCGCAGGAGCCAAAACTCATTTTAAGAAATAAACTGTAAGACCCATGCCTGTCATTTTCTACTGGAAGAATGAATCATCAGGGGCTAGTGCTATGGTGTAATAGGTTAAGTCTCCAGCTGTGGCACCAGTATCCCATATGGGTGCCGGTGCTTGGACCCCTGCACCCAAGTGGGAGACCTGGAAAAAGCTCTTGGCTTCAAATTGGCCCTACTTTGGCATTGCAGCCATTTGGGGAGTGAACCAGCCAATGGAAGACACCTCTCTCTCTGTCTCTCTCTCTCTGTCTCTCTCTCTGTCTCTCTCTCCCTCCCTCCCTCCCTCCCTCCTTCCCTCCCTCCTTCCCTCCCTCCCTCCTTCCCTCCCTCCTTCTGTAGCTCTGCCTCTCAAGTAAACAATTAAATCTTAAAAAAATCTTAAAAATCTTAAAAAATCTTAAAAATCTTAAAAAAAAATCTTAAAAAATCTTAAAAAAAAATTACGGTGGCTCCTGGCTTCGGCCTGGCCTGGCTCCGGTTGTTGTGGACATTTGGGGAGTGAACCAGCAAATAGAGGATTTGTTTCTCCTCATCTCTTTATCTTTCAAATAAATAAATAAATCTTTTTAAAAAGAAATACCCATCTGGGACCAGTGCTGTGGCATAGTGAGTAAAGCCACAGCATGTAGTGCCAGCATCCTGTATGGGTGCCAGTTGGAGTCCCGCTGCTCCACTTCCTATCCAGCTCTCCACTGTGGCCTAGGAAAGCAGTAGAAGATGCCTAAGCCCTTGGGCCCCAAACCTGTGTGGGAGACCTGGAAAAAGCTCCTGGCTCCTGGCTTTGAATCGGTGCAGCTCTGGCCGTGTGGCCAATTGGGGAGTGAACCAGCAGGTGGAAGACCTCTCTCTCTACCTTGCCTTCTCTCTGTGTAACTCTTTCAAATAAATAAATAAATATTTTTTAAAGAATACCCATCTATGTTAATAGATAAAGGAGAGGGGCCAGCGCTGTGGCACAGCGGTTTAACACCTTGGCCTGAAGAGCCGGTATCCCATACAGGCATTGGTTCTAGTCCGAGCTGCTCTTCTTCCAATCCAGCTCTCTGCTATGGCCTGGGAAAGCAGTAGAAGATGGCCCAAGTCCTTGGGCCCCTGCACCCATGTGGGAAGACTTGGAGGAAGCTCATGATTCCTGGCTTCAGATTGGTGCAGCTCTGGCCATTGCAGCCATCTGGGGAGTGAACCATTGGATGGAAGACCTCTCTCTCTACCTCTCTTCTCTCTGTGTAACTCTGACTTTCAAATAAATAAATAAATCTTTAAAAAAATAGATAAAGGAAAAATATAATTTCGGAAAGTGAGACTCAGGTTAAGTGACTCATGTAACTTGCACACACGTGTACAGATGGACAGAAACTGTGCCCCTGCCCATTTGACCTTAATTTTTTCCTTCAAGTGATGCCATCCCTCCTCTCAGGAGCAAACTTCAGGGAAACTGCAGTTAGCCTGGCCTGAGGAGCTCAGATAAGCTTGAGATTCATGGTGGAGCCAGGGCTGCCTTTGTGCTTCCTGCTACTTTGATTTAAAAAAAAAAAAAATCATTTAGAACATTAGAGTTATATACAAACTTAAGATAATGTGCAGAAATACTGAAAATTCATTTTGTTAGTCAAATCTAAATTTATCTGAGCCATATTTAGCCTCTGAAAAAGAACATAATTTGCTTTGAAAGGTGCACTAGCTCCCAGCAAATGGTAGATTTGTAACTTCGACTGGTCTGAGTATCCCTTTCATCACCATTGTAGCCAAATGATTGGCATCCTGTCTGAAAGGTGTCCCAGGTGCTGCAACCCAAGACCATAGCAGTGACACTCCCTGTCAGCTTTCACCTCCTTCTCCGCAAAGCAAGACCAGTGCACTATTTCTGCTTCTTAGGCTATGAGGGATTCACATGAGAAATACAGGTTAGACACCTTTTGGAAACAGTGCATCCCTGGGCACATTTGAGGAGTCAAACATTTTAGCTTAATGACTAAGATCTCTGGCCCCAGAGTCAAACTTCTGGGTAGGGAGAGACAGGCTTCTGTTTATAAGAAGAGCGCCTTGAGAGGACACTACAACAGGAGCACTTCTAATGCCAGCTGGGCTAGAGTTGTAGTCCTCAGTGCATCTCTGTGGCTTTGTGGTCTTATGATTAGTGTCAAGACAGTGATGCTAGGAATAAGATCAGCTACCTGAATTACCTGGTGCTTTGCAGATGTAAATGAAACCCCAATAGTAAACTGAATTCAGTACAGTCAGGGATACAGCATATAAGGGAACTCTCCCAATGGGCCCTACATTTCATTGGAGGAAAATCAAAGAGTCTTAAATGAAATTGCTTCACATTAAAAAAGAAGGAGGAGGTCTTGCTGAGTTATACTCATGTAAACTTTGGTCTCATAATAATCAGTAGAAATAGGAAAAAGAGTACAAAAACACAGTGTTTTAGTCCTCATGTGAGGATAAGAGAGCCCAAAGTTTACCATGCTGATTATCTCACTAAGATCTTGGGCAGGTTCCTTCAATTGCCTGAGTCTATGACCTCCTTAGTATATGCAGGGGTGAGGAGGGGGCAATAGTTCAGATGATACAGTGAAAGCATTTAGTGCAATTCTGGGTACGTAGTAAGAACTCAGTAAATGTTGCCAGTGATTTTTAGGTAAGGGTGACTGACAAATGTGTTTCTAAGTTACTGAGAAGTCTAAAACCTGTTCATGATATCAAATTAAATTTAGCATATAGAGGAAGAAGATGATTTTGTTTTGTGTTTTGTAATTGTCATTTTAAAAGCAGAAGTAGGGGCAGGCACTTGGTACAGCAGTTAAGATGCCACCTGCAGTATCTGCATCGCGTATTAGAATGCAGGGATTCAAGTGCAGACTCCACTCCTGATTACAGCTTTCTTATGCACATCCTAGGGGGCAGCAAATGATGAAGCTCAGGTACTTGGGTCCTTGCCACCCATGACCTGATCTGAGTTCTTCTTCTTCTTTTTTTTTTTTTTTTTTTTTTTTTTTTTGACAGGCAGCATGGACAGAGAGAGAGACAGAGAGAAAGGTCTTCCTTTGCCGTTGGTTCACCCTCCAATGGCCGCCATGACCGGCACGCTGCAGCCAGTGCACCATGCTGATCCGAAGCTAGGAGCCAGGTGCTTCGCCTGGCCTCCCATGGGGTGCAGGGCCCAAGGACTTGGGCCATCCTCCACTGCACTCCTGGGCCACAGCAGAGAGCTGGCCTGGAAGAGGGGCAACCGGGACAGAATCCGGTGCCCCGACCGGGACTAGAACCCGGTGTGCCGGCGCCACAAGGCAGAGGATTAGCCTAGTGAGCGCCGGCCCTGAGTTCTTAACTTTTGGGTTCAGCTTGTCCCAGCCCCTTCTATTGCAACCATTTGGGAAGTGAAACAGTGAATGGAAATCTGTCTGTGTGTGTCTATCTCTCTGCCTTTCAAATAAAATTAAATAAGATAAAAATGGAACTAAGCGTATGTTAAGATTCTCACATGGCTCTGTAGTCCAGGGAGGCAACGTTTGTTGGATCTTTGGAAACATTTCCCTCCCAAAAATACAGACAGTTGATTATATAGTATTTGAAGATAAAAAGAACTACTGAACATGTAACTATTATTGAAAGCACCTCATTGAGCAGGCAGCCAACCATTTCAACATGATCACCATCTCACTGCCTCCAGAGGCCTTTGCTGGCCATTCTGGCACCCATGGCTTTCTCTCAAAAACCCATAAAGCGAACTGACCCCATTTGGCCTCAGAAAAGCACTTGGGCAGTTTCTTCTTCTGGAACTCTCCTCTCCACAAGGCAGCAAGCAGGGCTGTCCTCAGTGGGGTCTGGGTGAGGCCCTCAGGAGGAGGACCAGCATTCATGTGTTCCCAAGTGAGCCTGCATTCAGAGGACTCTGCTGTGGCACCAAATGGCATTTTGCTGTTGGCCATCATTCAGCAAGAGAGAATAAATACGTTGGGTTAGGGAATAAGCAGCTCAGCCAGCACACCACAGAGAATTAAAAGTTAAAGAAGATTTGAATTTTGCAAAATATTCAATAGCCATCATTGGGGATTTCGAGTAGTACCTATGTTGAGTGGAAATTAGAGGTGCGGACAGAGATAGTTTTCCTGAGCCCAGCTGAGGAAGTCGATGGCAGGAATAAAGTAACGTGTGAGACTGTAGTATATCCGTCTTTCCTTATGTAAAATGCTGGCTTCTGTCTACTTAGGTGTTTGCTGAGCTTCTGTTATGCAGTATAGTGATGATCACTGGTGTCTGAAGTTTACTACTATGCTCTGAGCATTGATGGTGTGTGTGGGGGGGGGGGTTGTCTGATTATGATGCCAAACACCAAATGGATGTAGGGTGAGAATATAGTACCCCACCCAGCACTCCATGTAGAGTGGGAAGTACAAAGAGATGCTAAAGAAATGAAGGCAGAAATCTCAACAGCTTTGCTTTGTACAACCTTTGAGTTAACTCTGAGGCTCTCCTCTGTTGCAGGCATCAGAAGTGGAGAAACAACTCTCCATGCAGGTCCACGCCCTCAGAGAGGACTTCCGGGAGAAAAACTCGTCAACCAACCAGCACATCATCCGGCTCGAGAGCCTTCAGGCCGAGGTGAGCCTCCCCTGGGTGGCAGTGCTTGGGGCTGGCGATGCTGTTCCCACAGCAGGCTCTGCACCAGCTCCTTTGGATAAGGAGCCCTCTGAACTGGAAAACAAAAACCTGTTCTATATAAAAGGAACCACAATCTCCATAGAGAGGCATTTCTGTGAGAAACTAGATGGGTAACACTTGATCCATGCTCCTCTGGGTAGCCTGTTGTCTGGAAGAATAAAGTTGCCCAGAGTTACTGCTGAGTGAGCTGGAAGCATGAGTGACCTACATTTTACTGACTGTGTTGATCCCTCCAGAAATATCTTACCAGTCCCAAAGAAAAACTGGGGAAGGGCATCCTCCCTTTCTCCATTCCACTTTGGTCCAGTTCACCTTGAAGTGAACTTAAAGTCCACCTTAACAGGGTGAACTATTATTCTCGTCTGTAAAATGAGAATAATAGAGGATTCTAGGTCATACAGCTTTTGTGAAGATTTGGTGGGTGAAAACAAGGATACTTCAGAAAGTTCACAGAAAATGGAATTAAAAGATCAGCTTATTTGGTGCAAAAAGTTGGAAATCTGTGCATAACTGTACATAGTTCGCATTCTCCAGTAACTTTTCGAAGACTCCTCAATGTATGCATTTTTTTAAAGATTTTAGTCAGAGTTACACACACGGCGGGGGGGGGGGGGGTCTTCCATCCGCTGGTTCACTCCACCAATTGGCTGCAACAGCCAGAGCTGCACCGATCTGAAGCCAGGAGCCAGGAGCTTCCTCTGGGTCTCCCATGCAGACACAGGGGCCCAAGAACTTGGGCCATCTTCCACTGCCCTCCCAGGCCACAGCAGAGAGCTGAATCGTAACTGGAGCAGCCGGGTCTTGAACTGGCACCCATATGGGATGCTGGCGCTTCAGGCAAGAGTGTTAACCCTGTGCCACAGCGCCGACCCCATATGTATGCATTTTTAACTGTTTGTACCAAAACTGTTATCTTTTAGTTGTGTTTTCCAGAAACTTATTGAAGTACTTTCATACTTTCACACCTTGTCTGGTACCTAGAATGTAGGGATATTGTTGAAAGCGTATGAAAGATCAGAACATGCTGCCAGGTTCTGTGGTCCTGTGTTAGCCAGAGGGAAAAAGAAAGCACTTGGGGAACAATACTGTGAGAATCCATTTGTGGGAGGTGAAGAGAGGGTGCAGGTCACATCACCAGCCCAGGCAGGGGCTTCCTCCTACCCTTCCTCTTTGGGCCCCTTAGCCAAGTATGTGAGCAGCAGCCCATTGTCTAAGCCAAGCTTTGAGGGACAGCATAAGGCCAGATTGAGCACTTCCACTGAGCTTCAGAAATCAGCCCTGATGGAGGCCAGAGAGACCCAGATGGCTGCTCTCCGCTTCGTAAATGAGCTGAGGATGTTTTTCCTAAAGTCTGTCAATATCTTCTCTTTCTCCTGCTTCCATCCCCTTCCTTCCTCCTCTCTCTGGGAATTCCTACTGGTACTGAGCAGCAGGTTCTTGAAGTAAGTAAGCTTGTTGCGGTGGGGTTTGGCATGCCTGTCTGTGACCATCTGTGTGCATGACCTGCCATCCAGCTGCGTCTGCCAGGCTCCGACTCCTTCCAGTTGCCTGTCTTCCTCTTCTCCCCACCTGTTCACTTTTTTAGACCCTTGTAAACAGGATCATTTCCAGGAATGCTTACTGCCAGATTTGGTCACAAGTCTCTGGGTGTGTAGGGTTGGTTGAGGGAGTTGGCAGCCTCATGCCAGTTCCTTGCGTCATCTGTTAACATGTCTACTTTTGAAAGCTAAACTATGAAACTGTTTATTCCAAATAAGTTACTTCATGTAGCTCTGAACTTCTAAAGTTTTTTAAGGGTCAGTTGTATATCATAATTATATTAGCTCATTACTTCACTAAGTGAAACTTGGGAATCAAAGATGATCCATGGGAAGGAAAATTTAAAGGTCAGAAGGTGTTTAAATGAAAATCAATTAGAGTAAGAGTTCGCATCACATGGGTAACCTTAACTTTGCCTCAGTGTGGGGAATAGTGGCCCCATTCACAAAAGGGGCTTGCTCCTTCTGGTCCTTTACCCAGGGTGCCTGCTTGACAGACAGTATTCCTTTGTTTGGTCAGATACCTGATCTCTCTGGACAAAGGGCACATTCCTCGTTTCTCCAGAAAGGCATCCTATCTGATTGATTTGTGGCCAGGGAAGATGTATGCCCTTTGAACAGAATTTGCATGCAGAGGGTGAGAGCAACTGAAAAGTAGAGGGGAAGGTCTATCTCAGAGGACCTGGAACAAGTTAGACTTGCATTGCAGAATCTTCCCCGGAAAGGCTCCGAAGTTAGCCCCGAGCTCAGCCCAGGTAGGACCTCTGGGAATGGAATTGTTACGCAGGCTATACCAGAGCACCTGTGGGACATGTCAGTCCTGACAGAGTATTTACAAGCACGAGGCTGGCTGAGCACTCAGTCAGGGGGCAACTGATGAGTAAGAGGAACCAGGGGGGCCACAAGACCCCAGAAGTTCCTGCAAAGCTGGTACCAAGAAGGAAGACTCTGAAAGGCTTTCTGGAGCCCCTGTGCAGGGCGGTGTCCCCTGGTGAAGCATCGCTGGCCTGGGGGGCAGTGGTGCACTTCTGTCCCTGCAGGAGACTTGGCACCTCTTTCCTCTCTGACACTGAGTAGACAGAGCTTTCCAGAAGAGGATTTATGCATCTTGACACTGACCAGTACCCATCAGACAAGCACATCAGCCAGTCTCACGAAAGGAGAGTTTGCTTCCCTTCCTGAACTACTTGCTCGGTACAAGTCAGTTGTCTCTTCTGTAGTGTCCTGCCCTTCGCAGGACATGGCCTGGTGCAGGCACTGCTTTGCCCTCTGTCCCTCCTAGCTCCTCCATGGACTCAGAGCTCCAGGACTGAGCTGTGCCCTCCAGTGCCAGAAGGGCAAGCAGTGGGGAAAGGGCTGAGAGCAGTCCTAGGGTGTGGGATGCAGCAGCCTTGAGCATTTTGTGGGCATTTGTTGAGCATGTGACTTGAGAAGGAAGAGTAATGCAGCAGTTTAGATTCCACTTCCCTGCAAATTGTGGGGTTGGGGTGAAGTTGAGGGCAGGCAAGGTGAGGCCTCCTCTGTGTTATCTCTGGAATTTCCAGAGCACCAGCCTTCCCTCCCTCTGCCTGGCATCCCACATTCCAGCTTCCCCAAGCTTGACTCCCACCCTTCCCAAACAGCTTTCCAGAGAGGAGGGGTTAGCTCTCCAGCCGAGGATTTCATATTTGTTCTCTCAGAGACAGGGGCACCGAGTCTCTGGGCAGAACACTTTGAGACATGTGCCTTCGTGTTTGGGGGCTCCTCCCTCCTTCCTGCTCATCAGTCAGCCCAAGTGTAACTCCACACCCTGCTGTGGCTCTCCACCCTTGCAGATCAAGATGCTGTCAGATCGGAAACGGGAGCTGGAGCATCGTCTCAGTGCCACCTTAGAGGAGAATGACCTGCTGCAAGGAACCGTGGAGGAGCTGCAGGACCGGGTGCTGATCCTGGAGAGGCAGGGCCATGACAAAGACCTACAGGTACTGGGGCAGAGCAACTCTCCAGCAGGACTAGCCCAGATTAAAGGAGATTTAGCTGTTTCACCAAAAAGAAAAGGCTGATGGGCCAGAACTACCACGGGGGTTGATAGTGAGTGACCCTGCGGTCTCACGGTGGCCTGTTGTCATCCCCTCAGGTACTTACTAACTCAGCCATTCTGGCTGTGCTCAGACTGAATGCATCATCAGCCAGGTCATCCCTGCACTGTGTTCTGAGTCACTGCTCCTGGAGCAGTATCACCAAGTCCTTTCTGGGCTATTAACATGGCAGGAACACTGAACTCCAGGAGTGTCATTCCAGCACTTGTGACATCTGTTCATCTGCTAGGAGAGTTCCAGGGAACCTTTGGTTCTCTGTCCTCAGCTCCCAGCTCTCTCTGCTGCTACTTTCCTGGGCTGGTGGGTTTAGTTGATTGGCATGGAGCTGAAAGCAAGGTGCTGCCTGCTAAACACAGCAAGACTTAGATCCTGCTTCTGTCCGTGACCAACCCTGTATGAGCCTCGTTAGTCTCTTTTTTCTCTCCTGAAGGAGTTTGCCATATTTGTCCTTATTTTGGGGACTGCCTCAGCTGAATGTCCAGGTTCACATTTGACAAGAAACGTTCCCCAAAATAGAGATAACCCCTCTAAGCCCCCTAGAAATGGCTGTGGCATCTGTTACCCAGGCACTGGGCTGGGCTGGCCTGGCAGTTCTGGAGACAGACGCCAGGGATGCATTGCTCCCCTTTGGGCACTCTCTGCACATGCCAGAGTACCAGTACCCTCTGGGTGGAGGTGGTCACAGTCAGCCAGGTGCACCTGAGCACCATGCAGGTCCCTGCCCGAAGATGAAGCCACAGAAAGCCCCACTGAGCTCATGGGAGGGCTGTGAGATGAGGAAACAGCGAGGCTAAGACTACTTGTCACTGATACCATACCATTAGCTAAGGTGCCACCTAAGTGGTGCACCTGTTTAAGGAATAATTAGCAGCTTTTCTAATTTTGAGCACATAGTGGGACTTCAGTAAATGTTGACTAAAATATGGTGCTGGCTAAAGCCTCCCAGCAGTTTTCAAAATGGAAAGGAGTTTGCTTGTTGTATTGACAATAGCAGTGGACACTCACATGCTTCTCAATGGGGGACAGAGTGCTTCCACCCACATCATAAAGCAGAGGCTTAGAAAAAGTGAGTCCTTTATCCAAAGCCAGGTAGTAAGTCTTCAGTAGAATGAGACCACAGCCCTCCCACGCATTTGCCTGTTGCTCAGTGAAGATTCTGTGCATGTCCCTTGACCTTGAAAGTCAGTGTTGGAATAGCAGTTACTTCCTCCATCAAGCTCACTCCTGGACAGGAGAAGGAAAAGAAGTCCAGAAAATAGAGAAATGGCTCCTGCCTAAAAGAAGCTTTAGTCTAGCAGGAACTCAAAGATGGAAAGTCCATATTTCAGATCAGGAGTTGACCTGGGAATGAGGGGAGAGATCTGAGATGTGTGAACCATCATCAGGTAATCAGGAGCACAGTTGTCTGTGTCGGTAGCAATGAGAACTTCAGGTCCTGCTACATGCACGTCCTCACCATCACTGTCTGTCCTCTGTCTTCCAGTCAGACTCCTTCAGGAGTACAAGTTATCCCTCACCCAAGGCCCTGCAGCAAAGCAGGCAGTTCCCACCTTGCTCGGGAAAATCCGCACTTGCTGCCTGAATTCTTGTCTTTCCTGTTTGTAACTCTCTTCCTGCTGATCATGTGAAAGTCTCTTTAAGTGGCCACTAATTACCAGTGTCCTCCATGAAGCCCCTTCTGTTGCTGTAAGTGACCTGAACTGACACAAAAGTTAAACCTCAGCCTGCTGAGGTGGCAGCTGCATGGTCCTAACTCTGACCTGTAAAGCATAGAGCTAGTGGCCTTGGAATGTGTTTAATCCCATGATCTGAAACCCTCAGACAAGTCTGAGAAAGCTGAGCAGGCAGAAAGTCTGCCCCCACTGGAGAAACCCCTTTTCATGTTTCACCAAGTAATTGGAGTCCTGCTGTCAAAATCAGATTTCTGGACCTCTGATCATATCCAACTTGGATTTTTTTTTTTCAAACGTGAGATAGGAATAAAAATTGCTTATTGAGCACACAGTATATATCAAACATTTTGCTAAACTCTTAATACCCGGTAAAAGAAATTGGTTTTTACCCTCGAAGGACCACTTAACTGTCCTGTTTCATATGTAGTTGGGCACCTTTCAGGTGTGTGCAGAACCCAACCCCACTCACTGTGGGCAGCCTAGAAAGCAAGTGGGCTGGAGTCTAGAACTTGCCATGATGCTGATCATTATAGGCGAATCACTTAACGTCCCTCTGACCCAGCGATGAGAGTGCCCACCTGTGCTCACAAGAGTGCTGTGAGCTGAAACTCACTGTGCTGTACAAACACAAAACATTTGTCGTCATCCTGTTCATTATACTTTGTGCCATCTGTGTCACATGAAAGATACATTTCTTATTTTTGAAAGTTCTTAGATTTAATAGACTAATCCCAGGCCTGTTTTAGTTTTTCTGCGTGTGTCTGTCCAGCTGATGAATCCATTACTAACCAGAGTGTGCAGATCTCTCCTGGTCTTTTGTTCTTCTGCTGTTACAATCTATTAAGCACCTTTGAGTGTGAATGAGTAATTGAACTAATTTTGTCCAGTGCATAAGAACATGTACTTGTCTGTGCTGAGCTTCCCCTGCTGAGATGTATGTGAAGTTGTCTAGAAAATAATTGTAAAGCATTTTGCCAATTTAATATGCCATTTGTAATTGTGCCAGATGACTCCTAGGAATGTCTTTTTTGTTTTTCATAACCCTGATTTTTTTTTTCTTTCTGGGTTTCCTCAAAACTGGGGCTGGAGGAGTTCCCACTGGACTGGCAGGCAGTGCTGATCCACAGGAAGCACACAGAGTAGGCTTGCCAGTTACTTGCTCATTCTCTGAGCAGCCAGCTTCCAGACTCTTTCTAGTTAGGGCTCATCTAGACACTGATGCCATTAGCCAGCCATTTCCTGGCTGTGACAAGTGAAGGGGAGACTCCCAGGGCACCTGAAGGATTGGCTAAAGGCTCTGCAAGACAGCTTGCTCTGCATGAGAACTGAATCCCTGAGCTGCTGCCAGCCACCCTACAGAGACCATCTCTGCAGGAGCTCCAGGCCAGGTTTGGAAAAGACCAGTGCAGTGTCAACTCTTTCTAGTAGAACAGAGGTAACTCCAGAAATGCTACTTATGAAAGGATGAATTAGTTAAATCCCAGGAAGTTCTCCCCTACCCCCCACCCCCAAAATCTTTTAAGTGAAGAGTATAGCCTACCAATATGAAGAAGTAGGAAAGATGGCTTCTGTGCAGGTGTAGCATGTGGCCTTGTGCCTGGCAGCTGACACACTGATGATGGTTCTGCAGTTAGGGTTCACTCTGTTAAAAGTAAATTGGTGGGGGCTGGCGCTGTGGCACAACAGCTTAAAGCCCCAGCCTGCAGCACCAGCATCCTGTTTGGACACTAGTTGGAGTCCTGGCTACTCTACTTCTGATCCAGTTCCCTGCTAATGTAATCATCAGCTGTTTTCAGTCTCCAGAAAGGACCAAAATGGATCAAGCAGTTTAATGTTGAAGATGAAAGATTTAGGTTAGACAGGGGGAAAAAATGTGTGCATTTCTATGAGAGAACTGAGGAACTGGCACTGTAGTAGGTTAAGCCACCACCTGCAGTGCTGGCATCTCATATGGGCCCCTGTATAGTTCCAGCTGTTCCACTTCTGATCAAGCTCCCTGCTAATGTGCCTGGGAAAGCAGCAGAAAATGGCCCAAGTGCTTGGGCCCCTGCACCCACATGGGAGACCCAGGTGAAGCTCCTGGCTTCAGCCTGGCCCAGCTAGCCATTGTGGCCATCTAGGAAGTGAACTAGAAAATTAGAAGATCTGTCTCTCCCTGTCTCTGCTGCTTTCCTGGGCATATTAGCAGGGAACTGGATTGGAAGTGGAGCAGCTGAGACTAGAACTGGCACCCGTATGAGATGCTGGCATTTCTGGCTGCAGCTTTACCCACTGCGCCACAGCACCAGCCCCCTTCAGAGACCTTTTAAGACAGTCTTACATCTCTTCTGTCTGGGTTGAGGATGGTGTGTGGGAAGAAGAAAGGAATGGAAGGCACCCTGGACTAGAAGTCATGAGTCCACTTGTGCTTCATGGTGGTGTTGGGAAAGTCATTGTTCACCAGTGGCTCAGCCACCTCTTGTGGGAAGTGAGGGTGATGGCCTCTCCCAGCCTCAGCCTTCTCTGTGAACAGTTAGCATGATACAGAAAGTGGGGGGAAACTGCTTTTTCCATGTTACTCCAAATCCTACCTTCAGCTCCTGTCCAAGCACTCCTGTTATTTCTAATCTTTTTCATGAAAATATAATGTACATATAGTGAAGTGTAGAGACCTTATGTGGGCAGTCCAAAGAATTTTCATAAATATATACAACTGCATAACTGTCACCCAGAACCAGATGTGAGACATTATCAGCACCCCACAAGCAAGCCCTGGCGCTTCCTCAAGGGCAAACGGGTGCTCTAACTTTTGTCTCTTGTGTCTCAATGAAGTTCAGGAACTTTTTGTAAATAGAATTATATATGATACACTTCTTTTGTCAGGTTTTTGTGCAATCATTGTGTCTGTGAGATTCATCCCTGTTGTAGCAGTAGTAACAGTATATTTTTTTCATTGAGAGGTAATATTCCAACATGGGAATACACTACAATAAATTTCAAGAAATTATTCATTTGAGAGACAGCAAGCTCCCATCCACTAGTTTATTCCCCAAGTGTGCACAATAGCCAGAGCTGGGCCAGGCCGTCTCCCATGTGCATGGCAGGAAGCCAACCACTTGAGCCATCACTACAGCCTCCCAGGAAACTGGAAATGTGAATAGAGCAGGGACTTGAACCCAGGCACTCCAATATGGGATGCTGGTGTCAGACAACTGACATCTGTTTTTTTTTTTTTAAGATTTATTTATTTATTTGAAAGGCAGCGTTACAAATAGGCAGAGGCATAGAGAGAGGTCTTCCATCTGCCAGTTCCCAAATGGCTACAATGGCCGGAACTGGGCCGATTCAAAGCCAGGAACCAGGCAGGAGCTTCTTTTGGGTCTCCCACGCAGGTGCAGGGGCCTACGCACTCAGGCCATCTTCTACTGTTTTCCCAGGCCCTTAGCAGGGAGCTGGATCAGAAGTGGAGCAGTGGGAATTCAAACCAGCACCCATGTGGGATGGTGGCACTGCAGGCCAGGGCTTTAACCCTCTGTGCCGCAGCGCCAGGCCCCGACCTGGCGCTAACACCAACCCTTCAGGTTTCATTCTTGTTGGATCTATACCTAAAAGTAGAATTGCCAGATCATAGGACAGGTATATCTTAAACTGTAGAAACTGCCAGGGCCAGCATTGTGGAATAGTGGGTTAAATCACTGCCTGCGATGCCAGCATCCCATGTGGTGCCAGTTCTGGTACCAACTGCTCACTTTCAGTCCAGCTCCTTGCTAATGCACCTGGGAAAGCAGTGAAAGTGGCCCAAGTGTTTGGGCCCTGTTACCCACATTTGAGACCTGGTTGAAGCTGCTGGCTTTTGGCTTCAGCCTGGCCCAGCACTGGCCGTTGGAGCCAACTGGGGAGTTAACCAATAGAGAGATGATCTCACTTTCATAACTCTGACTTTCAAAATAAATAAATAAATAAATCTTTGTAAAAAATGCCACGCAGTTTTCAAACATGTTTATATGTTTTCCACTCCCACCAGCAATGAGACTTCTGGTTCCCTATCTTCATTAACACTTGATGTCACTGTGATTTTTTTTAATTATTTATGTTTGCCATTTTGTGAAAGTGTAATGGTGTCATATTTTGTGTGCCTGTGTGTAAGGAACTAGTTTAAGTTTGTCTGATGAAGATTTTTCAACAAAATAAATGACAGAGCAGTATCATGAAGTCTCACGTGCACGACTGCCCGCTTGTCCCTGGCTGGGTCTGCCCCATCTTCGTAACACTCATTGCCTCTTCACTTGTGTTATTTTCAAAGTAAATGTCAGAATTGTAGTAAATTCACCTGTAAATAAAAAGTACCCCTAAACAATAAGAACTTTAAAAAATATGGGGGCCGGCACCGCGGCTCACTAGGCTAATCCTCCGCCTTGCGGCACCGGCACACAGGGTTCTAGTCCTGGTCGGGGTGCCGGATTCTGTCCCGGTTGCCCCTCTTCCAGGCCAGCTCTCTGCTGTGTCCAGGGAGTGCAGTGGAGGATGGCCCAAGTCCTTGGGCCCTGCACCCCATGGGAGACCAGGAGAAGTACCTGGCTCCTGCCATTGGATCAGCGCGGTGTGCCGGCCGCGGCGGCCATTGGAGGGTGAACCAACGGCAAAGGAAGACCTTTCTCTCTGTCTCTCTCTCTCACTGTCCACTCTGCCTGTCCAAAAAAAAAAGGGGGGGGGCCAAAATTGTGGTACAGTTAGGCTACTGCTTGTGGCATCTGCATCCCATATTAGAGGGCTGGTTTGAGTCTCAGTTACTCCACTCCTAAGCCAGCTTTGTCTAAATGCCTCTGAGAAGGCAGCAGTTAACAGCTCAAGTATTTGAGCCTTTGTCACCCATGTGTGAGAGACCTGGATAGGATAACCTTGCTCCTGGCTTTGGCCTGGCCCAGACCTGGCTGTTGCAGGAGTGAACCAGTGGATGTAAGCCCTGTCTTTGTATCTCCCTCTCTCTGTTGGTGGACCTTTCAAAATGAATCTTTTAAAGTAATAATATGAACACAGTACTATTTAAAGTACTTTAAAATGTAGCAGAATTTCCTTAATACTATCAAATAACCAGTGAGTGTTTAAATTTTCAGGTATCTTTAAATGTCATATTTTTTCACTTTTTTTGTTTGAATCAAGATTTAATTTAAATAAGCCTACATATTGCAGATAGTTGATATATCACTTAAGTATTTTTTAATCTCTAGATTCTTCCTTTATCTTTTCTTGAAATTTATTTGTTAAAGAAATGGAGTTGTTTGTCCTGTAGAAAATCCCAGATCTGGCTTTTGCTGACTGTATCCCCTAATGCCCGACAACTTCCTCTCGCCTCTGTATTCTTCCATAAACTGATGGTTGAATCTGGAAGCACAGTCAGGTTCAGGGACAGTTCTCTGTTTTGTTTTTCTTTTTGGCAAGCCTCGCTACCATTTACTCTCTCTTTGAAAGCTGCACCAAAGCCAACTCGAGCTCCAGGAAGTACGGCTCTCCTACCGACAGCTGCAGGTGAAGGTGGAAGAACTCACTGAGGAGAGGAGTCTGCAGAGCTCTGCCGCCACCAGCGCGTCCCTGCTGTCGGAGATTGAGCAGAGCATGGAGGCCGAGGAGCTGGAGCAGGAAAGAGAGCAGGTGCTGACGTTTGGTCCCTCCGGCGTGCAAGGTGGCCTGCGGGTTCTTGGAGCACATGGTCCTCCCTAGCACCCCGCTGCCAGCCTGGCAAGAACCCTTCAGACCTGCTGGCTTGAGCATCATGAAGCAGATCCTGACTGAAATGTGTCTCTGGCCCTCCGTTCTGCTCCCACCTTGGCACTGGCAGAGTTGCCAGAGGACAGAATGTCTAGGCAGAGTCACATCCCACCAAGTCTTGCCCAGTTTGTCTTAGGAAGAGATTGTTGGCTAATGATCAAGGTCATACTTCTTATATCGTTCTAATATTCCCAATCCATGCTGTCTGTCCAGCTGGCTGCTTTTCATACTACCCATAGCCAGTCACTCATCTAATCATGTCCTGACTCCAAGCAAAGTGACTGGACGCTAGAAAGAAGTGCTTTACTTGACAGAGAAAAAAGGACTAGGGGCCGGCGCTGGTGGGTTTAAGCCTCAGCCTGTGGTACCAGCATCCCATATGGGTGCCGGTTCGAGACCCGGCTACTACTATTCCGATCCAGCTCTCTGCTATGGCCTGGGAAAGCAGTGGAAGATGGCCCAGCTCTTTGGGCCCCTGCACCCACGTGGGAGACCTGGAGAAGGCTCCTGGCTCCTGGCTTAAGATTGGCCCAGCTCTGGCCATTGAAGTCATCTGGGGAGTGAACCAGCAGAATGGAAGACCCCTCTCTCTCTCTCGCTCTCTCATTCTGTGGTTCTGCCTCTCTCTGTAACTCTGTCTTTCAAATAAATAAAATAAACCTTAAAAAAAAAAAAAGACTAGTGAATAGGTGAAACAAGAACTGGGAGTGAGTAGATGTTCTGGGCCCAGAATAGCTATCATCACCACTTAGGGCAGTCGATCTATAAGTAGATAAGTAATACCTTTGTCCTAGAACTGCTGTCTTGGGGCTCAGTATTCTGGGCTCAGATACTAGCATAAGGTGGCCAGGTGGCAGTGTTCTCTGGAGTCCGTAACCAAGAGTACCTCTTTGTGTCACAGCTGAGACTGCAGCTCTGGGAAGCCTACTGCCAGGTTCGCTATCTCTGCTCACACCTCCGAGGAAATGACAGCGCGGATTCAGCCGTCTCCACGGACTCTTCAATGGACGAGTCTTCAGAAACCTCATCCGCCAAGGATGTGCCAGCCGGCAGCTTGCGCACTGCCCTCAACGAGCTCAAGAGGCTGATACAGAGCATTGTGGATGGCATGGAGCCCACGGTAAGAAGCCAGCTTTAAACAGGGTCTGGCTGTGGGAGGTTGAAACCCAGTGCAGAAGGTGGGCTCAACGCTGAATCTGAAACCTTTTTAACATATCTGCAAGAATTACCTCCAAGCCCTCTTCATTTGTTTGAGAGCACTGACCACTGTTACTAGGCCGGGGACTGAGTGAGTGCCAGGGAACGGAAGGCTCCAAAATTACCTGCTTTTTGACACCAGGGTGCAGATGGAGTCTTTCCCTCCATATAGTTCGTGTCCAGACAATGGTGACTGGGCTTTCCTTGGAAAGTTTGAATTTAGAAATCTGTATCCAGGTAAAACTGCAAGTAGCCCTTTGGTTCTGGTGGTGGGATTGAAGAACACAAGTGAGCACGGCACGGGAAGTTGAGAGGTTCAGCGTCAAGGGCCTTGCTCCTGTGCAGGAGAGGGATGTTCTCCTGGGTTTCCTGTGCAGACTGGAGCATCCTCCCAACTACGGCACTTCTCTCCCAGACTGACTCTCCACTCCTGCCCTCAGCTCTTGGGCTGCTCTGTATCCTCAAGGGACACACCCTCCGAAGGGACAGATGTGTTTTTCTCCCTGTATTGGATGCAGTAGGATGAAGAGGGGTGTTGTTTTCCTGATACTGCAGTGGAATGGGTCATGGTAGAAGATGTGTTTTTCATAAACTTGGCTTCTTTTTCCTGAAGCTCAAAATGAAACTGAATGTCTGCCATGGTTGGCAGATTGAAATGGAGAAGAGAATCTCTCTCTAACCCTTCTTTCTTCCCCCCTTGTCTTTGCCCTTTCTTTTTCTCCCTCCCCTCTCTGATCTTCCCTGCTTTGTCCCTCCTCTGTGTCTCCACTGTCTTCCCCATCACCCCCTACCTCCCCATTCCCCTCCCTGTCACACGTATACCCCTACCACTGTGGGCGACTCTCTCTGGCTGTCAGAGCTCCCGGAGAATTGATGATGACTCCTTAGAAGAACAGATAAGGCAGACCAGTGAGGACTCGAGAGCCCTAAGGGAACTCATGGAGGGAGAGAGGGGTAAACTGAGGCAAAGCCTAGAAGAGCTGCAGCGACTCCACAGCCAGGTGAGCGTCTCATCTTCAGTCCAGCATGGGGAATGTGCACGCATTCCCTTGCTCTCTGGGGACCGTTGAGTTCTTTTGCACTTGTACGTGAGAAGCAGCCCTCTGCCATCTGATCCTGAGGGGCCTGTGACCTGAAGCTGAGGTGAGCTGGGGTCTTCAGCAGGAGAAGAAACCAGTCCTCTAGTAGCCCAAGTGAAAGGGGCTGGGCTAAGAAGCTGACCCTCCAGGGATGCGCTGCCTCCCACAGAGCCAAGTTAGTGTGACTGGTGGATGCTGACAGTTTAAAGTGCAGTGGCTCCCAGGTCACTTGGATATTTTTTTCCCAGCAGCTTCTGGGCAGAGACATTGGCAAACCAAGGAACAATGAATTTTACAGACCCGTTCCCTCTTCACAGGTGCCGTTCCTCTGTCAGCGTGTTTTTCAGTGTTAGAAGAACTTCTGCTGCCCTCACTGTTCCTTTCCTGTTTGATCATGAGTTCGTGTCTCTCTCTCTCTCTCTTTTTTTTTTTTTTTTTTTTTTACGGGCAGAGTTAGACAGAAAGGTCTTCCTCCCGTTGGTTCACCCCCAAAAAGCCACTATGGCCGGCACGCTGCGCCAATCCGAAGCCAGGGGCCAGGTGCTTCCTCCTGGTCTCCCATGCAGGTGCAGGGCCCAAGCACTTGGGCCATCCTCCACTGCCCTCCAGGGCCACAGCAGAGAGCTGACCTGGAAGAGGGGCAACCAGGACAGAATCAGCACCTCAACCGGGACTAGAACCCGGGGTACCAGCACCGTAGGCAGAGGATTAGCCTAGTGAGCCGCGGTTCTGGCTGAGTTTATGTCTCTTGAGAACTCTGGAGGACACCTGTATTCTGATCTGAAAATTTGTATAAGGTTTTAGGAGCAGCCCCCCCATCCACTGGTTCACTACTCAAATGCCCACAGTAACTGGGGGGCGGTCCGAGCCTTAACCAGGTTGCAGGAACTCCATCCAGGTCTCCCGTGTCAGCAGCATGGATCCAAGTCCTGGAGCCATTGCCTGCTGGATCAGAGGCAGAGTTAGCCAGGACGTGAACTGGGCACTGTTGCAGGATGCAGGCCTTCCAAGTGGCAGTTTAACACTGTGCCAAGTGCCAGCTTCTCGAGTAGCATTTTACAGCTCCCAGCCTTCCCCTCTCCTTTCCTCGTCCAAAGCTGCTCATCCCTTCCTGCTACAGGAAATTCCTGTGAAGTGGAATTGAAACCTGACTTCCACTTTCCATTTAAACTGAAGTTTCCATGAAACTGAAAATTCACCCAAGGGCATTATTTCATTCAGAAACATGAGCAGAGTGTAGGCTGCTGGGAACCTGGCTCGGAACTATCTAGGAAACTGTCTCCACCAGGGAGGTTTCCTCAGAACTTCCGCTGACGACAGGTTTAGGCCAGTTCCCGTAACTTCCCTTTCAAGTAGTTCACCCAGCAGATGGCTGCACTCAACATCCCACATGGAGTGTGGGTCAGGCTCTCCTGTAGGCTTCCTGTCCCAGGTACACAAAGCAGAAAGCTCTCAACCGCACTGCACACACCAGCTGTCTGTTAGAGTTGGGAGTTGGCGCTGGGATGGCGCAGACTGAGTTCCAGGGGGACGGCAGATACTGGAGCCAACACCGCAGGCACGGTCGTGTGTGCCTCACACAAGGATCACGCTGCATCTGAGCACCTGCCCTGTACCTGCCGTAACACTCAGCTCTGAGAACCTGAGAGCAGTGGGCAGGGACCCTGTGCATTCCTGGATCTCAAGGGCAGTGAGGGCAATTCAGAACTGTCTCTAGACCCTTTTAGGAGGGGGGTCCAGGAGGGTGGGTGGGGCCAAATGGCCAGCCAGAAGCTCCTAGTCCAGAGTCAGCCCTCATCTGGAGGGAATCAGGAGATGTACAACAGAAGAGCAGGTGAAGCGCTAGAAACAGGACTTCGTGTTGCTTCTTCGATGCTGTTTGATCCTGAGAACTCGCACCTTACTTGGGAAAG
Organism: Oryctolagus cuniculus; assembly: GCF_964237555.1. NCBI lineage: Eukaryota > Metazoa > Chordata > Mammalia > Lagomorpha > Leporidae > Oryctolagus > Oryctolagus cuniculus. The sequence goes on from NC_091452.1 coordinate 16,132,446, forward strand.
TGGGTTTAGAGGCGGGTGTAACCTAAGGCCAGGTCCTGCCTCCAGGGAGAAGGGGGAAGGTGCCATTTGGATATTTGTAACATTTGCAGGCCATGCAAAATTTCAACAGAAAAATTAGCCTGCTATGGATTTACTGAATTCAGAGTCCTGCCTGCAATTGCCTTGGCAGTAGCAGACCAAATGATTTCTTGGGCCTTCTTTGGCTGCGGGGCTGAGCCTCTGACTCCTGGTAGGGAGCAGAGCTCACAACCATATGCTGGCCACTGACTGCACTGGAGCCCTTGATGGAATTTATCTCTTAATCTTTTTTCAAAAATTTTTGGTACGGAGCAGTTATTATTTTAAAAAAAATTTATTTATTTGAGAGTTACACAGAGAGAGGAGAGAGAGAGAGAGAGAGGTCCTCCATCCGATGGTTCACTCCCCAGTTGGCCGCAATGGCTGGAGCTGCGCTGATCCGAAGCCAGGAGCCAGGAGCTTCTTCCGGGTCTCCCACTGGGTGCAGGGGCCCAAGGACTTGGGCCATCCCACTGTTTTCCCAGGCCATAATAGAGAGCTGGATGGGAAGTGGAGCAGCCAGGTCTTGAACCGGCGCCCATATGGGATGCCGGTGCTTCAGGCCAGGGTGTTAACCCACTGCGCCACAGCACCAGCCCCCGGAGCAGTTATTTTTATTTCTGCTTTTTATGAAATGTATGGCTAAAAGAGGGTAGGCCCCTGTCACTCTTTAAAAAAAGATTTACTTATTTGAAACACAGAGTTGGAGAGAGAGAGAGAGAGAGAGAGAGAGAGAGAGATCTGCTGATTCACTCCCCAGATGGCCACAACAGCCAGGGCTGGGCCAGGCCAAAGCCACGAGCCAGGAGCTTCATCTGGGTCTCTCTTATGGGTGCAGGGGCCCAAGCACTTGGGTCCTCTTCCACTGCCTTCCTAGGCGCATTAACAAGGAGCTAGATTGGAAGTGGAGCAGCCAGGACTTGAACCAGTGCCCATATGGGATGTCGATACTGCAGGCAGCAGCTTAACCCACTATGCCACAATGCCACTTCTAAGGCAGATGGCTGGTGGACTTTATCTTGACCAACTTTTCCATGCCCAGGGAAATAGTTTCAGAGATTTATCTGAACCATATTAAATGTTGGCTTTTCCTGCCTTGCATGTAGTTTTACCCATCCCTTGCACAGCTGGCAGAGCATCTTGCTGACCCACGGCCATGTCAGGGTTCATGTGGTCTCTGGAGGTCTGGCACTCTGCCAGGTGGTTTCTGGGTCTTGGGTTCCAGCCTGCTAGGCTGCTGGGCCTGCTGATACGGATGGTGGCTGGGCTCTCACCAGCACTTGACTGCCTCAGGCTAGGTACATGTGCGTTCTGTAGCCTCTGAGGGTTCCAGCCTGCTCACTCTGCTTTGGCCAGCAGGAGAGATGCTGCCTGGGGCTGTTTTCAGTTCAGAATATCAGGGCCTGGTGGCCCTTACCAGACCCCTAAGAGTATGGAATCTGTCAGCCATGATGGCAACAAACTGTTCTGTCCCTGTGAACTCCCATCTGAGTGGTGGCTACCCTGAGGGCTGGCGGCCCTGCTCTCTTCATCTAGGGAGCTTGATCTTCAGCCTTAGTCCTAGAGCCCTGACTCTAATTCTGCCTGAAGATGATTAGACCTACGACGTAAAGTCCAGGAAGGGGCCGACGTGGTGGCACAGCAAGTTAAGCCAATACCTGTAACCCCAGCATCCTATGTTGGAGTGTAGGTTCAAGTCCCAGCTGCTCCGCTTCCAGCCCAGCTTCTTGCTGGTGCACCTGGAAAGGCAGCAGGTGATGGCTCAGGTGCTTGGGCCTGCTGCCACCCGTGTGGGAGACCAGGATGGGGTTTCTGACGCCTTCAGCCTGGCCCTGCCCTGGCTATTGCAGCCAGTCTCTCCTCCCCAACTCCACCCACCCCTGTGGTCTACTTCTCAAATAAATAACTCTTTAAAAAGAAAAAGCTGTTGAGGAGTGTGCTGAGAGGTGACATCTGTGGGAGGGAGGCAGACCTTTATGGAGCGATCCTACCTTGGGAGAATGTCCAGATGTCTGCAGTGCTTAACAGGAGGGTGGGGTCAGGCATGCTGACTCACACCTGATCCTGCCGACTGAGCAGGGACTCCCTCCCTTCCATTATTCAACAAATATTTATTGAAAGCTCTATGAGGCAGGGTTTCTGGTTGCAAACAACAGGAATTTGCTCTGCTTAACTTGAGCAGAAAGAGAATGTACTGAATTACATCTGACAGCTTAGAGAATCAACAGGGAGGCGGGAGAACTCAGCTCCAAAACAGGAAAGAGACGTGGGAAAGGGACAAGCCATCTTCTGCCCTGGTGACTAAGCCCCCTGCCCGCAGTTTTACTGGACTCCCTCACAAGCTGCAGTCCCGGTGGGGGCTGGGCTGCCTGGCAAATCTAGTTCGAATGCCCAGTCTGCCGGTGAAAGGGAGAGGTCTGTCCCCCTTGGGCTTCCTCAGCAAGGAGTCATGCCCTGTCTTCTAGCAAGACTCACGAAACCCAGGATGTCCCCAGGAGTGGCAGTGGCCCATTGCACAGGTGTTCTGCAGTGGGATGCACAGAAAGGTGGGACATGCCTCCTGCCACCACAGATTGTGGAGCTCACGCAGTTACTGTAGTGTGGAGTGGCTGTCGTGGTCGCTGATGGAGCTGCTAGGTGGGACACCTCACCACCAGGGGCTGCCTCTGTGTTGGTCATGAGGTCTGAATAAGTTGTGGTACCACTGACAGAGCCATGGGCCACAGAAGAGGTTAACAGATTAGAAGTAAAAGGTGGTAGCATCATTAAGATGTCTAACTTCCATGTAGCTTTGACCTTAGAAACTCAGTGAGGAAGGATGAGAGCGAGCCAGACCATGCCAAGTGCTGCCAAGGTCCACCCAGGGCCCTGTGGATGGCAGCATTCCATGCTGAGTAGAAGATGGCTGGAAACAAAACTTGAGTAAAAATGTGGTTCAGACTTCTGATGAACTCCTCTTCTTTCATCCACCATCTAGGAGTGCCTTAGGATGGAGGAGGTGGTATGCAGTGCTGAGTACAAGGGGATCTGGGCCCAGGCCTGCAGGGCCAGAGAGAACTTCCCTGGCCCCCTTGGCACTGGCTTTGGGCCTAGCACATGGCATCTTGTCTTCAGGCAGTGGGCCTTCCCTGGGAGCAGGACAGCAGTGGGCTGCAGCCAGCCCGCACCCCACACAACCACCTCTGCCTTGGGGCTGGTGCTGTGGCAAAGCAAGGAAGGCTGACGCCTGAAGTGCCGGCATCCCATATGGGCGCCAGTTCAAGTCCCAGCTGCTCTACTTCCAGTCCAGCTCTCTGCTATGGCCTGGGAAAGCAGTAGAGGATGGCCCAAGTCCTTGGGCCCCTGCACTTGCATGGGAGACCTGGAGGAAGCTCCTGGCTCCTGGCTTCAGATCGGTGCAGCTCTGGCTGTTGTGGCCAATTGGGGAGTGAACCAACAAATGGAAGACCTCTCTGCCTGCCTGCCTGCCTGCCCCTTCTTCTCTCTGGGTGTAACTGTGACTTTGAAGTAAATAAATCTTAAAAAAAAAAAAAAAAAACCCTCTGCCTGCCCTGGGATCCTTTGTTCCTTCCCTCCTGGAGGTGAACCACCCCAGGCCAGCAGCAGTGATGGCATTACATTCGTTCTTGGTCTCCTGTCAGGTGACACTGCTGAGTGTGGAGATGACTGCGCTGAAAGAGGAGAGAGACCAACTCAGAGTGACATCTGAGGACAAGGAGCCAAAGGAGCAGCTTCAGAAGGCCATCAGGGACCGGGACGAGGCCATTGCAAAGTGAGTGGGGACAGCCCATTTCGTTTTGTTTTAAGAAGTTATTCTTTTTTTTTTTTTTTTTTTTTTTGACAGGCAGAATTAGACAGATACAGAGAGAAAGGTCTTTAAGAAGTTATTCTTTAAAATTAAATCATACAGAAGAACTCTTCACCCCCAATCCCAATCTCTATCCTCCCCAGATAGACACTTCTGTTGAAAGGTGGGTGTGTCTTCATGTGTGGGTGTGTGTAACACACTTGTGGGTTGGGTGTGTCTTCATACATGGGTGTGTGTAACACTTGTGGGTTGGGTGTGTCTTCATACATGGGTGTGTGTAACACTTGTGGGTTGGGTGTGTCTTCATACGTGTGTGTGACATACTTGTGGGTTGGGTGTGTCTTCATACGTGTGTGTAACATACTTGTGGGTTGGGTGTGTCTTCACACAGTTGTAGGGTTTTCAGACATCAGCAAGACAACTCTGCATGTCTTGCTTTTTTGTCCACCATCTCCTAGAGAGTTTTCCAATTAATTATAACAAGCCTGTCTTTTTTAATGTTTACTTTTTTTTTAGTTGTGGGCATTTGCAAGTATGTACAAAAGAGGGGTCCGTGTGATGTTTCTGTCTATCCATCTCTCAGTTCCAACACTAAATAACATACAGCCAGTGTATTTCATCTGCCTCCTCCACCTCTCTACTGGATTATGTTGTAACAAATCACAAGACGTCCATACACACTTCAGAATCTATCTCTCCCAGAAAAAGACATTGGAAAAACACAGCTGTAAGTCAGTGATCCCATTTGAAAAGAAGCAGTATTTTCTTGATACCACTTGGTGTCCAGTCTGAGTTCAGATGTTCACAGTTGTCTCTCACGTGTCTGTAATTGTTGGGAATCATCATAGAATGTTGAGAGGAGGGTGGTTAGCCTAGTGGTTAAGGTTGCCTGTGCAGGAGAGAACACACAAGTCGCCGGTGCAGTCCCACTGCCTTCAGAAATGGGGTCCGCAGCTCTGCCCCTGGCGGGAGAGGAGGCTGCCCAACCTAAGTGTGACCCTGCTGTCTGACGGGAGGCTCTGGAGGGAGGATCCTCTTCCCCTGGAAACACTTGTTTTCCTTGAAGGACAGAGGGAGAGACAGAGCGTGCCACAATGGCCAGGGCTGGGCCAGGCCGAACCAGGAGCCTGGAAGCCTTTTCTCCCACGTGGGTGGCAGGAGCCCCTGAACCTGGGCCATCCCTGCCCCTGCAGAGCCCACGTTAGCTGGAGGCCTGACCGGAAATGGGGTGGCCCTGGGGCCAGGCACTGCGATTTGGGATACAGACCTGTGCTTGACCACTCGGATGTCTGCCCCTTAAGTGATGGTTTACTCTCCTCGTCGGGGAAAGACCCTCACAGAGCGCAGAAAATAAATCTGGGAGTACAGTCTGCCTTAGAGAAACAAAAAGCAGTCGCTGGTGGTTTCCTTTAAGGAGTTCTTCTAGCCCTTGGGTATATTCCTTTTTTTAAATGTGATTAATACATCGTCAGTGACTTCCGCAGCTCTGCTTGCTGGGTCTGGGGTTGCTCCTGCCCTGCCCCTGGGGACTGTCCCCGCCCCCACGGCGTTAGTCAGCACCTTCCCCGGACTCCTGGCTGCTCGTGGCGCCACCTGCTGGCAGATACCTGGAAACAGGAGACTGCGCCGCTTGGGGGCGCCCGGGCCAGGCGTCTATGGCAACTGGAGCCACGCGAGGACTTCCGCTGTTTGCCGTGGGCCAATGGCAGCGCTTGTGGCAAAGTCAGCCTGCAGCAGCTGAGCCACCAGCGCCCATTGGACACGCTCGGGTCCTATCGGAGCAGCTGCAGTGGGTGGGGCCGACGCGCGGGCCGAGCTGTCTGGAGCTGCCTCTCTAGGGAGGGTGAGCTGGGCGCAGTTCTGGGGCCTGGCCTGGAGTCAGAGCAGGGGCCGAAAGTGCTCGGTGCTGGACGTGGGGTTGGCGCGAGCGCTTTTGTGAATGGGACCCTCCTGCTTCTCACCGCGCCTAGGTTAGTGCAGGCGGTGTCCCCAGGCAGAGCCCGTCTGCTGCCCTTGGGCGGTGCTGTGACCTCTGGCCCTGCTTGGTGAGGACACTTGGATGCCGGCAAGGGCAGCTGGGCCACAAGAGCCGCCTCTGCAGGGGCTGCTGGCCACGCCCTCCACTGCGGCTTTTTTTTTTTTAAGGTTCTGTAGGAGTTTCAGATATCCCATGGAGTGCAGGGGCCCAAGAACCTGGACCATCATCCACTGCTTTTCCCAGGCACATTAGCAGGAAGCAGGATTGGAAGTAGAGCCGCCAGGTCTCAAACCCACGCCAGTATGGGGTGTCAGCCTCAAAGGCAGTGGCTTAACCTGCTACACCACAACGTCAGCCCCTTCTTTGGCATCTAATAGCTATAATTTAGGAATGTCGAGGATGATAGTAACACCGAAACATGCTAAGCATGCAAATGCAAAATGCACAAGTGTGAGTGGGGAATTGCTCATCAACGGTCACCCAGAGATAATCAGCTAGAGTTTTGTGTGCCTTTCAACACACAAAGGTTTTTCTTTTCTGTATTTTAATTTTTGTAATTTATTTATGTATTTTGAGAGGCAGAGACAAAATGACAGAGCTCTCATCTGCTGGCTCCTTCCCCAAATGCCCGCAGCTGCAGGGGCTGGGCCATGCCAAAGCCAGGAGCCAGGAACTCAGTCTACTCCCATGGGTGGCAGGGACTGGAGCTGCCACCTGCTCCCTCCCAGGGGTGCATCAGCAGGAATCAGGAGTCGGGAGTGGAACCGGGACCCAGCCCCAGCCACTAGGAATGTGGACATCCGACCAGCGGCCTTGCCCTTAGGTCAGAGGCAGTCTTTACTTTGGAGAACTAGCCTCATCCTGGACCTGTGTTCTGGTTCTTTCCCCCGCTGAGCGCATCGTGCATTCAGTGAATATTCCCCACGGTGGCTTCATCACCTGCTTGCCAGCTGCCAGCTGCCAGCTCCCGGGGACTGGGCCCCGCCAGCCCGTGACCACACCGCCGCAGGCTGCCTGTGCACACGGCAGCACCCCAGGAAGGTTCCTGTGCTGCTCAGGCGAGTTCCTCCCCGTCCCAGGGGGCCGGGGCGTGGAGGCTTTGTGAGCGGCCTGCATCTCCTGTGGGTCCCGGCCCCCGTTCAGGCGGCCTGCGCTTGTAAGCCTTTAGAAGCTGTCTCTTGAGTGGTGAGTCGGAGATGGCGCATGGCGGCTTCACCAGAGTGGGTTAGCTTGTTGAAGAATAGCCGGGATGAGCCTTGGCTCAGTTACGTCCGTCTGAGGTCAGAGCCTGCTTCCTCCTGTGGACTCCGGAGGCCCCGAGTGCCTCTGGCACAGGGAGTCCAGGCTCGCTCTGGTGTGTCTGTGCGCAGGAAGAACGCCGTGGAGCTGGAACTCGCCAAGTGCAAGATGGACATGATGTCTCTGAACAGCCAGCTGCTGGACGCCATCCAGCAGAAGCTGAGCCTCTCTCAGCAGCTGGAGGCCTGGCAGGTACAGCGGGCGTGGGGCGAGTCTGGGAGAGTTGGGCGCCGCTGGAGGGTTTGTGACCGGCGGAAGCGTGGCCTCAGGGCCCCTGCAGCGGCCTTCCTCTGGGCTGGACTGAAATCAGAGAAGCAGCCGGTAGGGTGGAGGGCGGGAAACCCGCGGGATGGATGAAAGTCCACAGCTTGGTGCAGCTCAGGGGCCAGCGTCCTTGCTGCTGAGAGCACGCGGCGGGCCCTGCCCTGGCCCTGGCGAGAGGCGCTGCCGTGGCCGCCTGTGTGTTGGGGTTGAGGTGGTACGGTTTTAGAATGGAGCATCCTCACGACTCTCCCCTGAGAAGCGCTAACCAACAGGAAAGGCCGCCCGCGGCTGCGGGAGGTGCGCTGAGCAGGGCCCCCCCAGCCCGGCTCCCCGGCTCCTGCCCCCGCGGCCGGCCCTACCCGCTGACCGCCCTTCTCTCTCTTCTCTCCCGGCTGCAGTTTGCTTCCTCAGGGCTTTTTACTATCTGGCTCCTTTGGTTTCTGATCTAGTGGCCTTTCTCAGTTCCCGTATCAACAGCTTTAGTTGTACACCCCTCCTGCCTTCGAGGTGAGACGGAGTCCTACGTCCCCCCACCCCGCTGCCATTGCTGTTCTGCCCCCACCGCCTCCCTCTGTGGCCCGCCGTGTTCTGTGTGCCGGAGCCCGGCGTCATCTCTGTGCAGTGTCCTCTGCCATCAAGCCCTGGCACACCTGCCGACACTCTCATGTCCGGTGAGCTTCGCCACAGCGCGTGGCCCGGCGCTGCCCCGTCTCTGACAGGCTGACTGGTTTCTCAGCGTCTCCTTCTTGCAAGTGGATGCTTTGACCCCAGGGGCAGTGGCAGGCATGGGGGGAGTCAGGAGCAGCACGTGCGTGCGTCAGGCGATGCATTTCACGAGAGTCCCTTGACAGACTGATTGCTCAGTGTAAAAATGCAGTTTTGTGCAAGGTGCTAGGAAAAAGCATTCACAGCTTTGAAAAGACTTTTCTGAAAAACCTTTATTAACACTTACTTTTTTATTTATATATTTATTTGAAGGAGTTAGAGAGAGGGACAGATAGTCTTCCATCCGCTGGTTCACTCCCCAGATAGCCTCGACAGCTGGGGCTGGGCCAGGCAGAAGCCAGGAGCTTCTTCTGGGTCCCCGACATGGGAGCAGGGGTCTAAGGACCTGGACCCCCTTCTGCTGCTTCCCAGGCGCAGTAGGGAGCTGGGTTGAAAGTGGAGCGGCCAGGACATGAGCTAGTGCCCGCGTGGGATGCCAGTGCTGCCCCCTCGCCACAGCGCCGGCCCCTCTGCTGTGGTAGTTCAGCGTTGCCTTTGACTGCGCGTGTCCCGAGAGTGCGAAGTCCCAAAGTCGGGGCCGCACACCGGCAGAGGCTGCAGTGTCGGGTCTGAGAGCTGTGTGGGATGCAGGGAAGGAGGAAGTGCTGAGGATACAGGAGGCTGAGGAGGGGATGGGGCAGCGGCAAGAAAGGGCTCCGCCGCCTCGGGTCTCAACACTGAAACCTGCAGACATGGGTGACACCCGTGGGTGAGAGCCTGGGTCAGACTGGGGGTGTGGCGGACACGCTGCCTCAGTCCAGGGTTAGCCCAGAGGGTTCCAGGGCGAAGGGACTGAGCAGCTGCTCCTGTCTCGGGCAGAGGTTCCCACGTGGAGTCTCAGAACCAGAGGCCCCCAGCCGGGCCAGAGCTGCCATGTCCAAGCCCCCTGGCCTGGAAGCTGCTGTTCGGGGTGGGGGCGTTCCTAGGCACCTCAAGCACATTGGAGGGGAAAGCCCCCAGCCAGTGAGGAAGCTAAAGGAGGTGGGCCCTGCCTTGGTGCCAGACCACCCGACGACGCTGATGCTGGCCCTGCTGCAGGGGAGCCGCGCCACAGGTGGGGAGGGCAGCACCAGGGAGCCTGTCTCCTTGCCACAGGGCCTCTGCGGTCCAGCTAGACTAGTGGGAAGGGCTGGAGGTCACAGGAGGAGCCCCTGAGGCCAGGCCGCTGGGCTGGGGAGCGAAGGTCACTTGGGCACCTGTGGTGGTGGCAACCCAGGCAGGGCCACAGATGGCCCCAGAGGACACGGAGGCAGGCACAGAGGGCTGGTCCCAGGAGGCCGAGTGCCAGGGTGGGGACTGTACCATTACCTGGGCTTCGGGAGACCCCTATCTGAGCAGGCAGCCGAGAGGACGTGGGGGCAGGTGGGAGATGGCATTGGCAAGGAGAAGCCAGCCCAAGCCCTGAGGAGACGAGGTGTCGTGTGGACTGTGTGTGTCCTGGTGTCGCGCCCACATGCCCTGCTCTGTCGGCCAGGCAAGCCTCATCGTGGCCACTCACTCATCACTCCTCATCCTCATCTCATGTCCTTGAGATCCGCCACCTCCCTGCCTGTCCCAAGGCCACGTCAGGGCTCTGCTCAGCCCCGCGCTCTCCCCTCTCTGCAGGATGACATGCACAGGGTCATTGACCGGCAGCTGATGGACACGCACCTGAAGGAACGGGGCCGGCCTGCTGACGCCTTCTGCAGGGGCCACAGCACAGGTCGGGGGGACGACCCCGGCTCCATGGAAGGCAAACGGCTCTTCTCATTCTTCAGGAAAATCTAAGTTGAGAAGAGCTGGGCCCCTGAGGATGGACAGACTGGACGTGGCTGAGCAGGCGGCACAGCCAAGGGCCTCCTCTGTGTCCTGGGGCTCAGCTCATCTGTGCTGCGGTCTGATCAGTCCGGGAGAGCCTGCACTCTTTGGTCGAGGATGGAGACCAAGAGCAGGGGCCCTGCCATGGCCTCGGAAGGCTGCTCTCGACCCACGGACGGGCAGGAGCCCTGTCCTCACCTCCCGGCCAAGCCCAAGCCTGGGCTCCCCCAGATCCTGTTACTGAGTAGGGCTCAGACCACCTCCCAAAGCAGCTCCTTAGACAGGGCTGTGCTGCTCGGACCGGTGAATCGCGGCCCACGCCGCAGGCACCGCTGCCACCTGTCTTAGGTGGCAGGGAGCAGAACAGAGGGATGCCCTTCCCGGCATGCCTCAGGAGGTCTGCACCTCGAAGGCCTCAGCCTCCATTCCTGCCCAGGCCCTGACCCAGGGAGTCCAGTGGGGGAGGCGGCCCCTCACCCACGTGCATGCACCTCTGCAGGCAGGAGGCCACGCCTGAGGCCTCAGAGCCTAAGAGCTGGGGATACCTGGGCTCCGCTGAGGCCTTCCCGAGCCGCGGGGAGAAGGGCCCTGGCCACTGGCTCCCCTCCCCAGCTGCCTGCAGTGCAGCCTCACCCCGGTGCAGGGCCGGGCCAGCAGTGTGTGCCACAGGTCCTTGTTGGGCCAGGGCCAGGAGGGTCTTGGCCTCCCCACTGTAGCCTCCTACCCCTTCACGCCACTTCCTGGCGCAGCCGAGCAAGCCCAGGCCACAGGATGGTCCCAGAGGGATCTGTGGTCCGCCGCCCCACACCTCGAGGGCAGCGTTGGCACCACTGCTGGGTACCTCCTGACACTGCCCACCAGGCCTGGAGGGACCAGGCCTGTACCCTGCTGCTTCTGCTCCTCGCGCGGCAGCCACTCCACCTTCTCTGCACGGGCCCAGCTGCTCACCACTGAGTCGGTCTCCCTCCCTCCCGGGGAAAGCACAGCAGGGAAGAGCGGAAAGAATGTACCTATAGATATGTACATACCACAGTGCTGGGATTTTGTATGTAGCAACCGTGTAAATACATGTATGGATTTTATAATATACATATATAAATCTATAAAGGCATATTTTTAGATAAACAGCGCACCACTGCTTCTTTTGAAAATAGTCTGAATAAGAATAAAAAGAATTTCTACAGAGCTTCCTGCCTCAGTCACTGGATGTGGGAAGGGTTGTCTGGGCTCCAGCAGCTGTCAGAGCCCCCCCCCGGCTGCTATGGAGGCGGCAGTCACGGTCCCTGCCCCTTGGAGGCCACCCCCTCATGGAGTCTGCCAGGGTGGGTCACTGCACCCTCTCATCTGGCTCGGCCTCCGTGTCCAGCCTGGCCCTGGGCTCCTGGCCAGAGCTGCACTGCACTGAGGCAGCCCTCCCGCCCAGCACCACTTCCCAGGCCAGAGCAGGGCCCTAGAGCGTGGCAGAAACTTCCAGCCGGAAGCATTACTCGAGGCGAAGGCTTCTGCCGCACCCTCCGGCCTGTGGAGAATCAGCACAGGCCTTCCCCTGGCACCTGCCCGCGTGTGCTCCAGCCAGTGCCAGTGCGTCAGAATGAGGGGACACAGCCTCGACCACGTGTTCACGGAGAAAACGGACTTGGCTTCTGCACGTGGTCCAGGGCCTCCAGAGGCACCTGCGCCAAACTCAGGCCCAGAACAAGAGCTGGACACAATGGGCGGGAAGGAGCCAGGCCCGCCCAGGGCACAAGTGGAGGGAGAGCAAACAGACCCTGCAAGAAAATTTGGCAGCTTGAACCTTTATTTTTAGTATTTTTTTTAAAAAGCATAATTAGAAACTTTCAATACAGAAATAATCCTAGCAAACCATTTAAAAGTTGTATTGTTTGACATGAATTTCATAGCCGGTCCACCAGGACGTCGGTCCAGCCCCGAGTCCCCCACCCCCCCCATCCCGTTCATGCGTGTAACCCTCCGTGTGACAGGCACACTGTCATCCCACGCTCACCCCTGCCACCTGGGTCTGGGCGTCCAGTTCCCACAAGCTACATGGGTGTCGAGCCAGGGCTGGAGGCTCCCACGACCGCCTGTTGCTGCTTGACTCTGCTCAGAGGCCACCACAGGCCAACAGCCAGCTAGGACAGTCCTGAGCACAGGACCCCCACTTCTGATCCCAGCTCCCCTGAGCCAGACGCAGCACCCCGCACCCACCTTCCCAGGCCCGGCTCACCAACCCCAGCCTGCAGCACAGAACCCCCGTTTTTGGCAGTATGGACAAGTGGAGAAACAGGTGAGAAGAAACCCCCAGTTTTTATTGATTACAAACCCATCCACAGTGTTAACATGGAGAATCTGCAGCGTGATCTGCAATGTGATTGTCCAGTGAGGGCTTTGCCTGAAAATTGCCTAGGAAAGGAAATCTAATAAAACACATCATGGTGCTGAAATCAATTCTTCCCAGCGTACGTGATCCCTTTAGGGGAGAGGGGAGGGACAGAGGGGCAGTAGTCGGGGGCAGGTCACAATGGTTTTTCCTCCAGGGCACTGCCCTGTGCCACTCCTCCCCACCAGTGGAGATGGCCTCCCACCACCTTTGTGGTCGGACTGCTCTTGTCGGTGGTCGTGTCATCCCCCTGCTGTCCGGCAGCCCTGACACCACGGCCCCATGTCACAGTCTCCTGACACCAGTGGCAGCCCTCTCTTTCCCAAGAAACAGCCAAGAGCCCCACGGTGACAGGAAGCCATTTACTTTGTCTAAAAACCCTGGGCCAAAAATGCAGTGGCCACAACCTTTGCTGCTGTGCCAAATTTCAGGGACAGAAAATAATTGTGAGCAATTTAATTCACTTGATTTGGCTTCATTTTCTTTACCTGTTAAAGTAGTCTAATGCCCACTGTGCGCCCCATCTGCACACGCAGCCCTGCCTTCCTGCTGGGACGGAGACATGCTGGTATCGCTGAGAAGCTGGGCTCCCCTGGGTCTGTAGCTCAGAAGGGTCTAGGAGGCAGGACAAGAAACCTGTTGGCCAACAGCAGGACTGACTTCCTCTGTGAAAGCAGACGGCAGGGCCTCCGTCCAGGTCAGGCTGCCCCAGCTCCCAGAGCAGGTCTGGGGTCAGGATGGGTTGGCACAGGCCGCAGAGAACGGGGAAAGCCTGGAGGCCGGGGACAGAAGCTGACACCTGTAGGAGAGAATAAGCAACGTGGAGCCCACTCCACTGACCCAGGTTGGCCAAAGACGTGGCCAGAACGTGATGCTGTCCCCTCAGGAAGCTGCTGGCGGTAGGGTGGACGGGAGGGCAGCAGGAGGGTCTGTCGCAGCAGGCTGGCATTTAGGAGGCAGAAGCCAGAGCAGGACGAGGGTGTGCAGCTGGTTAACGCAATTTACACTATGTACAACGGGTTACTCGGTCCGCTCGGCTGGCAGCGTCCTCGCCAGGTCCAGGCGCCTTGGCTGGGGAGGAGGGCACCAGGAGGGAAGGGCGGGCTCGTCCAACGCCTTCTTGGCACTCAGGGAGGGGAGGAAGTGCCGATGGCGCCTCCCGGTACAAAAACGTGGAGAGAATTCTTTAAATAACGGCACGGAACTGAGACCGTCCGCCGAGGAGCCCCTCGGGCCTCGGGCTGGGGCCGCAGTGCAGTCTCTGCAGGCGGGCATTAGCAGCAGCGTTTCTTTCGTTTACTGTTCTTCGTGAGCTTCACCACGTCGTTCTGCTGCTGCTGCTGCTGTTTGGCCAGGTTGTCTTTCTTGGCTCGGAGGACCAGCTCTGTGATGCAGTTGAACATCTGTGCGGGAGACAGAGGCAGGGCCTCAGGCCTGGCGAGGACGCCTCCCTGCCTCCCGGGCCCGGCTCTGTCTGTACTTGTGAATTTTTGTACACGTACCAGTGGTCCCCGTCTTAATGACGGTTCCACTTAGAATTTTTCGGCCTGATAGTAGTGCAAAGGCAATATGCACTCCGTAGAAGCCATACTTGGAATTCTGGGTTTTGTCTCTTCCAGGGCTGGCCACATGGGCCCTGGGCAGTTCCACCTTCACGAGGGCAAAATGCACTTTGCAGTGAGCCGTGCTGCTCCGCACACCTAGCGTGTTCACTTAGGCATTCAGTGCAGTGCTGACTGCGGTCCTGGGACATCACCCCACCTAAGGCAGGGAGCACCTGTGTGTCCTCAGTGCCCTTTCTAGAAGGGGGTGGCGAGTTATTTTAAAGCGAAAAAGGAACAACATCAAAGCACCAGGAACTGTGCAGACTTGGGGAAGTCAACCTTGGGGATTTTCCTGCCTTTCTTTTAAGAGAACCCCTTCCGCTGGAATCTTCCAACAAGGCAAAGGTCTTTGGGGGAGACAGAGCCAGGGTGGGCTCAGCCTGCCACCCCATGGCATCTGAGGCCCAGAGGTCTGGCCTTTCCCAAACCACCTGATACCTTCCAATGCCAGGACCCAGGAGAACTACCTACAACCCACATCCCTGCATTCAGCCAGAGCAGCAGGTACGAAAAAGCTGAGCCGTGCGCTGTGTGCAAAGCACTTGCTACCACTCACCACAACCTGCAAGAAAGGGCTCCCACTGCCCCCAGTCCACAGCTCGGAGAGCTTACATCCTGGGTTTTGACCCTAGCCTGTCTCAGGAGCTTGGGTGGCCTGTGTCCCCCATGCAGTGGGGATCCCAACTTCTGGGGCCTCTCAACACCACACGCCAGGAGGCAGGGCTCCCCTTAAGACCAGTGAGTGGCAGCAGGCTGAGCCTGTGGCAAAGGTCTGGCTTCGCTCCCACAGGATCACAGCGGCTTTCCAGCAGGCCTGGAGGTGCGGAGGGGAAGCCGCCTCTGCTGGAGGGGGCCTGGGGGCCACAGGAAAGCAACCTCATCTCTGCAGGGAAACCAAGGCCACAGAGGATGCTACACAGGAAGGCGTGGCAATCCCGGGGACAAGGAGGCCCAGGAGATGGGGACTGGAGTGGGCTGTGCGTGGCTTTAGCATGGGAACAGTCTCACTCAGCCCCTCACAGGTGGGTGCTGTTCCATCCATTATTGACACACCTGGAGCCCCACCACCCCTACCTGAGACATGGGAGTAATTCCAGCCCACCTCGGGACTACTGAGACACACACTAAGACCTTGAAAAGGCCTGGCCCAGTACCTGACACACAGTAGGCACACCCTGAGCGGTGCTTACCGTGACGCTCTGTTGCTCACTTAGATGCCCCGAGCAGGCCAGGAGTGGGGAGGGGAGGGTTGTGTGGCAGAACAGGCTGGGTCAACCAGGAGGCATGCAGGCCCCGCCCAGGGCCTCAGCCAGACTCACCTCTTCCACGTTGACGTTCTCCTTGGCACTGGTCTCAAACAACTGGATCCCCATCTGCCCAGCAAATTTGTAGGCATCTTCTGTCTCCACCACCTTCCGCTCAGGGTCGTCATTCTTGTTGCCCACTTCAAGGCAAAAAGTGGTCAGCCCAGCCCTGCAGGAGCACCCCGGCCACCCATCTCACCATCCCCACTCATGGGGCCCGGCCTCACCTAGTATTCGGCACACATCGTCACAGTTCTGGTTGATTTCATGAAGCCACCGCTTGACGTTCACAAAGGACTCGGCACTGGTGACATCATAAACCACAATGACCCCGTGGGTCCCCCGGTAATACCTGGAGGGCGAGAGTGTGTCAGCTTCAGCCTGCATGAGCAGCCACTTCACCAGGTCTGTGTGTCTACAAACAGGTCCCTGTGGCTGGCGCCTGGGCAGCCACGGGCTCCTCACACCTGTGACCGGGGCCGACCCCTGCTGCTAGCGTGAAACCTCTCTGAAGCTGTTGCTGTTAGAATTCAGGCGATTTTTGTATTTGATGTCAGATCTTCCCTGTCCTCTCTGGACACTCAGGAACCACTGCCTTCTCAAGGCTGACTTAGAGAGATGCCTTTCCAAGAAGTCCTGGCCAAGTGTGCACCTGCGGCAGCCGGGCACTTCCAGCTGTGCCATCCTCCAAGTGCACAGAGCCCGGCCCAGCAGGGTGCGGAAGGAGGAGGAGCCACACATTCCTCCTCAGCCCCTGCGTCCCGGGAGCTCGGATGAAGGGCGTCAGGCCCAGGATGAAGAAGAGGACCAGGGCCACCTGTTCCTTTGCGACAGCCAGAGACCAGAAAGCACTGCTGCCGCCAACACCACGTAACTACCCTGTGCTGTCCCTCAGAGCGGTTCCCTAAAGCTGCCAGAACCACGGATGCAAACCAGGAGGGCACAGGTGGCCACCTGCCTGCCCTGAGCACCTCCCAGCTTCTGAGGCGATCAGTCCCTGCCCGGAGCCCAGTGCAGAGGCCGAGACGGGAACTGAGTGAGGGTGGGACTGCCAGGCAGTGGGTACAGCTCCATTCTCATCCGTGCCCTTCAGCTCTCTGGCACACGCTTCACATCCAAGGCCCGACCAAGGCCCAAGATCAGCCCTGGTTCCATCCCCAAAAGGCTGTGGACCATGGCCGCATTCCTGTGTCCACCTCACCAGCCCCCGTTCCCTCGTCACTACAACAGGGAACCTTGCACTTAACCCTTGGGGCAGCTGGAAGGAAAAAGGGGGACGAAGTGCCTGCAAGGCAGTGTGGGTGTGCTCGTCACCAAGGTTCCCTCAGTCTGCACTCCCAGACAGGTAAGAAGGAGGCAACCCCAAAGGCTGCAGCAAGCAGAGAGCCTCGCTGTGCCCGGGGGTCAGCCCCACCCCCACCCTGCCCTGGCTATCTCCACCCTCCCCAGGTGCTGGGTTCTGCCCACAGCTTTGCTCCAGAGCTACGGTGCACCTTGGCTTTGGGAGAGCCAGCACAGTGGAACTGTCTTGCTGTGGCTCCAGCCCCAAGACAGCAGGGCTGCCGCCGGTGTGGGGCGCAGACGACTGGGGTGGGAGGGGTGCAGCGGGAGTAGTGCAAGTGCCTCACCCGCTCCTTTGCTGACAGCTGGCTGTGGGCATCACTTCTGCTGTATCTGGAGCAAAGAATGAGCCTGGGGACGCAGTCAGGGGCTTGGAGCAGTGGCTCGGAAGGCGGAGGCGCTGCAGGACCCCATTCCCATCCCCACCAGGAATCACTATCACTTGCTGAACTCTGCTCTGGGCTGGGCACCGTGCCGAGCGCTCTAGCCTCCGCTTACTAACCGGGCTAGGACCGTGCTGAGCGCTCTAGCCACCGCTTACTAACCGGGCTAGGACCGTGCCGAGCGCTCTAGCCACTACTTACTAAGTGCTGACAAGCTGGACTCCAGGGCCAGGGGCTTCCCTCCCTCCTGACTCCACCCCGGCCAGCAAACCTCGGCTGCTGAGAGCGAGCTGGGAGGGGGACGGCAGCCCGTGAGGCTCACAGCAGCAGTTTCATTTTCTCTTTTGAATGCCCCGAGTCTGCCGCACCCCGACTGACCTGCCGTGCAAACCGCTGACCTCCCCAGGGCGCCTCTCTTCACCAGCCACCACCACAGGGCACCGAGCTCCCTCCTGCCTCATGGGGGCCACAGCCAGGGACCCTGGGAGACAGCCAACCCTCAGCTTCCATAGACAGCAGGCCGAGCAGCCAGGGGCACCCTGGAAAAATACGTTTTGCCTCAGGCAGCTGAGTAACTCCTCCAAGTCTCCCCAGTAGAATGGGGAGCTGGCCCAGCCTCTGCCCTGCCCGTCCCACCCGGCAGCTGACTTCAGGCAGCAGAGGAGGGGCTGTGGCTCCAGCTGCTGAAAGGGCTCAGGCACCCCAGGGTCCGCGGCCCAGCCCGAAGCATTCCTCAGGGCCACAGGGCTAACTGTGTCTGCCACGCTGAGTCCCCCATCTGGTCTGCACCCTGCTGGGAAGCACTGACAGAGGCCATATGCCCCGATGCCAGGGTGTGGGGGCAGCAGGGAGCAGGGCTGGGCTCTGGGTCAAGGCCTGTGCTTTGGCATCACACAGCCCTCAGTTCCAGTCCTGCCTAATCCACCAGGTTCTGGCCCTCTGCCCTCTCTGGACCTGTGTTCTTGTCCACAGAATGCAGAGGAGCCCAGGACTCCTAATCAGGATTAAATGAAACCAAGCAGGTGAGGTCCTTAGCCCAGAGGAAGGACACAGTGAGGTCAGTGTCCAGACCTGCAGACCCCAAGCCCACTACAGGAGGTCTTGCCCTGCTCTGGCCCAGCTGCCCCAGGCTCCCTGAAGCTCTCAATGTCAAGTCCATCCCGGGGAGCCTGGCCCCATGGTCATCCTCAGTCCTCACTGGCAGCTGCTGAGACACACAGTGGGCCCAGAGCCGACCACGGCGTGCATGCACAGATTCCTGCTAGTGCGGCCCACGGCTGACCACTCCCTCTGCCAGCAGCCCCACTCTCCCGGCCACCACTGCAGGGGTCACCCCTCACGTTCCTCCCTGTGCCCACGCTGGAGGGAGGAAGCAGACCTTCCTCATCTTCCCAGATCCACTCCCAGAGACGTGCTCTGGGGTCAGGCCAGACACCAGCACTGCTCTGCACACTCCATGGTGTGGAGCCCGGGCCCTGCCGTCACGGGACAGACCACTCCCTCAGCAGTGCCCTCAGCAGAGGTGGGGATAACAGCGCCGAGCACACTGGGTTCTCACCCAAGTCACCAGGACAAGCCCCGTAAGACCCCTAGCACAGCACATGACAGGCAGGGACATCCAAGCAAACCCTAAAGATAAACCAAGCACAGAGAGGTTAGGCAACTTGCCCAAGGTCCAGAATTTTAAGTTCCAAACCGCCTTCAAAGCCTGCTCTTTCCCAAAATGTATTCTATTGACAGCACAATAACCAAGAGCCCTGCACAAGACTCCAGCCCAGAGCCAGAGTCGGGTCATCCCCTGTGTGCAGCTAGGACCCACGGAGGGGCTGCAGGAGTAAAGCGGTCCACATGCGGAGGACAGATTTCCCACACAACAGCTTTGGGGAAGTAGAGGGAGGGCCTCCCACCAGCTTCCCTGGCCTCCCAAGAGACAGCCACCTGCAAGGAGGGCGAGTGACAGGAGCCTGCCTGCGAGGCCCCGCCCCAGCTGTCAGCATGACACCTGCTAAGAGTAAGTGCCGCTGACTAAGTGTGTGCTTGGGCAGGGTGCAGCACAAGCAGCTGGTGTGGCAGACGCTCACTGTCGCCATCTTATGGTAAATGAAGCGCCAGTCCGAGGGTGAGCTGACTGCCCGAGGCAGGGTGCAGTCTGTCCAGCCACTCCAGAACCAGGGCGCTCGGCCACTGCCCGCCCACAGCAGCAGAAACAGCTTGTCCCCGCCTCCTCCCGCATCTTCAGGAAGAGGAAAGGCACAGGCAAACGCCACCCACTGGGGCTAGCAGCGAGCACTTCCCGCCAGCCCTGGGACCCAGCCCGTGACATCCCTACCACCACCACACACAAGTCACTCAGCGGTGTACACACGGCCGTGGTGGGGTCTCAGGTGGGAGCAGGCGCAGCCGGCTTACGTGGATGTGATGGTGCGGAAGCGCTCCTGGCCTGCCGTGTCCCAGATCTGCAGCTTCACTTTCTCTCCATTGATCTCCACCGTACGAATCTTGAAGTCCACTCCAATCGTGGTGATGTAGCTGCCTGCACACACATGTCCATCAGTAGGGCCCAGCACGGATCCCCAGGCCACGGGGCAGATCCTCAGGCTCTGAGACGCTGCCCCACAACCACTGGGTCCCTGGGACACAGCCCTGACCAAGGAAGACAATCTGTTGGAGCTTACGACAGAGCCACAAGGGAGGGCAAAGGCAACACACAGGATACAATGAAACCAAACATTATGTTACAGAGTAACAAATGCTACAAAGGAAATGACAGGGGACCAGCTGGGGTCAGACCCATGAGACATTCCTATTCTGTTCAAAATTGTAACTGACCCACTACATTAACTTCCTAACACACCAACAGGCCATGACCTGCAGTCTGAAAAACTGTTCCAGGCAGAGGAGACAGGAGCACAAACAGCAGCGGAGGAGATGGTTCACGTGAGGTCAAGCACAGTGGGAGGCAGGTAGAGGGGCCGTGGCCAGATCTCCGGGCCTCTGGGACATTTTCAAGAACTCGGACTTTCTCTTGTGTGGGCTGGGAAGGTGTTAAAGGGTTTTAATCAGGTGCATGAGCTGCGTTTTCAACAGCTCTCAGGCCATCTGGGTAGAAGAGGACTAGTGTCTAGGGGCCGGCCCTGGGGCAAAGTGGATATAAAGCTGCCGCCTGTAGTGCTAGCATCCCATGTGGGTGCCAGTTCGAATCTAGGCTGTTCCACTTCTGATCCAGCTCTCTGCTATGACCTGAGAAAGCAACAGAAAATGGCCTAAGTCCTTAGGCCCCTGCAACCGCGTGGGAGACCTGGAAAAAGCTCTTGACGTCAGATTGGCACAGCTCCAGCCGTTGCGGCCATCTGGGGAGCGAACCAGTGGATGGAAGACCTCGCTCTCTGCCTCTCTGTAACTCTGCCTTTCAAATAAACAAATGCTTAAGGGGGGAGGGGGACGGTGTGTCTGGCTGGTGTGACCAGCTCCAACTTTGTGTGAATGAACAATGGAACACGGTACAGGAGACAGGACACCCGGGAAATGAAAGTGACAGGCAGCAAGTGCACAGGGAAGGTCAAAGATGAGGGTGAGGCGGAGAGCAAGGCAGACTTGAGAGAGGAAGTCACGTTTCTGCCTAGCTTGAGAGAAAGGGAAGGATTCGAAGACTGAGCTTAGCTGAGGGTGTATGGTGCAGATGGAACATGGCTGCTCCACCTCATGGACCAAAAGCAGCAAACAAGACTTGGCTTGCTCCAGCCAACTGATGAACTGCAACCACCCAACAAGGCACGCCCATGGACAGCAGGCCGCACCTGACCGTGTATCAGACCACGATGAGGCCAGTGAAGCATATACAAGCAGCAAGCAAAGCAGCCTGATGAGACTCTCGGAGCAGACTCTCCTGAGAGCGGCAGAGCCAGAGCTCTTCCCCAGACCCCTGGGCTGACCAGCCACACTCAGGCCTTCCCGCGAGAGCCCCCCAGCCAGCCCTGTGCTCGCCCAACTCGGAGACTTCACTTCACCCATCAAGACTTGTGTTTTCCCTGCGGCTCGGGGCACTAGCTGTGAGGACTTGGAACAAGTCCACCCTCTGTGGCTAAGACATGTCACGAGGAGCACCGGACGTACTTTGGGTACCTGGGATGGTCGGTTTACCCAGTGTGCTGTGTGCTGTGTGAACTAGAGTGTGTTATTCCCCTACTGCATAATAAAAACCCTTATTGGAACCAACACCACCTTGGTGCTGTTACTACACTTGCAACAGAGGGACAGACCCCGCACAGGCAGGGCAGAGGCCAAGGCACATCCAGAGGATAAGCCAGCTCCTGGTGCTCCTCTGGACCTGGGTGACACCAACGAGGGAACTCAGAATAGATGAGTGAGCAGCAGGCAAGCGAAGCAAAGAATAACTAAACCAGCAGCCTGAGGAAGGAAGCTGAAAGGGGAGCTGGAACCAGGTGATGAACACCAGTGGTTCTCACTGGGGGTGGTTGTGTCCCCAGAGGATCCCGGGCAGAGCCTGAACCCCCTCTCGGTTGTTATCACTGGGGGTTTGTGGGCAGAGGGCAGGGCTGCTGCTCAGCCTCACAACAGAGTGGCAGGACCCAAAGTGTCCCGGGTGAGAGGCCTCGCTGTCCACTCAGCTCAGGTGAGAGGGAGCCCCCGCCAGAGTGTGAACGAGGGGCTTCTTCAAGTTCATGGGAAGCGTACCTTATGTTTTAGTACAATTTTTCCATGAACTTTTCCAAAGAAAAGATGCATCCAGGTCTCAGGTATAGGACAGGTAGGGGCTGCCTGATGCTTCTGCCCAGAGCCAACAATGAACTAAGATACTGGGAGCAGACGTGGAGAGGAGAGAGACAGCAAGGGAGCCCCACGCATTGAAAGCTGACTGGCTGGGACAAAAAGGGACATTTTGGAGAACAAGAAGGTTTTCAGCTTCATCTGTTATCAGTCTCAAACATGACGACAGCCACGGCTGACACTGACGGAGAGATTACTTCGTCCCAGGCATTATGGCAAGTAGCCTCACAATAACCCAGCTCAAGGTCACACAGAGGCCAATTCCATCCAGCACCAGCGGTGGTGCAGGGCCATGGCTGTGGGAAGCAAGGGGCAAAAGCCACCAAGACAGCCCTGTCATCACTTCTAAGGGCAGCTCGCCCCAGCACAGCCCAGGACACCTACTCTGTCCTGCATCAGAGAGTCCAGCAAAGCCTCCAAACCAACCTGACATGCAGTGATCAGGGAAAGACAAATTTAAATAAGACAAGACTTGCACATCAGCTCAGCAAAAAGGAAGACAACCTCTGAAACCTAGCATTGATCAGAGTCACAGGGGGCTCTCACGGCCCTGTTGGCAGAATGTGCGTTAAATTACTGCAGCTGCTCGCCAAGGAAAGCTGGCAGTGCCCGGGACAATGCTATATGCACACTGTGAGACCAAGTCACCCTGCTTCTACAGAGGTGTGCACAGGAATACGCTGGCACTGTATCTCAGGTAATATCACATCAGTTAATAAACAGAAGCAATTGGAAACCACGCACAGTCCACAGCACTCTCAATGAGTTATGGTCCGTGTATGCACAGCACAGGGGCCGGGTCAAGGCACAGCCAGTTAAACCACTGCCTTTGATGCCTGTATCCTATATTGGAGCTCAAGTCCTGGCTGCTCCACTTCTAATCATACTCCCCGCAATGCACCTGAGAAGGCAGCAGAGGACAGACCAAGTGTTTGGGCCTCTACACCCACGTGGGAAACCTGGATGGAGTCCCTTGCTTTAGCCCGGCCCAGCCCCAGCTGTTGCAGTCATTTGGGGAGTAAACCAGCAAATAGAAGATCTCTCCCTCTCTCTGTCACTCTGCCTTTCAAATAAATAAATCTTTTAAAAGAAAAAACATGCACAGTACAGAAAACTTCACAACTACCGCAGAGGAGAGTGAGCCGTACACAGCAGGGAAGAGTGCTCCTCGGTACGCGGAGGGGCAGGCGAGCGTGCAGGCTCAGAAGTGGCACGGGGACACGCCACACTGAACAGAGCTGCACAGCAGCCAGGCGGCTGCAGGGACAACTCTCACTCCTCACCTTGTGGAAACCCGACACAGGCACATACTATTTTGTTTTTTTAAAATGTTAGGCACAAGAAGGCCTGAGTGGGAAAATGATGGCCAGCCAAGGGTCTTTCTGAACAAGATGGATTCAGACCACAGAGGCTTCTGACCTCAGCAGCCGTCCCCACTGTCCCCTCTTCTGGCAGCCAGAATGAGCCAGTTCTCTCATTCACCCACAACAAGGCAAGTGTGCTCTGGTGCGAGGGAAGGGGATTTCAGACCCGAAACATCCCAGCAGCACCCCAGGGGAAGACTCACCTGAGAAAGTGTTGTCTGCAAAACGCAACAGTAAACTGCTCTTGCCCACACCTGCAAGAGAGAGCCCAGAGGTGAGGGGGCGGTGGGCCTCTCCCCTAGCCCCAGTCCCTGCTCGGGAGCTTCTGCCCAAGCTCTAACCCAAGGAGTTCAGCAGGAGCCAGCTCCCTTCTCAAGGCCACTTTCTACCTCCCCAACCAGTCACACACCAAAAACATCTCCCCCACTCCATCCTGGCCTTTGCCTTCATCCTCACGTGGGACAATCTGCTCCTGGGAGAGATGAGATAGGAATTCATGCCCATGGCCTGTGCCGATGCAAGCAGGACAAAGGCCAACCAAATGAGACAACACCCTAAGTTTGTCCAAGCACAGTCCCTGGAAAACTGCACATCAGTATGCAGCTTCAGTGCACAAAGAGTTTGAAACGAGTAAGATCATCATGGCTGTTCTGCAGGGGAGGGAACTGAGGCCCCCACAGCTAGATGAGCTGTCTCAGGCCAGTAGGGTGTAGACTCTGCCTTACACCCGTCAAGCCAACAGCCCACATGCTCAGACCACTGCAAAACGCAGCTCCTCCGGCTGCTTATCCCTCGTAAGGCTCACGTCCCCTTCACTTCAACACATGGCAGCTTCCACCCACCAAGTGTGCCTGTCCTGTGTCCTCCTATCCCATCCTGACCCCAGCCACCCGAGGTCAGCCGGGTCAGCTAATCACAGAAAAAAAGAATCAGCACATATCAAGCCCTGTCTGGGTGGTGGAGACTGTGATGCTCCTGATTCCAACTGTATCTCGTGTGTGTGTGTGTGTGTGTGTGCACGCGCACACACTCATGCATGCACAGTGCACACATGTGTGCTGGATATCTTTTTTTGTTTGTTTAAATGTTTACTTATTTGAGAGACAACAGCCAGAGCTCCCATCTACTAGTTCATTCCCCCAAATGCTTGTAGTATCTGGGACAGGGCTAGGCTGAAGCTGGGGGCCAGGAATGCAATCCCGGTCTCCCACACAGGTGCCAGAAACCCAGTCATTGGAGCCATCACCCGCTGCTTCCCATGGGCTGTATTGGCAGGATTTGTAGTCAGGAGCTGAAGCCAGAAATCAAACTCCGGCACTCTGAAACGTGACGCTGGCATCCCTAGTGGCATCTTAGCCACCAGGCGAACTACTCACTCCTAAAGTTTTTATTTTTAACTGATTCAGAAAAACCATACTTTTTTTTTTTTTTTTTTTTTTACAGGATCCAACTACATCTTTAAGGTGAGAAAGCCTGGCGGGTGCGGGGGCAGGGTGTGGTACAGTGGGTTAAACCACCATGTGCAATGCCAGCATCTCGTATGAACGCTGGTTTCAGTCCCCACTGCTCCACTTTCAATCCAGCTCCCTGCTAACACACCTGGGAAAGTAACAGATGATGGCCCAAGTGCTTGGGACACTGCCACCCATGTGGGAGATGGGGATGGAGTTCTAAGCACCTGGCTTCAGCCTGGCCCATGAACTAGCAGAAAGAAGACCCCTCTCTCTCTCTCTCTTTTCTCTCTTCCCACCCCCAACTCTTCTTTTCAAATGAAGAAATGTATTTAAAAGAGAGAGAAAGCTGAGGCTCTGAGCAGCTGACCTAAAGACCTCTACAGGAAGTGGTGGGGCTGACACTCGAACCCAGGGCTGAGCCCTAAAGTGCCTCCTCTCTTGACCTACTGCAGGGGAGCAGTACTTGTTTCAGGAAGAGGAAAAAAATTGACTCCTGGAGCTCCTACTTCTCACTGCTGTTAGACTTAATGAAAATACCATCAAGGCTACAGGGAGCTCCTAACCCAGAGTTCCTGACAACCTGCAAGTCCATGTACAATTAGAAGGCAGGTGCATATTGGTGGGGGAGAAGCCCAAAGCTTCTATCCGATTCTCAAAGAGGTCTCCGCCCCCATCCCCCAAGTAGCCAGCTGCAAACCACTGCGGCAGAGTAAGCAACCCTGACATCCTCTCTGGGAAATCCTCACACAGGGTCTCCTCTGGGGACGTCTCCCGGTGAGCGAGCTGTTCGGGGACGCCTGCGAGAACATGCTTCAGTGCACACACCTGACCCCACCTTTCCAAAGGCAGGCTGGGGGCAAGGCTTTCCTAAGCAGATAGGTACAGCAGCGCCCACAGCACCTGGTGCTCAGCCCCCAAGGCCTGCAGAGCTTTTGCTCAGGGCCACTTCCTCATTGCTCCGCCATGAGGCTTCCTGCTAAACCCAAGGAGAGCCCAAGTCCTAGGCTGGGCCCTACACAGTGCCCTGCCCCAAGCCAACACCCTGTTGGCCCTGCCGGCTCCTCTGCTTCCTCCTAGAGCCTTCTGGGTCCAGCTTACTCAGCTAAAAGCTTACAGCTGGGCCACTAGGCTTGGCGTTCCTCTAACACGGAGACCTTGCCTCACTCACCCGATGCATTCAGTGCTCGAAGCCTGGTCCAGCACTTACTAGGTGCCAACAAAACACTGCTTAATGAATCTAAAACTAAACAATGAATGACTAATGAGTTCACAACTGCACAGACGCCAATCTCACTGACAGCTATAACACTACTAGGGCAGCACTGATAGAAACTAAAGCAGTGGTGTTCAGGGGCCAGTGCTGCGGCATAGCAGGTAAAGCAGTGGTGTTCAAATTTTGGGGATCAGCGGGCACAGAATCCCTTTATAAAATAAAAGTGTACCCAAATCTCATATATCTAACTAATACAAGGGGGACGTGCTGGGGCCAGCACTGTGGCGTACAAGGTTAAGTGTCCACCTGCGGCACCAGCATCCCATATGGGCATGGGTTCAGGTCCCAGCTGCTCTGCTTCTGATCTAGCTCCCTGCTAATAAGCCTGGGAAAGCAGCAGAGGATGGCCCAAGTGCTTGGGACCCTGCACTCACATGGATACCCAGATGGAGTTCTTGGCTCCTAGCTTCAGTCTGGCTCATCTCAGGCTGTTGCAGCCATTTAGGGAGTGCACCAGTGAATAGAAGATCTCTCCTCTCTCTCTCTCTCTCTCTCAAATAAATAAATAAATCTTTAAAATGGGGGCGGGGGAGGTGCTCCATGAAGTAACACAACAGCATCCCCTTCATTTAGGCCCAGGCTTCTCTGTAGGGCAGCTGAAAACCACTAGGCTGGGGCTGGTACTGCTGAGCAGCAGGTCAAAGTGGCAGTGGGTCCCTGCCACTCACGTGGGAGACCCAGGTGGCGTTCCAGACTCCTGGCTTCATGTTGGCCCAACCCCTGCTGTTGTGGGCATTTGGGGAGTGAACCAGCAGGTGAAGATATCTCCCTCTCTTTTTTTAAAGATTTATTTTAAGTCAGAATCAGAGAGACTTATTCACTCCCCAGTGGCTGCAATGGGCTAGGCTGAAGCCAGGAGCCAGGAGCTTCTTCCATGTCTCCCCAGTGGGTACAGGGGCCCAAGCACCTGGGCAATCCTCCGCTGCTTTTCCAGGCGCATTAGCAGGGAGCTGGAGCAGCCACGACTCGAACCATCGCCCATATGGGATGCCAGAGCTGCAGAAGGCAGCATTACCCCTACGCCACAGGCCAGCCCTACTCTCTGCCTTTCAAACAAATAAGACTTTGATTTTGCTCTCCCTTCAAGAGGAACACACTACGCCCTACCAAGCAATGCCACCTCCTAACTATCCCTATCACTTAGCCCACAGCACTGGTCTAAGGGAGGAAGCGCAGGGTACCAGTCTACCTTTCCCACAGCCACACTCAGTAGGAAACCCAACCAATCCAGCTCCATCAGCTTCTACCCTGCTAGAAGCACAGCCCTGGTGGCCCCGATGCCTCTCGGCAGCCAGAAGACAACACTCTCGGTCATGCCCAAGCTCCCCTTGCCCACTCCTCATGGCTTCGGTTACAGCCGGTGGAAGGCCCTCAGATCCTTCCCAACTCTAATCCCGCCTCGGCACCACCTCACTGGGTAACCTCAGAGGAGCCACGCCCCCTCTGAACCAAAGCTTACTGAAACACAGAGTGAAGGCTTTAACCAGATTCCACCAGCCACCCTAGTCTCCAGATTCCAAAAATGTGGATGGCCACCCCCACCGGTGCAGAGCCAATGCTGTTCCCAACCCCAGCCGATGTCAGCAGGGCCTAAGAGAAGGGGTAGAACCTCGGCAGAAAGGAGACCACCAGGGCTGAGGGACACCCCGGGAGGCAGGCAGGATGTGCAGAGTGGGACGCAGAAGTAACACTCATTGAGAGCCCACTGTGTGCCAGCCCTGACGCCAGCCGCTGTCATATACATCAGCACAGACGCACTCCCCACTTGGCCGCCGCCAAGCTGTGCGATTCGGGGCAAGCCAGCCACCTCCTCTGAGCCTTGGTTTCCTCGTCTCACACCACTCCGGCGATGGTGGGAGTCAGAGGAGGCAGACACACAGCAGCCCAGTCCGGGGGAGCACAGGATGTCGGGCTCCGTGCTCAGAGGCCAAAGCTCAGCCTCAACTCCCAGGGCTCCCATCTTCCAGTCTCCTAAGTGCTCAGCCTTGAGTGTCAGCTCACTGTCAGGAGAAAGCAAACAGCAAAGCATCTGTCTCCTCTCCACAACCCAGGCCTGCACGCCCAGACTGAGCCAGCAGCCGGACCACATAAATCTCAACCCAATGAGTCTTCACCCACACCTGACTGCTGAGTGAAAAATCAATACACCAAGCAAAATGCACGGTGCGCAAGCAGCCCCGAACCGTCCCCCAGGGCCTCCAGGGGAGGACAGCCAAGAGGCTGCATCTTCTGGCTGAGTTTACGCTTTTCATTTTCATTTTTGGATATCAAAGCACAAGCCTGAGACATCATGGAGAGAGATAAAGACCCCTGACTTGAACTCCAAAAGGAGATGAATCAGTCTGGTGCCAGACCCTCGGAACCAAGACCAGGGCTAAAAGCAAACCTGTACGCCAGGAGGCGAAGGCCACCTCCAGGATCAGCCTGCACAGCTCGCCGCTCTCCTTTCGTCCAAGTCACCGTCGCCAGTCCCCAGTTCGAGCTCCTTCCCCGGCCACAGTTACTCTCCCAACTCCCTGGCCAGTCCCTAACTTTGCAACTCACTCTATCAGCAACCCTGAGAACCTCAGCCCCCCTCCCCTGATCCAAACCACCAACCACACCCCAGGGCAGCTTCACAAAACCATCCCCTCCTCTGACCCCGCTGTGACACTGCACCAACCCTCCTGTACCCTGGGTCCCACAACCTGTTTGCTTTGGTCTCCTCTCTCCTTAACAACCCACCGACTCACTACCAGCCTGGCCTCTGCCTCCCGTCACGTGATCAGCGCTGGAAATGCCGCGCACTCCCAAGCCACCTGCCCAGACATCATGTAATCCAGAACCTCAGCTGCGCTCCCATAAACCTCCCGGGGCCGGCTTCCCTGACCTCGTGGTCACCCCATAAACCTGCCCGCCTGCCTCGCTCCAAACACTTCTAAAACCCTCCCCGGGAACCAGTCTTTTCTAAGGACACATACTATTCATTCATTCATTCATTCATTCAACAAAGACGCATCAAGCACTCACTGGGTGCCATGCACGGACCAGACAGGAGCCCGCAGGGTGTGTGTGTGTGTGTGTGTGGCCGGAGGCCCACACATCCCCAACGGCCCTGCGAATGCTGATGTCTGCTGTGCACCAGGCATCCCTCCCAACAGCTCACTGAACACGCGCATGGGCCACAAGAGGCGGATTCTACGATTATTCCAGCTTACAGATGAGGAAACCGAGCCGGGCAGACAGGACAACCGGGCAGGACTGTGCCAGGCCCTGAGCAAAGGGCTCTCCTCCGGCCTTACCTCATCTGCACCCCCAGCGATCCCGGGAACAGCCCCATTCTACAGAGGAACAAACTGAGTCTCCCAAAGGCTGCTGCTAAGAATCCCGACGGCGAAGTCGCCGGGAGCTTTACCCCTCGCTTGCCGCCAGCTCCCGCGCAGGGCACTCTTCCCTCTGTCTCATCCAGGACTCACACCACCCAGCAGCGCAAGTCCGACGAGGGAACCGCGGCTCGGGAGGGTGAAGCAACTTGCCCAAGGTCACGGAGCGAGGCGGCTGGGAGTCCCAGGACTCGAACCAGGGTCTCCACAACTCCGGAGATCGCGCGACTCGACCAAGGTCACACGTGAGGCAGGGGCGGGCGCCGGCGAGTGGACCCGGCGCGCTCGGCCCCTCCGCTCCGCCGCTCGGCGCCCCCACCTCTCCCGGCGCGGCCCGGAGCCCCTCGGCGCGCCCCCCCACCCCGGGACCCACGGTCGCCGGCCAGCCCCGCCCCGCGCGGGCCGGCGCCTCCCCGCCCGCCCCGAGGCCCCCGCGGGCCGCGCCCGGCAGGGCCCGCGCCGCCTCCGGCCGCTGCGGCCCTCACCGCTGTCGCCGATGATGAGCAGCTTGAAGAGGTGGTCGTAGTCCCGGGCCATGGCGGGCGGGGGCGGTGCGCGCGGGCGGGCGGGGTCGGTCCTGGCCTCGCAAACCGCAGCTCCCTCCGGGCTGCTCCGGCAGCGGCGGATCCACTTCCCGAACAAACAGCCGGAACTGACAGAAACACCTCCCTCCGCTCCCCCTCCTCCTCCTCCTCCTCCTCAGCAGCCGCCGCCGGTGCCACCGCCTCTCTCCTTCCCGCCCCGCCCCGCCACTGCGCAGGCGCGGCGCCTAGCGCCGCCTCTGCGCAGCCGCAACCCCGGCCAGCCGCGCCCTCGCCGCGCACGCGCACGCGCGCCGCGCAGGCGCCCTGGCAGAGTCCCCGGGGGCGCGGACCCGCGTTCCTCGCGTGTTCTCGTGGAACGCCGGCGCCGCCACGGCCGCCGCCCCCCGCGGTGCTGGGGGCTTGCGAAGAGGAGCGGCGGGCGTGGAGCCCTAACTGAAAGAAGCCTTGGGTGCCGGAGAAGACCGGCCGTGGGCGTTCGCGCTCCCTCATCTTCCACACCTGCGTGCGCTGCAGAGGAAATGACAGGCAGGCGGTGGCCGGGGGCGGGGCCCACGCGAGCTGCCGGCCTCTCGAGCCCGGGGCTCGCGGGTGGAAGGAGAGCCGGGCGGCGGTGGACGACGGGCACCCCGCCCCCTTCTGCGGTCCGGCTCGCGCTCCCGCCCGGTGCGGCGCGCCAGGTGGCCGCCGGCTGATGCTCGCCCGGGCCGGAGCCGCCGTTAGCGGGGCAGCCCTCGCCCTGCGACCCCTCGGAGCCCCAGCTGCCTTTTTGTAAGGCGGGGAGCGTTGGCTTCAGACTCGGAGTCCCGCCCAGCTTGAGCCGGCGCCAGCGGGATGCGTGGCCCGGGGCGGAAGCCGCGCGCGGAGATGGCTCCTAGCGCGCGTCTCGCGGCGGCCAGGGCGGTGCGCCCGCCGCCATCCTGGTCGTCAGCACCAGGCTGCTCCAGTGTCACAGCGAGCCCGCACCTGCCTTGTCCCCTCCATTAAAGTCTGGTGCTCCCGCTGCCATCTTCGGAGAAGTGCGGAGGCCGCCGAGCTCCTTATCACCTGTTTCGTAGAACCCTGCCCCTTGCCTGTCAAGCACCTGTTGGACACATTTTTTTTTTAATCATACTTCCTTTTCAAAAATTACTTTTTAAAAAACTTAATTGAAAGACGAGGGGAGATCTTGCATCCACTGCCCACCCCCCAAATTGTCCACAACAGCCGGAGCTCCGCCAGGCCGAAAAGTGGGTGGCACGGACCCAAGTTCTTGAGTGCGTTAGTAGGAAGCTGGAACTGGGAGCAGAGCCAGGGCTTGAACCCAGACACTGCCACATGGGATGCAGGCCACCCAAGCAGCGTCTCCGCCCCTTTGCTCATAGACACTTGTATCAGTTAACAGCCGCAACGTGCAGTTCATCTGAGGGTTGCATTAGAATTTAACCACTCTGCTGCCGAGACAGCGAGACAGCCAGCCGTGTGGCTCATAAAAAACAATGTTTCAGGCAAGATCCTTGAGCAGCACAGGGAGTGTCTGACTCATGAGTTACTTTTCCAGGAGCTGAAGTCAAATGAACAGGGGCTTGGAATTTGAGGGCGGACAGCAGCAGCCCCTCGAGTCTGGAAAACGTGCCATCCTCTTTGACCCAAGCAGTTTTAGGGGAGAGAGGCCTCGGGGCAGCCACAGGCAGGCACGCCCGGCCCCTGTGGCTTGAGGGGCAGCCTGGAGGTCCTGATGCCACCCCTTAGAAGCTCTGTGCTTTTGCGTCACATCACACAGTTCGGAGCCCCAGGGTCCTCACAGAAGGAGGACCTGTGTGCCTCTGTAAGTCCCCTAGGACATACTGACACGGTCGAGGTGGATAGTAACTCGTGGTGTTGACCACGGGCACCTCCTGCTGACTCATTCACACTTGAAGCCTTTCCTGTTGGCAACTCCAGCACACATTTCCAGGGCAGCCTCCTGGTCCCCAGGCTGCAGGGGGAGTGTGGGAAGTAAAGGAGAATTGACCATGATGAAAACGAGATTCCTGATTTGGCCTGGGTATGTCAGCAGCAGCCATTAGTCCCTGCATTTATTTATCCTCTAACTATTTAATGAGGGCTTACTCTTCACTGTGGGCCACAGATGGCAGAGGATGTAAGAACAGAGCCTTTTTCCTCTAAGAGTTTACAGTCCCGGCAGACATCCTCGTGAAGAATTAAAAATACATGATAATACAGTAGATGCAAGAGCTGTCAAATAAGCAGTGTAGGCCTCAGAGGCACCGAGAGACGGGAGAGCTTTGAATGTCAGGGGTGTTTAGACAGCCCCTGTCACAGCTGTGGGAGTCATCCATTTCAGTGTGGCGGGGGAACTCCCTGGAGGCCAGGCTGTGTGCTTGGCTTCCCAAAATGAGCGCAATTGTCTCTAGAAACATTGTTGCACATTTATTTAAACTACAGTTCAGTGAGGAGCCCTGTTAAAGTGTCTCCCTCCATAGATACAGAAAATGTAAGTATTATATGCACACACAAGGACACTCCAGAAAGTTCGGAAAACGAAATTAGCTTGAGGCAAAAAAAAAAAAAAACAAACAAACAAACAAACTTCGAAATCCATGGAGATACAGGGTTTTTTTTGAGACATGGGGTTTTGAAAAATTGTGGAAATGTATATTATACAAAAGCTCCACATGAATTTCAAACTTTCTTGCAACAAAATAAACATCTTTAATTCCCATTATATACACACAACCACACATACACACCACACACAACCACACACACACCACACACACCACACACACACACACACACACACACACACACTAAACTTTCGTGACCCGAGTTAAGCCTCAGTGAGTTCGTGGTTGGACCTTGGTACCGCCGTCCTCAGTGGCCAGCTCTGGGACGAGCGTTCGCACCTGAGGAGGCCCTGAAAGGATCTGAGCAGTGGGGCAGTCAGTAGTGTTCGTCTGATGAAGAAATGGAGGAGGGTGCAGGGTGCAGGTGCGAGGGAACAGCAGGAAGGAACAGATGTCAAACACCACCACCCAGACAAAGCCACTTGAAACAAGAAAACCACATCATTTACCTGGTAACTGGGCTCATTCACAGATTCAGTATTTGCACGTTTGCCCACGGCAGAGTAGGGGAAGAAGAGCCTTGCCTTCCTCCGACTCATCTCTGGGCCTACTGTGTGCCCCGCACTGATCTGAGTTAAGCAAAACTTTGAAATCCCTCATTCCCAGGAGCTGGCATTCTGGTAGGGATTACAGGAAACCAACACGTCCAAAGAGAAGCCTCAACAGAGCAAGGGGGGATGGGGCCCCTCGGCATGCTGAGCCAAGAGGGACGGACCTCGCCCTGCCCTTTCCTGGCCCCCAAGATCAACTGAATCTGAGTTCCATGGCTGCATGGACCACGTCCTACCCATCTTCACATCCTCTGGGGACCTTGCCCCATGGTGGGCACTCAGTGTCTGTTGGATTAAAGGGAAGCCACACACAGAATTTAGGGTTGGCTGGAAGGACTCAGAGGTATCAGAGGTAACTGCGCTGAACCCTCTTACATTTCTTTCTGTAGGGTGTCAGCCAAATTTGGGGTCTAACTCACAGTTAACCTGACCTTCAACCACTCAGTAGGGTTTTTCTGCTCCATCTTTGGGATTGGACCAGCCTTTCCAATGTGGTCTGAAGACACAGGGGCTCCATAAGATTCTTTCAAAGGGTCTGTGAAGACAGATATGCTCATGATATTAAGATGTTACTTGTGAGGCTGGCGCTGTGGCGTAGTGGGTAAAGCCACTGCCTGCCGTGCTGGCATCCCATATGGGTGCCTGTTTGAGTCCCAGCTGCTCCACTTCTGATCCAGCTCTCTGCTATGGCCTGGAAAAGCATAAAACGGCCCATGTCCTTGGGCCCTTGCACCCATGTGGGAGACCAGAAAGAAGCTCCTGGCTCCTGATCAGCCCAGCTCCAGCCATTGCAGCCATCTGGAGAGTGAACCAGAGGATGGAAGACCTCTCTCTCTCTCTCTCTCTCTCTCTGCCTCTCCTTCTCTCTGTAACTCTGACTTTCAAATAAATAAATAAATCTTTTTTAAAAAGATGGTTAATCGGGGCTGGTGCTGTCCTGTTGCCTGCAGTGCTGGCATCCCATATGGGTACCGGTTCAAGTCCCAGCTGCTCCACTTCTGATTTAGCTCCCTGGGAAAGCCCTGGAAAATGGCCGAAGTCCTTGGGCCTCTACACCCATATGGGAGAACCGGAAGAAGCTCCTAGCTTCGGCCATTTCGGCCATTTGGGGAGTGAATCCGTGGATGGAATCTCTTTTTCTTTCCAACTCTGCCTTTCAAACAAATATTTGCAAACATCTTTTTTTTTTTCAAATGATAAATTGAAATAAGATACACGAAAGCAAGAACTTTTGGGTATTATCAATAATTTCCTCAAAGTATATTTGAGAAACACTGGGTCAATACAGCTGCACCCCATCTTCCCCCCTCTTTTTTTGGTGCAGATTTAAGGAGCATCTCAGAATCACCTGGTGAAGTAATTGGGCTCCACCTCTTCTGAAAAGTGAAACCCACTCACCCCAAGCTGCCACATACCAACAACTTGTCTAGTTTCTTTTATCAAGTCTACCTCCCAAATTGATTTTTATAGAATGGCCCTATAATGGCCATTTGGCCATGATGACCAAAGAATCAAGAAATAAGGATTCTTTCCCAGTTCTGCTGCTGCCTGGCCACATGGTCTTGGACGCTGCTTCCCATCTGTGCCTCAGCCTTGCTCTTCGAAAGCCCCAGCTCGAATCAGGCCCGCCGTTCCTGCTGGCCAATCCCCGACATGGTAGAAGCCCTGACCCAGTGATGATGGCCCATTACCAATCACCACCACACGCTGCCAGACCTCGCATTCGGCAGCTTGGATCGTGAGGCAGTCCTCATCATCCTAGGACGACTACTCACGAGGAGCATTTCCGTTAGTCAATTTCTAACCATGGGCTTGAGAGGTCCATGCTGCACCTGCAACATCTAGGGCCAGCAGCACATGTCCAGATGCAGGCTCTGCACCGCAGCACATCTTATGCAGTAGCCAGCGACCTTTCCCCCAGCATCCTCTGTCTCACACCAGCCAGGTACTGAGGACCTCCGGTGTGCTGAGCCTGTGCAGGGGGCAATGTCATTCAATCCAGGTGACAACCCTTGGGAGACTGTACTGTCTGCACACATGAGGAAAGAATGGGCTCAGGTAGCATAGCTTAATACTATGAAGTTAAGGTTCAGGGGCCAGTGCTGTGGCGCAGTAGGTTAATCCTCTACCTGCAGCGCCGGCATCCCCTACGGGCACTGGTTCTAGTGCCAGCTGCTCCTCTTCCAATCCAGCTCTCTGCTGTGGCCTGGGAAAGCAGTAGAAGATGGCCCAAGTGCTTGGGCCCCTGCACCCATGTGGGAGACCTGGAAAAAGCACCTGGCTCCTCGCTTTGGATCGGCCCAGCTCCGGCCATTGCGGCCATTTGGGGAGTGAACCCATGGAAGGAAGACCTCTCTGTCTCTCCCTCTCACTGTCTGTAACTCTCTCAAATAAAATAAATAAAATCTTTAAAAAAAAGAAGTTAAGGTTCAAACCTAACTTCCTAGTCCCTGTGGCTGCAACCACACCACACTACACTAGAATCTTTAAAGTGGTTCAGAGTCTGAATTTCCTCCCAAGTATTTTAGAACCTTGACTTTTTAAGCTAGACTGGTTCCTCTTTATTCTTACTGTTCTCATTTGGAAAGGCTAGAACCAATTTAATATACATGCACATAAAACCATACCTAGAACAAGCACATTGCTAACTGCCAATGTTGTTTCCAAATCTCTCAATAAAAGAATGTTTCCAAATCCCTGTACCAAAGTGATCAACCCTGCAGCCTGGGAGGGGAACTTACCAGTAGGTGTGGTTCCCAGAAGGGACATGTGAGCCATTCACATTACCCGACACTTAAAAGTCACTTTGATGCCAATGTTTCCAGAGATTCCCATTAGAACAAGGATTGGGAATGCTATTGAGACCACTTGCTCACTGACATGCAGATGGGAGAGACAGTACTGTCTCCTCTGATGGCTTTCCCAGGCAACCTGTAAAAGGGTGAGGCGCTGATCCCCTCAATCTGAGAGCAGCTGAGGAGGGCCCCGGGGTGGGTGGACCTGGGCTGCTCATCTGGAGGGGGGCATCCCTTTACCTAATGTTGGACGTGGGTTTTCATTTCCTGTGATTGTCGGGAAATGACTCTCCAGGAAAGGCCTGGAGAGCAAGCTCTAAGAATGCAAAATGCTGATGCCTAACCAGCCAGCACAGGAGTGAAAGCCTCGGACTGTGAGCTCTGGGGACAGACTGCTACTTAGCCTTGGGGCGCTGGAGAGTGACCCCTGGGCCTCAGCTTCCTCCTCTGGAAAACAGTGAGGACAGACTCCAGGGCACTGTTGGCAGGGTTACGTGACCTGCTCTCAGCTGTCATCTGTTCTACCACCAAGGCCAGAGGAAAACGTTGCCGTGTTTCACAGAGGAGGAAACCAATGATCAGAGCTGAGATGACCTGGCCAAGGCTGACTGCTCTACCAACCTGACACACAGCTCTTGCTTCTCCATGCCTGGCTCCATTTCCTCCAACGTCTGGGCTGGGCTACTGTGTTCAAGACAGCTGTCACTCCAGGTTGACAAGATCCTTGTGCCTGCTCCCGGTCCTGGCTGTGACAGCCCCTTGCAGCTCACTTCCTGGGAGCTCACACCCTTCTTCTACTCTCAGAATGCCCTTCAGCACGCTCTGGGAGCCTTTGAGTCATCTCCGTCTGTGAATCAACCTCCATCCATCTATTCCGAACAGAGAGATCTCATCCTCCTCCGGTTTCTGGAACCAAAAGCTGGTGTTTTTCCTTTGGATTTTGTTTAATGAGTGTCTCCCACCTCTAACTGTGTCAGGCTCTCCTCCCAGTTGCAGATGGGGGGCTGAAAGCCAAAGGTAGCTATTGGCATCTAAGCTAAGACCCTGGATGAAATACTGAAGAAAACCTCCAGGGCTCGGCCGATGCCTCCCAGCCCACACCCCCTCGCAACAGGAAGTCCTCCTGCTCCTCACCATAGCTGCTGTAGAGGTGAACAAAGATGGAGACAGCTTGCTGGACATACGCCCTGGGCAGCTGGGAGCACATTGGTGACCAGCTAAGTCCCAGAAGCAGGCAGCAGTTACCATGGCTACCAAAAGCTGTAACCATTGGCTGGCTGGCGATGGGGATCCACTCAGCTGACCTCTCAAGGTCCCTTCCAGCCCTGGGATTCTACAGTTACCGGGAGCCAGCTGAGACCAGGTCTGCTCCAAGGAGAGAGGAAGTCCGTGACACCGAAGGCTCAGGCAGAAAGTAAGGATTTCATCAGCACCGTCTGAGAGGTCACCTTGTCTTATTCATCACAAGTGCTAAGTCACAGGCCTACTTTCTGCCTCTGCTGCATTAGTAATGAGCAAGGCCTTGCTTTTTTAGGTAGAGCACTTTTTACCTTCAACAAAGTGAGTTTGCTATTGCCACTTTTTATTCTTTTTCACAGCTCCAGCCAGTAATTTTGATAGAGGTTTGTTCCCTATTGTGACCAAGGAAAACAGCCCAGAAAAACTTGCGTCACCAGGCCCAGTGGGGTGTGCTCCATCAGACAGGACACATGTGTCACGAGCCTTCTAAGAATCAGGAGGAAGGAAGTCATTCATAAAGGAGGCCGGTGCCGAACTGCAACTCTGGTTTCCTCTCACGAGTCCTTCGACTATGGGAACGAGGTTCGTTCTTACTCCAGAGGGGTGGATTTCTCTGCACTATTTGACTTCCAGACGCTCTCTACCAATCCAGATCCGGACAGGGCCAGGAAGTGGCTCATTCAACCTGTGATCTCCACTCGGCTAAGAGCACAGGCCTGGCTGCACGCCTCTCATGACCTGACCTCAGGACACAGCAATCTGTAGGGACTGATAAGCCTGCCAGCAGCAGGGGGGGATGGCCAGAAATCAGCATGCTGTCAATACAACAACAGCTGCAACCTTTCCTTATTCCTGATGCAGGAAGCTTCATGTTTAATGAATATTTGGAGATTAAAAAAACTGCTTATGTCAAGATTAAATCAAAGCCTTTATTAAACATTCCTCCTTCAAACGGCCTGCAGGTATATCCCTCCCCAGACGTGTGAGCTGCCAGACTCTGTGGGTATTGTTTTCATCTGATGGGGTCAGACCCAGTCAGACCGCCCAATACTGAAAAGCCAAGCCAAGACACACCACACTGGGCAGTCCCCCACAGTTCGATGTCCCACTGGGGATCTAGGCAAAAGGTGGGTAGCACTGGCCCTTGACCAGAACTCAAGCACAGAAGAGGAACTCGAAGGGTGGCCCTATGTTCCAGACTCAGCCGTGCAAAGCTGGTGGTCAGCCCTGGGGCTGCCATCTGCCTAGGCTTGCGCGTGTGCTTTTCTTCTCTTCTCCAAAGAAAAGGGTGAGATGGAGGAGGCAATTTTCAGTTGTGTGTGGGTTTCATTTAAGGCTTTGGCTGTGGTTGTTGATACATACTTTCTGGGAACGCCATCTCCTAAGCTCCCCATCCAAACAAACGTATTTTCAAAAATGAAAACATTGAGTAAAGATGTGGAGCTGAAATGCTGCTGCAGGACCCAGGCTCATCACGTCAGAATGGTGTCATCCACCTGCTCCGTGGAGTCGGCCTGGCTGGCCAGCTTCCTCAGGGACCTTCGATTACATTCGTTCAGCACCTCCAAACTGGCCACATCCAGGATCTTGGAGAGGGACTGTAGGGAGGACAGGCATGAGGAGATGCAGTCAGAAAACTGGTTTTAGATTCTCCAGCTGAATCTAGACAAAGATGAAGGCCGGTATTTTGTCTAGCAGTTAAGACACTCTTGGGACAATAGCATCCATATCAGAGGGCCTGGATAAGAGTCCCGCTTCCGCTCCTGACTCCCGCTCCCTGCGAATGCACATGCTGGGAGGCAGCAGGGAAGGGCTCAGGTAGTTGGGTCCCTGCCACTCAAGTGGGAAACCTGGACTGAGTTCCAGACTTCTGGCTTTGGCCCAGCCCACAGTCCTGGCTTCTGGGGAGTAAACCAGCAAATGGGAGCTTTTTCTGTGTTTCAAATAAATAAATATACTTTAAAAGAAAAAAAAGTTAATGTTAACCTTAGAACTAGGGCCACTGAGGTGGAATTTGGCAAAATTAAGGGAAATCAGATGATCAGAGCACAGCCCAGAAAAACACTCATCTTGCTTTTCCTGAGCTGAGGCAGCGAAGGTGACCGTGTTCATGCCTTTATTATTTTTTTCATTTTTTATTTTTTTTGACAGGCAGAATAGACAGTGAGAGAGAGACAGAAAGAAAGGTCTTCCTTTGCCGTTGGTTCACCCTCCAATGGCCGCTGCGGCCGGTGCACCGCGCTGATCCGATGGCAGGAGCCAGGTGCTTCTCCTGGTCTCCCATGCGGGTGCAGGGCCCAAGTACTTGGGCCATCCTCTACTGCACTCCCGGGCCACAGCAGAGAGCTGGCCTGGAAGAGGGGCAACCGGGACAGAATCCGGCGCCCCAGGCGAAAGATTAGCCTATTGAGCCGCGGCACTGGCCTTATTTTTATTTTTTAGATTACTTATTTATTTCTCTGAAAGGCAGAGTTACAGAAAGGCAGAGGCAGAGAGCAAGATCTTCCATCTGCTGGTTCACTCCCCAGATGGCTACAATGGCCAGAGCTGAGCCATCTCAAAGCTCAGAGCTTCTTCCAGGTTTCCCATGCAGGTGCAGGGGCCCAAGCACTTCGGCCATCCTCTCTTGCTTTCTCAGGTCATAGTAGAGAGCTGTCTCAGAAGTGAAGCAGCCAGGACTCGAACTGGCACCCATATGGGATACCAGTGCCACAGGCAGAGGCTTAGCTACCTATGCCACAGTGCCGGCCCCAGTGTTCAGTGCTTTCAAGGCTGCTGGGGACAGGGGACTGAGGGAACAGGGCTGTGGCCTTCAAAGGGGCAGCTCTTCCCGGGCACTGCGGTGTAACTGAGTGCTCTGAGAAATTTCATCTGAAGAAAACCAGAGAAAACATTTTTCAGGCACTAGGCAAGGCACCTGCATCTCAATCTGCTCCTGAAAGCTAACAGGAAGTAGTGGCAGAGGAGAGCAGGGGCTTAAAGACTGTCAAGCAGAAGGAGGGGGCCAGCACTGTGGCGCAGCAGGTGAAGCCGGCGCCTTTGGTGTCAGCATCCCATATGGACGCTGGTTCGAGTCCTGGCTGCTCCACTTCTGTGGCGCTGTGGCCTGGGAAAGCAATAGAAGCTGGCCCAAGTCCTTGGGCCCCTGCACCCACATGGGAGACCCAGAAGCTCCTGGCTCCTGGCTTTGGATCAGTGCAGCTCTGACCGTTGCAACCATCTGGGGAGTGGACCAGCAGATGGAAGACCTCTTTCTCTCTGCCTCTGCCTCTTTGTAACTGCCATTCAAATAAATAAATACATCTTAAAAAAAAAAAAAAAAAGGGCAGGAGGACCCTGGGGAGACACTCCAGTCCCTGACTCCCACCTGGAAGCCCTCTTCGCCCTGCCTCATCTTGAGGAGGTTGACAATCGCCTGGTCGCTGTAGGCCCTCACAACCGTGTTCTTGTCCTTGGTGTTGTCAAGAAGAGCCTTCAGGATGGGCTTGATGGTCTGGGGGTCCAGGGGAGGCAGCGGGTCCTTATTTGCCCACCAGATCATCTTCTCAGCCACCAGCCTGATGTCACTGGATGGGTTCTGCAGACACTGTGAGGGGGAACAAACAACACATCCAGTCTGTTTCTCAAAGACGCCCAGATTTCTGGCCCTGATGCTCACCCTTCCTCATGGACACTGACCCCATGCTGCCTTTCCATGGGAGGGAGACGGGTGTGATTCAGCACCTATCTATGTGCCCTACCCCATCTCTGTCACTCTCCCCCTGCCTCGCTACTCTTGTCCATGTGGGGTTTCACTTCCTCCAACAGGCCACGCTTCTTCCTGCCTTGGTCAAGCCTCTGGTTAGTTCCATTGCCTGGGATGTGTCTACCCTGATCCTCGCTGTTGTTCCTGCTCATGCTTCTGAGGTCTCCCCTGACAAGCTCATCTAAAGAAGGGACCTCCCCAAGGCTCTAGAGACCAGCCTTGTTCACCTCCGCACCTTCTTGGGTCTAGCTCTGACCATGCTCGCTAAGTCCTCAGCACTGTGCAACTCGGAGCCCCCGGGAGACTCTCAGAGGGCTCTGGGTGTCTGTGGGGTGGAGGTGGCCACTCTGGGAACCTCATCATTCAGAATGAAGTCCACACCCCAGCAACTGGCAGTGCCTGGGAGCTGATTACAAAGGCAGAGCCTTAGACATGGCCCTATCTCATTAAAATGAAGACTCTGATTCTGATTTGTGTGCACACCAATGTCTGAGAAGTAGGGGGGCCCATCAGATCCCCCTGCTTTCCTCATCGGGGCCTGGCATACAACACAGTAGCCACACTACTAAGTGCCATGCCAGCTAAAGCAGGGAAGCAGGAAGAGACTTAAGATTCAAACGCAGGTCTCCTCCTGATTTTACAAAACAGGATGCAGAGGAAGAATTCATGAAACATCGGTTCTTACCTGGATTTAGGGTCACAGCTCTATGTGTGAATCTGACCAAAAGTTGGACACTCTTTCAGAGAA
This sequence comes from Oryctolagus cuniculus, assembly GCF_964237555.1. Lineage (NCBI taxonomy): Eukaryota > Metazoa > Chordata > Mammalia > Lagomorpha > Leporidae > Oryctolagus > Oryctolagus cuniculus. The sequence continues at coordinate 16,173,896 of NC_091452.1, forward strand.
AAACACATAGACACTTTGTGTTGTGTTCCTAAGAGTCCAAGGAACTCCTAGAGGCGACCTATGGACAGTCAGAATACAACTGGCCAAGGGGCCCTCTCCAGCATTCTCTGGTCCTGGGTCTTCACAGCTGCCAGACTTAGTGGGCCAAACAGTCTCTGCTCCACTCACCTTAATGAACAGACTGGAGAGTCTGGCCGGCAACTGCCCTCCTCCTGTCTCAATGTGGTACCTCATCAGGAAGCCCATGCCCCGGATCCCGCTCACTGCGATGGGGATCTGGGGAGAAGACAGAGAGCATCTCAGTCAGCCCTCAGAGCAGCAGAGCCAGGTCAAACTCATTCCCTAGGACTCTCCAGGACCCTTCACCACCACGTCATCCCTGGGACTGCACATCACAGATTCATTTAGACAGGCTGCCCCAGATGTCAGGCAGATGACAAAACGACCCAGGAAGAAGGACCAGAGACCTGACTAGAAGGGACAGCTACAGCTTCCAACCAAAGTGCTCGCTTGAGATGATAAAGCTGGGGCTCAGAGGGATCAAGAACTGGTCCAGGGCAAAGCAGTTTCCAACCAAGGTGAAGTAAGAACCCAGGCCTCTTCACACCCAGTCCAGTGTTTTCCCCGGTGGAGTCGGCAAGGCAATGGCTGTCGAATTTTGACCAGAGGAGGGAAGGAGTGGCCTGGCTCCCCCAAAGCCTTACCCTGTCTGCCATGGCACTGCTGAGGATCATTTCCTGAACTTCACTGCCGTATCTGCCTGCACAGAGTCTGCTGGGAGCCACGTTTACAGCCACGGAGAGTGCCAGGCTCCGGCCGTGCCGAACCATCCAGTCAATGCCAGACACATCCGCTGAGTGGGAGGACAACTGGGGTGAACCTGCATGTCAGAGTATGCCCCACCACCCACACAGCCCATGGGCCTACCCTGCCTCAGGGCCAGTGTGTAGGCCCAGAGTAGGGTGGAAAGCCGAGGCCACACTGCACACCACCTTCCTGGACTCTCACACAAGGCTCGTTTGCAGCTGTGTTCTCTGAGCAAGGATACTCATGGTTACATGACCACTGGCCACTCAAATCTGTTCCAGCAGCTGACAGATCCTCTGAGAGGCAAGGCCACAGGTGCCCATGGACTCTCCCTCAGGGCTAAGAGGCCCATATCCCTGAAGGGGGACTCCCCAGTGTATGAAAGAGACCTACCTAGCAAGCACTGCTGAAGAACAGTGCTTAGCTCCTCGTCTGTCAAAAAGGCACACAGCTCCCCGAGGCACCCAGCCGAAGAGATCCGAGTGTTGTCCTAACAAAGCAACGATGGGCGTGAAGGGGCGCAGGCATCACAAGCTCCAAGGGAAGCAGGGAAAAGAGGGCGGGCATGAAGGCAAAACAAATGAACCAGGAGCTCTAAATGTGGGCCTTCCTTGAACACACGGGAACTGCCACTCACTGATACTGCCACTTGGTGCAGAGTTAAAAATGACGCACACAACACTGCACTTCCTGATAGGAAACCCCACATGTGTGCATATGATAAATCAGCCTCACAGTATCAGCAGCAAGTGTGTTTACTAGCATCTTTCTTCCTAGGAAGTCCAAACGCTTTACACGTAGTATCTCAATTACTATCAATAGCCCTGTGGGGCAGGGAGGGGCCAAAGAGGGGGACCACCAGCCCACAGCCACCAGGGAAGCTGGCAAAGACACCACTCTGCATGCTCTTCTCTCCCTGAGTCGTGGGCATCATCTCACACCCAGAACGACTCCATGCTCCCTCTCTGCTGTGTCAGTGCCCCACTGCCACCTAACTGATTTGGGTTTCTCCTAGGCAGTCAAACTCAAGCCACTACCCAAGGAAGGTGGGTAAAATAAACAATTTCTTGCACCATGGCCTCTTGCTGCTCCTCCCTGGCCAGCTCACTACGGAACACTGAGAGGGAATTTTATGTTATGTGTTGTATTATCAATAGGTGCCCACTTGACATGTGTCCACACAAACTGCTCAGTGACCTGTGGAGAAGCTTAAACCATGCTGTGGCCTGGATGGCTCCCTAAATCCAACTGTATTTCTAAGGGCGAGAGGATGGACTACCTGCAGTTTGGGTCTCTGAGCTCTAAGTAGAAGCCCAGGTGCCAAGCAAGGTAAAGCTGGTCCTGACACCCACCCTATCCAGTGTGGATCTATTTTAAGTTTGGCTGTGGTAAAATGCAAATTTTGCTTGCACTGTGCATGACCCTGTAAAAGCCCTGACGTCTCTGATCAGAAGAGGGCAAACACTCCCTGTGCACCTGCCGAGAAGCTAGGGATCGGAACTAGACCTGCAGTGCGTTGTAAGTCCTGCGACAACACTGCCAGTCCCAAGTGTGTGCACACGTGCAAATGTAAGACCATATGAATCCACAGGTCTTGGCCCCCAGGGAAGGTGAGGCCTTCACAACAGAGGGCTGCGAAAGGGGAAACAAGAAGACTCTTCTTCACATACTCACCTTCCTTCTGGGCCCACCACAGTGCTGGACAGCCAACTGCTACTTAAGAAGTGCTTCTAGATTGGGCAGGGCTAATGGAATTAGGCAAAAGCAGGAGTCACACAGCCCAGATGCGGGCTCTGCCTCTTCTACTTGCAAGGGTGTGGCCCCAGACACATCTCACCGTCTACTAGAGTGTGAAGAGCTCCCACTTAGATGTGTACTAAAGACTGTGTATCCCACCAGATACCAAGTCTGTTGAGGTCTGTACCCAAGGCCTCACTCACCTCTGGGTGAGGCTCTTCAGCTCTGCAAATTTTTCCTGATACAATAAATGATTCCCTTTGTGTTATAAAGAGGAAAATGAGGGGCAGAGAGAGACAGTGACTTAAGATCAGAGAACAAATTTTTAAGTGACAGCTCTGAGATGTAACAACCCTTATGCATCTGTATAACGGAGTGATCAGTGTCAATGATGGCTACCCCGTGTCCCTCACAATACCAGCAAATGCTTGGTAAACCATACAGAGCAACATAATCTCAGGAATGACTGTTATTACTGACCCACTGGCAGCTGCACCAAGCTCTTCTAACACAAAGCGGAGAAACCAACCAAAAAAAGAAGGGAACCCCGCAGAGCCCACCCCAGCCTTCCACCTGCTACTGTACCTCGTCGTGTCCCAGCAAGTTCAGCAGGAGCGAGACAATGTTTTTCCGGATGGCGGCATCCACTTTGGCGCCTGCTCCCTGAATGACAAATCTCAGGGCCTGTAGCATGGTGTCCCTTTTAAAGAACCAATGTACCATTTAACCCCGGCTCTCCTCCACACAGCTGGAGCAGCCTCCTGGTTTCCTCATGTCCACAGCACTCCCTCACCAGCACCTCACCTGATGCCTGGGTCCTCCATGACACGGATCCCATTCAGCAGCTCTGTAAAGAGGGGGTCCACCTTGATGTGGATGGAAATGAGCTTCCCCAACGCATCAGCAGCCTTCAAGCGTACGCCTCGGTTGGAGTCCTGCAGGGCCTTGGTGAAAGTGGTCTGTAGCTGCGGCAGGAAAGGCTTCAGGGCAATCCCAACCTGTGGGGGAGAGCTGCATCTGAACACAGCTGGGGCAGAGCTCTAGGCCGTGGAGTACTAAAGGCACGGAAGCCAGCACCGAGCACCAGCAGCTAACCCAGCTCTCCTCTGCCTGAAACAGAAGAGTCAAGCACAGGCGAGTTTCCCTCAGCCCCCTCATCTTTTTCAGCATCCTCATGGCACTAGGAGGAGCAGGGTGAAGGGGGCGGCGGCAGAGGCAGTCGCGGCAGCCATCGTCCAAGGGCTTGCAGCCTTGGTCATACCGAGGCCTGACTCAGCAGAAACCCATCCACGTGGACAAGTGACTGAAAACCTTCCAGGGGGCAGGCCTGTGAAGACACCACCCGGGATGCCTGCATTCCATACCGAGTGGCTGCGTTTGAGTCTCAGCTCAGCTTCTGACCCAGCATCCTACTAATGCACACCCTGGGGGCAGCAAGTAATGGCTCAAGTGCTTGGGTCCCTTCCACCCACGAGGGAGACCCGGACTGAGTTCCTAGCTCCTAGCTTCGGCCTGGTCCAGCCCTAGCCGTGGTCAGTATTTGAGAAGTGAATCAGCAAATGGAAGATATCTTTTCTCTGTCCCTCTGCCTTTCAAGTGAAAATGAAAATAAAAATTCTACAAAAAGCCTCCTCTGAGTCCCTTAAAGAATAGAGCAGGCAGGGGCTGGTGCTCTGGCATAGTGGATAAAGCTGCTGCCTACAGTGCCAGCACCTCATATGGGCGCCAGTTCGAGTCCGGCTGCTCCACTTCCTATCCAGCTCTCTGCTATGGCAGCAGAGGATGGTCCAAGTCCTTGAGCCCCTGCACCCATGTGGGAGACCTGGAAGAAGTTCCTGGCTCCTGGCTTTGGATCAGTCCAGCTCCAGCCATTGTGGTCATTTGGGGAGTGAACCAGTGGATGGAAGACTCCTCTGCCTCTGCCTCTCTGTAACTCTGCCTTTCAAATAAATAAATACATCTTTAAAAAGAAGAACAGAGCAGGCGGACAGCCCTCAGGAATGCTGAAGCAATTCTCATGCCAAGACAAGCAATGGAGAGATGTGTCACAGCAGGTACCCTCAACCGCACTGATCTGAAGCCAGGAGCCAGGTGCTTCTCCTGGTCTCCCATGGGGTGCAGGGCCCAAGGACCTGGGCCATCCTCCACTGCACTCCCGGGCCACAGCAGAGAGCTGGCCTGGAAGAGGAGCAACCGGGACAAAATCCGGCACCCCGACCGGGACTAGAACCCAGGGTGCCGGCGCCACAGGTGGAGGATTAGCCTATTGAGCCACAGCGCCAGCCAGACTTGGTGTTGTGCCTTTAGCCTGCCCAGAGCAAGCCTATGAACATATGACCGCACAGGGTTCTTCCTGTACACATGTGCGCCCTCCTAATTACAAATCCAGTTCAACCTCTGACAATACATAGAAAAACTGGCACACTTGATAAAATACATATGGGATCAAGAGTGAACAGTATTTATTGTTAAATGGGAAAGTCGAAGTGGCTTTGTGGAGGTTCAATACCAATGAAGGTCTGGAAATAACTGGAGCCAGGAGCATCTGCAGGCTGCTGGAGACCTGCTACAGGGGGAAGCTGACCAATCTGAGGTGAGGACCACCTGCCCATGGATGACACTGGGGCTCCACTTGTGTCCTGAGTTATAATAAAAACACTAGAGAAAATAATAACACAGGATGCAACAAGAAGATGACACTTAACTTTTAAAAAAGGTTCAATTTTCCCCCAAAATTAAGATTGGTACTCAAAATCTCATTTTCTAGTTGGGATACTGCTCTCCAGACCCACCACCAAAAGGGAAAATCTATAGATTTTAAGCTTACTTTTTCTACTAAGCCTCATGTAAATCTTGTGTTAATTCAGTTTTTCTTAAGCAATAATAAATCTTGAATCTGTTCATACTTTCTTTCTTTTTGGACAGGCAGAGTGGACACTGAGAGAGACAGAGAGAAAGGTCTCCCTTTTGCCCTTGGTTCACCCTCCAATGGCCGCCACGGCTGGCGCACCGTGCTGATCCGAAGGCAGGAGCCAGGTACTTCTCCTGGTCTCCCATGGGGTGCAGGGCCCAAGCACTTGAGCCATCCTCCACTGCATTCCCTGGCCACAGCAGAGAGCTGGCCTGGAAGAGGGGCAACCAGGACAGAATCCGGCGCCCCGACCAGGACTAGAACCCGGTGTGCCGGCGCCGCAAGGCGGAGGATTAGCCTATTGAGCCGCAGCACCGGCCTGTTCATACTTTCTTAAAGTCAAGGGGTTTAATTGTCGCCCCCTGAGACATCAGAAATGGTTTAATGCACTGGATCTCCAGGCCAAACATGAGATCATTTCAGTTGCTCTCTGACCTCCTTCTCATCCTCTCACCAGATTCTTTGCATCTCCCTTCAGACAGCTGCAGTAAGAGACGGAAGCACCTTGATATAACACTGTCACTGTATTCTGCGGCTCAGAAAGTTTCCTTTGAAGCAATGGCAGTTGATGCACACCAACTGCTTAGTCTGCGTCAGGTGTTGTGCCCGATGCCACTGCATCTGATCCCTTCGGGAGGTAGTAGGATTTCTAGTCTCAATTCGTTGGTAAGGAAATATCCTCAGAGGTCACTAACCTTTCCCCAAGGTAATTTTGGTCACACAGCTGCTAAGGGGAAGACTTGGAATTGAACCATGGTGTACCGTGTCTAGAGGCCAAGGCCTTACCTCCCTCTGCTACATCATGTCTCTATAACAGAACTGTTGCCCGCTGCCACATGACACCTGTGTCAGTCTCCCACATACAGCTCCGTTCTCTATGATCCACATAGACCACTGATGGACTCAGTAGTGGCTCACCTTGGCCAGCAAGAGGCTGAGTGTCTCGAGCAGAGCCGCCTTCACATTCCAGCTGAACCGGTCCCCCAGGATGCGGATGAGAGGGCCAGTGATGCTGACCACGGAGGGCCTCAGGGCATCAGCTGAGGTCAGGCGGATCACCAACCCCAAGGCTTTGGCTGCTTCCTCTTTCTGTTCGGGGCTGCCAGTCAGTACTCCCTCCCGCAACACTGGTAGGATGGAGGTTACTCCCTGAACAGAGAACAAAACAGAGTAAAATCTCAAAGGCTCTAGGCCCAGGGCTTCCAGGCCTCCCAGGCAAAGTAAGGTGTTCATGAAAGCCAGCCCTCCTCAGTGCCAAGGGAGAAAGTGATCGGGGTTGATTCTCAGGACCAGAGTCTAGGAGGAGGTCAGCTGGAGAAGGGCCTGACTTGATGGTGTCAAGGAGAAAGGGCCCCAAAAGCCCCACCACAGAGGCAATGAGGTGGCCACCACAGCTTAAACCAAGGGTGGCATCGCCCTGACCCCATCAGGGCACCACGGAAGGAGTACACTGTCTGGGAAGATGCTCAATAGCAACATGGCTGCTGCCCCAGCTGGTCACTACAGACCTGGGGTCAGGGCACAAGGCACAGGCAGGCCACATGTTCACAGCACCAGGTGCCAGGAGACCCAGGCTTACCTTCTTGGGAAGGCAGAAGCCTGGAACGTGCTCCCCTTTACTCTCATTCCCTATGAACCGGATTTCTTTGTGCAGCTCTTCAATGAGTGCCAGCTGGTTGCCAGCATCCAGCTTCTGTGGGAATCCAAGGAAAAGCAGAGAGGATGTACAGCCCTCTCAAGACTACTTCAGAATCATACAGCAAGGGGATGAGGAAGGATGGCAGCATGAACAAGACTGGCCATGAGCTAACAAATGGCATGTGGGGGACTCTGCAGGAGTCTGTCCTTGTACCAGTGTTTCCTGGATGTGGGGCCAGTGGTCCCCTCACCTTCGTGATGGCATTCAGGGCATCCCAGCTCTCCTCCAGAACCACAGGGCTGGAGTCATTGAAGAGGCGGATCAAGCCTGAGACCAGGCTCCGCAGGTGGCTGGTATAGTCGGCCTTGGAGCGGGAACAGTAGATGTTGAGGATGATGGCAGCAGCCTGCCTCATGCCCACCTCAGGGCAACGGGTGGCTTCCAACAGATCCTCAATGATGATCCGGTGCCCAGTGTCATCCTCTACTGAGAGGATCACAGCCTGACAATTGGCCATCTCCTGAAAAGCACATGAGACACGTATGCTAAGCAGGGTAGGACAGCTACCAGAAAGTGATGGGGACGATCATGACCTTTGCCCCCTTACCAGCTGTTCGTCTGGAGTCCCAAGCTTCTCCTTCAGGGCCAACATGACCGCCGGGAGGATCACTCCAAGATGGCGGGTCAGGGCATCGCCTGCCACGGATGAAAGGAAAGCCAACACCCGTGTGTTGACAGGTGGAGTTGTCAGCTGGTGGAATGATGAACAACATCAACTTAATGAACACCATGCAGCTGCTCCATACCAGGCCCTGCACTGAGCTCCAGTAACAGAATGCTGAGCAAGAGGGCCCACATCTGCAGCTCAGAGCAGAAGGCTTGATCCAGCAGCTCGTGGAGGACAACAGGGGAGCATCCTGCCTGTGCTGTACCCACCACCAAACCCCAACACCTACATGTGATCTTCAAGGCAGGCCCAGCAATGACAACTGGTTTCGGAACTGGAAGGAGTCTGCCGTGTGTGGGGACTTACCTTGGGCACTAGGTAGGGCAGCACCACACGACTCTTAATGGCCATAACTTGCTTCAGACCATCCAAGGCAAATTCTGACACCTCATCGTCTTCCTGCAGGTGGGCAACGGGGACAACGCTGAGCAGCTCGCTCTTGTTACCTTCTCTGCTGCTGGGCCAGCCACAGCCAAGTTTCTCTCCCCCCACCCACTGCATCCATACTTACTGTCAAAGGGAAGGCACAAAACCAATTCTGATCCTGCTGTGCCCACTCCCTCTGGAGAGCCCACATCCCTACTGCCTTGGCAGAATAATCCCCCCGCACTTTGTTTCTACACAGACACCAAAAGCCAAGCTGGTAGGTGTGTGGCAGATCCACTCACCAGCTGCTTCAGTAAAAATGGGAGAATGTCCTCCAGAGCCTGGTGGCCGATGGTGGAGTGCAGCTGCTCGAAGGTCTTGGCAGCCGCCTCGCGCACCTCCTCCAGAGGGTCACACAAAGCCTTTCTCGCCGTGGGCACAAGGGACTCAGAGAAATACAGCACCTACAACAGCCCAGTGCAAGGTATGAAATGCGCAAACAACCAGGACGGAGCAGAAGCAAGCAGGGCAATGTGGGCAAGGGCCCCTTTGTCTTATCACTTAATTGTTTACAGTGGAAATTCACACAGAAACAGAGAGGGGATGTGATACAGCCCACGTATCCTTCACACAGATTTAATAATTAACAGCTTGGGGCTGGCACTGTGGCATACTAGGTTAAGCTGCTGCCTGCAATGCCAGCATCCCATATGGGCACCAGTTCATGTACTGGCTGCTCCACTTCTGATCCAGCTCCCTGTTACCAGCCTGGGAAACTAGTGGAAGATGATCCAAGTGCTTGGGCTCCTGCCACCCAAGTGGGAGACTCAAATGAAGCTCCTGGTTTCTGCCCCGGCCCAGTCCTGGCCATTGTGGCCACTTGGGGAGTGAACCAGTTGGAGAAGATCCTAATCTCTCTCTCTCTCTCTCTCTTTGAAACTCAATAGAAAAAAAAATTTTTTTAAATAATTAACAGCTAGAACTGTTTAAGTGAATTCTTCAAGAATGCCAAACTTGGGGCCAGAAATGTGGTATATCAGGTAAAGCCACGGCCTGAGATGCCAGCATCCCATATGGGCGCCAGTTTGGAGTCACAATTGTTCCACCTGTACCCCAGCTCCCTGCTAATGGACGCGGAAAAGTAGTGGAAGATGGCTCAAGTCCTTAGGCCCCTGCACCCACGTGGGAGACCCGGATAAAGTTCCTGGCTTTGGTATATCTCAGCCCTGGCCATTGTGGCAATTTGGGGAGTGAACCAGCAGATAGTAGAAGATCTGTCTCTCTCTTTCTCTCTCTGTAACACTGCCTTTCAAATAAATTAATAAAAAATATATAGAATGCTAAACTTCCCAACAGCAAGGCCCTGCCCAATCAGGGCCCCTCTCCCCTTAGATTCTTTTGCTTTTCCTTTTGGAAATCTGCAAGCCTTTCTTCAAGTCTCAATGCAAACACTTTCTCTCCTATTAAGTCTTTAGGTCAGCAGTAGGACCAGTGACAGCTCTGTCCTCTTGTTACCAATTCCACAATAACAAAGCTCACTCTGAATTCGAATGCCTGATGTGTCAGCCTCACCATTGAACTGCGAGTATCTTACAGGCAAGGACTTGGTCAGTAACTAGTAATGACTCACAAGTCTTTAGGGTGACAGGATTTATTTTGATTCTTTGTCAAAAGCAAACACAAAAACCAAATGTAAGACACATACTGACAGAGGAGGATAGGGATCCAGTAAGTCAGAGTAGGGTGTCCAAGTGACACAACTGGCTGTATGCTTCTAGTTCTAACCAGCCTACCACTGCACTGCTTCGCTGCCTTCACCCAACTTGAGGGCCTAGCTGCATTTTTAACCTGCTCCCCAGGGGTGTTTTGAGAGCAATTACCTTAAAAGTAAGGTCAAACCTTGGAAAGTAAAGTACTCCAAAGCCTCTGAATGTTGCTACTATGGGAACAGTATTATTGCTAGAGAGAATACATTTCCACCCACTGGGTACTTAACCTCTCACTGACTCCACTCCTTCTAAGAACGCGTGCATACCTCTCTTGCTCCCTGCACCCTCCACCACTCACACACATGCAAACCCTGCTGTTGCACTGAGGCAGCACTACACACTTCAGCAGAACCGAGAAGAGCCAAAGAGGGACTGCTCTGGAGCACTCCTGAGTGTAAGACAGTGAAGATCATCTCTAATTTCCTGAGAGCACTCAAGGAGGCCTAGCAATCATTTCGTTTTTAGTCTGCAAAGCTGGTAGGAAAGCTGAGAAGGAAGCGAAGGCCATACATGGTCCAGCTAGCATCCCAATGCCAGCAACGCCCTCCAGAGCAAGGCTGGTGTGTCCCAGAGCCCAGGACAAGTGGCCTAGCAGTGAATTTGGCTGCTCCTGTGACCGCCCCATCAGTCAGGAGCATGGCCTGCGGGTCCCTTTAAAGATACTCACAGCATCCCGGCTGGTGGACTTCATGATCTCGCTCAGCCCGATGCACACGCCCTGCCTCTCGTCACTCTTCGGCGACCTCAGGCCATCCTCAAGGATGGGGATGATCTCGGGGAGGATTTTCTCCCCTAACTTCCGGACAAGATCTCCCAATGTCCTTGCTGCAATCTGTCAGCAGAGATCAAGTCAGGACATTAACTCCCTGCAAACCCCAGGCCACCCAGATGACCTCCAGAATGAAGGTCAGGGACCCTTCCAGGCTTTATCTGAAACAGTGATTTAAGTTTCCCACATGCTCCTACCCCTAAAGAGCTTCCAAGGGGCCCACAAAACACTGCATCAGAAAATTATCTCTATGGGGTCAGTGTTACGGTACAGTAGGTTCAGCTGCCTCTTGCAATGTTGGTCTCTAATATCGGAGTGCTGGTTCGAGTCCCGGGTACTCTGCTTCCAATTCAGATTCCTACTAATGCACCTGAGAAACCAGCAAATGATGGCTCAAGTACTTGGGCCCCCACCATCCATGTGGGAGACCAGGCTGGAGCCAGTAACCTGGCTATTGCAGCCACTTGGGAAGTGAACCGGTGTACACAGTATCTTTCTCTCTCTTTCTGTGTTACTCTGCCTTGCAAATAAATAAATAAATAAATCTTAAAAAAATTATCTCTACACAATTTAAAGCAAGAGATGGTACCTTACAAAAGAGTACTTCAAAAATTCATGAACTGGGACTGGCATTGTGGCACAGCAGGTTTCGATACTGCCTGCAGTGCCAGCATCCTGGCTAGTCTGAGTCCCAGCTGCTCCACTTCCGATCCAGCTCCCTGCTAATGTGCCTGGGAAAGCAGCGGAAGACAGGCCAAGCCCTTGAGCTCCTGCACCCATGTCCAGGACCTGAAAGAAAACTGGCTCCTGGCTCTGGCCTGGCCCAGCCCCAGTTGTTGGCAGCCATTTGCAGAGTGAACCAGTGAATGGAAACTCTGTGCCTTTCCTTCTCTCTCAGTAACTCTGCTTTTCAAATAAATAAATCTTAAAAAAAATTCATAGACAAATGGAATTAAAAATATGTTTATTTTGGTACAAAAAATATTTTTGAAATCTACATATAGTTCTTCATTATACACATGTTCACGTATTATGAAAAGAATTGTTGTGCAACAAAATAAACTCATACTTTTAATTCCATTTTCCATGAACTGTTTGAACTCCCCTCGCATATGAACATGAAACATATCACATGCTGATTCACCTAGGGCCCATTTGTCTGGATTGCTGAAAATTTACTTCTGTGTTTTTGCTAAAGAGGAGCTGATTTAGGAATAAATACTTGGAGCTGGCACTGTGGCGCAGCAGTTAACGCCCTGGCCTGAAGCATCAGCATCCCATATGGGCGCCGGTTCAAGTCCCGGCTGCTCCACTTTTGATCCAGTTCTCTGCTGTGGCCTGGGAAAGCAGTGTAAGACGGCCCAAATCCTTGGGCCCCTGCACCTATGAGAGACCCAGAAGAAGCTCCCAGCTCCTGGCTTTGGATTGGCACAGCTCTGGCCGTTGCAGAAAATTGGAGAGTGAACCATCGGATGGAAGACCCCTCCCTCCCTCCCTCCCTCCCTCCCTCTCTCTCTTTCAAATAAATAAGTAAATCTTAAAAAAAAAAAAAAAAAAAAAAGGAATAAACACTTTAAGGAAAAAAACCCATCTGCTCTCTGAGGCCTCACGCAAACCATTGTTTAGCATCAAATACACTTTGCTTGCCAGGGCTAAGGACTGGAAGTGAGCCAAATTTGGCAGAAGTGATCAGGAACCCAGGCTGGGCACCTCCTCACAATCACCAAGGCCCTATTTTCTCACTCCAGCCACACTGGCCTCTTTAAGCTCCTACAATATGCTATGTTCCTGCCTACCACAGGGCCTCTGCACACCCCACGCTTGCATCTAAAGCACTATTTCCTCTGTATGGAATAGTCTCACCACTTCCTTACCTGGTTGGCGCTTACTTGTCTTTCATCTTCAAGCATCATGTCATCTAAGAAGCATTGCTGACCTCCTTGCCAGATGCCCCTATTATCAGCACCTGCAATGCCATGTTGTACTAACCACAGCTGTCTGTCTGAGTGATGACTATCTGATTAATAGCCATCTCCTTGACCAGGCTACAGCTCATGAGGATAAGGAATGAGGCTGCCTTTCTTGTCCATTATATCCCCCGGGCAAGGTTCCTGCTCAGCACATATGAGACGCTTAAGTAGAATTTGCTGCGTAAAAAACTAAACACTCCCTGTTAGAGGAAACTCAGGACTCCACCACGCTCTGCGGACCCAGATTTCTAGACTCTGAAAGGAGGCATCAGGGATTGCTGGGCCAGAACAAGACCCAGGAAATTTACCGTTCTTTTATCTGCACAAGTGCTGGCCAAGAAACCCAGCAGGAGCCCAAAGAGAGTAGGCAGGATCTCACGCAAGGTGCGGGGGGTATTGGAGACGACAATCTTCCAGACGTGCAGGGATGCCTGCCGTACCACCAGCTGGGTATCTGAGCGGCCCATGTACAGCCCTGCCAACACCCGGTTCCGCCGATCCACGCCCAGCGCAGTGATGATTGCCTGCAGCCATGGAAAAGAACACAGGGTGGGCAAGCGCCCCCAGCACAAACTCCAGGGTGAATCCCACAGTCAGCAGAGGAAAGAAAACCAACCCCAGGCACGCACCTTGTTGGACTGAGCAGTTCCAAAGTTATCATCCTCAGAGGCAGTTTCTGTGGTCATCTTCCCAGTGACCCCTGAGATGTGGAACAGGAGATCTCCAAGTAGCTGAACAGAGCTGAATCTGTGAAGGAGGCCAAGAAAAAAGCTACATAGCTGCACAGGGCAGTCTCAGGGCACAGCCCAGCTCTAGAGGAAAAAACACCCCAAACAGTCATGGTGATTTTCTTGGAATGGGAAAGGATTAAAGACAATTTTCAAAAAAAAAAAAAAAAAAAAAAAACGACAATTTTCGTTTCTTTCCACATATTTTCTAGTATTTATACTCATCTGTTCATATAGAACTTTAATAATGAAAAAGAATACGCACGGGCCGGCGCTGTGCCGCAGTAGGTTAATCCTCTGCCTGCAGTGCTGGCATCCCATATGGGCGCCGGTTCTAGTCCTGGCTGCTCTTCTTCCCATCTAGCTCTCTGCTATGGCCTGGGATAGCAGTAGAAGATGGCTCAAGTCCTTGGGCCCCTGCACCCGTGTGGGAGGCCAGAAGAAGCTCCTAGCTCTGGATCGGCGCAGCACTGGCTGTTGTGGCCATTTGGGTAGTGAACAAGCAGATGGAAGACCTTTCTCTCTGTCTCTCCCTCTCACTGTCTGTAACTCTCTCTCTCAAATAAACAAATAATAAAAAAAGAATATGCATGTATGAAAACTGCTACATTAAAAGTTATAAGAAAGCATTAAAGAACAAAAAAAGGGGAGGCAGAACAGGAAACTAGAAAGACCATCAGAAGTGGAAAAACCAGGAGGCCTTAGAAGGATAAACTTCCTTCTGCCTCAAAATAAATTTGGTTTATTGCTTTTAATGTGTAGAAAAATAATATTCAAGAAACAGCACTGTGGCACAGGTTAAGCTGCCACTTGTAATGCCAGCATCCCTTTTCAGGGTGTCAGTTCAAATACTGGTTGTTCCACTTCTGATCCAACTCCCTGCTAATGTGCCTAAGAAAGCAGGAGAAAATTGCCCAAGGGCTTGGGCCCCTGCCACCAACATGGGAGACCCAGGTGGAATTCAAGGTTTCTGGCTTCAGTCTCGACCAGCCCTGGCTGTTGTGCTATGTGGGGAGTGAACCAGTGGGTGAAATACACCTCTGTCTCTCTCTGTCTGTCTCTTCTCTACCACTCTGCCCTTCCAATAAACAGTAAACAGGGGCCAGTGTTGTGGTGTAGCAGGTTAAGAGCAGAGCGCCTCGTTTGAGTCCCAGCTACTCCAGTCTTCAATCCAGCTTCCTATTACTGTGGCTGGGAGGCAGCAGATGATGACTCAAGTGCTTGGGTTCCTGACACCTACATGGGAGACCTGGATGGAGTTCCTGGCTTCTGGCTTTGGTCTCACCTAACCTCATCTGTTGCAGGCAGTTAGGGAGGTTCCCAGTGGCTAGACAATCTGTCTCTCCCTCTCTGACATCTGCCTTTCAAATAAACAAATTTCTTTCTTTCTTTTTTTTTTTTTTTTTGTAAAGTTATATTCACACTAGAGTTGAAGAAAACAGAAAAATACATAAAGGAAGAGTATAAGCCATCACTCAGTCTCCCAGCACTCAAGCAACAGCCCTAACCCTCTGATGATAGCCTTGTGTCCACTTTCCACCTCTCACAGACATGCACACCCCCCACAAGGGAAGCAGGCATGCATCACATGGCTAGGACAGACTGGGTTATCCTGTCAACAATATATCAAAGAGCTTTCTGTGTCAGCTAATATTGTCCTATATCATTCTCTGTAGTGGCTGAACAAAAGTACACTGTATAGATATTCTATGATATTTCTAAACCAACTTCCAATTTTTTAAATGTTAGGCGATACTGCAATAAACATCACTCTTTATGCAGCTTTAAGCACTGGACCAAATATATCATTAGAAAAAAATTTTTTTTTTTTTTTTTTTGACAGGCAGAGTTGACAGTGAGAGAGAGAGACAGAGAGAAAGGTCTTCCTTTTTGCCGTTAGTTCACCCTCCAATGGCCACCTCGGCTGGCGCGCTGCAGCCGGTGTGCTGCAGCCAGCGCACCACGCTGCTCCGAAGCCAGGAGCCAGGTGCTTCTCCTGGTCTCCCATGCAGGTGCAGGGCCCAAGGACCTGGGCCATCCTCTACTGCACTCCCAGGCCACAGCAGAGAGCTGGACTGGAAGAGGAGCAACCAGGACAGAATCCGGCGCCCCAACCGGGACTAGAACCCAGTGTGCCAGTGCCACAGGCGGAGGATTAGCCTATTGAGCCGCGGCGCCGGCCAGAAAAAATTTCTGTAAGTGGAATTTCCAGATTAAAGATCTTAATTAAAATCTTAACACAAAGTGGAGGACGGAATACAGGAAACTTTCAAAGGAAAAATCAGAATAAGCAAATTGCTACAGGAAATTGGAAAGCTACAAAATGGTGAAAAGCAAGTAGAGTGTTCTGGGAAACATTCTACCCTTGATTTCTCAATACAGTTCCCAAGTGCAAACAGCCCACTGGGCCTCCCGGCTCGTGTTCTCACCGTATTCTCCAGAGGTCGTCAAAGAGGCCTTGCTCCAGCTGGGGCAGCAGCAGCGCGATAGCTGTCTCAGCATACATGGAGATGACCCGCTGGCCTGCACGCAGGGCAGTGTCACGCACAAACTCGTTCTCATCTGCCAGAGCCTGGGCACACAGAGGGTAGATCAGCCAGGGATGCCTTCCCCTGGGCACCCAGACCAAAAGGAAGTGGAGCTCCCTGAAGAGCAGATGAGGAGTTCTGCTACCTGGCCCCAGGTGCAAGCAGCCCCAGCACTCCAGGAAGGCACGTGCAGCCTGCCCTGCTCACTTTCTTTAGCCTCAGCATGATTACCGGTACCTACTTTGAGGATACAGGGGATGATGGGCCCCACATAAGGAGTGAACTTGTCCCCAAAGGTGATAGGCAGGTAGTTGAACATCATAATGTAGCCATCTCGAACATGAGGTGCAATGTCCACTTTGCTGGCTGTAGCCACGATTTCTGGCATCAGCTTCTCCAACTTCTCCACTCCCAAGCCAGCCATGACTTCAGCCAACCCTGTAACACAAGGACACAATGAACCCGCTGGAGCTGGAGGCCCCTAGAGGGCATTCCCAGTCTGGCCCCTGGGCCTGCTCTGGCTTCACCTTGTGCAGCGCCTGAACGATCCACAGAACTCTGCTCATAGGTCAGCGTCTCCATCAGCCATGGCAGCAAGTCCTCAAAGCACGACTCTCCCATGCCCTTCACCATGGCCCCAAGAGCCTTGGCAGATACGGTGCGCACCTGTCAGGTAACCGAGCAGGGAAATGAGGAGATGCACTTCCCATCAAGGCAGCCACACAGGTCTCCTCGCTACCTGACTGACACAAAAGCAGCTTCGGGGAATTCTCAGGTAGCAGTTTCTTTAGGACTGGGCTAAAATATGAGCTTCTTCCCTTAACCCCCAGACTCACCTCAGGCACAGGGTCCAAAAGAGAGGCTTTCAGGCCAGGTGTCACACTGGGCAGGTAAGGAGCCAAGTCCTGCAACAACACAGAAGGTGATTCAGGTGGGGGCTCGATTCCTGCTTTCTCCAGGACCCAGTTGGTTGCGGACTCTATCCGCACCATTCTGCTGACAAGGAGAGCTCATGAACAAACATCTAACTGCTCAGAGAACAGGTGGCGAAGGTATAATGGCAAAGAAAATCCCCCTCTGGACTCCTCCCTGGAAGGCATACTGCAACTTGCTCAGGGAAACTGACAAGGGTCCCCAGGCCCATCCTCAGCAGGTCCCAGAGCCACCAGCTACAGTTCAAAGCTCTTATTCCTCCTATTCTTCTCTTAGGACCAAGGCCTGCCCCCAGTGCAATGCGTAGCAAATTATTTCTGGTACTTTGCTTTCAGAATTCCTCTACCATCTTCCCTTTCTTCACCTTAAAATGTTTATGTCTCTTGATGTAGCATTCAGTTTTAGGGAGTCATCTTAAATATAGAAAACGCCTTATGTTCACTGCAGCATCACTTAAAATAGAAAAAAAAAAAAAAAAACCTTGGACACTATATGACCAATGACAGAATTATATAAGTTATGGTATATAAACTTGGGATATTATATAACTATTAAAAACCCAGTTTATGAATAACTTGTTATAATCTAGAAGTAAGCTTACAGGGCCGGTGCTGTGGCTCAGTGGGTTAATGCTGCAGTCTGCAGCGCCAGCATCCCATATGGGCGCCAGTTTGAGTCCCAGCTGCTCCACTTCCAATCCAGCTCTCTGCTATAGCCTGGGAAAGCAGTAGAAGATGGCCCAAGTCCATGGGCCCCTGCACCTGCCTGGGAGATCTGGAAGAAGCTCCTGGCTCCTAGCTTCGGATCAGCTCAGCTCTAGCCATTGCAGTTATTTGGGGAGTGAACCAGCGGATAGAAGACCTTTCTCTCTTTCTCTGGCTCTACCTTGCTCTGTAACTCTGTCTTTCAAATAAATAAAATAAATCTTAAAAAAAAAAAAAAAGAAGCAGCAGCAGCTTATGTTCAGGAATATAATTCTCTTAATATAATTAGAAAACATTAACAGTGATTGCTTTAATTTGGGCAGGGATCTAGGGGCAAAACTTTTTCTGATTTTTTAATTTCCCAATTTTCTAGAACTGACATGACTTTTCCATTTCCTCTTCTTTTGTCCACAGCCTCACCAAGCAAATCACACACGCAAGTTTTTGGGAGCAAATAAAGCAAATCTCCCCAAACTACACTAAATTCCTCTGACAGGCTGACAGAGGCGAATGCTCTGACAGGCAAACACGGCAGGCAGGCAGAGAAGCAGCCACTTTCCCAAGCCTTCTCAAAGCTCAAAGTGGAGGCCTTGCCTGAAGACTAAGCTAGCGAGGACCGGTACACTGCACTCTCCAAGACACCCTCAGAGCCCAGATATCCAGCTCTGCCCACTTCTTCCTCCAAACACCATCAGGGACGAATGCCCACATCCCTGTGTGTCTGCCATGGCAGGGCCACTGCACCCTACACCAGCATCTCGGGGTCTATCCCATCGCGTGCCCCGCTGGGTTGCTACCTTCTGGTCTGTCAGTGAGTACATGTTGCCAATAATCTGCGCCGCCATCTTCCGTGTGTCTGTAGAACGGTCCTGGAAGGCTCTCTGGACGATGGGCATGATGAGGGCCAGGGACGGGGCGTCAATGAAGTGGACAAACTTGGTGTCCAGCAGGGTCTGCAGGCACTTCTGGGTCTTCCTTGAGGGGTCTGTCAGGGCATCCAGCAGGACTGGGGCAATGGCTATAGGTCCACACAGGAGAGAGGTTGGCTGTAAAAACACCATGTACTGGCAAGGCCATGGGTCCCCAGAATCACAGTGACTCAGAAGAAAGGGAAGTCCATGGAAGTTCCCCACTGCAGTCCCCTAAGTCACCAGCTGGGGACGCCAGCTCTGTCTATAAAGAGCAACCCTTGCTCCATCAGTGAGAAATAGAGGGGGCTACGTGGAGGCAGCAGCTGTTGCCCTTTTATGCTCTAGAGCTGATCCAGCATGGGGCCCGTCGGCTGGCTTCACTGTACACTGAGTGGCAGCCCAAGTGCTAAGCCTCACAGGAATGTTCTTAGGCACCATGGATCTTATCCTGAAACCAGTCACTCGAAAGTGGCCTTGAGAAAAATCTGCTGAGAAACCACAGCCTCTGAGCCAGTGGTGGGAGTGAAGTTCACAGTCCTACAGAATCTAAGATCAGATAAAAGCTCTTTAAAATTCAGCATAAGCAGCCTGGCAGAAGGAATTCCAAAAGGGATACCTAGCTTATCTCTTCAACAAGTCCAGAGAGTTTAATCACTATAAAGACTCATGCGGGGCCAACACTGTGGCATAGCGGGTAAAGCCGCCGCCTGCAGTGCAGGCATCCCATATGGGCACCAGTTCAAGTCCCTGCTGCTCCATCCAATCCAGCTCTCTGCTGTGGCCTAGGAAAGCAACAGAAAATGGCCCAAGAGATTGAGCTCCTGTACCCGTGTGGGACACCCGGAAGAGGCTCCTGGCTTAGTTTTGGATTGGCAAAGCTCTGGCAGTTGCAGCCAATTGGAGAGTGAACCTGAGGATGGAAAACCTTTCTTTCTCTCTCTCTCTCTCTCTCTGCCTCTCCTTCTCTCTGTGTAACTCTGATTTTCAAATAAGTAAATAAATCTTAAAAAGAAAAAAACCTTACGCTAGGGGCTGGGGTTGTGGCATTGCGGGTTAAGCCATTGCCTACAATGCTGGCATCCCATATAGGCACAGGTTCAATTCCAGTGGCTCTACTTCTGATCCAGCTCCCTGCTAATGTGCCTGGGAAAGCAGCAGAAGACAGCCCAGATACTTGGGCCCCTGCCAAGCACATGAGAGACCTGGATCCAGTTCCTGGCTCCTGGCTTCGGCCTGGCCCAGCCCCTGCCCCTGCCCTTGCGGACATTTGGGGAGTGAACCAATAGATGGATGATATCTGTTTCTTCCTCTCCCTCTATAACTCTGCCTTTCAAATAAATAAATAATTTTTTTTTAAAAAAAAAGACCCATGCTAACCAACAATTTAAAAACTAATCATGGCCGGCGCCGCGGCTCACTAGGCTAATCCTCCGCCTAGCGGCGCCGGCACACCGGGTTCTAGTCCCGGTCGGGGCGCCGGATTCTGTCCCGGTTGCCCCTCTTCCAGGCCAGCTCTCTGCTGTGGCCAGGGAGTGCAGTGGAGGATGGCCCAGGTGCTTGGGTCCTGCACCCCATGGGAGACCAGGAAAAGCACCTGGCTCCTGGCTCCTGCCATCGGATCAGCGCGGTGCGCCGGCCGCAGCGCGCCGGCCGCGGCGGCCATTGGAGGGTGAACCAACGGCAAAGGAAGACCTTTCTCTCTGTCTCTCTCTCACTGTCCACTCTGCCTGTCAAAAAAATAAATAAATAAAAAAAAAAAAAAAAAAAAAAACTAATCATTCAAAAATTATCAAGGGGCCGGTGCTGTGGTGCAGCAGGTTAAAGCTCTGGCCTGCAGTGCCAGCATCCTATATGGGTGCCAGTTCTAGTCCCGGCCACTCCTCTTCCGATCCAGCTCTCTGCTATGGCCTGGTATAGCAGTAGAAGATGGCCTAAGTCCTTGGGCCCCTACACCCATGTGGGAGACCAGGAAGAAGCTCCTGGCTCCTGGCTTTGGATTGGTGCAGCAGATGGAAGACCTCTCTCTCTGTCTCTACCTCTCTCTGTAATTCTTTCAAATGAATAAAATAAATCTTAAAAAAAAAATGATCAAAAGACTCAAGTAGTTCTCTAAAGAAGATATGCAAATAGCAAAGATGCTCAACATCATTGGTCATTAGGGAAATGCAAATTAAATGACATGTGTTAGCAACTGAAACCCTCATACTTTGCTGTTGTAAATGTCCAGTGATACAGTCATTTGGACATTGGAAAACAGCTCTCAGAAAGTTAAACAGAGTTACTTCATAATCCCGCACTTCCACTCCTAGGAATCTAACCAAGAGAACTGAAACCTATGTCCACACAAGAACTTTTACACAGATGTTCACAGCACATTATTAAGAACCAAAAGGTGGAAACAATCCATCAATGAATAAAACGATAAACAAAACCATATATCCACACAAAGGGTATTATTCAGCCATAAAAAAGAACGAAGTACTGACACCTGCTACAACATGGATGAACCCTGGAAACATCAGGCTAAGTGAAAGCCAAACACAAAAGTCATTAATTATGTGCTTCAGTTTACATGAAATATCCACATCAGGCGAATGTAGAGACAGAATGTAGACTGACACTGTGGGTTGGGGTTTGGGGACAAATGAGTGAATGCTAATGGTTATGTGGCTTCTTTCTGGAGCTATGAAAATATTCTGGAACTGGACAACAGTGAACTGTGACAATACCGCAAATTTGTGAATACACTGAAAACCAGTTTACTGTACACTTTAAAAGTTTTATATTATGCAAATTATATCACAATTTTCCAAAAAAGGTCCATGCATTTCTATTCATTGATAAAGATGAGACTGTTCATGCCTTAGAAATCCCCAGGCCTATTGTACATTAAAAAAGCTGAATTCACAGGAATACAGAGAGGAACAATGGTTGCAGAGACTACAGGGAGGGACAAGTGATGGCTCAAATGATTGGGTCCCTGACACCCATGTGGGAGACCCAGACTGAGTTCCTTAAGTCCCAACTGCAGGTATCTCTGGGGGACAGAGTGTGTGAACCAGCAGACAGGAACTCTCTGTGCCTCTTTCTCCTCTCTCTAATAAAGAAATAATTTAAAAATAACAAATTCATATAAGCAAACAAAAAGACTCCACCATTTTCTGAATAAAAAACATCTAGCAATACCCTAGCTGAAATACTCCGGGCACTGATGCTTGAAGCAGAAGCCTATAATCTAACAAGTACAACAAGGTTTCTAGAGAGTACAGTCAGGGGGCTAAACCCTTTCCCTAACCCTCCCTTCCAGCAGCCTCCTGGAAAGAGACTGAACAGAAAGTTCCCAAAGCAGCAGACAGTTTGAATGGCACTGGGAGGGTCCAAAGTGCTATTCACTTCTGCTGGCTTCACGCTTGGCTCAGCACATGGGATCTCTGAGTCAAGCTTCTCTGGTGTCCCTGTGGGCAGCCAATGACATCTCCAGACTTGTGGGAAACAGGCTGCTTCCAAACTACCTTCAACTAACATTTTAGGAAAAGGGCTTCCCAGCATTTAAAAGATGTCTTAACTGAATAGGCGCATGCTTCCTACAGCGTCCAAAGGTGGGGGCAACCAGGGTGAGTGCCCCGGCAGGACACATACCCAGGATCTCCGGGTTCCTGATGACAGAGCCGATCTGCCTGAGTGCCTGCTGTCCAGCCTTCTGAACTTTGACGTGGGAGTCGGTCAGCACCTCTGTGAGCTTGGGCACAATGTTGGGCAGACAGGATGACAGCTGCTTAGGAGCACAGTACGCCATGGCCCCGAGCAGCTCCACCGACCCTGTAAACAAACACGTGCCCAGCAGTAAATCACTGGGCACAGGCCAGCAAGTCACCTGGGCTGGCTACTGTATGGGCAGGGGCCATCCGGTCTGTCCCCCTGCAGACTGTATTCAAGCAGTCCTCAGAAGGGGAACGGATGGGGCTGGCTTCAGCAGAGGAAGTAAAAAGCTCTTGAGGCTGCTGAGCCTAGGATCCCTGTGAGGGTCAGAGTGGTAGGGGAAAGAAGCAGACCAGGATGGAGGTGAGCTGGTGACCTAGGGGCCATTCACTTAAATGCTGGGGCCCCAGGTTCCTTATCCACAAATGAGGGAACTGACCTAGATCTGTGATGTTCTGAACAATAGGGCAAAGCATGAAGGACCAAGGGAGAGCCCAGGTGGAGAGCCTTAGACTTCAAAGCTCCCACACCACCACCCTTCCCGCCTCCCACAACCAGGGAAGCTCTGCTTACATGTCTTGCATATTAAGGTTCCAAACAAGATCTTATTTTTAAAGAGTTTCACTGAGAGGAAAAAATGCTTTAAAGCCACAGAACTAGCCAGAGTAGCCTTAAAGCTCTTGGACTTCCTGTGTGAGGGCTGTAGCCTGTCAGAGACTTGGTGTTGGCATGAAAGCACCTGAACTATAGAAGCACAGTCTTGGCCTTATCACGGGCTGGGCCCACACACAGAGGACAAGAGCTGAGGACAAGAGCTGAGGATACCTAGATCCCCAATGAGGGCAGTTTTCAGAACAGGAAGCTGAGAGAGACAGAACAAAGCAACTATACCAGCTTTGGTCCGCCAGGATTCCTCCTCCAGGGCAGCCAGTAGGGAGGGGAGCACCAACTTCACACCATGAGCACTCAGGTTGCTCATCACAGCTTTGGCACAATCATCTGCAGCCTCAAGGAAGGAGAAAAGACGTTCAGGGGCCTCCTCAGCCAAGCAAGGGTCCAGCCCTGATGCAAGTCCTAGTGGCCTACAAGGAGCCTCACTCACCGGGTGTCTGTGTCAAACCAAGACCACAGACACAGCTGAGAACACATCTTTAGTGGGAATCAGGGAAGTCCACACCAGTAACAAGGGCCCCAGGTGCAGGCAAAAGGGACTACAGCAGTGGGAACAGGGGCTCCCACACCTCACAGACTCCCCTGGCTGACCCTCACGCCTGTGAGTGGCTGTGTGCATGTGCAGTCTTAGGACTTACCTCACGCACATACTGGTTTCCGTCCCCGAAGCACAGCAGCAGATGGGGCAGCACGTGAACCACGTACGGCTCAAAGAGTTTCCCCAGCATGGTACAAAGCATCTCAAAGGCAAACAGGGCTCCTGGGGTGAGAGAAATAGGCCAGCTGGGACAGCCCCAGGGGACTGAGAGGGCTGGCAATTTTCCTGCACCTCTTTACCCTCTGGGACCTCTCAGAGCACTGTGAGACTAATGTGCAGCACACACTATCTCAGCTCGAGAAGCCACACAGCAGGCCATGGCAGAGCACAAGAGGCCAGAGCAGGAGAGTCATGCAGAATCTCCCAGCAAAGGGGCACTGACGAGGAAAACGGCAGGAAGTTCAGCAGCCGGCATTATGAACCCTGGTTTGAGTCATGGCTGCTCCACTTCTGACTCAGCTCCTTGCTAATCTGCATGGGAAGGCATCAGAAGAAGCTTGAGCCCCTGTACCCATGCGGTGGACTGGATGGCGTTCTAGGCTCCTGCCTTCAGCCTGGCAGAGCCCTAGCCATTGCAGCAAGTTGGGGAGTGAACCAACAGATGGAAGATCTCTTTCTCTGTCTCTCCACCCCCTCTGGAACTCAGCCTTTCAAATAAATAAATATTTTTTTAAAAAAAAGGCAGAATGTTCAGGTCAACTCAGGAGGGTCCTTGCGGTGAAGGGTCACACACTGCCCCTTCTGCAGCCCATCAGCTGGGGAAGAAAGGCCACGGTCCTTCCTCCTGCAGCACCACGCTCAGAGGCACTCACCCTCTCGCCGGCGGAAGTTCTTCTTATCCTGGATGGCATCAGTCAGTGCTGCCATCATTTCCTGCTGCTTCAGTGACAGGATGCCCAGGCCCTTCACCAGGCCTGCCAACCCATAGGCGGCCCCTTTGCGCTCTGCATACTTGTCAGACTCCAGCAGCTGCTGCATGAGCCTCTGGATCATCCCCCCAGCATCCTCCTTGATGGCTGGCACGAGAGGCGGCAAGCAGCTGGCCACGGACTCCTGCACCTATGGGAGGGGCCTGCCTCATCAGCACAGCAGGCACAACGACTGCCTTTCTGGTGACTGACAGTCCTGTGCAGCACTCATTAGATGTCCCCAAGCCCCAACTCCACCCTGCCCTGGGTGTTACAGGAGACAGAAAACAGTGTTCTCTACCCTCTTCTGACACGCATGCCCCATCAGGTACATACTACAACCTGCTGGTAACTATACACCAGACTCCTCTGGGAGAGGGGATGACTCCTCCCAGAGAATGGGCCCTTTGGGGTCCCCCACTGGGCTCCTAGCAACCCTCTGCCTATTTACGGTCAGTTCCCAATTCCCAGGTCAGGCAGCACGTACCTGCTGAGAGGGTGTGGAAAGGGCAGCAATAAGCTTGGCAACAATGGGTTTCACTTTGGGGTCACTCTTATCCAGGTGCTTGGCCAGGGAGCCCATCAGGACCACCACACTCTGCCGCACGGCATCGTAGCTGGCATCATTCGGTGCATTCTTCAGGAATTCCTCAAACACTGGCAGCAGCGAGTTGACATTCTCCTAGAAAGTCAAGCCACCCAGCAGCTCAGGCCAACCCCACAGGTTTTATCTGGGGGTGATGGTCTCTGCACAAGGACCAAGCCGGACAAGTCAACCGGCAATGCCAGCAGCTTTCCCAGTTTTCCAGAAAGACTGTAGCAGGTTCACAAGAATTTAACAACCTCAAGGTCTTTCTGGCTCAAAAGAAAAAGATATGCAGTTTCCCATCATAGGCTAGTCATGCCCACCAGGATGTCTGGCATTCAGCACTTCTGTGTCCACGGCTCAGCCCTATCTACTTGGCTGGTAGAATGAACCCTCTTACCTTCCCATGGGTGTTGAGTGTTGCAAGAGCTGCGTCTAACATGCACTTTCGGACGTCTGGGTTTCGGTCATTGAGGGCATCAGGGACAAAAAACTGAAAGAGTGGCTTCACCTGAGAGCTGTCCAAATACTGGGAGAGTTTATTCAGGGCCAAGGCCAAGCCACACCTGGAAAGAAATGGGAGCATGTTGGCAATTTGGGGCCAGCCTTTGGGGCCTTCTGCGCTGATGGAAGCTGTCAACGTGTAACAAGCAAAGAGGTCCTGGCAGCAGCAAACAGGGCTACAGGACAGGGAAGGCACAGCACAGAGCCCACCATCCAGTGCTCACTCAGTGGTCTGAAACTCATCAAATTAAGAGCCACCTGCCACCTGCCCCAAGTTCACCTTCCACATGGTGACCCTGGGTGGGAGGCTGTTCTACCTACTGCCCCACATCTGAGTGCAATGCCATTCCTCTACCTCCAAGGCAAGTTGTAAGAGAAAAGAAAGGAATCAAGATGCAAAGGCACTTGGAGGCCTGGCATCTGGCACAGCGAGTCAAGCTGTAGCTTATAATGCCAGCATCTCATACAGAAGTGCTGCTCAAGTCTCAGGTGCCCTGGCTTCCAACAGAACTCCCTGCTAATGCATCTAGGAAGGAAGCAGATGATGGTCCAAGTACTTGGGACCCTGCCACCCACATGGATGGAGCACTAGACCCCTGGCTTCAGCCTGGCCCAGTTTTAGCTGTTGCAGGCATTTGGAAAGTGAACCAGGGAATGGAAGATCTATTTGTCTTTCCCTCTCTCTGTCACACCCTGATTTGATCACGGTATAATATATACATGGATCAAAACATCACATAAAAAAAACCAGAAAAGACATTCAGCATAGCAGTGTAGATGCCCACATAACGTATCAGAATTCTTGAGTTCAAGTCCCACCTCCCTTCCTGATTCCAGCTTCAATTCTATGTCCTGGAGCCAGGAGGTGATGGCTCAAGACCCCTGCCACCCACATGGGAGAGCTGGATTGAACTCCTGGCTCCAACATATCTGGGGAGTGAACCAGTAGATGAGAGCTTTCTCTCTGTCTTTCTCAACTACACAAAAAGAAAAGAATTAAACAAGGATGAGCTCATATATCACCTCACATTGACACACAAAATTACATCCAAGTGGGGAAAGGCAGAGTCAGCCACCCAGAAAACTGATAGCACTGTGTGTTTTGTGGCTGCTCTGGGAGAGGTGTCTTCCCAACTCCTACTTGTTCCAAGACAACTGCCTAACCATTCAAATTCTACTTATGGGCTCTGAGGGAAAAGACTTAATACTCACTGAGCATTTTGCATAGGTTTTTTTTTTTTTAAAGGTTTATTTATCTATTTTATTCATTGAAAGACAGAGAGGGAGAGACAGAGATCTTCCATTCACTGGTTCACTCTCCAAATGGCTGCAGCAGCCAGGACTGTGCCAGGCTGAAGCAGGAGCCAGAAGCTTCTTCCTGGTCTCCTACATGGGTATAGGGGACCAAACACTTGCGCCTTCCTCTGCTGCTTTCCCTGGCAAATTAGCAGAGAGCCGAACTGGAAGAGGAGCAGGAAGGACTCGAACCAGCGCCTACATGGGATCCTGGCATCAAAGAGAGTAGCTTTACCTACTATGCCACAACGCTGGCCCCTGAGTAGTTTTTTGGTTTTTTTGTTTTTAAGACTTTTTTCTTTTTTTGGACAGGCAGAGTGGACAGTGAGAGAGAAAGAGAGAAAGGTCTTCTTTTACCATTGGTTCACCCTCCCATGGCCACTGTAGCTGGCGCGCTGTGGCCAGCGCACCACGTTGATCCAAAGCCAGGAGTCAGGTGCCTCTCCTGGTCTCCCACGCGGGTGCAGGGTCCAAGGACTTGGGCCATCCTCCACTGCCCTCCCGGGCCACAGCAGGGAGCTGGACTGGAAGAGGAGCAACCGGGACAAAATCCAGCACCCTGACCAGGACTAGAACCCAGTGTGCTGGCGCCGCTAGGAGGATTAGCCTATTGAGCCATGGCGCCGGCCTGTTTTTAAGACTTTATTTAGGGGCCGGTGCTGTGGTGCAGTGGGTTAATGCCCTGGCCTAAAGCACCGGCATCCCATATGGGCGCAGGTTCAAGACCTGGCTGCTCCACTTCTGATCCAGCTCTCTGCTATGGCCTGGGATAGCAGCGGAGGATGGCCCAAGTCCTTGGGCCCCTGCACCCGCCTAGGAGACCCGGAGGAAGCTCCTGGCTCCTGGCTTCAGATCAGCACAGCTCTGGCCATTGCGACCATTTGGGGAGTGAACCAGCGGATGGAAGACCTCCTCTCAATCTTTAAAGAAAAAAAAAAAGACTATTTATTTACTTGAGAGGTTGAGTTTTAGACAGAGAGAGGGAGAGACAGAGAGAAAGGTCTTCCATCTGCTGGTTTACTCTCCAAATGGCCACAATGGCTGCAGCTGGGTGATCCAAAGCCAGGAGCTTCTTCCAGGTCTCCCACATGGGTACAGAAGCCCCAGGACTTGGGCCATCTTTTACCGCTTTCCCAGGCCATAGCAGAGAGCTAGATCAGAACAGGAGCAGCCAGGACTTGAACCAGTGCCCACATGGGATGCTGGTGTGGAAGGCAGAGGTTTAGCCCACTATGCCACAGTGCCAGGCCCCCTGCATAGGTTTTTTAAGATACATTTTTATTCACTTATTTTGTATTTATTGGAAAGGCAGAAACAGAGAGATTAACAGAGAGATCTCCTGCCCACTGGTTCATTTCCCAAATGTCTGTTATGGCCAAGGCTTGAGCAGGCCAAAGCCAGGAGCCTGAAATTCAATCCACGTCTCCCATGTGAATGGCAGGGGGACCCAACTACTTGAGCCATCACCTGCTGCCCCCACAGCATGCTTTAGTAGGAAGATGGATGGGAAGCAGAGCCAGGATTCCAACCCAGA
This sequence comes from Oryctolagus cuniculus, assembly GCF_964237555.1. Taxonomy (NCBI): domain Eukaryota; kingdom Metazoa; phylum Chordata; class Mammalia; order Lagomorpha; family Leporidae; genus Oryctolagus; species Oryctolagus cuniculus. The sequence goes on from NC_091452.1 coordinate 16,202,192, forward strand.
CACTCTAATATGGAACGTCTTCAGTGCTGCATCAAACACCCATGCCTACATATTGCTGATTGGCTAGTTTTTTTTTGTTTGTTTGTTTGTTTGTTTTGACAGGTAGAGTTAGACAGTGAGAGAGACAGAGAGAAAGGTCTTCCTTCCATTGGTTCACCCCCCCAAGTAGCCGCTACAGCTGGTGTGCTGCAGCCAGCGCACTGCGCCGATCCGAAGCCAGGAGCCAGGTGATTCCTCCTGGTCTCCCAAGTGGGTGCAGGGCCCAAGCACTTGGGCCATCCTCCACTGTACTCCCAGGCCACAACAGAGAGCTGGACTGGAAGAGGAGCAACCGGAACAGAACCAGTGCCCAACTGGGACTAGAACCCGGGGTGCCGGCACTATAGGCGGAGGATTAGCCTACTGAGCTGCGGCGCCAGCCTGATTGGCTAGTTCTAACAACCCATGAAATAGGGTCTGTTACTGTGTCCTTCATACACTTGAGGAAACAGAGGCCTGGAGAAAAAAAAACAATCATGCCCATGGTCATACAGCTGGCACAGGAGGAGCCAAGAGTTGAACTCGGGTCTCTGGACTCCGAGGGAGCTTTGCTCATTCCTTTAAATGTACCATTATGCCACACTGCCTCCTCACAGCACCCACCCCACCCATCTGCTGCATCTCAGCAAGTGCAGAGTGGAACAAGACTGGAACAGCGGATATATACCTGGCTTCCCACTGATCTGGAGGAGATTCGGAAATAACTCGTCCCAAAGCATCCAGCACTGGGGGTGGCCGCTGCAACAGACAACAGGGTAAATCTCTACAGTACTTTCCCCAGCCAGCCCAGTAGACCAGCAATAGGACTGTGGGGTAGGAAACCACCGTGAGCCCCAAGACTCCTATCTGGAGTAGTTGGGGGCTGAGCAGAGTTCAATGCAACTTCCCGCCACCCAGATCACTTACATAGAGCTTCTCCTGGTAGATCTCCATAAGCCTGCCCATCACCTCTGCCGCCTGCCGCTGGTAATGAGCCACTGCTTGGGAGAGGGCATCGGCCCCAGCCTGCCTCACAGCTGCCTCGTGATAGATGACGTCATCAATCAGCAAGGAGCAGAGGTCTGGCTGCAGATCAAGGCCCATTGTCGACCAGAGCCTACAGCACACCAAAGAGGTAGGTCAGGGAAGAAACTACAGCACATGTGCTGCCGACTCCAACCACTCAGTCCTTCTCTCACTGAACCCAGGTACACCAGGTCTGATTAATTCCTAACAGCAGAGAGGACAAAGCAGGAAATAAACAACCTCCTGCCAGCTCTCACCTCTCAGCCAGCTTCCTGATCTCCTCCTCCTTGTCAAACTTGACCACCCAGAGCCTCCGCAGAAGGTTCAAGCCATTCTTCTCATCAGTGTCAGGTGTTGGCAATACCATGTGGAGTTCCATCAGCCCCTGGGAGTAGATTGGACTGTGTGAAGTAGGACCTTTCAGAAGAGCCTCTTACCTGCCTCCTCACCCACCCCTCACTGTGGCTATATTTAAAGTTAAACCAATAAAAATCAACTCTGAGTTCCTCAGTAGTATCAGCCACATTTCAGGTGCTCAGTACTCACACATGACAAGCACAGATATAACATATTGCCATCAATGTAGAAAATGTCACCAGATGGCACTGGTGTAGGCACTGCTGTGAATCAGCTCAATTGCCTGCCCGCTCAGATCTCCTCAAACTGCTTTATGAATTGAGGCTGTGTGATGGTACAATTTTTTTAATGTAAAACTTAAAAATGTATGGGGCTAGCCTTGTGGCACAGTGGATTAAGCCACTTCCTATGACACCAGCACCCCATATAGAAGCATCAGTCCCAGTCTTGGCTTCTCCATTTTAGAACCAATTCCTGGATAAAGTGCCTGGGAAAGCAGCAGCAGGAGACTCAAGTACGTGGGTCCTGCCACCCATGTGGGAGACCCAGATGGAGTTCTAGGCTCCTGGCTTTGGCCTAACCCAGACCCAGCTATTGAGGCCATTTGAGGAGTGAATCAGAAAATGGAAGATCTCACTCCTTCTGTCACCTCTGCCTTTCAAATAAATAATTAATTCCTTAAACAAACAAAACAACAAAAAATTTATCTCTAAATAAACAAGATAGACAAAACCAGAAAAAGTACAATCTCTTTGTTGAATAAATTTTTAGGAAAAATTTATCACATTGCTATCTATCATCTTTTACATTTTTATTAAGAAAATGCACTGGCGCCTATACGGTATGCTGGCGCTGCAAGCAGTGGCTTGACCAGCTATGCCACAGTGCCTGACTCCAAGTGGATTCTTTAGGAATGATCCAAAGCCAACAAGAGGGGCCAACACTGTGGTGCAGTAGGTTAAGCCTCCACCTATGGCGCTGGCATCCCATATGGGTGCCAGTTTCCTGATTTTTAGGACCCCCCAAAACACCCCCATAATCTCTTCTCTTTGTCTCTAGGACCTCCCATTAGAGTGAGAGACATCCTCCTAAAGCACAGAGTGATAAGGCACGCAGCAGTGGCCCCACCAGAGTGGATACACACCCGGAGTGAAGTCTCCCGCACGCTGGCACAGGGGGACTGCAAGGCACTGAGCAGCACATCCACCTCCTCCTGCTCTGCAAAGGCACAGCCCTCCTCACCACTGCTGCTGGCACACAGGGTAGTCAGAGTGTCTGATGCCAGGACCTAGAGAAGACATTGACCCACTGGGTTCAGCTTGACCAAAGATGTATTACTGTGGGGCCAAACAACAGAATGAGGGAGATTTGAATGGAGACCATCCACCCCCAAAGCCCTTCTAGTGCAAAGACCCCCAGCTCCCAACCAGGCTCAGTGTTGGACTCCAGTAAAATCCCTCACTAGCCAAGAACATTCAGGCTGGCTCTCAAAAGCAGTCCTTCTTCCCAAGTCCGAAAGTGAGAGCTGAGAGAGACATGGAACCTGAGATCAAGGTCACGAGTCACAGCAACAGCCAACTGAAAACCAGATCACCTGTAGGCGGGGTGAGCCTGTCCCAATCACCCACGTCAGAAGACGCAGCATGGCCACACGCGGCAGCAACTCCGGGCCATTCTAGGAAGAACAGCAGAAAAGTAAGGATGAGGCTGTGGGGAAGGTCTGTAACCAGCCTGGTGGCCAGTCAAGTGGCATCCTCCTCCCCACAGAAAAACATTCTGGGCCATACAACTGACTCCACTGCCGAAATCTCATTAAGTTTACAATAAAGTCTACAGGCGCTAACCCCAGGCAACTGTTATCCTCAGAAGCTACAAATAAATAAATTCTGAAATGTGCCTGAAATTCACAGAGAATAGAGATGAAACATAAACAGTTGAAGAGGTACTCAGCTTTACCCAAAGATATTTCATTCTTTCACCCATCACTGGCAACATCAAATACTACCTGAGGTTGAATTAAGTTTGGAGAAAAGGGAACTCTTAAGAGATAGAAGAGATCAGAATATGCCACACAACCTAGCAATCCCACATCCAACATCTGTCCTAGCAATGCTCACATCCAGGTGTGTAAGGGGCATGTCCAAACAACATCGGAGCGGTGTTCAAAACAGGACAAAGTCAGAAACCACCCAGAACAGCCATCAATAGGGACAGTTAAGTAAAACATGCTGTAGGATCTCATGTGACCTGGGATGTCAATTAGGCAGGTCCACACACACTGACCTATCTGGAGGATCTCATCCTAGGAAAGAAATAGCAGGACCCTTTTTTGCATTAAAAAACCCACAATACCACATGTGTAGCAGCCATAGGTATAGACACATACTCTCTACTTCCCCAGCTAGAACTGCTCATACGTCAGCAAGCATCACAAGCCCTGCCTCCCTGATTCCCCTCAGGCCAATGGGAGTGCAGAGCTTCCCTGCCAACCTCATCCACACGCCCAGGCGGGGTGCCAGGGGAGGCCCTCAGCTGGGCATGGACGGTAAGGATCTGAAGAATCTGGGCCATTCGCTCCTCCTCCTCTTCACTGTGGTGGGGCATCTCAGTCAGCACCATCTTCAGCAACGGGAAGACTAAGGAGAAGGCTGGCGCAGACAAAGGTGCGGCATCTGTGGATGCAAGAAGCAGGTGTGATCCTGCAGGCGGGGCAGTGCCCCAGGCTGAGACTGGAAGCCCCTGCAAAACCTCCAAGCACATGGTACAACAACAGGGACGACAGCTGCTGGCTCAATGATAAAGCCAATCCTGCTTCTGCTCTACAAACGCCCAGAGGTCAAAACAGAAGCAGATGCCAGTGACAAAAGGTAAACCCTCAATGTGGTGTCAGTCTTGGTCAAAGAATATCAAGATTGCACTTAAAATCTTTCATTGGTTCCAAAGCTCCCATTTTTTAGATGATGAAACCAAAGCCAGAGAGGGAAGGAACTGGTCACAGACTCAGGAAACCCCAGATGATGTTGCTACATTTCCCACACTGGTGTAGACCGCCTCATGCCCATGGTCCCGTGCCATCCCTTACCTGGCTCGCCCTTGCCCACCCTGCTGGTGATGGTATGGGTGTGCAGCAGCGTCACGGCCCTCTTCACAGCCACTGACAGATCTTCCTGGCACCAGGACTTATCCAGAGCACACTCTGGCTTCAGTAGGCGCAGAGTCACATGGCTTACCAAAGTGCCTGTGACAAAGAGAAGAGACCTGGCAGGGGATGACTCAAACAAAGACACTGAATGTGGCCCAGGCACAAAAAGTGACCCAGTGCAGAGGAGCCTGGTCCCTCCCTTAACTTAATAACCTCTTCTGCTCTGCCAAAATGTCTTCAACCTAATTTCTCACTCAATTTTCAGGACAGCTACCTATCACAGGTAGGCAGGTGGGGAGCTCCTCCTTTTGACACTCAAGAAATTGTAAATGGGGCAGGCATTTGGCATCGCTGTTAAGCTGCTGCTTGAGACACTCACATTCCATTTCGGAGTGCTTGGGTTCAAGTCCCAGCTCCACTTCTGATTCCAGCTTCCTACTGACATGCACCCTGGAAGGCAGCAGGTGATAACTGAAATACCTGGGGCCTCGTAACCCAGAGTGACCTGGGTTGAGTTCTTGGCTCCTGCCTTTGGCCTAGCCCAGCCTGGCTGTTGCAGGCATTTGAAGAGTGAACTGAAAGATGGAAGACCTCTGTCTACCTTTCAAATAAGTGTAAATGCTTAATTTTCTTTAAAGTTTTTTTATTTATTTGAGAGGCAGAGTTATATATATAAAGAGGGAGAGACAGAGAGAGGTCTTCCATCTGCTGGTTTACTCCCCAAACAGCCACAATGACCAGAGCTGGGTCAATCCAAAGCCAGGAGCCAGGTGCTTTTTCCTGGTCTCCCAAGTGCGTACAGGTGCCCAAGCACTTGGGCCATCTTCCAGTGCTTTCCCAGGCCATTAGCAGAGAGCTGGATCAGAAGTGGAAGAGCCAGGACTTGAACCAGTACCCATATGGGATGCTGGTGCCATAGGCAGTTTAACCTACTATGCCACAGTGCCAGCTCCAGTACATAATTTGTTTCATTAAAAACAAAAGCTGCCACAGAAAGCTCAGACACTATCATCTAAAACGTGGTCCCCAGAGTGAAAGCAAAAGGGAGAAGAGGAAGCACTGTGTTGGGCCTAAAAGCATATCCAGCTTCAGGTTCCCAAGGTTGTTTCCACATGAAAGCAAAACCCAGCAGCAGAGGTCACCAAGTCCCCCCTACACTCAAGGACATCCCTGCCCACCTCCCAAACTGCCCCAGTCCTTCCCCATGGCCAAGAAACAAGGACTAACCCAAAGCCTTGAGCCTAGGGGGCATCACACAGGCAGCCAAAGCCAGGAAAGGGTTCTTGATCCTGGGAGCAGCCAGGGGAGATTTCAGCAAGGGCAGGAAAGAGTCAACCAACACCGGAATGTACTGGGTCAGGCCCGATGGGTTCTTGGCCAGGATGGTGTCCAACAGTGCTAGCGCGGTCTCCAGTTCCCCGTCCAGCTGCAAGCAGAGCGGCCCAGGAGGCAAGTCAGCAGGGCCCTGCTCCAGGACACTGAGGAGCAGGCCGGGGCTGCTCAGGACTCTTGCAGCATGGGCCCATCAGGGTGGCAGCCACTAACCTCCTGAAGCCGCCTCCGGATCTGTGCCTCCTTGTCCAGCTGGACCTGCAGCATCTCCTTCTGCTTGCTTGTAAGCTGGACCTCCTCTTTTATGCCTTTCTTCTTCTTTATCTCCTGAAGGGTTAGGGTTAGCAAACCAATTCCATCGCCATGGAACAGACCACCCTCCCTACCAGGGCAAGGTGAGCCTGCTTCCACCAAAAGCACCATGCCAGTGCTAAGTGTGTGACTTGGGCCCCCAAACTCAGCATGGGACCTCCTCTAGCCCCACGAAGTCCACAGCCATCTGGTTTCTTCAGAATGGAGGCCAGAATAGAGAGGCAATTTTTCACTGGATTCTCCATAATAAAAGCAAAGAGGGCTTTTTATGTTACAGAAAGAAAACTCAGGGCCACTGTTGTGGTAGAGCAGGTTAAGCCAGTGCCTATGACACCAGCATCCCATATGGGCACTAGTTCATGTCCCTGCTAATGGCCTTGGAAAAGCAGCAGAAAATGGCCCAAATGTTTGAGTCCCTGCCACCCAGGGGCTGGAAGAAGCTCATGGATTCAGCCATTGTGGCCATCTCAGGGAGTGATCCAGTGGATAGAAGACCTCCCTCTGTCTCTGCCTCTCTCTGAAACTGACTTTCAGATAAATAAATAAATATTAAAAAAAATAGAGAGAGAGAGAGAAAGAGAAAAACTTCTGCGAGTCAGCACTGTAGCATAGCGGGGTAAAGCCACTGCCTGCAGTGCCGGCATACTACATAGATGCCAGTTCATGTCATGGCTGCTCCACTTCCAATCCAGCTCCCTCCCGGTATGCCTGGGAAAGCAGTGGAGGATGATGCAAGTCCTTGGGCCCCTGCACCCACATTGGAGACCAGGAGAAAGCTCCTGGCTCCTGGCTTCAGACTGGCCCAGCTCCAGCCATTGTAGCCATTTGGGGAGTGAGCAAGCAGATGGAAGATCTCTCTCTCTGGGTCTGCCTCTGCTTCTGCCTCGCTGTACCTCTGCCTTTTAGATAAATAAATGAATCCTTGAAACAAAATGAAAAACTTCCTCAATATACGTGAGCCTCCTCTCCTGCTCTAACCACAATACAGCCTGAAGCCTGGGAAAGGCCTGCTGAGGCGGACTGAGATAACAAGGCAGAGAAATCACTCACTCATTCAGTATTTATTGAGCACTTAGGTTGTGCCAAGCACTGTTCTAGATACTAAGGATATCATGAATAGATGAGGTCCCTGCCCTCCCAAAGCAAAAAATTTGGTGGGCAAAGATAGACAATAAACAAGTAAACAAATACCTAAACAAGATGATTTAGGATAGGACAAATCATAAAAGAAATGAGTATAATGTGCAGTCACCAGAAAGAGAGGTGAGGATGTGCTCTGGATAGACAGGGTGCCACCTCTGTAAGAAGGGCACACACAAGAGCCAGGCTCACAAGGACCGGAGGGAAGAACTGAGACTCACAAGAAACCCCACGCTCGCTCTCTCCTGTCAGAACCAGCTCTCTGCAAAGCTGAATGCACCAACCGAGCCAGGATTCCCCAGACCCTCTGTCTACTGCGCCAGACCCTGTCTGCTACTGCATGTAAAGACAGATCCCAGTCTTCACGGAACTCAGGGCACAGACACAGAATCAAGCATTACTTAGCAGGGAAAACGTACAAATTGCTGTCAGCACTTAACAGAGAGAAACCTGTTTTCTTTGAGTAGGGGGTAAAAGAAGTTATAGAGAAAAAAATAAATGGCATGACTGGAGGACCAGGACTGCCTGGGGGGCAGCAGCACGCCACAGGCCTCAGGTGACCTAAGGGGACGGCCTGTGTGGAGAGCTGAGCCGGCCCTAGCCCACCAAGTTCAGCAGCATCCTCACAGGAGACACCTCTTCAAACTCACCTCCTTCAGCTCCAGCTCGATGATCTGTTCCTTGAAGGAGTATGCTTTGTTCTCCCGCTTCATATTGGCCTTTTTGATGCTGTCCTGCTGGGCACTGAGAAACCAGAGCAGGTGATAAGCCAGCTTGCAAAGAGCAGCCAGGTCCTTCAGCCTCCCACAGTCATGAAACCCCAGCTAGCTTTTAAGTACCGCACACCAGCAAAGCACTGGACACTCGACACATTCTGGGATCCAGAACCTGAGCACCAGGCCTGGAACACAGGAGGCACTTGTCAGTGAATGGACAACAACTCCTCCCAACCACCCTACAAAGGAGGCGAGTCTCCATCTCACAAGCACGAAAGCTAGGGCTTGGGAAGGAGAGGCAACTGAGTCCACGAGTCGGGTCTCACCTCTGGATGATGGATTTGTCATACAGCTCCCCGGCAGGAGTCTGCATGATGGCAAACTCCTCCCGTGTCACCAGACAAAGTGCGGGATTCTGCACAGAGGCAGTGATGGTGCTGATGAGCTGCGGGAGGACCCGGTCCGGGGACAGGATGGAAAGGGAGCCCATGGCATTCATGGAAGACTGTCAGACAAATGCAGACATGGTCAGTGTGTATCAGGGAAGGTCCCATCATGCCAAAGTGCCATGGCAGGGTAGACAGCTATGGTTTGTGCCTCCCTTACTTGGCAAGCATTCACCCCTCTGTCCAGTAATAGCACCCCGATTTTGAAGGACACACTTCCCACATCCTCAATCCCAAATGAGGGACAATGAGACCCACGCCAGTCAACATTATTAGGCTTTCCTCAATGGAGCTAATGGGGCACAGGGTGAAGCATGGAGCTCTGGCAGCTATCTTGTTACCAGGAAGGGGCAGACTGAGAACAGAGCCCACATCATGGAGAGCAGAGCCAAGAGACAGACAGATCATACAGAGGAAGAGGGACACCGTGACAATGTCCAATGAGCAACACTGGAGTCTCCGCAGCCAGCGTAAGTCACATTCTTGGACTTTGCAGGTAAATGAAACAGTAAATTCCTTTTTGTGCTTAAACCAGTTTGCATTTTCTGTTTGTACCAAGGGTACCTACACCTGCTTCTTTGATTCCTCTCTTCATGCAAGTAGGGAAGGCAGGTCAGCCCAACAAGAGGCCAGAACCAGCAATCACCTGATTCAGGGGACTCTGTGTGGTGATCCTGGGAATGATCTGATCCAAGTGCCTGGTGATGAAGGCTTCAGGATCAATCTTCATCCTGGCAAGAAGTGCTGGCCACAGTCCCGACTGCACTGCCACTGAAAGGGAGCGAGGCTCTTTGAGGTCATCTGCCCAACATGCTGTCACCCTGCCCAACAGAGCCCTGCCTCTCCTATACCCACCACAGCCACCAACCTAAAGAGGGGTGGTGGGAGATGATCAGCATCTCCCGGGCCAGCTGTTCAGTGTTGGTGACATCGCCCTTGAGCCCTGGAACCCCTGAGATGACACACAGAGCCTCCTGCAGGACCCGTGGAGGCACGTAGGCCTTGCCTGCCTCAGTCACTTCCCCAGCATCAGTCACCAGAGCCTCCAAGGGCAGCACCTATGTGGAAACAAAACATGAGCCCCTACTGCTCAGAGCTCTTTCCATGCTGGAAACAGAAGACAAAGATGCCAGGGACACAGTGTCTCTCGCCCACGTTGCTGTGTTCCCAGCTGGAATAAAGCCTCATGCACAGCCGCCTGCCCGGGGACCTGCAGGCTGTCAGATGTGCCAGACCTGTGACCACGCACCTAAAAAACCTACAGGGGAAAGGAAGGTAATGGAAACTGGCCCAGGCACCCAGCACAAGACTACCAGCTCCTCAAGCAGGCTTAGAGGAAGGGAAGCACTGAACCATGGCATGGAGAGCACTGAAGGAGTCAGGCCCATGGGGTCTACTCTTAATTCTTCCTCCCCCTGGCTGGAAGGCCCTGTATAGATCATTTCAGCTCCCAGGACCCAGGACAACATATTTAAAAAAAAGGGGGGGGGGGGTGATAATAAGCCCTATCCACCAGAAGGGAGAATGGGTTTAAAATGTTTTAAACACATTAAGGTTTTTTTCAATTACTCAAGAATTAAAAGGTTGAGCTGCATGTCCAAAGGCATGGGAAGAAAAAGCCCCTGAAAAGGAGTTATATATAAGATGTCACCAGTGCTCAAGGGCAGGGAGAAGAGCTTGAGTCATAGAGAACAGCCCAGGAGTAACCCCACCCAACACCAAAAAAACCACAAAGCACCCCAGGGGGTAAGTAGGGGGGAGCCAAGCAGGTCTGAGAGTCACACTTCTGGAGCCCAGCCACCTTCACCTTGTGAGAACTCAGGACGGCCTTCAGCTCCTCCAGGAGTCCATAGGCTAGCTTAAAGCCACCGAGAGAGGACAGCAGCTTCCGAACCGTCTGCTGCGCCTGCCTGCGGACGTGCCAGGTACGGCTCAGGAGCACAGCCACCAAGGCCCGGTGGTACTGCCTGCAAGCACAGGGACAGTTGTCCTGCGGGAGGCTGTAAACCAGAGTTTTCTACAGCCAAACCTTTAGGCTTCTAAACACCAATGTCTCAGGCTTCTGTTAGGGTTCCCTGCATTGGGCCCAAGGGATAAGGTAAGCAAGCCTCACTTACTGAACTTTGTTGCCGGTGAGTCTCTGCGGGTGGTCAAGGAAAAGTCTCTCTGTCAAATGCAACACACTGCACAGTGCTGGGAGGGGAAACAGTGGAAGTGTTTTTAAAATAGGCCAAGTGCACCCACAGGCACGCGCACACACACACAGAACTGCAATGAACTGGAAAATATCAAAATGTAATTGTGATTAACACTGGATGTGAAATTATAGGTCACTTTTATTTCCTTCTTTTTTGCTTCTTATACACATATATTTTGGAATAAGGAAAAGTATATGCTTTCTAATAAAAAATTAGAGGTGCAGGCATCTAGTGTAACAGTTAAGCTGCCACTTGGGATAACTACATCCCCTATCAGTGTCTGGTTTGAGTCCCACCTCTGCTTCTCATTCCACTTTTTCTTTCTGGTAATTGATCGATTTATGTATTTGAAAGGCAAAGTCAAAGAGAAAGAGACGGGGCCTGCGCGCCGGCCATTGGAGGGTGAACCAACGGCAAAGGAAGACCTTTCTTTCTGTCTCTCTCTCTGTCCACTCTGCCTGTCAAAAAAAAAAAAAAAAAAAGGGACAGGGCCAGTGTTGCAATGCAGTGGGCTAAGCCTCCGCCAGTGGCACTAGAATCCATATGGGCGCCGATTCAAGTCCCAGTTACTCCTCTTCCGATCCAGCTCTCTGCTATGGCCTGGGAAGGCAGTGGAAGATGGCCCCACTGCTGGGGCCCCTCCTGCACCTGCATGGGAAGGCCCACAGGAGACTCCTGGCTTCTGCCTTCAGATTGGCTCAACTCCAGCCACTGCAGCCATCTAGGGAGTGAACCAGCAAATGGAAGACCTTTCTCTCTTCTCTTGCCCTTAATAACTCTACTTCTCAAATAAATAAATAAAATCTTAAGTAAGAGAGAGAAAGGCAGAAAGAGATCTTCCATCTGCTGGTTTACTTCTCCAAATGCCCACAATGGTCAGGGCTCAGCCAGGCCAAAGCCAAGAGGCCTCGAGTTCCATCCAGGTCCCCCACATGGGTAGCAGGGGCCCAAGCACTCGGGTCATCTTCTGCTGTTTTCCCAGAAACACCAAAAGGGAGCTGGATCAGAAGCAGAGCAGCCAGGACATGAAATGGCACTCTGACATGGGATGCCAGCGTTAGGAGCAGAGGCTTCACCCGTTATACCCAACACTGGCCCTACTTCCACTTTCCCTAACACAGACCCTGAGAGTCAGTGCTGATGGCCCAAATGTGGAAGGCATGGACCAGACTCCTGGCTTTGCCTGGCCCACTGCTGACTGTTGCAGGCATTTGGGGAGTGAATTAGCAGATGGAAGATCCTTCAAATAGGATTAAAATGTACAGAAAAATGAAGTTTTAAGAATGGCAGGAGTGGGCATTTAACCTAGCAGTGAAGATGCTCGCATCCCTAACAGAGGGCTTGGGTTCAATTCTCAGCTCCTGACTCCAGTTTCTCACCAGTGCAGACCCGGAAGGCAGCAGCGATGCCTCAACTAGTTGAGTTCCTATCACCCACATGGGACATTTGCATGGAGGTTGCCGCTTAGGCCTGTCCCAGTCATGACCACTGCAGGCATTTGAGGAGTGAATCAGTGGATGAGAACTTCATTTCCCTGTCATATCTCTCTCTCTTTTTTTTTTTTTTTTTTTTTTTTTTTTTTGACAGGCAGAGTGGATAGTGAGAGAGAGAGACAGAGAGAAAGGTCTTCCTTTTGCCATTGGTTCACCCTTCAATGGCCGCCACGGCTGGCGGGCTGCGGTCGGCGCACCACGCTGATCTGAAGGCAGGAGCCAGGTACTTATCCTGGTCTCCCATGGGGTGCAGGGCCCAAGCACTTGGGCCATCCTCCACTGCACTCCCTGGCCACAGCAGAGAGCTGGCCTGGAAGAGGGGCAACCGGGACAGAATCCGGTGCCCTGACCGGGACTAGAACCCGGTGTGCCGGCGCCGCAAGGTAGAGGATTAGCTTAGTGAGCCGCGGCGCCGGCTTCTGTCATATCTCTTTTAAAAAATTTATGTATTTATTTATTGGAAAGGTAGAGTTAGAGAGAGAAGGAGAGACACACAGAGAGAGCTTCCATCCACTGGTTTACTTCCCAAATGGCTGCAACAATCAGGATTGGGTCAGGCCAAAGCCAGGAGCCAGGAGCTTCTTCCAGATCTCCCACGTAGGTGGCAAGAGCCCAAGGACCTGAGCCATCTTCTGCTATTTTCCCAGGTACACTGGCAGGTGGCTGCATTGAAAGTAGAGCAGGGGCTGCCACTGTGGCGCAGCAGGTTAAAGCCCTGGCCTGAAGTGCCGGCATTCCATATAGGTGCCGGTTCTAGTTCTGGCTGCTCCACTTCCGATCCAGCTCTCTGCTGTGGCCTGGGAAAGCAGTAGAAGATGGCCCAAGTCCTTGAGCTCCTGCACCCATGTGGGAGACCCGGAGGAAGCTCCTGGCTCTTGGCTTCAGATCAGCACAGCTCTGCCCATTGAGGCCATCTGAGGAGTGAACCAGTAGATGGAAGACCTCTCTCCCTGTCTCTACCTTTCTCTGTAACTCTTTCAAATAAAATAAATCTTTTTTTAAAAAAAGTGGAGAAGCCACCACTTGAACTGGTGCCAAATGGGATGCTGGCACTATAGGCAGCAGCTTAACCTGCTGCACCACAGTGCTGGACCCTCTCTGTCACATCTCTCTCTGCCTCTCAAGTAAAAACTTAAAAAAAGGAAAAGAAACCAACAAACCAGAAAGTGACTAACAAATCTGTCCTTTAATAAGTTGTTGTGATCTGTGAGTCAAAAGACTTCAAATCATCAATTAGTGGCAGACACCTCTAAGGCAACACTGAATTTTAAGCATACATTTAAAGATAAACTGTTCCTTTTCTGCCAGGATAGCAACCAGTAGTTTTGTGTCTCTTGATGGGAGAATAGAGCCTGCCACGCTCTAGCAGAGCTTCTCAGCTCCTCCTAACATAAGGAAATGTCTGAGACAGCAGCAATTACCCAATCAGCTATAATCACAGCCCTACAAGCATCTCCACAAATTTCCCCAGTTCCCACCATTTCCTGAGCCTTTTAAAACACCCCCACAGGAATGAATTTATTCCTACAACAGAAAGATAGGCTGTTAAGCAGATCACTGTAGCCCAGGCTTGGCAGAGCTGACTGCTCAGACAGCAGGCAGCAGGAAAGGGTTCTCGCTGAAGGCCTGCTAGAGACGTGGCCCCAGTTTCGAGTCTAAGAGGTCAGAAACTCACCATCCTCTGAGGCCATAAGCAGGAATTTCTCAGAAGTGAATATCTGCTTCTTCTCATCCATAATCAGCTGCCAGAAACTGCTCAGTTTGGTCTCTGTAAGAAAACACAAGGTCACCGCACAATATAGCTCACCGGTCCCCAGTGCCCTCCATCCTGATGCCGCTGGGGCAGACTTTGCTGACACTCTGCTCTGCAGCAGGCAGAAGTGCTCCTCAGGCAGAGATGGCTGCTCTCCTGTTTAGAGCACGAATCTCAGCCCTTTGGCTATCACATGCTAGATGAAAACCTTTAGTGGTTCGCTGCTTAGGCAAGCTCCTTCTCATTTGGAATTCTCACCTACCCCAGACACCAAGCTGGAATTCTGAGGTTCACACACTGAGGTTTTCCCGGCCCTTCCCTGAAAGAGACTGGTTGGACTGCTTCAAATGCTTCTCCCCTTATGAAGCCGTTCGTAACACTCATCACTCCAAACTAAAAGCAATCACTCCTAAATTGCTCTAAAGCAAGCATTGGTCTAGTGGTTAAGACACCTGTGTCCCATACTGGATTGCCTGGGTTTGATTCCCACTGCCAGCTTCCTGCTAATGCAGACCCAGGGAGGTAGCAGGTGATGTTTCAAGTACTCAGGGCCCTGCCACCCACGTAGGAGACCTGGACTGAGATCTTGGCTCCTGGTGCTAGCCCTAGGCCCAGCCCTGGGCACTGTGGACATTGATGGAGTGAACCAATAGATGGGAACACTCTGTCTCAATCTCTCTGCTCAAATTTAAAAAAAATAAAATTAAAAATTGCCCAGGGCTGGCACTGTGGTATAAGCATTCCATATGAGTGCCGGTTTGAGTCCCAGCTGCTCCCCTTTCAATCCAGCTCTCTGCTATGGCCTGGGAAAGCAGTGTAGGATGGCCAAAGTCCTTGGGCCCCTGCACCCACAGGGAGACCCAAAGGAGACTCCTGGCTCCTGACTACAGATCAGCACAGCTCTATTCATTGCAGCCAACTGGGGAGTGAACCAACAGATGAAGACTTTCTCTCTCTCTCTCTCTGCCTCTCCTTCTCTCTGTGTGTAACTGACTTTCAAATAAATAAATCTTTTTTAAAAATTGCTCTAACTCCACTATATTGTATTAAATCACAGATGTAAATGTAATTTTGCACCTCCTCGCTCCTACTGTAAAGTAAGCACTCTAACATGTACTGAAGTGACATCAGTTTCAGTTCTGCATACCCCCGGGTAGCCCAAGGCACTGGCATATACACAGTGGGTACATAATAATGTAAGAAAGCTGACTTCAGGCCGACACCACGGCTCACTAGGCTAATCCTCCACCTGTGGCGCCGGTACCCCGGGTTCTAGTTCCAGTTGGGGCACCGGATTCTGTCCTGGTTGCTCCTTTTCCAGCCCAGCTCTCTACTGTGGCCCGGGAGGGTAGTGGAGGATGACCCAAGTTCTTGGGCCCTGCATCTGCATGGAAGACCAGGAGGAAGCACCTGGCTCCTGGCTTCAGATCGGCGCAGTGCGCCGGCCATAGCAACCATTTGGGGGGTGAACCAACGGAAGAAAGACCTTTCTCTGTCTAACTCTGCCTGTCCAAATAAAAAAAAAAAAAAAAAAAGAATTTAAAAGCTCTTTTGTTGTACTGATTCTGAGCCATTTTCAAGATAGGTACAGGGGGCCATTGCTGTGGCGTAGAGGGTAAAGCCACCGCCTGCAGTGCCAGCATCCCATGGGGTGCCCATTCAAGTCCTGGCTGCTCTACTTCCAATCCAGCTCTCTGCTATGGGCTGGGAAAGCAATAGAAGATGGCCCAAGTTCTTGGGCCCCTGCACCCATATGGGAAACCTGGAAGAAGCTCCTGGCTCCTGGCTTCAGATTGGTGCAGCTACGGCCGTTGCAGACATTTGGGGAGTGAACCAGTGGATAGAAGACACCTCTCTCTCTCTCTCTCTCTCTCTGCCTCTGCCTTTCTGTAAATCTGCCTTTCAAATAAATAAATAAATCTTAAAAACAAAAAAACAAAACAAAACAAAAAAAACCATCCCCAATACTGAACCCAGGTCAGTCTGCAAATCATCTACAAAACCATACCCCAGAGCAACAGCACACAGGACAGTGACAAGAATCTTCTAGGTGAATTCTCACTGCCCAGTATGCCCTGAGGCTCATCCCTACAGATGACTGGTTGAGCCAGTGCAGGAAGGGCCTTGCTGGTCCTAAACATCACAGTGCTCCTCCCAAGGACTCAACAAGGCCTCTGTCTGCTACCATGCTGGACATCTCCAGACTCTTACCTGCTTGTGCATCAGCTACCGAAAGCTTTGAGAGCAGTAAGGCTGCAGCAACCCCCTCAGTGACTGTAGGAACCTGAGTGCTTTGGGAGGCGGCCTTCTCCACTGTCTGGATGAGCAAGGGTAGTAAGTCCAGAGCCTGCAGAAGTGTGTCACCTGTGGAGAGAGGACACCTGATCCATAGGGTGACAAGATTACTGGAGAAAGAAATAATCCACCCAAGTAGGAACAAGCTGACCAAACTCTTCAGTTAATTTTTCAAGTATGTCAAAGAAGCAGAGTTAGAATCTAGGGTTAAATCTTACAACCATAATCCAACAGTCCAGTTACTGATTTGATAGATAAGAAACATAGAGGTTAAGTGAGTAGCCCAATGTCACATAGCTGGTTAAGGCAGGTAATACCAATCTAAAGCCTATCCATTTCTATCTGGTAATCTTCCCCCATACCAGATAATCTCTGGACCCAAAATCCAAAACAGGAACCAAACTGCTAATCTATGAACTAAACCCATAAAAAAAAATAGCAGGAATCTAACTACTAAATCGGTACATCAGACCATTTCACAACAAAACCATTATTCTGGATAACGTCATGGATTTGAACCCAAGAAAGGCTATACTAAAAGTTTCTTTATAATTTTTTAAAAGAAAAGTCGCTTAAGCTGAAGAGGATTAGGTTAAACCAAATCTCTGCCATCTAAAATTCAATCTAAAACCAAGGTTGGGCAACATGGCAAACATACAAACTGACATATGATTACATAGACCGTTTTTAATTAGGGTATGCGCTCACTCTGTGCCCAAGGTAGCTGACAATGTGTGAACTGTACATTTCCACCCACAGAAAATCTACGCCTTCAATCAGTACTATTTGTGGCTTTGTGTAAACCTCACAAACCACTGCACAGGGATGACCTACAACTCTAGGCCTGGAGAGAGGTTCCAGAAGAAGATCTGCTGCTCTAAACTCAGTGCAAAAATCTCTGGTCATATTCTTCTTCCCTAACCATTAAAAGAAATACGGGGGCTGGCGCTGTGGCACTGCTGGTTAAAGCCCCAGCACTGGCTTCCAATATGGGCGCTGGTTCATGTCCTGGCTGCTCTACTTCCAATCCAGCTCTCTGCTATACCCTGGGAAAGCAGTAGAAGATGGCCCAAGTGCTTGGGCCCCTGCAACCATGTGGGAGACCCAGAATAGGCTCCTGGCTGCTGGCTTCAGATCAGCTCATCTCTGGCCACTGCAGTCATTTCGGGAGTGAACCAGTGGATTGAAGACCTCTTTCTCTGGCTCTCTCTCTCTCTCTCTGTAACTCTTTCAAATAAATAAATAAATCTTAAAAAAAAAAAAAAATACATACATAGGGACAAAGTTCATTGGATAAGACGCATTTCACGCAGAAGGGTATCCTTTCTCCAGAGGCAGCTCTGGAATCTCTTACAGGTTTCATTAAACACAGCTCATCCTAAGTTCAAACATTATGTGAAATAAATGCACATCTCTCTCAGAAATGGAAATGAGTACTAGAGGTATGTAGTTTGGAGATCTTGCTCCACCACAGGTTTGAAGCCTCCCTTTGCTCTCCTTGGGAAGGAGGCAGATTTCCAAGCCACACCCATGACAGTAGGTTTGTTGGCACTGAAGCAAGGCCATGCTCATTTCTAAAAGGTTCAGAGTAAAGTTTACATCATGTTGGGCCTTTTAAACCAGTCTTATCAGAACCATCTCCCCTGACTTCAGATACTACCAGGACAGCTTCAGGTTCTGGGTCCTCCCTGAATAAAACTTTGGACTTTCAGAGTCTGATACAGGAGGCAAGGCCAGAATTGGTTGTGAAGATTGACTGGGCTCTGATTCCAGGCTTTATGGATGGCTAAGCCCAATGCTCCCTGAGGCTCAGGAGGAAACGACATAAAACAAACTGAACTGAGAGAAAGCCTGGAATGGTGACAAGCCCAGAAGACTGGGTCGCCTCTGCAGGGGAGGCCAGACACTGGCTTGCAGGAGGCACTTACCTCGGAAGGAGGCCAACATGCACTGCAGGTAGGCATGCCTTACTGCAGAGGTGGACGTTTTAAGGCTGAAAGCTTTCTTGAACCATTCAGTGAGTTTCTTGGGCACTTCTGTGGTGAACCGGTTACACCAGAGAGCCAGGACAGAGACAGCATGTACCAAGGTGCCTTCGTGAACTAGGGCAAGACACAGAAGTCCAGTCAGTCCCACACCTTATAACCACGCCGAATCACTGTAAGCAGCAAAAGCAATCTCAGACAACCCCCAAGCCTCTCTGAGGGAGGAGTTCCCTCAGCAGGGTTTATGGAAGACTGACAGGTGAGAAACCAATCTCATGGAAGAGTCCAGATCCCTCACCCTGGTGCACGGATTACCTTCTTGCTGGAGAAACGGGATGAACAGCTCAGCCACAGTCCCGTTCAGGACTTGACTAGAAGACCCAGACACCACATGATGACTGACACTCCCAATCCCTGAAAGACAGATTCCCTGTTCAGCCCCTCATGAGTACAAAACCATCAACATGGAGTCTTCCCCCGGCTACCACCTCTGCATACTGGACCACAGCCCTCCTTAGGGCCCCCCAGCAAGCATGCATCTTCTTTGGCCATTACCAACCTTTCCTCAATTATCCTCCACAGCCCCGCCTTTCACAGAAGCCAAGCCTTCTACTAGACTTGAACCAGTCTCTTGCCAATCAAGCAGGCAAGAGAGTCCTGGGAGGCAGGCTGGCACGTCCAACACTACAGAGTCAAGATTTTACCCATGAGCTAAAGCTCACCTACCACCAGACTACGCTTCCACAACCCAGGGGGAATTCCGTACCTGAGAGGACACTGATCTTCTGGGCTACAACAGTTAGTTTTCCCTCTGAGCCTGAGAGGAAAGACAGCAACAATTCAAATTCTCATCTGCCACATTCTCCCAGGGGTTGAATAAGGTAGTGATAAGCATGATTTATGATACAGTTCCTTTTTTTTTTTTTTTATTTGACAGGTAGAGTTATAGACAGTGAGATATAGAGACAGAGAGAAAGGTCTTCCATTGGTTCACTCCCCAAATGGCCGCTACAGCTGGCGTGCTGCGCCAAACCGAAGCCAGGAGCCAGGTGCTTCCTCCTGGTCTCCCATGCAGGTACAGGGCCCAAGCACTTGGGCCATCCTCCACTGCCTTCCCGGGCCACAGCAGAGCTGGACTTGAAGAGGAGCAACTGGGACTAGAACCCGGCGCCCACATGGAATGCCGGCGCCACAGGCGGAGGATTAACCAAGTGAGCACAGAGCTTATATGATACAGTTTCTTATTCTAGAAGTTGCCTCTCTGTTGTGAAGCTGAGTTTAAAATAATACCTACTAGCTTTTCATTTTCTGGCTAAAAAACTATTACTAATATAATCTTAGAGAAAATTAAAAAAAAAAAAAAACAGAAAACAAATAAAAACATTTAAAAAAAATCACTCAAGTTTTCACTACTCAAAGTCAGTAATATCTTGGTATATTAATTTTTTCTGCTTATACAAAAATGCATATACAGGAACCCCCCATATCCATGAATTCCACATCCACAGATTCAACCAACCATGCACAAAAAACATCAAAAATAAAATAAACTGCATCTGTTTTTTTTCTTTTTTTTTTTTTTTTTGACAGGCAGAGTGGACAGTGAGAGAGAGACAGAGAGAAAGGTTTTCCTTTGCCATTGGTTCACCCTCCAATGGCTGCCACGGCTGGCGCGCTGCGGTCGGCGCACCGCGCTGATCTGATGGCAGGAGCCAGGTGCTTAACCTGGTCTCCCATGGGGTGCAGGGCCCAAGTACTTGGGCCATCCTCCGCATCTGTTTTGAATACCAACTTTTTTCTTGCCACTCACTATTCCATAAACAATACAGGACTACATAGCATTTACATTGTATCAGATACTATATGTAATCTAGAGAGGATTTAGAGAATACTGGAGGGGAGCAGGCCTCTAGCCTAGAGGTTAATACCCATGTCCCACATTAGAGCGCCTGACTTCAGTTTCCTGCCAATGCAGACTCTGGGAGGCAGAAAGTGACAGCTCATTTAACTGGGTTCCTGCCACTCGTGTCAGAGACATGGATTGCATTCCTGGCTCCCAGATTCCACTCTGGCCCACGCCCAGACATTGTGGGAAGTTAGGGAGTGAATA
The DNA here is from genome assembly GCF_964237555.1 of Oryctolagus cuniculus. Classification (NCBI taxonomy): domain Eukaryota; kingdom Metazoa; phylum Chordata; class Mammalia; order Lagomorpha; family Leporidae; genus Oryctolagus; species Oryctolagus cuniculus. Next base: position 16,222,515 of record NC_091452.1, read on the forward strand.
ACCAAGTGGGATTTATCTGCCTCTCAAATTTAAAAAGAAAAGAAAACTTAAAGTAAAGGAGGATGAGTTTCATTGCAAGTATTACCCCATCCTATTTACGGGACTTGAGCACTCTCAGGTTTTGGCATCTCAGGGGGTCCTGAAACCAAATCTCCAAAGATACTAAGGGACAAATGCATACTTACAAACACTTTGGACATTACACACTGCCACACACACATGAAGGTAGCACGTGTTACCCCATAAATATATACCACACAAATATTTGTGTCCATTAAAAACTACATTAGGGCCAATTGTGGCGTAGTGCGTGAGGCTGCCACCTGCAGTGCCAGTATCCCATATGGGTGCCAGTTCAAGTCCCTGCTGCTCAACTGCCAGTCCAGCTCACTGCTATGGCCTGGGAAAGCAGTTGAAGATGGCCCAACCTGCAACCACGTGAGAGAACCAAAGGAAGCTCCTGGTTTCTGGCTTCAGATGGGCATAGCTCCAGCTGTTGCAGCCAACTGGGGAATGAACCAGCGGATGGAAGACCTCTCTCTCTCTCTGCCTCTCCTTTTCTGCATAACTCTGACTTTCAAGTAAATAAATAAATCTTTAAAAACTACATTTTAAAAAACCAGGTGAGAGTCACTGCCCTTGGCTGTGCTTTATTACACCACACATCACATCCCAGTGTGAACCCTGGCCACACATCTCACCACAAGCAGACTCCAGAACCAAGTCCCCATCAGATCCAGGGTCCAAGGTAATGCCCGAGGGCACATCTAAGCTGTCACCATGAATAAGAAGGCTTGCTCACCTCCAAGGATCGCAAAGAGATGCCTGGTCAGGGCTTCCATGGCTGAGGAGTCGCTGCACTGGCGGGCCAGGTTCCGCAGCGCCAGCACCGCTTCATCCATCAGGCGGGGACTGTTGGATTTCAGCTGACCTGAACACACAGAGTCGTTGCTCAGAGACTGCCCACAACTAAGTGTCCAGACATTCATCTGTATCTTTTCCAGGCTCCCAACTCTTAAATCCTGACTAAATCTTCTCACTGTAAATGATCTCAAGAAAGAAACTATGGCCTGTAGATGAGCTAAAAGTCTTATTTCTAACCCTGAGCTGTTCTCTATCTCTTTTTCTATAGTAAACAGGACAAGAACAACTGGACCCAAGAATAACTGGACCCAAGGGGCCATCTGAGGGATGGATACTTACCAGCCAGTCCTTTCACAATGTCCAGAGCATACTGGCTGAGATCAAGAGTCACTGATGCCAACAGACTGGAGATAGCTAGGGAGACAAAAAGCACTGCCAATGTCAGTCTTAAGGATGAACCCAGAGACTGGCATTGTGGTACAGCAGGTTAACAGCAATACCGACATCCCCTATGAGCACTGGTTCAAGTCCTGGCTGCTCCATTTTTTTGTTGTTGTCGTTTTTAATTTATTCATTTATTTGAAAGGCAGATTTACAGAGAGGTAGAGGCAGAGGCAGAGGCAGGGAGAGGTCTTCCATCTGATGGTTCACAATGGCCAGAGCTGTGCCAATCTGAAGCCAGGAGATAGGAGCTCCTTCCTTCCAAAGTCTCCCACAAAAGTACAGGGGCCCAAGGACTTGAGCCATCTTCCACTGCTTTCTCAGGCCATGGCAGAGAGCTGGATCAGAAGTGGAGCAGCCAAGTCTTGAACTGGCACCCACATGGGATGCCAGCACTGCAGGCGGAGGCTTTACCCATTGTGCCACAGCACTGGCCCCTGCTACACTTCTGATCCAGGTCCCAGATAATGTGCCTGGAAAAGCTACAGAAGATGGTCAAAGTGCTTGGGCCCTTGCACCCACACGGGAGACCCAGATGCGGTTCCAGGCTCCTGGCTTTGGCTTGGTCCAGCCCCAGCCATTGTGGCCATTTGGGGATTGAAACAGCAGATGGGAGATCTCTGTCCCTTCCTCTGTCTCTGTAACTCTGCCTGTCAAATAAATAAGTCAATCTTACAAAACAAATAAATTAAAAAAGAAAAACACACATTTTTGCCTAATACCCAACAAATGCCACCAGGCCTATTCTTTAGCCACATGGAATTGGGACCACTCATCTCTAAAGGGCCACATGAATAATCACACTGGTTCCCCAAAGTTCTACTAAAAACTGCCCTTGGAATATTTCACTGACACCTTTTATCAAGATAAACAGGGCCAGAGAGTCAACCCTCACACCCTAGTACTTCAGCTGCCAGCTCCAGACCACGTCCAAATTGTCCAGAAGACATTCTTTTTCTTTCTTTTTTTTTTTTTTTTAAGATTTATTTTTGTTTATTTGAAAGGCAGAGTTAACAAAGAGAGAGTGAATCTTCCATCCAATGGTTCATTCCCCCAACTAGCTGTAACAGCTAGGGCTGGGCCAGGTGGAGGCCAGGAGCCTGGAGCTTCTTCCAGGTCTCCCATGTGGGTGGCAAGGACTCGAGCACTTGGGCCATCTTCCTCTGTTTTCCCAGGCACAATAGCAAGGAGCTGGATTAGAAGTGCAGTAGCCGGGTCCTGAACCGGCACCCACAGGCAATGCCAGTTCCACAGGCAGCAGCTAAACTCACTATACCACAACGCTGGCCCCTTGAAAAGATGTTCTTAATCCAAATGGCCTGCAGATGAGCTTGGACTCTAAACCTGTGTGTCGTACTTTAAGTGAGAGTATTTTCATCCATTCTAGTAGGAGGGTCCATGAATTTCAACATATTTTCAAAAGGGTACCTAATCTCTCTCCCAAAGCTCCAACAAGGTAAACCGTGAATATATTGTATCCCCACCCTGACACACATGCTCCTCGCTGCCCAGAAGAAGAAAGCTTATCAGGCAACTCATCTCAACCCACTTTCAATAACATTCTCTGGACTCCTCAGTAAGGACTTCTGTATGGTGGGCAGTATCAGATCCTTAAACTCCGAGTGGGACATGTACCGGAGCAGAGGTGCACAGTTATCCTACAAAGAGAAAGAATTCAGGTGCTCAGCCCTCCAAAGAACAGAACAAAAACAAAGGACAGTTCAGAATCCCAGAACCTGAAATGAGATTTGACTAGTATCATGAGGAAGGCCCACCTCCCACTCACCAGTAAGTACTTCTGAGGCTTCACTTTGCTCATCAGGATGTTCTTCACATAGAAATCCAGCAGAGCACTCTAGAAGAACAAAGAGGTCTGGCTAGATCCTGACACACTGAAGGGTCTGATCTCGGACCTAAAACGTCCCTCTCATGGGAGTACCTCCAAAATCTACCAACCAATGCCCAAAGATGCAGTGGTAAGCACATTGACCACGTCTTTCCTTATTTAAATAAAACCAGATGCCTCTGTGCCTAATGGTAGGCTCTTTCTAAGACTCAGCTCTGCAGAGGCAGAAGTCGGGACTCCCTTGCTCAGTGCTTCCTCCCCAGCACCTGGCAAGTGCTTGGCACGTGGCAGCTGCTGAACCGGGGTAACTTATTGTCAGCACAAACAAACATCTATCATTCCAAAAAAGGATGCCAGGATTTACAAGCCAGAACTGGAAGGGAAACTTTCCAATTCCTTCAAATTCATCTATCAGGATGAAAAGGTCAGGGACTCACATGAGAAAACCAAAAGGTTTCAGATGAGATCAGCAGCTGCGGCCATCAGCACAAAACAAGTTCCCACTCCTTCTTCCCTTTGAGACCACCCAGGGCAACCCCATGGTCACACTGCCCCAGAGCTCGCCTTGTGCCGATTGACCACATCCATCTCCTTGTGGTTTGTGCAGAACTGCACCAACAGCCCCAGCATGCCAGCATAGTTCTGGTTGGGTTCCAAGCTGAGAATGGCAGACAAGTACTGCTCCACCAGCCCGGGATTCTGAAGAGGAAGGTGTAAGGACGGTATATCAGATGGCAGTGGGGGTGGTGCGGAGGAAGCAATGCCCACCACTCCTTATCGATTCCTGTCACCTCTTTCCAAAGTTTTGTGAGCTTCTTCACAGCACCATCCACAGCATGCTTGTGGGAGCCACCCAGCACCTCCAACAGGAGTAGACACTGAACCTCCACCTGCCAGCAGCAAGCAAAGGCTCAGATCAGAATGTGGCATCAGAGTGGGAGCCCCATAACCCTCAAAGCCTGCCCCAGATCTTTGACAGGCCTTCCAGACCCTGGTTTCATCTCCAGTAGGCCTCTCCCATTCAGCTCTAGCCAGATCTTCTCCCCTCCACCCCCACACTTCACCTTGTCCTTTAATTACTGTCACCCAAGTATTTATTCCATAAATATTAAGCACCTACTGAGTCAGACACATTGGGAACAAGACAGCCATGGTCCCTGCTTTGATGCACTTTAGTTCAGAGGCAAACAGGGTATTAAACACACACACAAATGAGTGAATCACTTCAGTGAGCAAAGTACCATACAAGAAAAGCACAAGGGTATGTATGAAGATACTTTAAAAAGTTCATGGAAAATGGAATTTAAAGATAAGTTTATTTTGGTGCAAATTCAGAAATCCATGCATAGTTTTTTCCACAATACACATTTTTCATGAATATTCTGAAGACCCCTTATATGCCTGGATCTAAAAATTTTTGCACCAAAATAATCTTTTAATTTCATTTTCTATGAATTTCTGAAGTACTCTCATACCTCTTATCTGCCTTGACTTGTACTTCATTCATGCTGCAAATACTTACCAAATAATGACTAAACAGCAGGCAGTAGGCTAGGCAATGTAGATATGAAGTGTTGGACAGTGATTCTAGCTTGCATGGAACTCCCTGTATAACCCAGGAGGAGGTACATAATAGGTGCTCAACTAAATAAACCTCAAAGAGACCACCAGCTGCAAATGAGGAATGTGAGCAGCATGAACTGTCACTTGAGAAAAAAGATGTGCTTGTGAAGTCCATGCTGCTGAACTCCATTTGTACAAAATGGCATATACACAAGGTTATTCACTGCAGCATTGCTTATAACATTAAAGATTGTAAATAACACAAATGGCCATCAACAGAGGACTAGTTACATTTATATACTGTGGTATATTCAGATTAGTAAACAGTCATAAAGAATGAGAAAATGTGGGGCCGGCACTGTGGCGTAGTGGGTAAAGCCACTGTCTGGAGTGCCAGCATCCCATATGGGTACTGATTGGAGTCCTGGCTGCTCCTCTTCTGATCCAGCTCTCCATTATGGCCTGGGAAAGCAGAAGAAGACGGCCCAAGTCCTTGGGCACCTGCACCCGTGTGGGAGACTCAGAAGAAGCTTCTGGTTCCTGGCTTCCAATTGGCCCTGCTCCAGCCATTGCAGCCATTTGGGGAGTGAACCCCCAGATGGAAGACTTCTCTTTCTCTCTGCTTCTGCTTCTCTATAACTCTGCCTTTCAAATAAATAAATAAATCTTTTTAAAAAAAAAAATAGGAGTAAGAAAACCTGTACACACTACTTGGAAACAAATTCCAAGGCTAATTAGATAAAAAGAGCTAGTCCACACACCAGACTCAAAAAGACAATCACTTACAGTAGTACTCTGACCTCAGAATCAGCCTTTAAGGCATTCTGGTCTGGCTGAAAAGCCTACAAGAGCATTTCAGGCATGGAAAGCCGAGACACTGTGGCAAAAAGTGTCCTACATGAAGGACCTCTGCAGATGAGACCCCAGTGGAAAGAAGTGGTCATCAAAGAAGGATGTACTTTTTCTCTGAAGGGAGGAGAGAGCTTCCATTTTGCTTATGGCCTTTGTAAATACTGAAGGAGCAACAAGATAAATGTTACCTTTTAATTCCAAAAAAAAAAAAAAGTACTGAAGGAGTTTATGAATTCAAAAGACTTCCATAGCCCAGGCAGCTCATGTCAAGAGCCTTGGGTGATCATTGACATCATACAAAAGAGTATTAATTATTAAACTAATAACAGGAGTCACTGTGCACTAACTTTCCATGCAGGACCTCTGTTCTCAAAGAGTTGTACTATGAGAATTAATAGTAAAACTTGTTCTCAAAATATATTTCACTTTAGTATATTAGTGGAGGATATTCTTATGTCTCATAAGTTTTACATAAGCCTAACTTCCCAACTCCATTGCTTGCTTCCTTAGGTGCTTCTTCAATTAATGATAGAACAAGTTTTATCATTAATAAAGGAAAAAATATTTTATTGCAAAAATTAAAAGTAAAATAAGAAAGGAAGGAGGAAGAGTGGAAGTGAGTGAGTGAGTGAGTGAGGAAGGGAAGAAGGGAGGATGGTGTGGAAAGTGTCATTATGTTCTTAAAACTGTAGGTATGAGATACCTGAAATTTGTTCCATTTATATAAAAAAATTTTAATTAAAAAAAAGAAAGAAAAAAGCTAAAGGGGTATGGGTGTGTGGGTGCATGATGCAACAGTTAATTTACCACGTGGGATGCCAGCACTCCTAATTGGAGTGCCTGATTCAAGTCCCAGCTACTCCACTTTTGATTCTAGTTTCCTGCTATATATACCCTGGGAGGCAGCAGATAATGGCTCAAACACTTGGGTCCATGCCACCCACATGGAGATCTGGAGTGAGTTCTAGGCTCTGGCTCTGGCTTGGCACAACCCTGACTGTTGTAGGCATTTGTGGAGTAAAATTAGCAGATGGAAGATCTCTCTTTCTGCTTTCAAATAAAATGAAAAAAAAATTTTTTTTTAATTAAGAAAAAAGGTAACAAAAAAAAATGAAGAAGAAGAATGTACGTGTGGTATACTGATGTATATAAAAAAAAAAACAACTACTAGGTCACAAATACAGGGAACATACCATACACATAAGAACTAGTAATAGAAGGGCCCAAGGTGCCTAGGGATAGGGGTACAAGAAAAACCAGTATACACTGTTTGGGGGGCAGAGTGGCTTTAACCTAGAAAGTAAGATGCCAGTTCAGATGCCTACATCCTATACTAGAGTATCTAGGTTTGATACCTGGCTCTGGCTCTTGACTCCAGCTTCCTGCTAGGGCAGACCAGGAAAGGCAGCAATGATGGCTCAAGTAGTTGGGTCCCTACCACAGATATGGGGACCTGTATTGAGTTCTTCCTCTTTGTTTCTGCTTTGTAAGCATTTTCAGAATGAACCAGCAGATTGTAGCTCTCCAGAGCTCTCTCTCAGTCTGTCTCTCTACCTCTCAAATAATTAAATAATTTGTTTAAAAAAATAGATCTTAAAAAAACTGTTTTAAAAAAGGATCTTTAAGTTTGCTACCACATAAACTACACTGATATTCCCTCTCCCTTGATCTGAGTGTAGGTTGCTCTCTTATCCTTTAGATCTCTGTTCAAACGATGGCTCCTCAAAGGGGCCTCCCTCCCACCATCACTCTCTACCACACTACCCTCTTGCCTGGTTTTTTAGCACTACTACTATTTACTTGTGAGCTTGTTTATTGTTTATCTTCTCCACAAGAGCATAAGCTCCATGAGAGAAAGGTGCTCCTCTGTTTTGGACACCACTTGAGTGTCAACCCCTAGAACAGTACCCAGCACATAGCAGATCCTCAACAAAAGACTTGAGCAACTCAATAAACCACAGTGTAGGTGACATCAGCGACTAGCAAAGGAAAAGCCCAGGTCCCAGATTCAAGACACAAAGAATTACAGAATTGGGGGAGGGTGCCATTTGCACATGGGCATTGTGGTACAGGTTAGGCAGCTGTTTAGGACACATGCATCCTATATCACAGTGTTGGCTCCAGTTCCAGCTACTCCATTTCCAATCCAACTCCCTGCTGATGTATCCCAGGAGGCAGCAAATGATGGCCCAAGTACGAGTTCCTGCCATCCAGACAGGAGATCTGGGTGAAAGTCCTGGCTCCTGGTTTAGACTTGGCTCAGCCCCAGCTATTTTAAGCACTTGTGGAGTGAACCAGGTCAATCTCTCTCTTTCTCTAATTATTTACAAAAGTAACATAGTCTCAAGCATTTGATGCATGCTGCCCCATAAACACAATATTCCAGGGCCAACCCCTTCTATTCCTTAACTCATTAGTAGAATGACTTATCTCAGATAATTGACTGTAAGAATTCAACAGAGGCAGGCCTGTGAGCTTGCCCATGATGAGATATCTGATAAGGTGGCCTGTTAGAAACAATGAAACCAGGCCGGCGCCGCGGCTCACTAGGCTAATCCTCCACCTTGAGGCGCCGGCACACCAGGTTCTAGTATCGGTCGGAGCGCCGGATTCTGTCCCAGCTGCCCCTCTTCCAGGCCAGCTCTCTGCTGTGGCCCGGGAGTGCAGTGGAGGATGGCCCAAGTGCTTGGGCCCTGCACCCCATGGGAGACCAGGAGAAGCACCTGGCTCCTGCCTTCGGATCAGCGCAGTGTGCCAGCTGCAGCGTGCCGGCCGCAGCGGCCATTGGAGGGTGAACCAACGGCAAAAGGAAGACCTTTCTCTCTGTTTCTCTCTCTCTCACTGTCCACTCTGCCTGTCAAAAATAAATAAATAAGTAAATAAAAAAAGAAAGAAACAATGAAACCCACACTCTGAAGGAGTTTCTCATCAATTCCTGCAGAGCTTACTGTCCCCAGACTGCCCTTCCAGGTATCCACAGTAGTGACTTGTTTTTTTATTTGAAACGCAGAGTTACAGAGACAGAAAGAGAGACAGAGAGATCTTCCTCCACGGATCCCAAATAGCCACAATGAGTGGGGGTGGGGCTGGGCCAGGTCAAAGCCAGGAGCCAGGAACTTCTTCCAGGTCTCCCACATTGGTGGGAGGGGCCCAGGACCTGGACCATCTTCTGCTGCTTTCCCAAGCCATTACTAGGGAGCTGGAAAGGAAGTGGAGCAGCCAGGAATTGAACGGGAGCCCATATGGGATGCCAGAGCTGCAGGCAGTGACTTAACCTGCTGTGCTACAGCGCTGGCCCCCGCCCCGCATGTCTTCTAGCAGCATGGTTTCAATGTTCTCCCCATCAACGATCAGTCACTGGTGACCATTCCATGACTGTCCCAGAGTGTACTGGAGAAACTTCCAAGGATGAAGCCAACTATCTGCCTAAGGAGCTGACTGCTTCCCACGCACTCATCATTTACACCTACCTGCACAGCATTGCACAGTTCCTACAGGCATTTCCTATCTCCACTGAGCCATCTTTATGGCAATTCTTTGAAGTGGATGGGGTGGGCAGTACTTTTTCCACCCTTTTTGCATAACAGGAAACAGGCTCAGAAGATAAGTGATTCGGCCAAATCTCACAGCCAAGAATCAGACCCATAACAAGATCCTCAGACTCCTTCTCACTGAACTCTGAAACCATTCCTCCCATCCATCACAAAGCACATCTAGGCATTCAGAAGAACCTGCAGATCTGACCTAGTAGGCCACCCACTTAGCAGATGTGTGGAAAGGAAAAGTAGGGCATGTGATGGAGTGGGCACAGAATGAGAAGAATGAATTTAAGGACCAAAACTCATGATCAGAATTCCATTCCCTTAGCCAGTTTAACACTGTAACACAAACACAAGGAACGGGATGGCTAGCCCGAAAAAAATGAAATGATTTACGTTATCATCTTTTCTGGCTTACTTGCTTCTTGACTATCTTCCCCACTCCAACCTGTCAAGTCTTCCTCCCATGCCCCGAGGGTGGGAACCACATTTCTCTTGCTTGTCGCTGTACTTCCAATGCCGAGCACCATGTCTAACATAGAGAAGCTCAACAATGTTCACCAGCAGATGCATATGATTGTGTTGCATGCATGCCCATTCCAAAGTCACATACCTCAGGACAATTCAAAATGCTTTGTCCTGAGCACCCAGAAGAGCACCTGCCACAAAGGTGTTTGACGGTGCTCTTAATTGCACAGAAAGCTGACCTCACCACTCCAAAGACCCAGGGAACCTACCAGTTTGTTCCAGGTGTCTCCCTGGCGCTTGGCTTTTAAGGGAAAGACGATACGCACCAGAAGGCAGGTCCAAGTCAGGGCCAGCAAGGCGGCTGAGCCGCTGCTCTTACTGTGGAAAGGGAGACGGGTGAGTACAGATCAGCAGCCTGCATCTTCAGGACAGAGGCTCTCCCCAAGTCCCTACCCTTCCTTTGACCTAACAGGACAGAATCTGAATCTCATTCCCCACAAATCACACGGGACAATTCAGGATAAGGAGTCCAGGCCTCATTCAGATACCACTTCTTTTGGCACTAACAAATATAAAAACAAATAAAACAGTTTCCCTGTTAAGTGCCTAGTGGGCAACTGGTTCCCCTCCAGAACGGCCTTCTTTCCACTGATTCCCCAGTACTGCTCCTCCCTCCACTCAGAGGCAGACTCCAGGAGCCATTCAGAGTACAAAGGGCTAAGAGGCAGGCATGCTCACACCTGTTCAGTGAGGCTCACCCACACCAGTTTCTCCTGAGTAAGACTACACCAGTTCCCCAGGGGCCACGGCCTTTGCCTCTTACCTGGGAACCCCTGTTTTGGAGCCAATGCCTGAAGACTGCAGAGAGTGCAGGAGGTTCTTAGCAGTAGCCTCTGGCTGAGCCTCAGCCAACTGCTGGATGGCTGCCTGCAGGGCCCTACGAGAGGCTGCATCTCTAGAGGAAAAAACCAAGGAGACAGGTTAATACATGGACTTGGGTAGGCGCCTGGCTGCCTAGGCCAAGTACTGGTTCTTCTCAGGAAAACTGACTGCACTGTGGCTCACAGATGATGGATGGGATTAAGAAATGTCTAGATAAATCCATCTCCTCCCTAAGTCCTGAGAGCAGTTGATAAGGGTGAGTGAGCCACTGAGTATAACCGCAGCACCTGCATTTATGAAGCATTTACAAGGGCCACAAACTAGGCCAAGTGCTTTTAGAAACATGACTGATAACAGCATATACATACTGAGCACTCAGGATGTGCAGGCACTGTTCTGGATCCTTAGACTTATTAACAGCCAAGTGTGGGGTAGATAACAGAGGAAACTGAGGCACAGAGTAACTTGCCCAGGATTCAACAGGTAGGATGTGGAGCCAGAAAATCTGGCTTCAGAGCCGGCGCCGTGGCTCAATAGGCTAATCCTCCACCTTGCGGCGCCGGCACACCGGGTTCTAGTCCCAGTTGGGGCGCCGGATTCTGTCCCGGTTGCCCCTCTTCCAGGCCAGCTCTCTGCTATGGCCAGGGAGTGCAGTGGAGGATGGCCCAGGTGCTTGGGCCCTGCACCCCATGGGAGACCAGGATAAGTACCTGGCTCCTGCCATCGGATCAGCGCGGTGCACCGGCTGCAGCGGCGGCCATTGGAGGGTGAACCAACGGCAAAGGAAGACCTTTCTCTCTCTGTCTCTCTCTCTCACTGTCCACTCTGCCTATCAAAAATAAAAAAAAAAAAAAAAAAAAAAAAAGAAAATCTGGCTTCAATGCCCGGGCTCTAACTACAACCTATATCACTTCTCTACGAAGTGCTCCAGACCCTGGACCAGTGACTGGGACTCACCTGTATCGATGCAGAGTCAAGCAGAACAATTTGCAGAGCCCTTTCACTGCTCCCTCTGGCAGATCTGAAACCAAAGATCACAGAGAGTGATCAACGGAAATAACTTGCAGGGGTAGGAATTGTGGCATTTGGGTTACTATGACTTGGGATGCCCACAAGTCCCACCTCCACTTCCAATCCAGCTTCTAACCAATACGACTGAGAAGCAGAAGATGGCTCAAGTAGTTGAGTCTCTGCCACCCCCGTGGAAACCTGGATGGAGTTCTTGGCTTCAGCCTGACACAGTCCTAGCAGTTGTGGGCATTTAGAGAGTACACCAGTGAACAGATGATCTCTTTCTCTCTCTCTCAAATAAATACAAATAAATAAGGGGGGAAAAAACTTGGTGAGAATCTGCTTGAGCCAGGCACTATGCCAGATATGATCTTGGCCCACTGGACGCGCCTCATATATCTGAGATAGAATCCGCAAGAGGAAAAGGCAATGACAAAATATGATTGTGAGAACATGCCTGGTACAGAAAAGGTTCAGGTGGACATCTGTTAAGTGAAAGAAACTAAGGCAACACAAGCCCAGCTGGGCCTTGCAGACCAACTGCCTCCAGGATTAGACAGCTTTGAGGAAGTCCTCAACTCCTTAGCCTGGCTAGGAACATCTCACCCAACCTTTGATTAATGCACTTGGATTATCTGCTACCCTACAAAAATGTGGCCAGAATAATCAGGACTGTGCAACAGCCCTTCCTTAGACTCAGACAAGTAGAAAATTGAGAGGTAAGGATTTTAAGGAGGTAGTTAACTTTCCACTATGAACCTGAACAACAAAGGTTACTAAGCACTTTACAAATGCAATTCACCCTGAATGTAGAATCAGAGAACTAAAGAGTAAAATCATTCTCAAGAGGTTCTGAGTAGTTCAGAAACTTCACCCACAGAAGTCAAACTCCATATTTCATAAAATGGGCAGGAAGCAGATTAAAAGTTGCCACTTATTCACCAAAATTAACCATTATGGTTCAGCAGGTGTGCACAGCTGGCACCTTGTCACTTAACTAGAACCCTGCTGACCAAGTGGCCAGAAAGGTCTCTGAGGAAACCACAAAAATCATAATAAAGGTTTCTTAGAGGGGCTGGCGCTGTGGCATAGCGGGTGAAGCCGCCACCTGCAGTGCCGGCATCCCATATGGGCTCCAGTTCTAGTCCTGGCTGCTCCTCTTCTGATCCAGCTCTCTGCTATGGCCTGGGAAAGCAGTGGAGGATGGCAAAAGTCCTTGGGCCCCTGCACACACGTGAGAGACCTGGAAGAAGCACCAGGCTCCTGGCTTCAGATCGGCACAGCTCCAACTGTTCCGGCCAATTGGGGAGTGAACCAGAGAATGGAAGACTTCTCTCTCTCTGTGTAACTCTGATTTTCAAATAAAATAAATAAATCTTTAAAAAAAAATAAAGTCCTTAGCATAAGGCTGTACAAATCCCATTATTATGTACTCCACCACTGTTCCTAGACCCAGGGATAGTACCTGGTACACAGGCTCAACAAGTATTTGTTGAATGGACTGTAGTTAACATCCCTACTTGTTGACACAGGCACATATCTTTTATCTTTTATCTTTTATCTTTTATCTTTTAAGGTTCATTTATTTATATGGAAGAGTTACAGAGAAAGAAGAGGGAAAAGGGGAAGAGAGAGATCGATCTTCCACCTGCTGGTTCACTCCCCATATGGCTGCAAAGGCCAGAGATGAGCCAAGCAGAAGCCAGGAACCAGGAGCCTCGCCTGGGTCTACCATCGGGGCAGCATAGGCCTATGCTTGGGCCTTCACACACTGCTTTTCCCAGGCCATTAGCAGGGAGCCGGACTGGAAATGGAGCAGTCGGGACACAAACCAGTGAGTGCCCACACAGGATGTCAGTTTGCAGGCAGTGGCTTTACTGGCTATAACGATGCTGGCCCCATAAATATGCTATTTTTAAAATGCCATTTAACACGCAGCCACAAATCCTTTTCCATTGAACAGTAAAAAAATAAAAATAAAAAAAATAAATAAAGTATTCTTAGAAGCTTACAAGCCAGCAATGACTTCATTTGCGCATCACTTTAACAAGTTTGGGTATGTTACCCAGGCAATAGTAGGTCAGAGGCAACAAATGCAAACTTAAGGAAAGAGCAGCAGGAGGGGCTGGCACTGTGGCATAGTGGGCTCAGCCACCACCTACAGCGCTGGCATCCCATATGGGCTCCCGTTCTAGTCCTGGCTGCTCCTCTTCTGATCCAGCTCTCTGCTATGGCCTGGGAAAGCACTGGAGGATGGCTCAAGTGAATGGGCCCTGGCACTGTGTGGGAGACCTAGAAGAAGCTCCTGGCTCCTGATCTCCCCAACTCCAGCCGTTGTGGCCATTTAGGGAGTGAACCAGCAGATGGAAGACTTTTGTCTTTGTCTCTCCCTCTCTCTGCCTATAACTCTACCTCTCAAAAAAAAAAAAAAAAAAAAAAAAAGAGTAGGAGGAAGAAGGTTCTTCACTAGCAAGAAATGAAAGCTGCTGGAAAGGGAGGCCCAACTATGTAGAACACGGGTCTCGAACTTGAGTAAACCTAAGAATCACCTAGAGGGCTTTATTAAAACAAAGAGTTCCACTCCCAGGGTTTCTGAATCTGTTGCTGGGTGGAGCTGAGATTTCATCTAACAAGTTCTGAGGCAATGGTGAGGACGCTGCCTGGAGAACCAATGGCAATGGAGGCCGCACTTAGAGAACCAGTGCTGTCTAGCACCAGGGGCCAGCGCTGTGGCGCAGTAAGTTAATCCTCTGCCTGCAGTGTTGGCATCCCATAATGGGCACCAGTCCTAGTCCCAGCTGCTCCTCTTCTGATGCAGCTCTCTGCTAAGGCCTGGGAAAGTGGTAAGCACTTGGGTCCCCCTTCACCCGCATGGGAGACCTGAAAGAAGCTCTTGGCTCCTGGCTTCGGATTGGCCCAGCTCCAGCCATTGTGGCTATTTTGGGGAGTGAACCAGCAGATGGAAGACCTTTGTCTCTGCCTCTCCCTCTCACTGTCTGTAACTCTATTGCTCAAATAAATAAAATAAAGATCTTAAAAAAAATGCACCAAGAGGAAACCAAAAAAGAAAACAAATACGGATTCACTGAATGAAGGTGAAATCATCTTGCACACCCCAACACGTCACAGGGATACTCTTTGGTTACGGTACAGGATCAGGTCCCAAAATGCATTCCCCAGCCCCAAAATGGTTTTCAGATGAAAAACTCTTAGTGAGTTAATTCACCCTGTCAATTCTCTGTGAGAGCACTGGAAAACATAGCACCTCCCAAACTTAATGGATCTTGGACTTCATTACTGGTTAATCACCTGTTACCATCTTGCTGACTTCCATGGAACACACATCAGGAAAGATAGCATCCCAAGTCATAAAAGAAAACATTTTTGCACCCAGCATATGAATCAACAAAGATTGTTGGTATCTTTTTTTTTTTTTTAAGATTTATTCATGTGAAAGGCAGAGTTACAGAGAGAGAAAGAGAGAGTGAGACACAGAGAGAGGTCCTCTATCCACTGGTTCACTCCCCAAACAGCCACCGTAGCTGGACTGGGCTGATCCAAAGCCAAGAGCCTCTTCTGGGTCTCCCACATGGGTGCAGGGGCCCAAGCACTTGGGCCATCTTCCACTGCTTTCCCAGGACATAAGTAGAGATCTGGATCAGAAAAGCAGCCGAGACACAAATTGGTACCCACATGGGATGCCATCGCCACAGGCAGAAGCTTAACCTATTATGGTACAACTCCAGCTCCTGTTGGTGTCTTTTAGAAATATCTCCAAACATGGGGTCAGTGTTGTAGCACAACAGGTTAATACACTGCCTGAGAGGCCGGCACTCTGGCACAGCAGGTTAATGCCCTGGCCTGAAGCGCTGGCATCCCATGTGGGTCTGGTTTGAGGCCCGGCTGCTCTGCTTCCGATCCGGCTCTCTGCTGTGGTCTGGGAAAGCAGTGGAGGATGGTCCGGGTCCTTGGGCCCCTGCACCCATGTGGGAGAACTCAAGGAGGCTCCTGGCTTCGGATCGCGTCCCATATGAGCACTGTTTTGAGTCTCAGCTGCTCTACTTCTGATCCATCTCCCTGCTAATACACACGAGGAAGCAGAATATGACCCTAGTACTTGGGCCCCTGTGCCCACTTGGGAGACTCGGATGAAGCTCCTGATTGCTCACTTCAGCCCAGCCCAGACCAAGCCATTGCAGCCACTTCAGGAATGAACAAGCAGATGGAAGATCTCTGTCTTCTCTTCTCTCTCTCTTTATCTGTAACTCTACCTTTCAGATAAATAAAATTAACCTTTAAAAAATAAAAGTATCTCCAAACAAAATAGTTAAACTGTAAAAAAAAAAAAAAAGCTTTGGCACCTGATTAACCTGGATACTCTCCACTAATGTCTCAATGCTCACTGTAACAAGCAAATACAAAAGGCAGAGGGTGTGCAGGGAGGGAAAGGGAGGCCATGGTTCTGAAGAGAGAATTCAATTTCCTTTGAAACGGATGGAAAGCAGGTACCTTTCCCAGAAACACACTTCCCCAGTTCACCGAGGATTTCTCTCCGTTCCTTCACGCTGGCTGTTGTCACTTTCCCAGCAAACCGCTTTAGTGTCTCAGAAACCTGTGAAGATCAAGTTCACAGAGAAATTCACACCGGTCAGACTACAGAACAACGAGAGAGTGCCTGTACATGTGTGGGGGCACACATCAGGGAGTGGACGGGTGCAGAATTCTGTGAACGTCTCCAGTGCAGGGTTTTTCAAGCGCCGACAATTTGAATCATATACATCTGTTATAGGAGGCTAGTTTTGTACATACTGAGGTTTTTAGCAGCATCCCTGATTTCTACTCACCATAAATGCCAGAGGCAGCTCACCTACCTTCCACCCCAGTTTTGACAACCAAAACTGTCTCCAGACATTGTCAAATGTCTCGTGGGGGGCATCCCAGTGAATTACCACTCTAACCCAATCAGTCAATGTCTTATTTGAATGTGGACAAAAAGAGGGAGAGCAAAAGGCAAAAACTTTGGGATAGAAAATATCCTTTCAGAACTAATCAAAATCTAGCGAGAGCCTATTATATGACCAACATGTTCCCTTGGTCTTCACCTTAACCTTCCCCCATAGCAATGTCAGCATCTGCTAAGTTATTAGTAGAACATAAGCACATTGGCTAAAAAGGGAAAGGTTAAGAGACTGGATCCTAGCCCTGCTTCTTACTGGGTGTGGAAGTTTCCCGTCATCTTCTGTCTCTTCATCCACACAAAGCAGGAAATAGCACCTACTTCCTGTGACTATTACAGAGATCAAATAAGATGGTGTGTGAGAGCATTTCCTCTCATCCAAGCACAAGTCAGCTGCTACCAACAACAAGCGGGCAAGGGAGACATCAGCAATCCCATATTATAGGTGAAGGAACCACCCCCAGGAGGCAAAGTCACTGCTCAGAGTGGAGCTGACAGCACCTGCATTTTTGAAACGAAACCCGAAACCAAACAGCTCTATAAACTGATGCTAGGAAGTCCTCAGCTTTCAACAGCAGTTACTATAGCTACAGTCCCCTGCACTGGGATGTAAGCACAAGACCCAAGGAGAGGGGCAGTTCTTAATGCTCCTGAGCACCATTCCACAAGCCACAAAGTGGGCAGGCTGTGGATTCCTGAGCAGTAGAGCAGAGCTCACTAAGATTCCTGTAACTAACACACAGTGTCATCTTCTTTTTCTTCTGGGATGTTCCACAGCTAGGCCTTATTAGCAGCATGAGAGTCAAAAGTAGAGGCAGGCGTTGTGGTGCAGCAGGTTAGGCCACCACATGGATGCCCACTTCCCATACTAGAGTACCAGTTTGTGTCCCGATTCCTCTGCTTTCAATCCAACTGCCTGCTAATGGGTAAGGCCCAAGTACTTGGATTTCTGCCATTTACATGAGAGACCAAGATGGAGTTCCTGGCTCCTGGCTTTGGCCTGGCCCAGTCCTGGCTGTGCAAGCACTTGGGGATTGAACCAGCAGATGAAGATGTGTCTCTCCCTATCATTCCTCCTTTCAAATAAATCAATCTTCAAAAAAAAAAAAAAAATGCAGACAGAAATAAAATATTTTGAGTTTTTCTTTTGTCCTTAAACCAAGCACTAATTATTCTCCCAATGAATAAATAATGTCTAAAACTCTTTTACACACATGATTTAACATTAAAATTTTTTACTTATTTGAAAGAACTAGAGAGAGATAGAAACAGAA
The DNA here is from genome assembly GCF_964237555.1 of Oryctolagus cuniculus. Classification (NCBI taxonomy): domain Eukaryota; kingdom Metazoa; phylum Chordata; class Mammalia; order Lagomorpha; family Leporidae; genus Oryctolagus; species Oryctolagus cuniculus. The sequence goes on from NC_091452.1 coordinate 16,240,212, forward strand.
AGAGACCTTCCACCTGCAGATTTATTCCCCAGAAGGCCACAATCATCAGTGCTAGGTCAAGCCAAAGCCAAGAACCAGTTCTTCTGGGTCTCCCACGTGGGTGGCCAGGCCCCAAACACTTGGGCTATCTTACCCGACCACCAACAGAGAGACAGATCAGAAAGGGAGCAGCTGGGACACGAACCAGCACTCAGATGGGATGCCACATCATAGGCAACAGCTTTACTCACCACACTACAACGCCAGCTCCAAAATACCTTTTTGTTTTTACAGCCATAGGTACACATAAGTAAAAAGAGTTTTGGCAGGTTTGCTATAAAAACCAAAGGCAACCTCTTGGGTTGATTCTGGCTATGCTGACAGTCATCTCTGCAGCTCTAAATATGGAGGTCACCTGTCTGTGCTAGCACTTCTTGTGTTTGCAGTATTACTGCCTTCCTACCATAGCTCTTTCCTTCTCCAACCTCCCCATATACCCTCCCCATGTACCCAGTACAATCCTGTTTTATGAGTTAGCTCAGTAGTCAGTTTACACTGTAAGTAAATAACATTGAACATCCTTTTTTTTTTTTTTTTTTTTTTTTTTTTTTTTTTTTTTTTGACAGGCAGAGTGGACAGTGAGAGAGAGAGACAGAGAGAAAGGTCTTCCTTTGCCGTTGGTTCACCTTCCAATGGCTGCCGCGGCCGGCGCGCTGTGGCCGGCGCACCGCGCTGATCCGATGGCAGGAGCCAGGAGCCAGGTGCTTCTCCTGGTCTCCCATGGGGTGCAGGGCCCAAGCACCTGGGCCATCCTCCACTGCACTCCCTGGCCACAGCAGAGAGCTGGCCTGGAAGAGGAGCAACCAGGACAGAATCCGGCGCCCCGACCTGGACTAGAACCCGGTGTGCCGGCGCCGCTAGGCGGAGGATTAGCCTAGTGAGCCGCAGCGCCGGCTTGAACATCCATTTAAAAAACTATGTTTCCCATCCTGCCCAGCTTTTTCTGTTACCCTGAAGTTAGCAATTACCTCTTCCTATTTCATCTAGTCTTGCCTCATTTTGTGTATTCTTATTATTAATTCAAGTCCCAACTTTCTGCCACTTGTCTGAATCTTAATACATTCAGGTAAGTCAGGTATCCATCAAATCCCACCTTCCTGGAAAAGTTTCTTCCAGAGTCTCCTGAACTGCCCCAAGTTTGTTGCTGTGGATTCGTCCATTCCACCACACAAGTTGGCAGGTTATCCCCCACAGCTGAAGTGCAGTTTATCACCCTGAAAATGTATTTTCTCTTGAGTTTAGGAGTCGCACATCCTCCATTTTGCGAAGTCCCTCCAAGTCTGAAAATATTCTAGCTTTGCACTTCATTTCAGTTTGTCTGGATGTAGAATTCTAGTTGAAGTAATTTTCCTACAAATTATTGAAAGAAGGGCCAGTGCTGTGGCGTAATGGGTAAAGCCACCGCCTACAGTGCCAGCATCCCATATGGGCGCTGGTTCAAGTCCTGGCTGCTCCACTTCCAATCTCTGCTATGGCCTGGGAAAGCAGCAGAAGATGGCCCAAGTGCTTGGGCCCCTGCACCCACGTGGGAGACCTGGAAGAAGCTCCTGGCTCCTGGCTTTGGATCAACGCAGCTCCGGCCGTTGTGGCCGATTAGGGAGTGAACCAGGAGACGGAAGACCTCTCTTTCTCTGCCTCTCCTTCTCTCTCTCTGAAACTCTTTCAAATAAACAAATAAATTAAAAAAATATATTGAAGGCATTTCTCTATTGAGTTCTAGCATCAAATTTGTTAAGTTCAAGGCCATTCTGACTTTTGATCCTTTGGATGAGACCTGGTTTGTCCCCCTGGAGGCTTCTAGGGTCTTCTGTGTCCCAGGTTCTAAAATTGCATGTTAATTTTTCTTTGCTGCAAGTTTATTTGTATCCATTGTGCTGAGCACTTTAAGTCTGGAGACAAATTCTTCAGGTGGGGAAAAGTTTCTTGAATTATTTTGTTGATGATTTCCTGGGACACTGGTGCTTTGTCAGTGCTCCTGGTACAGTCTTCCTCAGCTTTACAGTTTCCAGAGAGAAAACCTCAAGTTTTGTGCCCAAGTGGAAGAAGACAGCTTGGAATCTGACTGTCTGAACTGGGCTTTCAACCAATCTTCCTTAACTGATCCCATCCCCATTCACCATTCACACTCATTTCTAGGTTAGCTGACCGATAACATCAATTTCCATCTTTCAGAGATTCCGTGATGTAAATCAGGTTGGCTGTCATGTTGCCTAACTACTGGTGTAGGATTCATTTCCCTTAGGTCTGCTAAATCCTTTATCACACATCATCACTTTCCAGCTTGCAAGTCTGCTGCTGGGGCTGGCACTGTGGCACAGCGGGTAAAGCCACCGCCTGTGACACGGGCATCCCATATGGGCACCGGTTCAAGTCTGAGCTGATCCACTTCCAATCCAGCTTTCTGCTAACATACCTGGGAAAAGCAGCAGAAGACAGCCCAAGGGCTTGGACTTCTGCACTTTGTGGGAGACACAGATGAAGCTCCTGGCTCCTAGCTTTGGCCTGGCTCAGCCCTGGCTGTTGCAGTCATATGAGGAGTGAACCAGCAGATGGAAGATCCATCTCTCCCTCCCTCTCTGTAACTCATTCAACAGACAAAAGTCTGCTACTGTTGCAACTCCCTATTCTCCCAGTCCCTGTGCTGTTACTGCTTTAGACAGGTTTGAGGAGACAACAAACATGGATACAAGAAGGAACACAATCCATCCTCTACCTAGGATCCCCACCTAGCTGTCTTTACATGCAATTCTACATACAATGCTATGGTTTCCTCGCAAAGAGAAACAACTTTTCTTGCTCCAAGCTCTCATTTGAGAACCTGTCAGAGCAAAACTGAGGAAGCAGGCACCAAGCTCCTTCAGAAGAATCACCGCTCCAGCAGCAGCGGCCAGGGCCGCTTTCTGAGCTGACGGAGCCGTTCTATACTGCCCGATGCTGCGGCCACTAGCCACATGCGGGACCCACCGCACTGAAAGGCAGCTAACGCAACTAAAGGCCTGGCTGGCGTTTAACTGATCCAAGCGGCCATGTGGCTAATAACTACATCGCCACGTGGCTGGTGGCCACTGCACTGGACGCTACAGCTCTCGAGGAGAACACCTTTTACGGCTGAATATTCACGTTCAACAGTCGGCATATTTTCCCCCAACCCCCCCCCCCCCAGAAACATCCAACAGTTGGAAAAGTTCTCCTTTCTAGGATATAGTACAACACAACTTTAACCAGCAGCCCCTTGCCCAAGGCTACACGCCTTCTCAGCGTTCTGATTAAGTGGTCACCCTCTGGTCTTCCAGCCTAAAAGTAATTCATTTCATCACCCTGGAGACCCGCGTAAGCCCAGCTCTCCTGGACAGTCTTTTTTCTTTCCCCCCATAATGTGAACTTTTCCATATTCAAAACACCAGGCTGAAGTGGAGGAAGAAGATTTTCCCAAGGGGTCAACAGGTGCTGCTACTCCAAGGTGTCAAGGCTCCTCCCGGGTGAGGCCAGTCCTCCCATCTCACCGTGGACCGACTAGTGACAACCAGCATACACAGGGTCCTGCTTTACTTCACTGGGTCTTCCCAACGAGCCCGGAAGAGAGGCAGCACTTTAACCCCACTTTACAGATGGAAAGGCTGAGACCTGGGGGGTTAAATCGAAGAGCGGGGACCCAAACCACGAACTACAGTGCTACGTCCCTGCACACAGAAACTGCCCGAGAGCCGCTTGCGGAATCCAAAGTTCACCGAAGATCCGGCGTTGGCCAGGGGCTCACTGCCGGAGGAGAGGAGTCTCCCAAAGACGAACTCGAGCCAGTGCAGGGTCGCGGAGAGCCCTGTCGGGCTCCAGCTGCCCAAATCGAGGCCGGAGCCCCGCACTCCTCGAGCCCGGCGGCGGTCAGCGCCACCCCGGCCGAGCCGGGCCGGGAGTCGTGAGGGGCGGGTCTAAGGGAGCCGAGCCCGGGGAGCGCCCTCCGCACCCGCCACCCTCCGCACCCCCGGGCCGAACGGCGAGGACACTCTGACCCGACGGCGACCGTCCGCGCCCTGTCGCCGCCCGCCTCGGCCCCACGGCCGCCCGCCTCACCTGCGTGTCGGCCGCCATCCTGCCGGCGCTGACTCCGGAACCGCTTCCGGAGCGCTTCCGGGTCACGGCAGGGCCCACGCGGCAGGGCGAGGCCGGGAGCCCGCTGGGTCCGAGCGCGGGCCTGGCGCCCCCGGGCGGGATGGCGGCCGCTGCAACCGCAGCTTGGAGTCGGGCGGACCGGGCGCGGACCCGGGAAGATCAAGGCCTCCCTTCTGGGGCCTGCGTTCCAGCCCGGAGCCCCAGGCATGCTGACCTCGTGGGAGACCAGGCGCTGAGGGTTTGTAACGCGGCGAGACCGCCCTGTTAGGCCCGAGCCACTTGGAACCGGCAGCTCCAGGCCGGACACGCCGCCGTAGGCCTTTGCTGAGTCAACAGTCGTTATAGAGAATGTATTTAGTAAGTGCCCCTTCCCGGATGGCAGGAACTGAACCAGGTGTCCTCGAGGGGTCCGCGGCGGACTTGGAGAGGGCTGGGCGACGGGCACACGTGGCATCGGGGTGGCGGTCAGGAGGCGAAGCACCAGCCCGCCTGTTTAAATGCTGGGCGCGCCAGGATGCACGTTAAAGCCAAGGCTGAGCGGACAGCACCTCATGCCCCAAGGCAGGGTTTGTACTGTTTTCTGTGTGCTGATGTGGCCCCTCTGTAGACTAAAGGGAGGTACCCAGTTCGGATGCAGCGGCTTGCAAACCTGCCAAACCTGGTTACAGCAGACACACACGCACACAGCTCCAGGCGAACTGGAAGCTTCAGGATGCCTGTCCTTTCAGCAACTGGCTGTAGCCAGCCTGAACTCAAACTGAGGAGCCACCTCAACCTACTCAGTGAGAGGAAGCCCAACTAATGGTTGGATGGCCGTGGAAACCAGCTTTGTAGTGCACGAAAATATCCCCGTGACCTGTGGTCTGACTTCCCAGTCATATCTAGACAACCCATCCAAAGAAACTAAATGGAAAATCCTAATTCCTGAGCTTTCAACTGCACACCATTTTCAGCATGGTGAAAGTTACCCAACTGCAGTGCTACCATGATACTTGTGCTCAAACAACTCATCATGCTAAGTTTTACTATGGTACAGTGTTACTTAACTGCCCTGTATAATCTCCAATATTTAAGATACTGTTAGGGGATGGTCTTGGGCTGTAATTCATGCAGGTTAAGTTAGGGCAGGCGTTTGCTCTGTGTGGGCCACTCATCGTCCCTTACCAAGAGTGCCTAGTTCCAATCCACCTGGGAGGAAAAGGACTGCCCAAGTACGCGGGTTCCTGCCACTCATGTGAGAGGCCCCTGGCTGCAACGTGGCCCAGCCCTGGTTCTTGCAGGAATTTGGAGTGAACCAGCAGATGGAAGATCTGTTACTCTTTCAAATAAATGTATCTTTTTTTAAAAAGGTATAGCAGCTTAAACAGTGAGATGCTCCACATCTGCCCCCTACTAATGCCTGTGGGAAAGCAGGGGGATGGCCCAGGGGGCTGGGGCCCTGTACCCATGTGGGAGACCCAGCAGCAGCTCTGGGTTCCTGGCTTCAGCCTGCCACAGCTCTGGCTCTTGCAGCTGTTTGGGGAGTGACCCAGATGGGAGATTTCTAACTCTGCGTTTGAAATAAATTTTATAAAATAAAATTAAAAAGGGGATGGGCGGGGGGGACCACTGTACACTCACAAACTGGGTCTAGGAAAGTATAGGACTAGAAGGTTAGTAGCTTCATTCAGAGACACCACCCAAATACAAAGCTCTAGCTTTACCAGGGCTGTAAGATCCAGCACACAGCGCTATAAGCCTCAAGATAAAGAGAACTTTAAGAGAAGTAAGCCTTTATTTCCTTGTTTCGCAAATAAAGCTGGCTGCTTTGCAGTGATTAGTCGAAGAGACCAAATCCCATATCTTCGTCCGACTCTTCCGACTCTTCCTTGGCCTCCACCTTGGCTGGGGCTGCGGCGGCAGCAGCAGGGGCAGCGGTGCTGGCCGCGGCCACAGGGGCAGCAGCCACAAATGCAGATGGATCAGCCAGGAAGGCCTTGACCTGCAGGGAAGAAGTCGGTGGTCAAAATGGTCATCCACAGGGCTCCAGCCATTTCACAGCCATTACCCAAGTCAGTGAACACCCCCTGCCAGCAGGACACCCCCCCCAACCCCCTCCCCACTGGATCTTATTTCTGAAGTGCCCTGTTTCCCAGCCTCTTAACTCTTAAAAAACCTATCCACTGTGTAAAATATGATCACAAAAACACTAACTTGGCAGGCTACCCCTTATCACCCTGCTGCCAGGCCCACTGTGTCCTGGCAGAACCTACCTTTTCAGCAAGTGGGAAGGTGTACTCAGTCTCCACAGACAAAGCCAGGACACGCTTGTACCCATTGATGATGGAATGGGGCACGGATGCCACGGTCGGATAGCCAATCTGCAGACACACACTGGCAACGTTGCGCACACCCTGTGGGGGGAAGATGACGTTTTTGATGAGCTGCCCTAGGGAGGGTGGGAGAAGTAACCCACAGCAGACAACTGCGAGGCCAGCAGCTCCTTCCAAGGACGCATTTCCTCACACCAAATGCTCCCAGCAGGGCCTCTCCCTCAGCCACACCTGAGGGTTCTCAGCTATGACACTATTTACTTTAAAAGCTACCATTATTTTGTGGAAAACAAAGGCTATTCACATAGCCACTGAGTTTCATGAGAGAAAACTTTTAAATTACTTCATTATGAATTTCATCCACCAATGAGACTTCCAAAAAAGTTAACAGGAGCAAACAGTAAATAGAATTGATTTTTTGGTCCAAAAATTAAATCAATCTCCTATCACCATTACTCAGTGAAAACCTTCATCAGGTGACATCTGGCAAGGTGGACTCAGAAAAAAAGCAGAATCAGTCGCTCCAGGGAAGGAGACTTGACAGTGTGTGTCACCATGATGGCGCCCAGAATCTCCTGTCGCTTTATAACTGGCCCCAGAACGAACCCTTCCAGGGCCCAGCACTGTTCCAAGGCTTTACACTCACTAATTCATTAGCTCAACAGTCTCCTACTGTCAGCGTGTTTCACAACTGCAAAGGGATGTAGATTAAGGGACTACAGACAACTCTCCAAGCAGCGCAGGCAGGACTTGGCGTCTGCCACTGGTCACGCTCTCAGCCAGTCACGCGAGCGGGGGCTGGATCGGGCACCTCCAGGAAGCGCGAGTGCAGGGTGTCCTCCGTGATGTCCAGCACTTCGGGGTTGTAGATGCTGCCATTGTCGAACACCTGCTGGATGATCAGCCCGAACGAGAAGGGCGAGATGTTCAGCATGTTCAGCAGCGTGGCCTCGCTGGCTCCCACTTTGTCTCCAGTCTTTATCAGCTGCACGTCGCTCTGCAGAACAAGGCAACAGTGGGCACTCCACCACCTGGACACAAAGGCCCACAGCCTCCAAGAGAAGCCCGCATTGGCCAGGCTGGCACTGGCAGACCAGGTCCACTCACCAGGATTTCAATGGTGCCCCTGGAGATTTTAGTGGTGATGCCCAAAGCCTGGAAAAAGGAGGTCTTCTCGGGCCCCAGACCAGTGTTCTGAGCTGGCACAGTGACCTCACAGGGCGCAATGGCACCAGCACGGGCAGCAGCCGGCACCTGAGCAAAGATAGGAACGGTGAGCACAGCTTCTCCACTCACACAGCCTGACCGTTTTCCTTACAGAACCAACATCAGGTCTCTTTAGCCAGCTTGACCCTCCTCTACCTTATTGGCCAGTAGCATATCCCTGATCTCAGTGAGGTCCTCCTTGGTGAACACAAAGCCCACATTTCCCCGGATATGAGGCAGCAGCCTGCGGAGAAAGAAGTTTATACAACACAGAGCCCTTCTGGCCCCACGCTGCGGGGACCGGGGCGCCGGGCAGGGAGCTGACTGACTTCTCCAGGGCAGGGTTGTTTTCCAGATGCCCCCGGATGGCCTTGCGCATCATGGTGTTCTTGCCCATCAGCACCACAGCCTTCCCCCGCAGCGACATGCGGATCTGCTGCATCTGCTTGGAGCCCACATTGTCTGCGCCCACGATGAAGCATTTTGGGTAATCATCCAGAAGTTGCTACAACAACAAGGCAGAAACGAAGTTTAGCAGGAAGAAAGGAGGAGAGGTGGAATCAGGAGAACCACTTTACTCCCTCTCTGCCTTTTAGACCCCTGGGACAGACCTCCCCACTGAATCGTACCCCTGCTAGATGCTGTCATGACTGAACGAAGGGAAATCAGAACTCTACACTCAGAAAAATTTTAACTTGCTTTTTACTTTTTGATTTCCCCTATTATGAGGCTCGGCTCCGATTCACTACTTTTGAATGACCCAAAGCACTGGCTATGTTTACAACACACATTCAGCAAACACGGCAAGATATCTGGGTTACTGTACGACTCTTCCGTGCTGTGTCTGGAACAACATACGACAGACGTGAGCGAATGCAATGCAGACTAAGCTCTGGGCCGCAGCCAGGTGCCCGAAGAGCAGCACCCAAAGCTGCTGATGACAGGTGCCGAAGAGGCAGCAACCTGCCTCCTCACAGTGAGTCACTCCTTGCCCCAGACGCTCCCAACGGGAGTCCAAAGCTGCAGAAGCATCGCGTGCAGTACCTTGGGAGCCCGACAGACCCGAGGGAGGAGCAGCCGCCTGAACCTGCTCCTCTGCAACAGGTCCAACTGTTAGGATCAAGCGAGGCTGGCCCCAAGGTCGCCCGCGTCGGTAATTGGCATCAGGCAGGCACCCGGCACCCGATCGCCCCTCCTAGAGCCCAAGGCCCCAGCTGCCGCGCCCCCCTAACTTACGATGATCTTAAGGAAGTAGTTGGACTTCCAGGTCGCCCTGTCTTCCCTGGGCATCACGACGGTGCGTCAGGGATTGCCACGTGGGGTTTAAAGACGATGTCACTGAGGGGAGAGAGGGCGCTCAGTCCCGGTGTCCCCGACAGGCGTCACCCGACCAGGGCCCAGCGCGGACCAGGCCACGAGCGAGCTCCCGTCCGCCAGGGCTGAGGCCGCCGCCGCCGCCCAGGCCCGAGGCGAGCCACGACAGGACCCCTGCGGTCCGCCCTCCCCAACCCCCAAAATTTCCCTAAAACCCTCTAGTTTTTCCCGCCCCCGAAGTCCACGGCCCGCACGAACCTCTCACGAGGACGCCTGGCAAGAGAAGGGCCGCTCGCCGGCGTGCGCTTTTTATATGCGGTCGAAGCGGCCAATCAGAAGCCGCGGACAGCGCCCCTGCCTATTGGGCGCCGCTGTCGGCGGCCCGGCACAACCGGGCTGATGTAGGCAGCCATTGGTTGATATTGCTGCCACTCCAACCAACAGGAAGCCGCCTTTGAGGTGAGTATAGCTAAGACAGGCGCCGGTCTGGGTTGGAGGCGCTTTCTCGGGGATGCTGCCTCCTGTCGGGCTGGGGCGGACTTCGTGTGGGAGGGAGCTAGAGCCGACCTGGCCACCTCAGCCACGTACGACGTGGAGCTAAGGAATAACCGCGCCCGCCTTGAAAACAGCGCGGTCTCTCGTCTCCTGCGGTGTGTTGATCCTGTGAGACCTAAGTCGGAGCATTTCCTTGTGTGCTCAGAACTCGCGGGCTCCCCAATTACAGAAACCCGGAGTAAACGGGAACAGCTGAAATAAGGACACCCTCTGCTCCCCGCTCCACGCCACGGTCTCATCTCCCGCCTTCCTAACTCATTCCTTCCAGCCAGACGGTGCCCTTTGCTGCTTTTCCAGGGCTTTTGCATGGATCGCTTGTTCCCTCCCCTGGCAGCCTTCTCGCTTGACAGAGTTGAAGTTTCCAGTAAGTTTATCTGGGCCACATGCGATGAACATGCTGTGGGGCTGCATGGGCGGGCCCCACGTCCAATTTCTCTAAACTCTCGTCTAACAAAGCTAGTCTAAGGGTGGAGGCCTAATATTCCTGTCCTGAGTCTTGTTTTGTACCTCTTTGGAGATATTCATGAAGCCAGCTTTTTGTAAAAAAAAAAAATTATTTATTTACAATAAACAAATATTTATTTACTTATTATATATAGGCAGAGAGAGGTTTTCCATCTGTTGGTTCACTCCCCAATTGGCCACAACGGCTGGAGCTGGGCCAATCTGAAGCCAGGAGCCAGAAGCTTCTTCCGGGTCTCCCACGCGGGTGCAGGGGCCCAAGGACTTGGGCCATCTTCTACTGCTTTTCCTAGCAGAGAGCTGGATCAGAAGTGTAACAGCCGGGTCTCGAACTGGCGACCACATGGGATGCTGGCACTTCAGGCCAGGATGTTAAGCCACTGTGCCACAGCGCCAGCCCCAATGAAGCCAGCTTCTTAAGTCATGGTTAGCAAGACTTATTCCCAAACCTGTCAAAACCACCCTCAGGGGTGCCAGCATTGCATAGCAGGTTAAGCTGCTGCCACCTGCGATGCTGGCATCCCATATCCGAGTGCCAGTTCAAGACCCAGCTGCTCTGCTTCCTCTCACAAGATGGCCTGAGTGCTTGGGTCCCTAACTGGACAGAGTTCCAGGCTCCTGGCTTTGGCCTGCCCCTGGACCAGGTTGCACCCATATGGGGAGTAAACCAGCCTCTCTCTCTCTCTCTCTCTCTCAATATTTTTTTAAAAGATTTATTTATTTCAAAGGCAGCATTAGAGAGAAAGGACAGAGAGAGAGATTTTCCATCCACTGGTTCACACCCCCCCAAATGGCTGCAACTGCCAGAGCCAGGAGCCAGAAACTTCATCAGGGTTTCCCACGTGGATGCAGGGGCCCAAGTGCTTGGGCCATCCTCTGCTGCTTTCCCAGGCACATGATCAGGGAGCTGGATCTTTAAAAATTCGCCCTAGGATGGCGGGCGCCACAGCTCACTAGGCTAATCCTCCACCTTGCAGAGAAGCACCTGGCTCCTGGCTTTGGATCAGCACAGTGTGCTGACAGTGGCAGCAGCCACTGGGGGGTGAACCAACGGAAAAGGAAGACCTTTCTCTCTGTTTCTCTCTCTCACTGTCCACTCTGCCTGTCCAAAAAAAAAAAAAAAAAAAAAAAAATCACCCTAGGAGCTTTGTAAATAAACTATGAATTTGCAGGCCCTACTCCAGCCCTCCTGGTTCAGAATCTACAGAAATCTGTATTTTGTTCTAAAGGCTCCTCCTGCCCTGAAGCAGGAGTCCATTACTGCGGAGATCCTCTTCTAGTAACAGTGGATTACTGCACGCTCAGCATGGTGCAAAGTACTCTGGCACATTCCCCAGTGCTTTTTTTTTTTTTTTTTTTTTTTTTTGACAGGCAGAGTGGACAGAGAGAGAGAGAGACAGAGAGAGAAAGAAAGGTCTTCCTTTCGCCATTGGTTCACCCTCCAATGGCCGCCGTGGCCGGTGCGCTGCAGCCGACGCACTGCGCCTATCCGAAGGCAGGAGCCAGGAACCAGGTGCTTCTCCTGGTCTCCCATGGGGTGCAGGGCCCAAGCACTTGGGCCATCCTCCACTGCACTCCCGGGCCACAGCAGAGAGCTGGCCTGGAAGAGGGGCAACCGGGACAGAACCCGGCACCCCGACCGGGACTAGAACCCGGTGTGCCGGTGCCGCAAGGCAGAGGATTAGCCTAGTGAGCCGCAGCGCCGGCCAACACTCCCCAATGTTAATTTCTGCACCTCTGAGGAGGTACGGTATCACTATTCCTGTCTTATCCATGGAAAAATTCGGAGAGAGGTTGAATGATTTGTCCAATTCTCACCCAGCAGATACTGGTTTCAGAAATGCAATCTAGGATTACAGGATCCCTTTCAAACTCTATCTCCTCTAAAAGTGCTTCTCCAAGTATATAGATATTCACACTGTTCCTTTCCAAGGACATCCTGGCTTTGGTGAAACAAATAAGTAACATCTCCAATGGTAACACCAATGTAACAGTTTATCCTGAAGTTATTTGAAAATGACACAGATACATATTCAGTGACATGGGAAAATATCCATAGAACACAGTGGTGTGAAAAAGCACATTTACAAGTGTAGCATAAACCTAGTGAATCCAGGGGCCACCGCTGTGGTATAGCGGGTAAAGCTGCCACCTGCAGTGCCAGCATCCCATATGGGCCCTGGTTCGAGACCCGGCTATTACACCTCTGATACAGCTACAGCTCTCTGCCGTGGCCTGGGAAAGCAGCAGAAGATGGCCCAAGACCTTGGGCCCCTGCACCCACGTGGGAGACCTGGAAGAAGCTCCTGCTCCTGGCTTTGGATCAGCCCAGCTCCAGCCATTGTAGCCATTTGGGGAGTGAACCAGCAGATGGAAGACTTTCTTACTTTCTTTCTCTTTCTCTCTGTAACTCTGCCTTTCAAATGAATAAATAAATCTTAAAAAAAAAAAAAAAAAAAAACCTCCAGGAGGAAGGATTAAAAAAAATTGAATCCAACATAGACTTAACCAGGTCATTATCTTTGGTTGAATCAAAGGTCGTTTTCACTTCTAAGCTCACTGTGAAGAGGCCAGGGTTCAGATTCCCACTCAACGTGCTCCTCTTGCGGAGCCTTCCGGACGAGAGGAAACTGAGGTCCCGGCTTGATGTGGAACACAGCTGTACAGCCAGCTCCAGGGGCTTTGAATCTGACAATATAGCAAAGGGGAGACACGCACCACCAGGACATGACCACCAGGAGGCAGTAGAGACCCACCCCAACTGTGAGACCGCACCTTCCACTCGCCAGCAGCTCCTGTCGAGGGTCCTCCAGGCCAGGGGTGGGCATGTTAGCTGCACACAGGCAGAGCCGAGGCCTGGGATCACAGCCTGGTCCTGGCTCTGCTCTCGCACAGCAGTCTGCCTGTGCTTGTCAGCTCTCTTGGGAATTCTTTCCCTCAGACAGCTGGTCACCCGCAGGTCTAGGTAAAGATGCCCTCAGGGAACCTAGTGAAAGCACCTATGGGTGGGGCCTGCTCCTAGCAGGGCCCTATAACTGCTCCCCAGCCTCCTGTCACCATCTTCCCAGGAGACAGCAAAACTCTCACAGGGGCCAGGAAAGACCTGTGACATCCCCAGGGCTTCTGGCTTCAGATAAGGGAATGTCAATTATTTACCGGCAATCTGGTGGTCCTTGGCTCTGGGGAGGGTTTGGTCTCTGCTGGGGCCCCAAGAAATGGCACTTACACAGGTTGAAAATAATGGCAAACTTTATTGGCATACATCACAAGAATTGAAATGGGAAAAGCCAGATTAGAAGTTTACACAGGATAAAAAGATTGAAGTCAAATCATCAGGTAACCATTGACTCGGGGTGGGGGGGATAGAGCACAGAAGCCCCAGCCCCTCTCGGGGAAGGGCCCAGGATGGGTCACTGTAAACAGAGCGTAAGGCCCGCGGGTGGAAGTGGAGACAGCCGACCTTTGGGGGAACCAAGCTCACCTCCCCACACCTCGGCCACAAAGGAGGCAGTGTCTCCCGAGACCCCCGTGCACTCAGCCTCTGCTCGAGACTCATGGTTTGGTCTGCATCTCCCCACTGTAGACCCTCCGGGGTCTCTTTCCTTTGACCAAGAAGCCTGGGCCTGGCTGCTCCCGCTTCAGCTGTGGGAAGGACAGCTCTGGGGGCTTTCTGTGCCTCCAGTGGGGTCCTTTCCCTCTGCCCCAAATCCCATCAGGGCCCCGTGCAACAACTACCTGGGACCTGCTCCTCAGACCGACCACCTGAGAGCCGGCCTCACCTGTAAAAGGGGAGAAACCCCTACCCAGACTCCAGGGAGGGAAGCCCCAGTGGAACCAAGACCCAAGAGAGCCTTGTGATCTTTAAAGTCAAAATCAGACTCCAGCTCTGCTGAGGACGCACAAGAACCCAGAGGCGGTGAGGGGGCCGGGAGTGACTGCTGGGGGTTCTCCTTGCGGCCACAGCATCCACGGGGGAGCGGATGCTCCTCGCGGCTTACTCGCACAGGGAGCAGCCCACCAGGGTGTGCCTCCCTTCCCTTCCCCCAGGAATAGGACAGATGAGGTTCAGAAGTTCAGGTCCCAAAGGGCCAGGCACCCTGAGGCCAGCTTTAGCCAAGAGCTCACTGGCCCAGGCAGTTACAGAAAGGGTTTCAAAATACAGCAGTTTATAAAACAGTCCTGGTGAGCTGTGAAGGCAAAGAAGGGGAGGTGCAGAGCTGCTCCCAAGTTCACCTGCTTGTGCTAAGAAAAAATAAAATACAAACTGCTTCCCCACCCCAAGCCCTCAGTACAAAGCAAACTCCCAATCCAGAGCCCCGGCGCCGACGGGCCCAGTGGCGGTGGACAAGGAGGAGACTACAAAAGGGAACATCTTTAAAATCTCTTCAAAATCATTTTGTATAGAGAAGTAAAAGCAACTCGGGAGATTAAGAATTCAAACCTCAGTGTAGAAATCTATCAAAGTCGGCAGATACAGTGTCCAGGACTGCCGGTGCTCCCACCTCACGCCGGCCGTCCCAGGACAGAGGGAGTGGCTATAAAATGTTATTATTGCTGGACAGGCCTTTCTCAGTAGGACCAGAGCAGTTACAAAAGGGCACAGGGAGGTGGGGAGCAGTCACCCCGGCCTGGGGAGACGGAAGGGCGGGAAGGACACGAGGAACCTCCCGTGGCTCCGTGGGCGCTTCCAGCCCTGGAGGGATGGATCGATGCTGGCATTGTCTGGAGAGAGCTGGGGATCCCCCAACACTCTCACCAGGATAGTCAGGTTGGGGTGAGGGGCAGACAAGGATAAAGAGATGCCCCATCTGACCCTGCCTGCCACCCCCTGCTCCAACTCCACTACCAAAATACAAGTAAGAGATGGCTCCAGTGTGGGGTGCTGGCCTAGCCAGGCCGGTCCATGGGGACGGCATGTGGTGTAGGATGGGCCCCAACCTCCACCTCCGGGAGGGGTGCAGGGTGGGCACCTGGGGAGCTCCACAGGAGGAAGAAGGAGGCCCAGAGGTCCCGGCAGGGGCAAGGAGAGGCAGGCAGGCGCCCTCCTGGCTCCTCCCATCCTGCCCCAGCTGAGGATGAGCGTTCCAGTTCCAGTCACGGTCGTTCGCCCCTCACCCCTGGGCGAGGTCTCTGGGTCACAGTAGCAGTCGGGGATGCTGGGCTGGGGGCGATGGCCAGGCGGGCCTAGCAGAAGAGCTTGAGGAAGCAGTTCTGACAGTAGGGCTTGTCGTTCTGCTCCTTGAAGGTGCCCTTGTTGAGCTGCTTGAGGCAGAAGGCACAGACGAAGTGCTCGGGGTGGAACTTCTTGGCCATGGCGGTGATGCAGCGGCCCGTGATGGGCTTCTGGCAGCCGGAGCACAGCGAGCCGCGCCGCTCGTGGTAGTGCACCTCACAGTACGGCTGCCCGTCGTGCTCAAAGAAGCTGCCGTTGACAAACGGCGTGAAGCACTCCTGCCGGGCAGAAGACAGGGGCGGGGGCTCAGGGGCTGTCCATCCTGGCTGGGGCCCTGGCCGGCAGGACAGGGGCAAGAGACGGTCCTGGCTGTCCCACTCGCAGTGACTCCCACTTGCTAATCAGCCCCTGGGTGCCGAGTGCTGTGCTATGTGCTCATTTAGTTCTTCCAACACAGACGGCAACTGAGGCGTACCAGTGAGGTTGCCCTGGGTCACCCGGCTCCTGAACTGCACAGCCTGGGCTCACATGTGAGTCTGACTTCTGGGCACCTACCCAGGTGGCTGTGACAGTGCTCCCGGAATCCCTGACACTGAAAACAAGGGTCTGTACTCAGCTCCTGCTGCTAGATTTGTACTTGGAGATCTGCATCCATGTTTAGGACTAAAAAGTTCTGAGAAGTCCCGCACGGAACAGTGTTTCCCCAGCGTACCCGGTCCAGAGAGCCCGCTGCAGAGTCTGTGGGCTTCACTGCCCACCAAGATGCACTTTGCAAGCTGCCTGCCCAATACCTACACTGTCTCACGCGACTCTCACACTCAGGCCCAGGCCCTCGGCACTGGACTACGACAGATGACATGTCTGCCTGGCTCCTAGTCTGTCTCAGCATCAGTACGAGCCCTGCTCAGGACCTGCTGGACTTGGGGAATGTACCTCCTGCTGGTCACCTCTCGGGGGCCTCCACACTGGACGCGAAGAGTACCACAAGGGAGACGCTTCTCCCGCACTGACTGCTCCAGCCCTCCTCCAACCCAGACGCAGAGGAGGCTCCTTACCCGGCACACAAAGCACTCGGGGTGCCACAGGGTGTTGAGGGCCGAGATGTAGTTCTCCAGGATGGCCCGGGCGCAGCCGCCGCACTTGGGCGCAAACATGTCGAAGTAATCCTTCCGGCAGTAGGCCTTGCCGTCTTTCTCGTGGAACCCTGAGCAAAGGGAGTTCAGGGGCAGAGTGAGGGCCTACAACCTCAGCAGGGCCTCCCAGCCCTGCCTCCCAGCCCGCCCCCAGGAGCTTGAGTCAGCCCACCGGTCAGTACCTTCAGGACCAAAGAAAGCTCCACACTGGGCACAGAAGAAGTGCTCAGGGTGCCACGTCCGGTCAAGGGCTGTCACCACTTTCTGTGAAGGCAAAGTGTGGGGTCACGGCCAAGACTCACAGGCAGGCTGTCCTCCCCACCCCTCCCCAGGCTCACAGCCAAGGAAAGAGAAAAGCACTCTCAAGACCAGGGCCTCTCCCAACAGCTATGCATATCATGAAACCCTCAGATTCACTGGAGGATACAACATGCTAGACTCTCTCGCCTTTACTCTTCACATGGGGTCGAGAGCATAGGTTCCATGTGACTCCAGTTTTCTAAGAGAAGGAACACGGGCTCAGAGAGGCTGGCACTTCCCTAACATCACACAGCAGGAGGGTGAGACAGCCAGCATTTGACTCCATCTATCTGTGGACCGGGCCCTCTGACTCCCAACCCGCTGCTTCCCGGCAGTGAGACTTCGGCATGGGACATGACCGCTTCAAGCCTCCCAAGGCAGCACCTGCACCCTCCGAGAGCTACCACGCAGATGGAAGAGCCAGTGTGGGAGCAGGGCCTGCACTACGGATGCCACCGCTGTCCCTGGGTGCTGCAGGGCGGGCACTCACATCCAGGATGGGCCCGTTGCAGTAGTAGCAGCGTGGGGAGAAGAGGTTGTGATAGTCCTTTTCACAGTAGGGCTGTCCGTCCCGCTCAAAGAAGTTCCGGGATCCGATCTCCTCCTGGCAGTGAGTGCAGACGAAGTGCTCGGGGTGCCACGTCTTCCCCATGGCGGTCACAACCTGAGGAGGAAGACGGAAGGTGGCTTAGGGCTGTGGCCTACCACGGAGCCCACCACCCAGAGGGGCAAAAGTCCCCGGCCCACTGCCCACTCCCTCCTCTTTCTCTCCCCGTCATCACCTGCCCGGCAATAGGCTTCTTGCAGGCCCCGCAGACCCCTTTGGCAACTGTGGCAACGCCCAGCTTGTTCAAGTCAGACTGCAGGCTCCCCAGCATGCTGTCCAGCTGGCTCCCGGGCTTTGGGGGTCCCCCAGGGGGTGAGCTGCTCCCCGTCTTTCCCTGGGCCATGAACTGTGGAAACAGGGACAAGTCAGGACTTCTGAGGCTTGGGGTAGCACATTTCGTTTACCAGATGAGTGACTATAGCAAAAAGGACTTGACTCTGGGGGACTGGAGAGCCTTCCCTTAAGGCAGGAATGACATTGGCAGGGCATCCTAATGGTTGGGGGGCTCCCAGAAGTCAAAGGGCTGATGGCACCAGGCTGCACCGTCCAGGGGAATACAACAAGCAGAAAACTGAGCGCCCAGCCCTGTCACTGACCCCTCCCTCGTCTTGCCCTTCCGGACTGCTCTGCCGGCCGTTCAGAGGCCAACTGGCCGCCCAGCACAGCTCTCCGTCCACTCTTTGTTCCAGGCCTTGGATCTTAGATAGGGGAGGAGATAAGAAGAAATTTAATTAAACAGGAAAGAACAGGACCTTGTCATTGGGCTGTTGCACACGAGGGGATTCAGGATAGGTAAGAAGATGTTTCCCCCACTGGCAGAACTAAAACCAGGAGGAAAGATCTAGAGTGAAACAGCCCCGAGAGAGAGAGAGAGAGAGACAGACAGACAGACAGACAGACAGACCGACCGACCCAGGGCGAGATGCAGTCAGGGAGGGAGGTAAAGCCCACCGCAGGCCTGGGACCCCCAGAAGGGGAGGTGAGTGGAGTCAGTAAAGTCAGCAAGTACTGGGCTGCCAGGGGAGAGCGTGAGTTTCTGATTTCCTTTCTGGGAGCCTCTCAGATGACAGCCTGACGCAGGTCCCAGACAGTGGGGGAAGGGCAGGCAGAGGGGAGGCCCCACTAAAGCAAGGGGGCAGCTGGATTCCCAAGGGCTGGGGCCTGGACATCAGATTCAATGGGGTCCAGGGTCAAGTCCTAAGGGACTCTGGCTACTGCATCAGGGCTGTGGGCTCAGAGACAATGTCTGTGTGTGTGTTTCTGTGTGTGTACATTGAGTGGGGGCATAGCCCAGGCATCAGGACAAGGGACAAACAGGTACACCTGGAGCTGGGGACCCCGGGAGGCCTGCCTGCATCGGGGGGAAGAGCGGGTCCTCATCGGTCTGGCAGCCCACGGACCTCACACTGTGAGGTGCAGGAGTGGGGGGGCTGGGGCCCTGCACATCGCCCTGGGGCTCTGCCCTTGCACTCTGGACCCCAGGAGAACCATAGGTACAGGCGGAGAGCCCCGGAGGGGAAGGAGGAGGCAGGCTGGGCAGGGGAGAAGAGCTGCAGGCCGAGGTGTCTTGGTGATGCTGGTGCAAAGGGACAGAAGGAGGAGAAGCCAGGACAGAGGTGGTTCTTCTCAGGGGGATGGGAGAGCCAGGAGGGAAGACAACCTAGGAAGGAGAAAGAAGGGAGAGATGAGGAAGAGGGAAGCAGCTCGGCGAGCACAGGGGGCAGAAAGGTGATGTCCCCAGGCTCTCCCTGGCCCTTCCCACTCTCGCACCACCGTACAAGGCCGCATGATGCAGGAGCCCGCCCTAGTCACCCCCAGTGTCCCTTCCAGCCAGCACTGGGGCTGGGGAACGCTGCCGCCCCAGCCTGGTCTAGCCCTCAGCATCTCCTGGCTACCTTCTCTACAAGCTGCCCCCCAGCCTGCCTCCCGCGTGGCTGCACGGTGATGACGATGCCCTCAGTCAGCCAGTCCTGGGCGGGGGCCCCTGCTGCCTCCTCTGCCTCCGGCTGGATGCCCAGACGACCCTGCAGCTCTGCGATGAGACGCTCCTGGGATGGGGTCCTGCTCAGGGTCGCAGGGTCCAGCCGGCGGCGAGGGGAAGGCTCCCGGGACATGGGGTGTGCGTGGCCTGTCTCCCGGCTCCTCCTGATCACAGAACGGATCTGGGGGGGAAGGGAAGCTGTCACAGTCCCACTCTGGGCTTGGGCACAGCGCTGCTCAGCCCACACTCAGGCACCAAGGGAGAAGGGCAAGGAAGAGCTAAGCTGAGCAGGTGGAGGCAGAGAGCGGCCAAACTGGCCCAGGAGCTCAGGCTACAAGAGATACCTCTGGCCCAGCATTCATCGCCAAGTCAGCTCCCAGCCCCAGGAAACTTAACTTCCAGGGGTCTCAGCTTCTGCATCTGTAAAATGGGGTAACAGTTATCTTCTTGGCTTTCCTCACAAGGTTATTCCAAGAATTACCACAGAGGATAATAGGTAGGTGCTCTAGACAGGACAACAGAATTCTCCCTTGCTTGTATTATATATAACCTACTTGTTCACACTGTTTTTTCTTTTCTGTTGCTTTGCTTATGTTAAAGGCATAAAGTTTTGATCAAGCAAAAACCAAGCAATAACATCAGATGTGGCTTACTGAGGAGCCAAGTGCTGTGCCCTAAAAATTTTCCAGGAAATCATCTCATTTAATCTTCTAGACAACCTTGGAGGAAAATGGGCCATTACTACCCCAGTTTAAAGATGGGAAAACTGAGGCTGGGAAGGTTCTCCAAGATCACACAGGTAGCAAGTGCTGGAGGTGTGGCTTGTGTCTGGTTCCAAAATCCATGCTTTGAACCATTCATTTCACACACAGACTGTGCTAGGCAGCTCATCTCGAGGGAAAAGGCTTCAAGAAGCAGGAGATGGGTGGTCACAGAGAGAACACTAGGGTCCAGGGAGCTCTGCGGGCCCCAGAGGAACCACTGCCAAGTGCTGGTCATCAGGGTTGCAGGCCATGGTTATCGGAGCATTTTCTGTCCAAGCAGACGTGGGCGGAGTGAGAGGCTGCATGCAGTTAGCAAGGAGTGGCCTACACTCAACCCGCACGGGGCCATGCCTAGCAGCTGTGCGAGCTGGCGCCTGCCTGGCCAGAGGTGGAAATCCTCTCCGTGGCGCTGGGTGTGCCCAGGACCGTGGCGTGTGGAAGCTCCGATTGATCCTTCCTGGCCTCAGCAGTCTCTCCAGTGGTGCCCTTTGGGATCCTTGGGGTCTCAGGTTCCTGGGATGGTCCAACCAGGCTTACCCACTTGGGCACCTTGCCACCCAACTGCTCCTCGTCGACAGGGGGAGGGAAGCTGCTCCCCAGCCCCCTGGGTTGTGTCCTCACCCTCTGCTTCTGTTGGCCACACTCCTCTGTGAGACTCCAGGTGTCTGGGAAGATGGCCTGTCGGTCCATGGCCACAACAGCTGGCTCAGTTACTTCCTGGAAGCTGCAAGCAGCTCCGCAGGTGGTCTTGGGCCTGGACATCTCCAAAGCCCATGGCCACGCCCCACTGGCATCCATGGCCTTCTCTGGACACACAGGGTTAGCCAGTGGCCCCCGGGGGTCTCCAAACTCCAGGGAATCTGCACTCCTAGTAGTGGGTGGAGTGTGGCAGGGCAGAGCCCCACAGAGCTCATGTGTGGGTTTCAATAGGTCCCTCCTGACTCGAACTTGGCTCTCGGCACCAAACGGCCCCAGGGATCCCTCTACAGAGGGAGGCCTTGAGTTGGGGGAATCAGGAGTTACCCCAAGGCCAGCCAAATCAAGCCAGCTGGGAGCCCCAGGAGGCAGATGGCCCCGACTGTGTTGCTCAGTGCAGAGGACCTCCTGGGTGTGGCCCTGGCCTGGGAAGGAGGATCTGGAGGCAGATGGCACAGGAAGAGGAGAAGGAGTAGGGGGAAGGGTGTGGTGTGAGGACGGAGCTGAGCTGGGCCCCAGGGAGCTCAGGGCCACAGTGGAGGAGCTGGTCTGCAGGAAGAGGAAGACAAAGGCAGAGGGGAGAGGAGAGAGAAAGGGGGAGAAGTGAGGCAGGATGTTCCCAGCAAGGGGCGGGCTCGGCCTTAGGCTCTGAGAGCCACCATTTACACTGACCCAGGTGGCTGCAAAGCTGAAGCCTGGGGACTGACCCTTGAAGAACAGCCAGACCCCAAAAGAGGCCTTTCTGGGCTTCCCATCCATGGGCCTCATGAAACCCAAGCAACAGAAAGCAGCCACTAAGCCACACTTGTGGGCGCTCTCGGTAGGTAAGGGAGAAGAGCCTAAGGTGAGGTGGACAAGAGTGTAACAGTTCAAGTTCCGGCTGCTCCACTTCCTACCCAGCTCCCTCCTAATGAGACAAGGAAAGCAGAAGAAGATGGTCCAAGTACTTGGGCCTCTGTAACCCACGTGGGAGATCTGGATGGAGTTCTGGGTCCCCAGCTACCCCAGCCATTGCAGCCGTTTGGGGAATGAACTAGTGGATGGAAGATCTCTGTGTGTCCCTTTGTCACTGTTTTTCAAATAAATAAATTAAAAATAAATAAATAAATAATCCAGAAAGCAGCTATAGCCTTTACAGCCCTAGGCCAATGCCTAAATCCAATTTACTTGCTTCTGACTGCGGCTGCCCAGAACCGCTAGCTTAGAGCTGGAGCCTCAGCACTAAGGTCGTGAGCCCAGGCTCCACCTCCTACTCCCAGCCACACTGTCCCGCCCACCGTGAACCCCAAGCCGAAGGGAGGCATCAGGGCCGGGAATGCACCGCTGCTCGCTGCCTTTCTCATGTTCCCCAGGTCGTGCCTCAGAGTCTCCAGCTGACCACGTGGAAGGGTAGAGTCAGCAACTGCAGGAGAGGCCTGTCAATATCAATCCCCACCAAGGCTCCACATGCTCTAAATAAAACATCACAGCCTGGCAGGCCCAGAGAGGCCCGCAAGGCGGGGGGAAGGGGCACCTCAGGCAGGGCTGGCCCACTGAGTGGCCTGACCGGTTAGGTTTCCCACACAGTGTGCCTGTGGGAATGCTGAGGAAGACAGAGAAAGGCTGGAGGCAATCTAGTGAGGGAGGCCAGAGGCAGAAAGAAAGATGTGTTGAAGACGGCCAGCGTGGGAGGAGATGGGACTCCAGGGCCAGTGACCTCTCAGACACGGGCTCCCATGGCCTAGCAGAGCACACCCTCCCCCACCAAACAGCCACCAACAACAGGGCCCTTTGTCCAGAATCCCAGCCTCCTGATCCCCTGGACCTGGGTGCCTGGGAGTGCCTAGGGAGGAAGGAATGTCCCAGCTGAGTGCTTCTCTGCCTTCACTGTCGGCCACAGCCACTCACAGCCACTCCAACCCCCCCCCCCCACACACACACACAGACTGGCCTGGCCTCCCTGCCCTGCATCCTGGAATCCTGGCAAGGCCAGGGCATTGCAGGGGCCCCGGCTCAGGGACAAGGCACCTGAACACTGAGGCACTCTCATCCTGAGGTAAGGGAGAAGATTGGGGGGAGGGCAGTTTAGGGCAGGAAGGTGGAGGGGTCCACTTGGCACCTTAAAATCCGACAAGGAGGCCATCAGCTCGTCCAGCTCCCTGGTGGCAGAGGAGGCCGAGATGCGTGTCTGCTGCTGGCTGGAGGTGACTCGCTGCGGGCTGCTCATCTCCCCCTGGTTCACAGTGATGGCAGGGCTGCAGGGCAGGCATGGCATCAGTGAGGGACCGAGCCCAGCCACAGGCTTCACAGGAGCTCAGCCCAACACCTGAGCTCTGGCACTGGGGTCCTGCTGCCTCCAACCCTGGGGAAGCCCACGCTGCCTAATCTTCCCTGCAGACTCATCACTGGGAAGGGGCTGTAAGCCAAGGGGCCAGCACCCCAAGAAGAGCTGACTTGGGAGAAAGGACAGAGGTTTCAATGGCCCCTTTCCTCGGAATCCTCCTCCGGCCTCCTGGCCCAGGTGAGAGCTCACCTGTCAAACAGCCCAAGCACCCTATGTGTGTCCTCCTCCACGCTGCGTGCAGGTGTGAGACTGCTACAGCAACACAACAGCTCCAGTGAGAGCTGGACTTCACTAAGCACTGCGTGTGCACCGGGTGCCATGAGCCAGAAACCAAGCTCTTTCCATGTGATGTAGTCTCACCCCTACTGGGAAGATGGTCTTATCCCCATAATCCCATTTCCCCAGATCCCATAACTAAGACTCTAGAGTTTGGCAGAGTCAAGATTTGAACACCATTACATGGCTCCAAAGGCTGTGCTAACCACCAATGAGTTATCGGCAACCAGGTCTGTCTTTTTCCAACTGACAGTGGCTGGCTGAAGGCAGGGATGGTGTCTGTGTGGATCTACACTATACTACACTACATACTTCTATACTAAAAGACAGGCACTTGCAGGAATGGGTGACAGCAGGGCTAAGATGATGGACACTGGAGGCCATGGACTGTCAAGGCAAGACCCTCCCCTCCCCAGGCTGGGCAGAGCCCCACGAACACTCACACGGGGCTGGGCACGGAGCTCTCCAGTTCGTCCAAGAGGCTCTCCACGCTGGGCCTCACATCCTCCAGGCCCCGGCTCCCATTCCGTTTAGGTTTTTCCTTTGTCATCGGCCCGGCTTTGCCCCCCAGAGGGCTGTTGTTCTCCGGGATGCCATAGTGGGGACTCAGGGCCCCGGGCAATGGAGGGCTGGAGTTGGTCTCATCTTGAGGAGAGAGAAAGAAAAAGACCACTTAGTCCCAGAGCCCTCTGGGGATACAGAAGCTAACAGGTGGGCTGTAGGGTCTGACAGACCCCTGCCCCGGGGCCCCAGTCCTACCTGCAGGAAAGCCTGGGGGGTTATGCTGCACAGCATTCAGTTCCAGCAGCAAGCGGTCAAGTTCAGAAAGGTTGCTGCCCAAGGAGGAGCTCATCACAGTGGGTGAAGGCTCAGCCGACTTCTGCTTGTTGGGGAAGCTTTGGGAAGCAAAGACAAGACAGTGACAGATATACCGTGGCCTCGCACTGGCTTGAAGGTCCCCAAATTCTCAAGGAGAATAAGGGAGGAAGTAAAGTCTCCCCCACCAAGAGGACAGAGGATAGGGAAGGGATGTGGTAAGAAGAGAGGAGGAAGGAAGTCTTGCTCCAGTTCCTCCACTACTCCAGTTCCTGCCTGGGCAGGACACAGAGATGGCAGTGACAAGGTAGACAGGCCAGGCAACAGGCGCATGAGCTGGCCAGGAGCCTTAAGGCCATCTGCGGGTTTAACCAATGCCCTGGAGGCAAAACCCTGGGAGGCCAGCACTGGCCAGGGACCTGAGTTCCAGAGCCGGAGGAGAGGTGCTGGGGAGGGGCTGAGGCTGTACCTGTAGACGTGTTCCTCTTCACCTACTCGAGAACACGGGGAACCAACGCCGTCCTGGGGGTTGGAGGCACCAGAAGTTTTGGCACTGGAGCCGTACACGGGCGATGGGGATGGCGGCTGCAGGAACAAGAATGCTCAGAGGGGACAGGAGCAGCCCGAGTCACTCCCAGGAAGCTCCTGCTCTCAGCAGTCTCACCAGGGAATTTCCACAGTCTGACTGGGATACTGGTGATTAATACTTGGTCACTGCCCCCTTCACGTGGTGGGTGGGAAGAGCAGCATCTGGTTGGCGACAGCCTGGTGCTGATCCTACTCCTCCATGGGCACTCCACACCCTTGCCAAACAAACTCCTGTTGCCCCCAGACCCCAGGAGGCTTCCTGGCCCCTGGCCCCACCTTACCTGCTGGTGGATGAATCGGGAGCTGCTGGGCTGCCACTGGTCTAAGGGGTCAAGGACTGCACCATTGAGGGCCTCGCTGGACGGGGGTGGGGGGACAGGGGGCGGCACAGCAATCTCCTGGTAGGTATGGTTTCCAGTTGGGTAGGAGTAAGGGGGCTCCTCGGACAGGAACACAGGCCGTTTGGAGATGTGGGAGGTGGTAGACTCCAAGTCTGCTAGCAGGGCGTCTGCAGAGAAAGCACAGGAAGCAGGTAAGAGCCGAGGATCCTGGGAACTCTGCTGGCAGTGCCCCGCCTGCCCGCGCCACAGGAGTTAATGTCTTCTGAGCACCTGCCCCACCCAGGAGAGAAATGACCGGCCTCAGGACAGGAAACTGCCAGCCCAGCCCAGCCCGGACAAGAATGGCTCCCAAAGCTGACCTCTTCTCTGCGCTGGGAGGCTTACCTCTGGGCTGCCCCTTGGAACTTGCCTACCTCCGGGTGGCAGGCGCCTGGCCCCCTGCTCCCTCCCGACACGGCTGTGCAGCTGGCTGGCGTGAGTGAGAAATGCCTGCCTGGAACTCTGACTCCTCAGGGCACGGAGGAGAGAGTGGGAGGGAGGGGCCCCACGTCATGGGGAGGGGACGGGCAGTGCCAGGCCCTTACTTAGCTTCCAAGAATTCACACTTTCTCAGCCCTGGGACCGGAGGGAACACCTGGGGTGGGACCTGCCATCCTGAGCAGGTAGGAGCACAACCCGAGGCTGCGGGCTCTTTGCTAGGTTCCAGGCTATGGAGTGAGGTGTGTGGGGAGGTAGCGGCTGGAATACGGCTGGCATAGTGGCCAGGGGCAAGACTGCTCTGCTCGCTGTTTCTGCTGCAGCCTGGCAAGCAGCCCGGCCCCACAGGCTCGTAGGCTCCTATTCTGCTTTTAACAGCAGCAAGGGAACGGAACTGGCCCTCGAGTGTAAGCTTCCATTACCCAGGCAGCCAGCAGCCAAGTAGGGGCCCGGAGTTTCCCTAGATGGGTACAGCCAGAGGGCCTGGGTGGAACCATTGACCCCTCCCCCCTCCCTTCCTGGGACCCTCAACAGAACTACAGCGCTGACAGCCTGGCCCCAGATGCCACGCCCTCATTCCTGCCATGCTCCCAAACTTGCTCACTCGCAGCTCCCCACGATGTCCTGGCCTTTGGGATCGTAATCATCCAAAGAGGATGGCTATGTTTAGTACCATTCAAGGCATCATACGAAGCGTGTTGCATACGTGGTGTCAGTGAATCCTAACTGTGACCCACCCTTTAGAGAAGAGGAAGGTGGGCTTGGAGAGGAAGGGGACTTGCCCCAGGTAGCAAAGCCAGTGAATGGCAGGAATTCTGTCTCCTTAAAAGCCCCGAACCCCAAAAACCCAGCCTGCAAGAGGCTATTGTGTCCCAAAGGTGATCCTGTATCTTAAAAGTTCAACTTCTTGAATGTTGGAGGTGCAAGCCTTAAAGCTGCTGGTCGGATCCTTCCTCATGGCCCACACCCTCACTCCCTGGAGGGAAGAGGGAAGCAAAGCCCCCACCCAGGCCTCCATTCACGGGGCCAGACCTTCTCCCAGCTGCCTGCCCTGATCCCTCCCGCCAGGCCTCCACACCTACCCCAGGCTCCTGGTCAGATGGTCAGAGGGAAAGCCTGTTCTGATCTCTGGAGCCCAAAGTCCCAGTCTGACTTCCAAGGAAGTTCCTGACTTCCGAGGAAGGTCGCTTCCTGCAGCACCCTCCCACTCCAGGTCCTGTGGCGGAGGTCTGGCTTCCTGCCTCCAGCAAACAGGAACCAGAGGGAGTTGATATGTGTCTAGGTAACTGCGGAAAAGGAACCAGTGTCCACAGCCAATCCCAGTGGCCCTTGCAGGGCCACACCTGCTGCTTGGTTTCACACAGCTTCCCTTTTCCCTCCGGGCCCAGCCCAGCAGGGGCGAGGTGCCCCCTTCTCCACTCTGGGTAGAGCCAGCTGGGAAAACCACAGGAAATGCCCCCCAAAGCAGGCAACTAGCGCAATTCTGGAAGGGATGGCAAGAGCAGCAGCTAAGCCCGAATGCCTACCAGGTACTGCGAGCTTCCCCTGCACTACTGCATGCCTCCTTAGAATACCAGACAGACAGTAAAACTCAGATTCAGAGTCCTTCCCCACAGCCAAGGCCAGCTGCAGTAACCAAGCTGGGCTCTGAGCTCAGGCCTCTCTGGCTACCAACATTCAGTGAGACAAATGGTTAATCTTCCCTGCCCACTCCATCAGACAACCTCCGCCCTCACTCATGTGCGAGTCCAAGTTTGGCTGATTGGCTGACAGACTGGATTCTATATTATGACTGCAATTTGTTCTTTAACTTTTAATTTACTGGGGCTAGCACTGTGGCATAGCAGGTAAAAGCTGCTGCCAGCTATGCCAGCATCCCAGCTGCTCCATTTCCTATCCAGCTCCCTACTAACGTGCCTGGGAAAGCAGTGGAACATGGCCCAGATCCTTGGGTCCCTGCACCCATGTGGTAGACCTGGAAGAAGCTCCTGGCTCCTGGCTTCAGCCTGGCCGAGGCATGACTATTGCAGCCATTTAGAGAGTGAAACAGCAGATGGAAGAATATATCACTCGCTCTCACACTCTTGCTCACTCTCTCTCTGCCTCTCCTCTCCTCTGTAACTCTTTCAAAGAAATAAATAAATCAATCCTAAAAACAAACAAACAAAAATCCAGAAAAAGATCTTCCTCCAAAGAGGACAGGGTAGGATCCAAAGCCTGAGTTTTCCTCCTAAATCTTTCTGGGTGGATTCTAGGCTAGACATGAAAAGGACAACCTTGAGGAGAAAAGTAAAGCAATAAAGTTAACAAGCATAGCATGGGTAGCTGTTAGGGATAAGACACACTACTTTCCCCCCAGTTTTCCACAAACTGTTGTCAGAGAGAGAGAAGAACCCCAACAAATACCTACAGAAGCTACAGTGTCTCCCTACCCTCCTTCATCCTTGCCTGGTGACTGGGACATGTTTTGGTGACAATATCCCCTGAAACACCTTCTCGCAAACTCCTCAAGGAAGAGAGCCAGGGACACGGGAGGCAGCCCAGGAGCAGGCTCCGAGCTCTGCTTCAGACTCCGACGGCTGCAAACACCTGCTGTTTCCCCACAGGCTGCACAATGGTTAAGGGCCAAAGTCTCCCCGCAAGCTGACAAACTCCTCCCCTGGCCAAGTACACCCAGCCCAGGGTTATACAAAGGAGTCCACGAGCAGGGAGGGCTCTATTCCATCCGGTTTCCCCAGTTTTCAGATACAGCAATGGCCTTTCACCTTGCTCAAAATACCCCAGGAGCAGAGATTCCCTCTGTCGTACCCCCCCAAGGAAGGTGCCCCTCTTCAGAGAAAAATGTATTCACTCGTACCCTGCAAACCAGGAACAATCCTCCGTTCCCACCTGCCGGGAGGTCAGATTCCAGATACTCTGCCTGGAAGAATCCAGGAGTGAGCCCTCATTCAAGCAAAGGAAGCCCTCAAACTTCTTCACATCACTCCGTTAAGGTTCTGGCTCCACCCTCAGACCCAAGTCACCCTATGGGAGGAAGCTCCCCCTGGCCCTCCCATCCCCTTTCTGCACTCCGCAGACTTGGTGCCTTTCTGGGCTAGCTGACCCAGGCCCAGGCACTGGCATTCAGACAGGGACAGCAAGAGTCCCTGGGAGAGCCCATGCTACATTGGGGGGGGGGGGGCTCTCTAGAGGCTGAGGCCAAAGTCCCCAGCAAGCCAGGGACAAAGGCCACAGAGGTGGCCCTGGTAAGGAAGGGGTGCAGAGGTGCAGACTGCCTGTCGCTGTCCACTAGAGGGCACCATTGACCCGACAGCTGCCTGCCACTGAAGAGAAACCACAGGCAACCTCAAGCCAGCAATTTTCCAGAGAGCTGGGGAAGACCTGGGAGCCCCCAGCCCCTGTGTAGTAGTTTCAATTCCTAGAGAACCTGGCTGAGCTGGAAGGATGGAGCAGGCTGCTTAGAAAGAGCGTGAGGTGGCATGGGTGCTAAGATCCTGGGACTGTGCCTGAACTGTCATTTGGAGATGTGACTCAAGCAGCTCACAGGGCCCTGGAGGCCACAACCAATGCACATCCTCCCATTCAGTACCCTCTCTGCAAACAAAGCACCCCTGGGTGCCCCTGTCTCAACCCTGCAGCTGCAATAGATCAGGCAGCAGTGACTTTAGGTTGGGAAGAAATCCCAATGCAGGTGGCTGGGCAGCTACAGTACATGGGGGCTGGACCAGGAGGGTGAGATCCTTCCCTGGGCCCCAGCTATTAAACTAGAATAATCCTTAGGTCTGCCATCCAAGAAGGTGGGGCCTGAGGGGCCAGCCCATCTGCATTCCAGAGCACAGGTGGCAGCTGAACCCCTCAGGTTCCCAGCCCACAGGCATAGGGGAGGGGGAGCTTGTTCCCCAGGCCACACCCTGGCGAGCCAGGCTGACACGTGGCACAACAATGAGTTAAAGAAAATTAACCGAATCCTTCCACCCCCACGTACAGTGGAGAAACAACTCAAGGCTCCTTCACAAACCTGGCCACGTCTCACTATGTGATAAGGACTGTCAAGACCAGAGGCTGCAGCTGGACGGGCGCCAAGAGCCATGAGATAAAGGTCCATCCAGGGCGGTGCAAGTGTGCATGTGTGAGAGGAGGACCCAGGCTGCTCCAGTCTCTCATCTCAGGCTCCGCAGACTCTGGCTGCTACTTCTTGCACAGGGAATTCTGACTTGCAAGACTCAGAACTGCCCAGCAGACTGCTTCACTTCTCTTCTGCCTCAGTTTCCTTGTTGCCCATTGGGAACCCCACCATTTTATTCAGAGGATTAGGATTAAATGATGAACAGATACAAAGTGCTTCTGGAGCAAGGTGGAACAGAGCGCCTGGCCAGTAAACTGGAGTTGCAAAGCAGTCAGGGGCTCCCTTCCAGAGAAAACGCCTCCCACTCCATCCTACCCCAGGGCAAAGGAGCTGCAGCCTCGCCCCCAACTGGCAGAAGGGGCACCATTCTGGCAAAAACAAAGCTGGTGGGAGAAACTTCCCCACCAGGACTTCACTGCCAGATCCACAGGTGGGACGAAGGGGGTCACTGAGGCAGCTTTCTTGTCCCTCCCCAGAGCCCACAGACTCCCCTGCCTGGGTCCCTCGCCACCATGCCCTGGGGCCCAGGAAAACTCCACCTGGACCTGCCTGGTATTCTGCGGCCTGGCTGAAAAGAGGCCCACAGCAAGCACAAGCTCTGTGCAAGGCAGCTCTCCCCCTTCCCGCGGCAGGCCACCTTCACTCAGCTCTGCTCGCCCCAGGCCAGGGCTGGCCGGCTTCCCTAGGAACCGCCAGGCACGAGGAAGAAGCTGCGATCACAGCCCTGGAGGCTCTGGCACAGGCAACAGGGTGCTGCCACAGGGGCAGCCGTCCCTGTCTGCCATCTAATACACGTACCCCAGGGAAAACACCAGCTCCACCAGCCCCTGAACCAAGAGGGTCCAGAGAAGCCTGGCTTTGTGGCCAATCTAATCCTCTTGGGCACAGAGGTTTCAGGTCCCTGCTGGCAACCTGAGCAGCCCTGGTGGCCCAGAGTGTCAAACAGGCTGGTAGGCTCAGAGATGCAAGTGGAGAGCAGGGCTCAGCCCTTCCTAAAGAAGGAGCTATATAAACATCGGGACCTGCTCAGCGATGGTCTCATCTCAGCCCCTTCGGTAAGACGCTTCTCAATCAGGAAGGGGAGGACCGAGAGGGTGGGTCTCCCCTTCCCAGGGCTCCAAGTCCCCATCCCCTCCCCCAGGCTGGAGCACGAGAGCAGTTAGAGCAGAGGTAATCTAATCCGCAGCGGGGTGCTTTTCCTTGGTGAGTAACTCCCCAGGAATGGGGAGCCGGGTATATTTATCCTGATAACAGTCCTTGTCCTCAGAGGAAAGGAAGATCCTGGCCAGTAAGAGCCAATCCACAATCAGGCCAGGCCTGCCCTGCCCCCACCCAGCCCAGGGACCTGGACACGGGCTAGGAACTCAGTCTCCTACAGGCCCTCCCTGCCAATCCCGGTTCTAGTCAACTGTCTCCTCAGCTCAGAGGACAGGGGCCTTGCTCCAGGCCATGTCCTCAGCAGCTAGAATGAAAAGTGGTGGCAGAAGGGCTATGGAAGAAGGCAGGGAAGGGCTAAGCGGGCAGAGCAAACAGCCCGTGTGAGCAGGACTCCAGATGCCGAGATTCCAGGCCTGGTAGCTAGGTGCCATCAACGGAGGGAACGCGTAACCTCTCTGGATGTCTTCTCCGTCAGTAAAATGGGCAAAACTCAGATTGTCACCATTCCTGACAGTGAGCTCCAAGGAGGAAATAAGACAACTGTGGGGCAGATTTATACAGCCCTCTGAGTTCTTGGGGAGTTTGTCTAAATCCAAGACACTACTATTATCCGAATCCCAGGCAGGAACTGCTCTCCCCAAGGGGATGGACGCCAAGTGATCAATACCATAGTGTCATTTAAATATTTAACAGCCATGCCTGGAGGGCATGAACACTCAGCCACCAAATCTCCTTCCGCTGACTCATGCCTCGCCCAACAGGAACTGCCATTTTACTCTCCCAGCCCTAAAGGAAGTGTGAGCTGGGGGCACACACAGAACACCAGGAGGGAAGGGCCCAGAGTTTCCTAATCTGCCCATGGAGGGGAGGAGGTGATCCTTTGGATAGGGCGGGTCTTCCCTGGGCTTCCTGCCAGCCACTGGAGCCTGTTTCCTGTTTGTCCGGGAGCCCTTCCTTGCAGAGAGTGTGTAGACAGGTTCACTTTCCACCGTATTGGGTGTCTGGCTTTTGCCCAAGGTCACAGAGCACAGGTAACTGGAGATCGGAGAGAATAAAAGCTGAAAGGCAATTCCGGAGGTCACCCTGAGCTCCAGGCAAAAGCCCAACTGTGCTAGGCCCCGTCTGCACTATGCACTCAGCACTCAGGCTGGACCCACTGGCCTCTGGCTGCTGCAGCTCCCCCACCTTCCCAACCCCAACACCCCATCAGGCTCTAGGAAGCCACAGCAGTAGCAGGTGAGAAGAGGTGGTGCCTTTGCTCATGCTGCCAGCCCCAAGAACACATTTCACTCATCAGATCTCATCCCCCAGAGACGCTGGACCTTTTAAGGTCAAGTCTAGGGCCCCACTCCAGGCCCATCCCACAGAAAACACTGATCCACGTACAAAGACAGCCCCGACCCCAGGAGACTCATGTGCTGGAAATGCCCTTCCTCAGCTGTTCCAAATCCACTCCACTCCACTCCGATCCACTGCTGCAATCTCAGCTCTTCCAGGCAAGTGGATCTGCTGGAGAGCAGGGCGGCTCCTGGCCTCTCACCCCGCTAATCACCAACAGAGGTTAGGAGGGGCTCAGAGTGAGCCATCTGTCCCACAGAGACCCGAACCAAAAGTTCAAAAGTTTGCCTGGTCCCGGGATGAGCCGCAGCTTTTGCACGATGTCTAGGGGTTCCAGGGCACTAGTTATCCGATCCGAATGAGCACCGTCCAGCCCCAGAGGCCCGCAGGAGGGGCTGGCACTTCCCCTTTTCTCAGGCAGCTGGGGCCATTTCCCCAGTCAGCTCTCGCCTGCCCAGCTTCCCCATTCTCCTTCCGCCAGCACCTACAGCAGCTCGGCCCTCTCCTAGCTCCCACATGTTAATAGGTCACCAAGCCGCATCAGTTCCTCCTTCTCAGGGACTCTCCCCATCCTCATATGCCTGTCTTCTCACCACACGCAAACAACAGTGCCAACTGGCATCCAGAGCTTCTTGGACTCACTCACAGCTGTTTGCTCTGCACTGTCACAATCTAGCCCTTCTCAGCGACACCCTCAGCTTGTGTGCACCACTCCCACTGGACTTCAGGCTCTCTATGGGAGGGACTCCCCACAGTCCCCTGCAGACCTCTCATGGAGGACCTGGATGAGTGACAGCCGAGCTGGGGCAGAGTCACGGTATCACCCTCAACGGCTTCTCTCTGCCTACCAGCCTAAGGGTGGCACTTTGGTCTTCAGACTCTCAGAATATGGCCCCAAACCAGACTTTACCACCTCCTCAGCCCCTCTCTGTATCCCGCCTCTCCAGTCAAATGGAATCCCTTCCCCTCCTTCCCCCAGCTGCGAGCCATTCACAGCACGGAATGTGCCATCATCTTGGTGGTGGTGGGAGGGAATAATGGCCTTACCCCCAGGGGACAGATGGAGCCAGGGGTTCAGGAAGCCACCTGGGGATAAACCCCAAACACCTTCCCAGGACCACATTTACTGAAGAGCAAGAAACTTACATCAGTGCCTTAAATCAAAACAAGCAAGGCTACATAATGGAGTCAAACGCAAGATCCAAGTGAATGGTGAGATAAAGAGATTCAGAGACTTTTCCCACAGGCACTTGGGGACTCTGGTGGGCGATTTTAAGCAGCACCACAAAGCCCCCACTGTCCACACATAAAGCCACCCCTGTCCACACCGCAGATTTGGCTGCTCTGGTGTCACTGGGGGCTGGGACACTCGCTCAGCTCTTTGTGCAGCCCCTGGCATGGCAGTGTGGTGGTGTGAAAAGAACGAGCCTCCCAACAGAGGCAGATGGGTTCAAGCCCACCACTCACTAGCCCAAGTGACAAACTGCTAGATCACACTGGGCTTCAGTTTACACAGAGCACATGGTGAGGAATGGTCGAGAAAACATGTGAAAGCCATCATGCAGGCTGGGGATAAAATAAACGTGGGCCTCCCACTCTGACACAGAGGACACACTCAGTAAATAAATCCGCATCACTGATTTTCACCTCCCTTGAGGACGGGAAGGGGAGGAGCCAGAGCCAGGGACCACAGCCAGGGATCCTGGGAGCTGTGACAGGTCGTCACCGACTCTGGCCTTCTTGCTGAGCAAACCACTGACCTCACCCCCTGTGCCTCGGGTTCATTCCAAGTCCTCCTTGGAGAACATCAGCTGAGCCCAGAAGCCTCAATTCACTGCCTAGCAAGGGCAGAGCGCGCACGCGAGAAGCTGCAGGGCTCCCGGCTCCCCCCGTCCCTGTGCTTGCCGGGAAATCACAGCTCAGAGCTCTGTGGCCATGAACCCAGGTTCGTGACAATAGAAGCAACGGCTCAGGCTCCACAGAAACTCCCAGAGGAACAGGCCAGGCAAGCGCAGCCTCTGCTCCTGCCACAGGGGCCCTGGGCCCAGCAGAAAGCCAGAAAGGGACTAGAGTCAGGGCTGCAGGGCCAGGAAAGCTCAGGGTGGGAGTGGAGTAAGGAGAAGTGTGAAATAACCCTTCTGGGCCATCTGCTATGAGTCCAGCCTCACGACCCCACGGTACAGGTTAGGATTCAGAGGCCCATAACCACACAGTGATCACACCCCACAGGCAGGCTGAGTCCCCCACACGGACAGCAAAATCACCCATGCTCTTCCCAGGACATCCCACGGGGAGAGCAACAATTGCTTTCAGCAGCCACCCCTCACCCCACCTGTCACCACCCTTCGCTTCCATGGTGCCAGTCCCCAGAGCCCCTGCAGGAATCCAAACAGGAAGGCCACTGGGGTGCCACTGAACCACTGATGAGCTCCGGAATTCGGCGGGCTGCCAAGCCCCTGCACCTTACTGCTGTACAAAGGCAACTTCCCCCTGTGCTGTGTTCACAGTCATCCCTCGGTATCCACAGGGGGCTGGTGCCAGGACCCCCGAGGACACCAAAATATGAGAGCATGGTATCTGCATAGAACCTATATACATCTTCCCACACGCTTCAAACCAACTCTCGATGACTAACATGACGTACATGTTCTGTTAATGTTGTGATACTGTATTGTTTAGGGAATGATGACAAGGAAAAAGGTGTACATGTTCAGTACAGACACAGCCACTGCAGGGCTAACTACGTGGTGCACAATCTGCAGTTGGTGGAATCCATGGAGCCAGAACCCACAGAGCCAGTGGGCCAACTCTGTAGTATTGATGGTCCCATCAGAGCATCAGGGTGCAAGAAGGGGCTGGCCCAGGCACTGACCCCTGACCTCACTGGTGCAGTTTTTTTTTCTTAAAGGTTTATTTAGTTATTTGAAAGTCAGAGTTAGAGAGGCTGAGACAGACAGAGAGATCGTCCATTTGCTGGTTCACTCCCTAAAAGGCTGCAACGGCTGGAGTTGGGCCAGTCTGAGGCCAGCAGCCAGGAGCCAAGAGCTTTCTCCAGGTCTCCCACGTGGATGCAGGGGGCCCAAGAACTTGGGCCATCCTCTGCTGCTTTCCCAGGGGCATTAGCAGGGAGCTGGATTAGAAGCAGAGCAGCTGGGACTTGAACTGGCACCTATATGGGATGCTGGCACTGCAGATCACAGCACTGGCCCACATACAGTCGTCTTCTTTTTTTTTCTTTTAAAGATTTATTTATTTGAAAGTCAGAGTTACACAGACCGATGAGAGGCAGAGAGAGGTCTTCCATCCAATGGTTCACTCCCCAATCGGCCGCAATGGCCGGAGCTGCACTGATCTGAAGCCAGGAGCTTCCTCCAGGTCTCCCACGCGGGTTGCAGGGCCCCAAGGACTTGGGCCATTCTTCACTGCCTTCCTAGGCCACAGCAGAGAGCTGGATCGGAAGCGGAGCAGCCTGGTCTTGAATCAGCGCCTATATGGGATGCCGGCGCTTCAGGCCACAGCACCCTGCCGGCCCCTCATCTGGACAAGAGGGAGGGGCCTAGGTTTTTTGCTTCAGGGCACAGGCAGATCAGTGGCTCCTCAGCAACCACAAGAATAGAGGTGAGACAGGAACCATGAGGAGAAAGAGGCTCCACTGTATGTACCAAACCAGCCAACTAAAGCAGACAGAGATGGCTGGCCTAGACTCTCCAACCCTGTCAGCCTACATGTTCCTTCAGTAGACAGCCACCATCTCACCAGGCACTTATTCTACTGAACAACAAGCAGGCAGTCCTGCTCCTTCTGTAAATGCTGTTCCCACTTGCCCCGTGTTTCCGAGCAGGAGGATACAGAGTGCCCCAGTTTGCCAGGGAACACAAGCCTGTGCCTGACTTGCAGGCAATCAGCTGTGAAATGAGCATCACCAGTGCTTGGCTCCCAATTATAGAGAGCAGACAGGGCCAATGCAGTTGCTTTTACTTTGAGAAAATCAACTGAATCAGGTGCCAGAGCTGTGGCGCAGCGGGTTAAGCCACCACCTGCAGCACCAGCATTCCATATGGGTGCCGGTTCCAGTCCCAGCTGCTTCACTTCCAATCCAGCTCCCTGCTAATGTGCCTGGGAAAGCAGCAGAGGATGGGCCAACTGCTTAGGCCTCTACACCGAAGTGGGAGACCTGGATGAGGCTCCTGGCTTTGACCTGGCCCAAACTCCAGCCATCCCAGCATTTGGGGAATGAGCCAGCAGAGGGAAGATCTCTCAATCTCTCTCTCTCCCCCTCTGTAATTCTGACTTATAAATAAATAAATCCTTAAAAAAAAAAAAAAAAAACTGAATTGGCCGGTGCCGCAGCTCACTAGGCTAATTCTCCGCCTGTGGCACCAGCACCCCAGGTTCTAGTCCCGGTCGGGGTGCCAGATTCTGTCCCGGTTGCTCCTCTACCAGTGCAGCTCTCTGCTGTGGCCCGGGAAGGCAGTAGAGGATGGCCCAAGTGCTTGGGCCCTGCACCTGCATGGGAGACCAAGAGGAAGCACCTGGCTCCTGGCTTCAGATCGGCACAGCATGCCAGCCATAGCAGCCATTTGGGGGTGAACCAATGGAAGGAAGACCCTTCTCTCTGTCTCTCTCTCACTTTCTAACTCTGCCTGTCAAAAAAAAAAAAAAAAAAAAAAACCTGAATCAAGTTGTTGCCCTTATGACCATTAACTCCATTCACAAACGTTCCAATGTGCACCCCAAAAGCTGGGAAGTGCACAGAACACCGGAACCCTTCGGGGCCATCTGAGGGTCAGCAGCAGTGGAACTGCTGTCTTAGGTAGGAGCTCAGAGAAGAGGAAGGGAGGATGGGCCAGGTGAGCCTCCCCCAGAACGCTCCCCCAGGGGACTCTCAATGATGCTTTCGCTTCCTAGAAGCACCCACACCATCCGGCCCTAGGTCTTGCCACCCTCACAAATTCTGAAAGCCATCTGCTCACTTCAGAGCTCCAGTAAAAGCTGACGCCCTTGGCAGCTGTCACCACAGACAGCTGGCCCCTCCTAAATAAGGAGGGCCCACTTCATACCCAAAGCTCCACGTCTCGTCTCAGTCCCCCAGCTTCCCAGGCTGGCTCCCTGTGTTCACTCTGGGCAGAAGGCCCAGCCTGACCTGACCTGAAGCCTTGGTGGGACCGAGTAGCTGATCTATAAAGCAAGGATACCTCCAGCCTGAAGACAGTGAGATAACTTCTCTGGCAGCCCAGATCTTTCAACTCTCTGCACTGGGAAATCTGCCTTTTCCGGGACAGAGAGGAAGCAGTCATGCTGGAAAACCACAGCAGAGGGGAAAAAAAGAAAAAAAAAAAAGGAGGGAAAACAGACAACAGACTTTCCTGAAGCAAAAGGCATATTGGGGAAACCTCTGGGCTCTCAGACTGGCTGGCACAGCTCGGATGTAGAGACACCAAGGTGCAGGGGAGACTGAATAAGACCCAGGAGTCAGTCTGCAGGATGCTCATGAACCCCAGAGCTGGGGCCTCCACTCAGGCAGACACTTAGCTTCCTGGGCACACTGAAGTCCCTGCAGTCTCAGAAAGGGGGGAAACAGAAGCCCAAGGAGCTGACTAGAGGAGGGAGTGCCCTGGGGATCACACAGCAAAGAAGGCTCCAGGGTTCCTGCTTGGTTTGGCTGGGCTTGGTTGGACTGGCTTCCCAACTGGCTGCATCGGGCTAATGGAGG
This sequence comes from Oryctolagus cuniculus, assembly GCF_964237555.1. Classification (NCBI taxonomy): domain Eukaryota; kingdom Metazoa; phylum Chordata; class Mammalia; order Lagomorpha; family Leporidae; genus Oryctolagus; species Oryctolagus cuniculus. The sequence goes on from NC_091452.1 coordinate 16,278,017, forward strand.
TGGGGGAACAGGAGCCACTTCGTCCCTGATTTGGATTTCATCACAGGAGACGCTCTGCGGCTCTGGGAATCCAATCCAGCAGAGCCGGGACAGACGGCCACAGCAACGCCCAGCTGTAACACCCAGAAATGCCACACAGGAAGTCCCTACTGTACATATATGTACATACCAAAAGGCGGTTTGGAAGGTAGATTTTGAACTGTGTAGAACGTCTCCCAACATAAACACTGAGATGACTATACAGGTGAACCGTCCCTATCTCTAGTTCCAGATGCCAGATCCTGCCGTGTTTGCAGGGACCACTCCGCCACTCTGCAGTGTTCAGGCGAGAGGCCAATATGGAATGGGGCCATTCCAAGTGGAGGCTTAACCACAATCCCGTCCTGTATGTGTTTGTGCTTTTTAAGAAATTTGAGGGGGATCGGCGTTGTGGCATAGCAGGTAAAGCCATTACCTGTGACACTGGCATCCCATATGGGTGCCAGTTAAGAGATCCAGCTGCTCCACTTCCAATCTAGCCTCCTGCTAACACACCTGGGAAAGCCATATAGATGATCCAAGTACTTGGGCCCCTGCAACCACCTGGGAAACCCATAGGAAGCTCAAGGCTCCTGTCTTCGGCCTGGCTCAGGTCCGGCCCATGCAGCCACTTGGGGAGTGAATCAGTGGATGGAAGATCCCCCCTGCCTCAGTAACTTTGCTTTTCAAATAAACAAACAAAGCTTTTTTTTATTTTATTTATTTTTATTTTTTATTTTTTGACAGGCAGAGTGGACAGTGAGAGAGAGAGAGAGAGAGAGAAAGGTCTTCCTTTTTGCCATTGGTTCACCCTCCAATGGTGGAGCACTGCGCTGATCCAAAACCAGGAGCCAGGTGCTTCTCCTGGTCTCCCATGGGGTGCAGGGCCCAACCACTTGGGCCATCCTCCACTGCACTCCCGGGCCACAGCAGAGAGATGGCCTGGAAGAGGGGCAACCGGGACAGAATCTGGAACCCCGACCTGGACTAGAACCCGGTGTTCCGGCGCAGCAGGTGGAGGATTAGCCTACTGAGCCGCAGCGCCGGCCTAAATAAACGAATCTTTAAAAAAAAAAAAAAAAGAAATTTGAGTTAGGGACAGGCATTTGGCACAGTAGTAAAGACACTGCTTGGGACTCCTTGACCTCAGATTCCTCATCTATAAATGACTGTAATCATAGCCCCTTATGATGGGGGACTGTGGGATTCCCAAGCCTTGCTTAAGCCAGCTGGAGTAACAAACAAGATAATAAAAACGGGGCTGGTACTGTGGCACAGCAGGTTAAACCACCAACCTGCAGTGCCAGCATCCCATGTGGATGCCAGTTCAAGTCTCAGCTGCTCCGCTTCTGAGCTAGCTCCCTGCTAATGTGCCTGGGAAAGCAGTAGAAGATGGTCCAAGTCGTTGGGCCTCTGCACCCAGGTAGAAGACCTGAAAGAAGCTCCTGGCTCCTGGCTTCGGATTGGCTCAGCTCTGGTCATTGCAGCCATTTGGGGAGTAAACCAGCAGATGGAAGACCTCTCTCTCTCTCTACTTCTCCCTGTAACTCTTTTGAACAAATACAATAAATCTTAAAAAAAAAAAAATTAAAAAAAGATAACACAAAGCAGGCATGGCATATCGCAAGGACAGCATCAGTGCCTGTCTCACCAGATGCCCAGTGACAGATGGAGGCTGAGTCCCACCCACAAAGCTGACATCCCTGACTGCCCTAACCAAACAAGTGTGAGGACACACCAGCACTACAGCCCTGCACAAATGCAGAGAAGGTGCTGAGAAGTGTCAACTGAGCAGCCCAATTCTCCCGTACTGCCCTCAGCTCCATCTGCTGAGCCACTAAGACCAGATCTCCTTTCAACAAGGAGGTCGTGGCTGAAACACTGAAGCTCCACAGGATCCGACTGTAAGACTCTGACTCTGACCCCTCTGGCTGGCTTCAAAGCATCCCCAAGTTCAAAGGGTCACCAAGTGGGAGCATCTGGAAGCCCCTGTGTTCAGGTGTGAGGAATTCAGTGCACAAGGGCAACAGGAAGTGGGTCACTGCTGGTCATCCCAGGAGTCTGCTCCAAAGGCCAAGCTCCCAGTCCCGCAGAGGTCCCAACAAACATCTGCTCTCAACAACGCAAGCTCTGAGGAAGGAGCCCAGGATGGGCTCAACTGAGGCCTCCAACCCCTACCGTCTACCACAGGTCAGCCTGTGGGGTGGCATCAACGCTGGCCCACCCAGGCCTCACCCCAGAGGCCCTGAGGATCAAGCCTACAGGCTCAGTATGGATCCCCTGGCCCCACAATCCTCCCTCCTGCTGACTCAGTTCAGCTCCCCACCCACAGGACAAAAGGATTCCCCACTCCCTTTTTGTCCCTTTCTGGGCAAAGGAGAACAACCTCCCACCATCCCCAGAGGTCTGAACCTGGCATCCAGAGATGATCCTCTCCAGGGTCTATGGACCACCTGAAAACACACACAAACATCTCCAGCGTGTCCTCGCTGCACTGCCTGGGGAGGTGGCTCCTGATGGTCACAGTCCAAAGGGCTTAGGAATCCACAAAAGGGAAACCACTGTGTGGGTGGGGACGGGCCGTGCTTCCTGCCCCTCTCAGCTCACTACTAGGTGCTATGATGACGTGAGGCTGATGCAGCCTCAACATGGCCTGAATCCCAGATGACTGGGACTTCCGAAAGGGGCAGCACACGCTCCTCTCCAGCAAAGTTAGCACAGCTCAGGAGACACAGAACAGACAGACTTGCCCGGGTATCCAAGGCTAGCCTTGAAAAAAGGGCAGAACTATGTCTACCTGCCTCACTTGCCTCCCCCCCAAGTCCTTCCATCCCTCCCACTGGGAGCAGACTCCAATTTACCAGTGTTGGCCTCAATCACGTCCAGAGGCAGGAGAGGGACAAAGACAGTGTGTATCCCCAGAGAACACAAACTAATAGGAGACTGCTGTGGGCGGTGGGTGCTGAGGGGTCAGCAGAGGGCCAGAGGGAGGGGGGCCTTCCCAGCAGAGGCAAGAAACAATCTGGAGAAGTACCCAGACTAAAGGACTGGGCTCCCAGAGCAAGTCCCAGCTTGGAGGGAGCCAAGGGCCCAAGGCCTGCCGGGGCGTCTGGACTTACAAGGGCAGGCCAGAAAGGCGGTCGGCAGGGGAACACAGGACCAGGCCTGCCTTTTGGATCACTCAGGCGGTGTGTGCAGGAGGGAGGCAGGGCTATACCAGAAGACCGAGAGTCAGGGCTCTCTACAGGAAAGGAGGTAAAATCAGGGAGCCCCACAGCTGAGCAGGGAGGAAGAAGGCAGTGCGGTGTGCTTCCCGCCTGCTTCCTGCGGGACAGAGGAGCAGCCATCAGATGAGGCGGGGAAGGCAGGGGGCGCAGGGCTGGGGGAAGAAAGTCCACGGGAAGGATCAGGGTGAGGAGGGTAACAAGGACCCAGAGTCCAGCAGACAACAAGCAGAACCGCAGGGAAGACCGAAAAGGCCTTTTTCCCCCCTGCCAAGTCACCACTGAGTAGGGGCAGGAGGGTGTGGGGGAGGTGGAGGCTTGTAAAGTAGCAGTTTGGAAAATGATACCGTGTTGCTGCTCAGATATGCCCTTTTCCTCAAAACAAGTTCCTCCTGGCCATTCCCCTGCCCCTTGCTGGGAGAAACTCAGGAGGCCAGGAACACCAAGGGTTTCCTCCCTCTGCCCACTCCCATCTGCACAGAAGTCTGCCTCTGACATCCAAATCCAAAACCAGCTCCAGCTTTGCTCTCCTACAGAAACCCGAGCACCCAGGCCAGGCATGTTACCGGAGGAGCCAGGTCCTCCGCACGGCCAGGATACAATCTCACTCCAAACTCAGAAAAATGCCCTTCAGACCTGGCCCAGAGCCTCCGCTCCAGGTGAGTCCAGATTTTGCATAGATAGAGCTAAACATCCACTGGAGGGTAATAGATGCCCTAAAGGCCAGCCTCATTTCAGCTGTCCAACCAAGGTGATCCCCAAAAGGTCATTCTGTAGATAAAGCAAAGACCAGTGACTGTCCTTGGCCTTGTGGCTGAGGCTGAGTTTGATTTGCTTCAAAGATTCAACCGGGATGACACAGGGTACCAGTTACAGGCAGAGAGCTAGGCGCACCGCACACGCTGTTCCCTTTCCCAAGACCACTCTCCTTTCTTCTTTACCAGGCTAAATCCCTTCTTATCCCTGGAGACTCCTAACAGCTCAGCTTCCTATTCTGCTAGATGAGGACAGAAAGGATCACGTTGCCAACCTAAAGAAAAAGGAATGTGTTGTTTTGGGACTGGGGAGCCTCTTCTGTAAAAGACATGGCCATCTCTGTAAAGTACAAAGGTTTGGGGCTTTTCTAAACATCACGGTTCTAGTTAAAATAAACATAAAACAAAGAGTCGGTTTAGGGTACCATTTCTTCCAGGAAGCCCTCCTTGACCTCCTTCCTTGCACAAGGTTTGAGGTTCCCTCTTTTTTGAGCTTCCAAAGCACCATGCATTTCCCCAGTGACAGCACATGTCACACTGGTAGAAGTGTCTGCCCCAGTGCCAATGTCACACAGCACATGAACAGCCCAGTGAGGGCAGGGAGTGTGCCCATATCCACGTTCACCCCCTGAGTACCTGGCGGAGCCAAGAGCGTGGCACATAACGCTCCATGGATGGCACTGGTGCCGAGATCTGCCTCACCACTTCAGTCTGCCCCAAGCTGGTCCTCCACGAGCTCCCCACGTGCAAAGCCCACAGCCAGGGGCTCCCCACTCCTCTGTCCTACGGAATGTTGTATGTACTGTGATCTGGTTACCACTCCACCAGCAACCTTAAAACAAACAAAATCCTTAAGATGTTGAGGCCACAGCACAGTCCCTTGTGGCTACTTCAGGTTTAGGCGTACTGTGCGTCCTGTCTGGCTTCCTTTGTGGATGGGGGGAAGGGAAATCAGTGAGGTGGGCTCAGTGCACAGAGAAGAGCAGCTAGGAGGGAGGCTGGGTACCCAGGCAGAGTCAGAGCCCAGGGCTGGGCAGCACTTTGTTGTTGTTTTTTATTTTTTAAGATTTATTTAGTTATTTACTTGAAAGGCAGAGTTACAGAGAGGCAGAGCCAAAGAGAGAGAGAAAGAGAGAGAGAGAGAGGTCTTCTACCCGCTGGTTCACTCCCCAAGTGGCCACACCAGCCGGAGCTGTCCCAGGGCCCCGTGAACCAGGCCGCACTCCTCACGGAGCAGACAGATAGGAGATGTGACTGGAATGTGCCGATTTTCTGAAATGTGCACCTCTGGAATGTGTTAGCAACACCAGCCGGGGGTGACTGATAGCATCATCGATTATCACAACTGAACCTCAGAGCAGGAGGAGCAGAGCTGTGAGGCTGAGGCACTGGCGGGTTAGAGGAAGACAGAGGAAGGAGGAGGCACTGGAAGGGAAAGGAAGGGGAAAAAAATAATGTTTTCCCAAAGTTGTTGTTACTTTCTTTCGACTTTAAAAGCTTCTCTTTTCTTTACAAAGATACAAGGAATGTCACAAATAGTAAATTTGCAGCTAAATGTAAAAGACAGACAGACAAGGTAGTGTGGGTTTGGTAAAATATGTGGAGGTAAAATTTGTAACAACCATCACACAAAGGCAAGAGAGAGAGACAGAAAGAGAGAGAGGGAAACATAGTTATAAGGTTCCCACATCAAACGTGCAATGATATAATGTGAACTGAAGGCAAACTATGATAAGTTAAACCTGCAAACCATAGAGCAACCACAAAAGTAATTAAACCAATGAAGGATAGCCAAATAAGCCAAGAGTGGAGATAAAATGGAATCCTAAAATATACTGAACAAACCCAAAAGACGGCAGGAAAAGAACAAAGAATAAAGAACAGATGGCAAAAATAGAAAACAAATGGCAAAATGGTAGACTTAAACATTGATAACTGATCATTACTTTAATTGTTAAAAGGTCTATAAGCTCTGATTAAAAGGTGGAGGTTGCCAGATTGGATAAAAAATGCAAAACGTAATATATGCTGTCTACAAGAAACATACTTTATTTTTTTAGACTTATTTATTTATTTGAAAGATAAATTACAGAGAGAGAGAGACAGAGATTTTTCTATCCAAATCTCTACAACGGCCAGGGTTGGGTCAGGCTAAAGCCAGGAGCCAGGAGCTTCCTCAGGGACTCCCACGTGGGTGCAGGGACCCAAGTACTTGGGCCATTTTCCACTGATTTCCCAGGTACATTAGCAGGGAACTGGCACTAGAATTGGTACCCATATGGGAAGCCAGCATCACAGGAGGAGGCAAGAAACACACTTTAAACATAAAGGTATCAATAGATTCAAAGTAAATCAATGGAGAAAGACACTCCATGCAAACACCAATAGGAGTATGAAGAAAGTCAGGGTGACCCTGCAGGGACATGCCCTCAGAACTCCTGACTGCTCCTTCCTGCTCCTGTTTTTATGTATTTTAGGGTTTTTTGTTTGTTTGAGACAGTGACAGAGCAACAGAGAAACAGAGTTCCCATTCACTAGTTCACTCCCCAAATGCACTTTACACCCAGGGCTGGGGCAGGCTGAAGCCAGGAGCAAGAACCTCAATCCAGGCCTCCCACCAGGTGGCAAGGACCCAATTACCTGAGCCATGACCTGCTGCCTCCCAGGGTCTGGAGTGGCAGGAAGGTGGAGTCAGGGCCTGAGCGGAGGACTGAACCCAGGCATTCTGATATGGGACTGGTGCATCTTAACTGCTGGGCTGGACACTTGCTCCAAAGCCACAGGTTTCAAAGACACCATGGAACCAGAGGTGGCAACCCACAGATTATAATTACCCTGGGGGCTGGTGCTGTGTCGCAATGGGTTAAGCCACCATCTGCAGAGCCAGCATCCCATAAGGGCACTGGTTCAGGTCCTGCTGCTCCACTCCCAATCCAGCTCCCTGCTAATGTGCCTGGGAAAGCAGTAGAAGATGGCCCAAGTGCTTGGGCCCCTGCACCCACGTGGGAGACCTGGATGAAGCTCTGGCTCCTGGTTTGGCCTGACCCAGCCCCAACCATTACAGCCATTTGGGGAGTGAACCAGCAGACAGAAATGTGCTCGCTCATATGTGCGTGCGCGCGCGCGCTCGCTCTCTCTCTCCCCGCCCCCAACTCTGACATTCAAATAAATAAATAAGTAAATCTTATTTTTAAAGATTTATTTATTTGAAACTCAGAGCTACAAAGAGAGAGGTCTTCCATCTGCTGGTTCATGCCCCAAATGGCAGCAACAGCTGGAGCTGAGCTGATCTGAAGCCTGAAGCCAGGAGCCTGGAGCTTCTTCCAGGTCTCCCAGGCAGATGCAGGGACCCAAGGACTTGGGCCATCTTCTACTGCTCTCCCAGGCCATAGCAGAGAGCTGGATCAAAAATGGAGCAGTCAGGACTCCGACCTGTGCCCATATGGGATGCCGGTGCTGCAGGCCGCAGTTTTTACCAGCTATGCCACAGTGCTGGCCCCAATAAATAAATCTTTTAAAAACTCTAGAATTACCCTGACAAGCTGACATAAAATCCCTGGAGAAGATGAGTGCTGACTTGATCAGAGGTGCAAAGGAAAAGAACCTTAAAGTGGAGGGTAGGTTCAGATGTCCACCAAGACTCAGAATCACTATAGGAAAAACTCCTTGTGGTGAGGGCTCTAAGACACGGGACTGTTTCCAGATGAGAATCCACAAGCGACTTGCTGACCTGCACAGTCCTTCCAAGATTGTGAAACAGATTACGTCCATCTGGACTGAGCCACGAGACGAGGCTGAAGTCATCAGTGCAGATGCTCCAGTCTGCTGTGTTACTAAACTGAACATCAGTTGTTAGAGAAGAGAAAAAAGAAAGAATGCTTCTGTTAGCATCAGACAAGGTAGGCAGACTTCCAAGCAGGAATATCCCCCAGGGTAGAGGGATATCTCACAGTTCTGCACGTGAACATCTAACCATCGCTAAGTGCACACACATCTAACAGCAGAGCTCCAAAGATGAGGCAAAAATTGACGAAGCTGAAAGGAAAAAAAGAGAGAGAGAGAGAGAGAGATCCACAACCATAGGGCAGAGTGGAAACTTCAACTCTGCGAGGGAGAAAACGCTCAAGTGGAGAAAAAAGCCCTCCACCAGGAAGCTGGAAGGAGATAAAAGCCAACACCCCAGGAGCTGGGGGCCAACGGAACAGGGAACCCAAGGGCTCCTGCTCTTTGCTGACTGAAGCAGAGTGGGGCTGGGGGACACAGCCACACAGCAGGAAATGCCCCTCCCTTCAGCGGAGCCCACAGACCTCCCCCACAGGCAGCACACCAGCTCACACCCAGAATGCAGTGGTTTTCAGTCCCTGATACACAGGCAGGGGTCGGGATTCGACAATCTACCCTCCACACACCTGGTTGATGGGTTCCGAAATCCCTGCATCCCCATGCAGATGACTTGCACAGACACACCCCAGCCTGTCCCCTTCTTTTCCCTCCTCCCCAGTGGCACCACCCTCAAGCCAAGAGTTGGCAGCATGATCAGCAGGCTGGATGGGACAGTCCCTGGGTTCTACTCCCTGCTCAGCCGCTTAGCAGTGACTTGCCTCACATGAGTCACTCAGACTGCTCGAACTTCCGTGCACCCGGGGGAACACCTATTTCACACGACTGATATGAGGAAAACAAGGAAGGTCCTTAGGATAGTGTTTAGCACAGGGCAAACACATTAATGATGGCAGTTATTATTTCAATTACATAAATATAAACATACCCAAAAGATTTTACAGAAATACAATATTAATACCATAATTAATATCTGAATGATTACCTCTGTAATTTTTCATTATTTTCTCCTTTGCATATCTCTGTAGTTTTCAACAAGGAACACATACAACACTGATAATCAGTAAAACATTAATACTCAAAAAAATGTTGAGTATTAAAGGGAACACAGGTCGGTGCCGCAGCTCACTAGGCTAATCCTACACCTGCGGCGCTGGTACTCTGGGTTCTAGTCCCAGTTGGGGAGCCGGTTCTGTCCCAGTTGCTCCTTTTCCAGTCCAGCTCTCTGCTGTGGCCTGGGAAGGCAGTGGAGGATGGCCCAAGTCCTTGGGCCCTGCACCTGCATGGGAGACAGGAGGAAGCACCTGGCTCCTGGCTTCGGATCAGTGCAGTGCGCCGGCCATAGTGGCCATTTGCAGGGGTGAACCAACGAAAGGAAGACCTTTCTCTCTGTCTCTCTCTCACTAACTCTGACTGTCAAAAAAATAAAAATTAAAAAAAAAAAGGGAACACAAATATAATTAGCCCTTTCAATAGACATTTAGGGGCCAGTGTTGTGGCGCAGCGGGTTAAGCCACCTCCTGCACTGCTGGCATCCCATGTGAGCACCAGTTTGCGTCCTGGCTGCTTCACTTCCAACCAGCTCCCTGCTAATGTGCCTGAAAAGCAGCAGAGGAAAACTCAAGTGCTTGAGTCCCTACGCCCAGCCCACGTGGGAGACCCCCTGGAGTTTCTGGCTCCTGGCTTCAGCCTGGCTTAGCCCCAGTCATTACAACCATTTGGAGAGTGAACCAGCACATGGAAGATTCTCTCTCTGTCTCCCCTTCTCTCTCTGTAACTCCATGTTTCAAATAAATCAAAATAAATCTTTTTTTAAAAAAGTGAAGAGATTGGGGCCGGCGCTGTGGCGCAGCGGGTTAACACCCTGGCCTGAAGCGCCAGCATCCCATATGGGTGCTGGTTCAAGACCCAGCCTGGCTGCTCCACTTTCTATCCAGCTCTCAGCTATGGCCTGGGAAAGCAGCAGAAGATGGCCCAACTCCTTGGGCCCCTGCACCCACGTGGGAGACCAGGAAGAAGCTCCTGGCTCCTGGCTTCAGATCAGCACAGCTCCAGTCATTGTGGCCATCTGGGGAGTGAACCATTGGATGGAAGACCTCTCTCTCTCTCCCTCTCTCTCTCTCTCTCTCTCTGCCTCTCCTCTCTCTGTGTAACTCTTCAAATAAATAAATAAATCTTAAAAAAAAGTGAAGAGATTTAAGCCTAAAAGAACTGAAAACAGGTATTAAAATAAATGGCTGCAGAGGAATGTTTGTATGATACAGCCAAGAGGAGAAAACAGCCCAAATGCCCATCAGTGGATGAATGGACACGATGGAATATTACACAGCCATAAAAATGAAGAAAGCACTAACATACACTACAACTTGATACACTTCAGAAACACTGTGCTAAGTAAAAGAAACCAGACAGAAGGCCACATACTACAGGATTCCATGTACATGAAATATCCAAATAGGAAAATCTGTAAGAGCGGAACAGAGTAGTGGTTGTTGGAGGTTCAGGGGAGGTGATAAGGGGAACTGACTGCTCAGTGAGTACACGGACTTCCTTTGGGCATGATCAAAGTGTTTTAGAACTAGAGAGGGGCCGGCGTTGTGTGTAACAGATAAAGCTACCACCAGCGAGGGCAGCATCCTATATGGGTACTGGCTGGAATCCTGGCTGCTCCACTGCTGATCCAGCTCCCTGCTAATGGCCTGGGAAAAGCAGTGAAAAGTGACGCAAGTGTTTTGGCCTCTACCACCCAATGGGGGAGACCTGGAAGAAGCTCCTGGCTTTGGCCTGGCCCAACCCTGGCCATTGCGGCCATCTAGGGAGTGAACCAGCGGAAAGAAGATTCTATCTCTCTGCATCTCCCCTTCTCTCACTGTAACTCTTTCGAATAAATCAATAAATCTTTTAAATAAATAAATCTTTTTTTAAAAAAATGAGAGCTAGCTAGAGGTGACGACTGTATGACATTATGGAGGTACTAAATACCACTGAACTGTATACCCTTTACGTGGTTTACTTTGTACTGCGTGAATTTCACTTTGGTTTAGAAAACACAATGAAAGAAAAACGATATGCACGTTTATGCACTTACAGATGCACTGAAAGCAGTTGGGAATCAAACACACTCATCTCCTAACAACAACCCCCCCAAGAGAAGGAGGAACTTTCACCACATACCTTCTGTCTCCTTTCATAATAAGATACAAAGAAGTATCTTCTTTGACATAGAAAAATTATTGTCAATATTTATTTATTTGAAAGGCAGAGTTACAAAGGCAGAGGCTGAGACAGAGAGAGAGGTCTTCCATCAGCTGGTTCACTTCCCAAATGGCAGCAACAGCCGGAGTTGGACTGATCTGAAGCCAGGAGCCTGCGCTTCTTCTAGGTCTCCCACGTGGAATCAGGGGCCCAAGGACCTGGGCCATCTTCCACTGCTTTCCCAGGCCATAGCAGAGAGCTGGATGGGAAGTGGAGCAGCCGGGAATCAAACTGACACCCATATGGGATGCCAGCACTGCAGGTGGCAGCTTTACCCACTGTACCAGAGCGCCAGCCCCTAAAAATTTTTAAAACAACTTACCACAAGACTAAGGAGGCCGGCGCCACGGCTCAATAGGCTAATCCTCCACCTAGCAGTGCCGGCACAGCGGGTTCTAGTCCTGGTCGGGGCGCCGGATTCTTTCCCAGTTGCCCCTCTTCCAGGCCAGCTCTCTGCTGTGGCCCAGGAAGGCAGTGGAGGATGGCCCAAGTGCTTGGGCCTTGCACCCCATGGGAGACCAGGAGAAGAACCTGGCTCCTGCCTTTGGATCAGCGCGGTGCGCCGGCTGCAGCGCGCCAGCCGTGGCGGCCATTGGAGGGTGAACCAACGGCAAAAAAGGAAGACCTTTCTGCTCTCTCTCACACTATCCACTCTGTCAAAAAAAAAAAAGACTTAGGAGTGGTAAAGTTGGAGTTTCCTTTTATTTATTTATTTACTTGAAAGTCAGAGTTACATAGAGAGGAAGAGAGAGAGAGAGAGAGAGAGAGATCTTCTACCCCTTGGTTCACTCCCCAAATGGCTGCAATGTCTAGGGCCCGGCCAGGCCAAAGCCAGGAGTCAGGAGCTTCTTCCAGATCTCCCACAGGGATGGAGAAGCCCAAGCACTTGGACTATCTTCTGCTGCTCTCCCAGGCACATTAGCAGGGAGCTAGATCATAAGTGGAGCAGCCAGGTCTTCCACCGGGGCCCTATGGGATGCTGGCATCACAGGCAGCAGCTACATTGGCCCTGACATAAAAATTTCTATGAAAATAAACAGTAATATCAAATACAAACAACATGAGGAAGGTCCCTAGATAAAAAGAAGGCTTAAGGCTAGACTGTGGCAATTGTGGAGTTCTAGAAAGCAGAAAAACTAGGAGCCTAGCAATTTCCAAAAAGAGCTACAAGGAAGAAAAAAGCACTGGCCGGCTGCTACTAAGTGACCTGGACAAGTGCTTTCTCCTTGGAAGATCTGTTTGTTGATGACAGGGTTGACTCTGACAAGTAATAGTTAAATGTTTTTATATTTTCATTTTCAAAATGTTGAAAAGCCACAAAACTCCTTTTGCCATTGTGCTCTTAGCTGGCATTCCAATACACAACCAGACACAAAGTGAGCAGCTCTGACTAAAGATGATGAGCTAGAGACCCCCAGAGACCCCCAACCACAGGAGGAAATGACATTCTAAAGCTTCTTCCAGCTCTAGAGGTGTGGGAGGAGACCAAGGGAGAAGCAGTCCAGGGGTGGGTCAGTGGTCTGGCAGTTAGGACGCCTAGGCCCCACACTGGGAGCACCTCTGTCAGAGTCCTGATTCTGCTCCTTATTCTAACTTCCTGTTAGTGAGCACCCAGGAAGCAGCAGGGATGACTTAAGTAACTGGGTTCCTGCCACCCACGCAGGAGACCTGGACTGAGGCCCCAGCTCCCGGCGTCAGGCCTAACCCAGCCCCAGCTGTTGCAGGCATCTGGGGAGTGAATCAGTAGCTAGCAGCTCGTTCTCTCTGCCTCTCGCGTAATTTTAAAATTTGAAAAAAAAAAAAAAAAAAAAAAGAATCTGTCCAGAAACACAGAGGGCAAACATGGACTGGTCATACCTGACAGGACATCTGAGTGAAAGTCTCATAGCAGAGTAGGGAGAAGAGGAAGGACAGAGCCGGGACAGTGCCTAAAGGAGCTGCTACCAGCAATGCCCTCAAGAGCCAGAGACCGCGGCTGGCCTTGTGGTGCAGTGTGTTAAGTGGCTACTTGCAATGCCAGCATCCCATACTGCAGTGCCAATACAGGTTCAAGTCCCAGCTGCTCTACTTCTCATCCTGCTCCCTGCCAATGCACCTGAGAAAGCAGCGGAAAATGGCCCAAGTCCTTGGGCACCCCCACACCCACGTGGGAGACCTGGATGGAGTTCCAGGCTCCTGGCTTCAGCCTGGCCCAGCCCTAGCTGTTATGGCCATTTGAGGAGTGAACCAGCAGATGGAAGCTCTCTCTCCCTCTCACTGTCTCTCCTTCTCTGTACGCCACTCTGCCTTTCAAATAAACTTAAAAAAAAAAAAAAAAAAAAAGTCAGGAACCAGCAAACCAAGGGCTTCCTTGGGAGAAAATGGACCTTGACACCCAGGCCCCCATGCTCTCCCCAAGTCCAGGCAAAACTGACTCCTGGTCAGTGTTCCTCGGGGCACAAACAGGATGACTCAAAACAGATGAGAAGTGACCACAAGAAACCATGACAACCACCTCCAGGTGACACTCCTCTCCCTTCCCAGCTTATTTCCAGTTTGGCTATCTCGCCAGACCAGGCAGGAATGGACTTCAAATGCTGAATTCCAAAGACAGAGAAGGGGCAGGAGTTCTTGGAAAGCTCAGGATCCGGCCACAGCGGCCTGAGGCGGCAGGGCAGGGAGGAGAGGCAGCTACCCAACAGCTATCTCGCCAAAGATGAGGCTGATGCTACCCAGGAGGGGTGAGAAAACCACACACCCGCTCCCAGACAGAGGACTTCAAGACAGGCAGCATGTGACTAAGCAAGCACGCTCAGGAGGTGGCCAAGTCAGGTCTCTGAGGAACAAGCGCGGCTTCCTGGCGCCAACCCCTCCTTCACACCTACCCCAGAGAAACCAGCCCAATCTGGCTGTCCCAGGGAACATCCATGATGAGAAAACCGGCCAGCCAAGCCAGGAGTCCGCAGGGGAAACGGCAAGTTCAGAGGCAAGGTCACGGGACACTCCCACTTCCACCTAAGGAAGAGGAGTGTTCCAGGAAACCGAGACAGGAGAAGCCTGGCTGGGACTCTCTGGGTGTTTACACCAGCAACAGAGGGGCGGTGGCTAGCCTGGCAGTCAGGTCCCTGCTCCTGACCCCAGCTTCCTTGTAACGCAGACCCTTGGAGGCAGCTGTGATGGCTCAAGTAATTGAGTTCTTGACACCCACCTGGGAGACCTGGACTGAGTTCCTGGTTCCCAGCCTGTGTGGCCCAGCCCCAGTCACTGCAGGCATTTGGAGAGTGAAGTAATGGAGTGGAAAGAGAGCTCTTTCTCTCCCCCCTTCCCCCCTTCCACACTTCTCAATAAACAAACACTAACAGAGCCCAGGGTGAGACCAACAGATCAAAAAAAAAAAGGTATGGTCAACCGGGCCAGCTCCCATGTAACAGCTGTGCCACTAATCAGATAACCACCACAGGTCACAGTCCAGAAAACCAAACTCTCTTTTTTCTTCTGTTACGAGGAGCCTCAGTGGCCAGCCTGCAGCGGGAAGCTTCACAGACGGCAAGGAGCTCCCATCCCAGCATGGGGGTGCCAGGAGAAGCCCAGCAGACCTGCAAGCAGACCCCAGCGTGACCCTCTGGTGGTTCTCATAGTATAGTATTAGGTGAGCGATTGGTATAAACCAAGCCACCAAACAACCTCCTCCCTGCACCGCTTCCTCCTCAAAGCCACCAAAGAGGCTCAGGGGAAATGCAACGTCACATAACCAAACCCAGCTGAACACCACCAGCACTGGGGTATGACCATTTCACCTTGAGAGTGGAGCTCCAAACATTCTCTAACCCAAAGGGCCAGCCAGAGTCCTCGGTCACATTCTCCCAGCAAATAACCAGAGTCAGGGTCTTCCTCCAGGTGGGTGAACTGCCAAGGAGGCACAAGGGCACCAAATGCCCACCTCCAAGGCCACAAGAAATGCAGCCAGCATATATGTGAAGTTTAATCCTGACAGAGGGACTCGGAAAGCCAAACCCCAGAGCTGCATCTAGGTAATTCCAGCAATGAACTGATAACAGCACCTACCTACTGAGCACTTTAAAGAATTTTGGGAAATGGGCCTGTTTCACAGCTGGAACTGAGGCCCCTGAGTGTAAGGTGACTTGCTGACAAGGTCTCACAGGTAGCCGGCGGCAGCACTGACACAGAACCAGGTACAGCGATGGCAGAGCCTGGTCCTGCCTGTGGTACTAGGTCGCCTCCCCACCCTTGCACCTAGAGAACTTCTCACTCAGATCCTCCAGGCAGGAAGTGGTTTGCTGGAGGCTCGGCAGCATAGCGGGTGTCCACAACTCATGCCCATTTACTCATCAGCCACCATCAACTGTTTAGTAAGCAACCCCAGAAAGAAGAGAGCAGCACTTGGCAGTCAGAGGTACTAGAAGGCAGAGAATCCCTGTCTTCAAGGAGTTACAGGGCACAGCAGGAGATAAAAGGGCCGGCGCCATGGCTCACTAGGCTAATCTTCCGCCTTGCGGCGCCAGCACACCGGGTTCTAGTCCCGGTCAGGGCGCTGGATTCTGTCCCGGTTGCCCCTCTTCCAGGCCAGCTCTCTGCTGTGGCCTGGGAAGGCAGTGGAGGATGGCCCAAGTGCTTGGGCCCTGCACCCCATGGGAGACCAGGAGAAGCACCTGGCTCCTGCCATCGGATCAGCGCGGTGCACCGGCCGCAGCGCGCCGGCCGCGGCGGCCATTGGAGGGTGAACCAACGGCAAAGGAAGACCTTTCTCTCTGTTTCTCTCTCTCTCTCTCACTGTCCACTCTGCCTGTCAAAAAAAAAAAAAAAATGCCTGAAGAGAGAGAGAGAGATAAAAGGAAGCCCAGTTATGAATACCCACAGTTATTCCTAAATGGGAAGGGCAACAGGTTGGGTGGTGTGGGTTTTTACATATATACATATATATTATATAACTTCTATTTATTTGAAAAGCAAAGTGATAGAGACACAGAGAGAGACCCTCCATCCACTGATTCACTCCCCAAATGGCCGCAATGGCCAACTCTGGGCCAGGCGAAAGCCGGGAGCCCGGAACTCCATAAAGGTATTCTATGTAGGGGGCAGCAGCCCAAATATTAGAGCAATCTTCTGCTGCTTTCCCAGACAGAGTAGCAGAGAAGTGGCTAGGTCGTGCAGCAGTCAGAACTCAAACCAGCACTCCCATATGGAATGCTGGCATGGCATGAGGCAGCTCAACTCTCTGTGCCACAATGCCAGCCCCAGACTGACTGGTTTTAATCTGTAGAGAGTCTTCTCAAAAAGGGGCCAGCACTGTGGTACAGTGGGATGAGCTGCTGCCTACTGCTGCCTAGGACCGGCATCACACATCAAGGCACAGGTTCAAATCCCACCTGCTCTGTTTTTTTGTTTGTTTGTTTGTTTTTAAGATTTATTTATTTATCTGAAAGGCAGAGTTTCAGAGAGGCAAATCCAGAGAGAGAGAAAGAGACAGAAAGGGAAGGAGGCATGGAGGGAGGTCTTCATCCGCTGGTTCAGTCCCCAAATGACCACAACAGCCAAAACTATGCCAATCTGAAGCCAGGAGCCAGGAGCTTCTTCCAGGTCCCCCAAGTGGGTACAGGGGCCAAGGGCTTGGGCCATCTTCTACTGCTTTCCCAGGCACATCAGCAGAGAGCTGGATCGGAAGTGGAGCAGCCAGGACTCAAACTGGCACCCATATGAGATGCTGGCCCTGCGGGTGGCGGCTTTCCCTGCTACGTGACAGTGCCAGCCCCTGCTCTGCTTCTGAACCAGCTCTGTGCTAATGCACCTGGAAAAGCAGTGGGAGACGACCCAAGCACTTTGGGCCCCTACCACCCATGTCAGAGACCTGGATGGAGTTCCTGGCTCTGAACTTCAGCCTGGCCCAGCCCTGGCTGTTGTGGGGGCATTTGGAGAGTGAACCAGCAGACTGAGAATCTCCCTCTGACTCTGTCTCTCTCTCTCACTCTACCTTTCAGATACACTTTTAAATTAAAAATTAAAATAAATAAGTAAATAAAAATAACATGAATGCTGGCAACTAATTTGGGATTTTTTTTTTTTTTTAATTCCACAGGTCTGCAGGTCAAATGCAACCTGTGATTTCCCACTCTGCCTTTGGGCTTCTAGTGTGAAACATCAGACACTGAGTCAGGCCCCAGAAGGCCTAGGTTCAAGTGTCGGCATCATTATCTGGGTTGAGAATCGGTGCGTCCCCTTCCTGTAACTCCTGTGAGCTTCAGTTTAGCTTCCTCATCTGTAAACCAAGGACAGCCACCAGCTACCTCACAAGGCTGTTTGTCAGCATCACATCAGAAATGATGAGCCACATGAAAATGTTTCCTCAACCCTGAAGGCTTCCACTAAAACCCATGATTGAACACAGGCTAGGAGAAGGCGGCGGCAGTAACAGACCAGACAATAGATGAGGCCGCACAGAGCGAGAAGGAAGTGAGTTGGGTCTTGCTGGCATGCAGACCGGAAGAATCATGACAATAGAATCCGCGTCGGGGGTAGAAACAGAAATTTGGGAGTCGCCAGCAAACAAGTTATGAAAGAGGCCATGCCAATAAACTGACTGAGGTACCATACAGATAAACAGGGAGTTCAGAAAAGTCTTTTGGGAAAACACCAAGGTGCACCCCCAACAAAGCAATCAGAGTAAGAAAGCAGAGAAGGAAGAAAAGGAGGTTCCACCAAGAAGCGAGCAGGGCTCCAGAGAGGGAGGAGAAACACGGCAGTCAGATGGGATGTGAGGGCCGGCGCTGAGGCGTAGTGGGTACAGCTGCCTGAGGCACCAGCAGCCCGTATGGCTGCCAGTTCAAGTCCCGGCTGCTCTACTTTTTTTTTTTTTTTTTTTAATTTTTGACAGGTAGAGTTATAGACAGTGAGAGAGAGAGACACAGAGAAAAGTCTTCCTTCCATTGGATCACTCTCCAAATGGCCACTACGGCCAGCGCTGTGCCGATCCGAAGCCAGGAGCTGGGTGCCTCTTCCTGGTCTCCCAAGCGGGTGCAGGGGCCCAAGCACTTGGGCCATCCTCCACTGCCTTCCCAGGCCACAGCAGAGAGCTGGACTGGAAGAGGAGCAACCGGGACTAGAACCCAGCACTCATATGGGATGCCGGCGCCACAGGCAGAGGATTAACCAAGTGTGCCATGGCACCGGCCCGGCTGCTGTACTTCTAATCCAGCTCCCTGCTGATGTGCCTGGAAAAGCAGCAGAAAATGGCTCAAGTGCTTAGGCCCTTGAACCTACGTGAGAGACTCCAGAACAGATAGAAGACATCTCTGATCTCTCTAACTCTGCCTTTCAAATAAAAATAAATAAATAAATCTTAAAAAAAAAGGGGGGTGGGTGGGATGTGTGTCCTGGCCCAGAAGAAAAATCTGGAAGGATGGGTCACATTGGTTAAAAACAGCAAAAGGAAAAGAAGTTAGGAAGGGCAGAAAAGCAAAAAGAGGTGGGCCAGGCAGCCCTGCAGATGGAGACCATGAGGCCACCTCAGAGCAGGGCCCCTCTACGATGGCAGACTGGGGAGGTGTAAAAGGTCCTGGGACGGAGGCAGGGGTCCCAAAGGTGGAGTGAAGAGGGCACACGGAGAGGCGGCTGCCTGTGCAGGCTGTGCCAAGCACCTCTACACTCCTCACTCACTCAGCCTCCCAAGAACACCCAGGTTTTCAACAAGGTTACTCAGTTGTTGCAGGGCCGAAGCCTCCATGGCTCATTCAAAAAGACACAGTGACCAGTGTCCAGATGAGAGGCAAGCAGTCTGAAGTTCCTTGAGCTAAAGGAGGAAGGAGCTCCCAGGAGGCTTCTGCCCACCTTGCTCAGTTCACCCAGGCTTCCAGGATTCAAAACAGCTGGAAACGTGTGCCCCACTCTCCCCAACAAGAAAACAGAACAGAACATGGCTGTTTCTGCCAAGCGAGTTCTGAATAAGCTGCATTCCATTTCATTAAAACAATTACCTGAGCCCCAGCCAAGAATTACATAAAGCTTCCTCCCCACACCACCCCTCCCCCCATAAAACACACATCATGCTGCTTTTCAAATAGGCACAGTACGGCCTGATGCTCCACTCCAAGACCTCACTGGGAAGACCCCATAAGCCCCACCCAGAGGCAGCCAGCCTCAGCATCCCCGCAGGCTGACAGATCATGTAAGACTCAAAGAAGACCCCGACCCAGAGCTCTTCCCTCAAAAGAGCCTGCTGGCTGCCCAAAATGTTTCCAGCAGGCACCGGGGCCCTCAGCTCTGCCTAGAGTCCAGGGGGCTACTGGTGCCAAAACCCAGATGGGAGGCCCAAGTGGCCCAGCACAAACTAGACAAGAAGATCCCAGCACAGGGGATTCCAGGAGAAAGCGTCTGAAGGCTGGAGGACTGCATGGGCCAGATCTGAGCTGCAAGGAGAGTGAGGGCCACCCCAGGCGGGGCAGCTGCCCACATGCTAACGGTGTTCCTCTGGCCACAGATAACAGGTTCATGACACGAAGCAAAAGCACTCGCCTCCCCTTCTCCAGGGCTTGGGCTGCCCTGGAGGATGTTCCTGCATTTTGTAAAGCCTCACTCTGCATCCCACCAGCGCAGACAACCCCTTGCAAACTGCCCAAAACTCAGCATCTCACATGCCCTGATCCTAGTCTGATGAGTGTCACCACACTCAGAGTAACTCCTGAGATGGCCCCCACACTACCATGGAAGCCCACCATTTCTGGCCCTGCTTGTGTTCTGCACAGATCAGAGCAGACAGTCAGTGGTCACTGTCACTTGAGGCCCCACTGGCTCCTGTCTCTGCCCACCTGTCTTTCTACCACCGTCAGAGAGTCACAGGAAGCTCAAAGGTGCTTAGGCCGATCACAGGTGCAGTGACACCAAGTCCACCATAGCAAAGCAGGAGTTTTCTTACTTTTTTCCAATGACTTAAAAAAAACTACTTTGTTTGAAAGGCAGTTACAGAGAGAGGGAGGGAGAGGGAGAGATGGAAAGAGAAAGACCTTCCATCTACTGGGTCCTCTCCCCAAATGGTCACATCGACTGGGGTTGGGCCAGGCCAAAGCCAGGAGCCTGGAACTCCATCTGGGTCTCCTACATGGGTGGGGGGCCCAAGGACTTGGACAATCCTCTGCTGCTTTCCCAGACACATCACCAGGGAGCTGAATTGGTAGTGGAGCAGCTGGAACATAAACCAGTGCCCACATCGGATGCCAGTGTCACAGGTAGTGGCTAAATGTCCTGAGCCACAATGCTGGCCCCTCCAACGACTTTTTATAATGAAAATGTCTAAACATAACAAGAAGTTGAAAGAGTATTACAATGAACAGGCGTGTACCTTCCACTTAGCTCCAATTGTTAACATTTTGCCATTTTGTGTAAATGCATGGAGCTCTTGTCTTCTCTATATATTTACAGTGGACCCTTGGTATCCACAGGTTTTGTATCTGTGGGTTCAACTAAATAATTGGGAGGAAAACAGAGCCTGTACCGAACACACAGAAACTTTTTTCCTTACTCCCCAAACAATGCAGTACAACAATTACATACATAGCATTCACTTGGTGTTTGGCTTCAGAAGCAACAGAGAGATGAGCTCTTCAGGAGGATGTTCATTTGTAAATACTACAACATTTTCTGTGACAGACTTAAGCACTACAGATTTTGGAACTGATTTTGGTCACAGAACCAGTCCCCCTCAGATACTGAAGAAGGACTGAGTATGTGTGTACATAGATCCTTTTCTTGTTTTTCACTGTCATTTAAAACCAAGTTGCAGACAGCATGACACTTTACTCCTAAGTACTTTAGCATGCACCTAACAGTAACAATATTCTCCCATAAAACCACAATACCACAATCGCACAAGAAATAAGAATTAAAAGGCCATCGTTAAGGGAAGGCTTGGCCACTGGGGCTGGGCTGCACCCGGCCAACCACACGTTCTGTCTGCCATGGCCCAGAGTCTGGGGCCTGTCTTGGAGAGGCCAGCCCTGAGCCCCGCTGGTTAGGCAATCAACTGGGCAGCTGGAAGATGTATCAAGAGGCGTTATTAAACTTCAGGTCAGATGTGAGGCTGTGCATGGAGGTCCACGCCTGTCCAAGGGAGAGGACGACCTTCCACAGCCACTTTGATGAGATACTCTGTCAGGGCAGCTCCCTCACTCTCTCCCTCCCATGGGACACCCTCAACTCTCCACACAGCCGTCTTCAGCAACCTCCTCCTCTGGCAATGGGATTGCTCCGAATGGCTGCGATGCACCTGAATAAAGATGAGGAGCATGTCCGTGTGGAGCTTCTGATCCCCAGCCAGAGGGGGCGGGACAGGGAATCAGAGAACCACTCCAGCTTCTCCACGGCAGCTATGCCTTACGCTCACAGCTGCCTCAAGGGCAACAGGGAGGAGTGCGGCCTCCACTGAGCAGGAGGTGCTACCTGAGAGCCCTGTGTTCCTCCTGAGTATGGGTTCCCCAGAAAAGAACAAAGGAGGGGGAAGGAGCCACAGGGAAACCCAACAATGAGGAGCATGGGGAGGAGGAGACAGGAAAGATTTCTGGTATCCTAGAAATGGAAAGCAATCAAACCAGGAGGCAAACAAGAGCACCTCCAGTAACCCAAATAGAAGTGTGAAGAATGGCCGCTTACAAGTCCAGCTCCGGAGTCAGACAGCCTGGATTCAAATCCTAGCCTGGATGGTCACCAAAGGACTTGCGCAAGTGGGTGCATCCCCTCTGCGCCTCTTTCCTCATCTATAAAATGGGCAGAATAGTAAATATGCTACTGCTGCTAACAGTCATGCTGAATGCTAACATGATTCAGTGAAACAACATATGGAAGGTGCCCAGCATGTAGGAACTACATGAACATTACGGGAAAGAGTGCTATAAACATGTTGTACAAAAAAATGAAAAAAGTGTATGGAGCTAGGAGAAAGTGCGTTCGCTCTCTCTGGCCTCAGAACAAGTGGGAAGCCCAGAGAGGCTTCGTAGGGTCAGATGCTCCACACACAACGACTCAACGAGGGACAAGGGCTGCGCAGGAGCTCAGCAGTCGCTAGAGCCTTCCGTCAGCCCCTGCAGCCTGGGCCCACCCAGCATCTCCAATGCAGGGCCAGCGCTGGGGTAACTGGAAAAGGAATGTTGAGATGTGCCCTCAGAAGACCCTGACTCTTACAGCCCAAGCATCTCCACATGAGCAGTGGCACCCAGACAGCACAAGAAGGTGTACCTGTTTAAGCACCAGATGCAGCAGGCTTGAATCCCACGTCAGCCCCTTACCAGCATCCTGCCCAAGAGGAGCCTGCCGCTGCTGCGGAGCCCACCAGGAGGGCACCCTCTCTCTGCGGACAACCATGGCCTCTGCCACAGGCAAGGCAGCTGGGTGCCCTGACCCTGGCCGAACACACAGAGGCATCACAGACAGGCGAGCCCAATGTCCAGACTTTCCATGGAAACAGGGAGGCTCCTTAGCCCAGAATGCCCCCGGCAACTCCCCTACCCTTGGCGCACTCCCCCCAGGGACAATGAGGCACTGTTTCCCAAAGGGTCCAGACTGCTGAGAAGCTAAGGAGGACACGTCCGGATTCCAGCAGCAACTGGGCACTGCCAACAGCTGGCTGCTCCCCTGCTACACGACGGGAAGGCTAAGCTATCACATCCCAAACTGGCCCCGCCCTTTGTCACACAGGCCTTTTCTTGGACACGGCCCCCAGGGCCGAAATTTTAAACCTAACTGTCAGTTACTCAGCAGGTCCATGGCTCATCCCCGGTTACTCACCAGCACCTTCTACCTTATGGTTAAGATGACCAGACCTGGACTTGATCAGCCCGGATTCAAACCCCAGTTCCAGCCCTCAACTACCCTGAGCCCCGGCTTTTGCACCTGTGAGGCGGAGATAACGCACCTCCGTCTCCTTCAGTTGCGATAATCCTCACCAAGCACGGGTATGGTGCTGTCCCCCACCACAAAGAAGTGGGCCACAGCTGTGGTCAAGGTCCCCCCGGGTACACTGAGAACACGAACAAGGGGAGAGAGAGCAGCCGGGTCGGGAAGAGTAACCAGAGTGCATCTCAGTGTTGTGGAAACTCTGTCCAGGAAGCTCCGGCCAGAACTCGAACAGAGTGAACTCCTGGCCAAACCAGCCTCCAAACAGTAATGAGAAAAGCCACCGGGCAGCCACCCCACAGCACAAAGCAGGCAGAACACACGGGACAGGCAGGACACACTGTGTTTATGTTTTTCTGCCCAAAGAGCTATAAATTTGTAACTTATTAAACAGCACATGGCAAGTCTGTCACTGGCAGCCATGGGGAGGGGAGGACATCTCCAACTTTTTTTTTTTTTAGACCAAAAAACAATGTCACAGAGGAAGCTTTGGCCTTGCTACAGGCCAGACCATAAACTCTTCACCCGTGTTAGGGACCAGGAGGCTCACAGCTGAGAGCACTCTCAGGAGAAAAATAAAAACAAGAGGCCTGGCCTTTGTGTCCACCCTAACTAAGGAAAACAGCTGACAAGCCCTGTGCTGACCAGCCATCCAGACAGCTGACGGGGCCTGAGCTCAGAGGCAAATTCCTCTCCTCTCCTGCACACCCCACTCCTCCCACCCCAGGCTCCGGTCAGCCAGGCGTGGCCGGCCCCCTGGGAGCTCAGGCCAAGGAAGTCAGGCAGCCTGGATCCAAGCGACTGGCGAGCCTGTGGTGGAGGGTGGCAGAAGTTACAGGTGGCGGCCATCACAGGCTGGGACCCCTTCTCCCAGGGCCTGCTCACCCCCTTCCCAGGAAGAAAGGCCTCTGGGTACACAAGAACTGCGGATCTAAGAGGGGGACTGGGCTTCCAGGCACGGCTTTGTCACTTGGCGGTTTTGCAAGAGAATCAACCCCTCTTAGCTCATTTTTCTCAATGTGACAAAGGCAGGGCGTCAGGAGAGCAGTGGCCTCAACGGGGAATCTTATACAGGGGCCTTGTGGTGAGCATGAGGCAACGGAGGTGGGGGAGGCCCTCGGTCAACGGCACACTCACGTTCCTACAGTCCCCTCCGCCAGCGCACTCTCTCCTTTCAGAGACTAACTCAGCTTCCTGGCCCTAAATGGAAGACTCAGAGGACAGGAATTCCCGACTTCAATTGCGAACTCTACAAAGGACTTTCTCAGTCCCTCCAATAGCACAGGGACTGTCCAGAAGCAACAGAACAGCACCAGCGCCTTACAGGCTGCAACCTTGCTCCCGGGTCCCAGCAGGAAAGCCCTGAGACTTTCAGATCCTCACTCCCCAGCCTCCTTTCAGCTTAGTTATTCTTATGTGAAAAAAATACCTGCCTGGAAGCCATGCCAACCTTGAATGCATTAGAAAAGTGGGTGCCAAGCCTGACCCAAAGGCAGAACTATGCTTGGCAGCCACTGCACTATGCAAAACAGGCAAGCTCCTGCACGACCCCTGCCCCCAGGCTTCCTCAGGGGCACCCTCATGCCACAAGGAAGCAGCCAGGCCCAGCGCCTACAAACAGCCTGAACTCAGGGCCCTGGGCTGCCTGTTGAATCTGCTCTGAGCGCCTGGACAGACAGAGAATCAGCGGTCACACAAGCCACCCACAGTCCAGAGAGGGAAGACAAGGCTCCTACAGAGAAAAACTTTATCCTCGCTCCTCTCCTCCCCGGTTCACAACCCTCCAGCTACAAGCATGCCGGGGAGGGTGAGACAGGGACTTCTCCCACTTCAGGGACCCACGCCACTCCCGGCATCCCTAGAACCTCCCGGCACCAGCCACCCTGGGTCTAGAGTTTGCTTCCAGAACAAACTTTCTGTCTCCTGCCCTAACACCAGATCAAGACAGGACTGAAAAGGGCAGGCGCGGGGCTCTAATGACAGGGAAACAGTGAAACTCTGTTCGGGGCACCTTGTCTTCCTTACCTGCTGGGCTCCCAGCAGCACCTGTCTGGGGGGCAGGGAGACTGCCAGGCAGGATGAGCTCAGACACGGCCGTACCTTTGGAGGCCCCTTCCCACCGCATTCCCCTGGCGTCTGACCAGGATCTGGGGGTGGGGGCCAAATCGTAACCCCCAGCCGGCCCTTCTCGGCTTACATACGAAGGGGGAGGGGCTGGACCACACGGTGGGGAAGGAGGGCAGGCAGGCAGGCGAAGGGGGTGATGTGGGGATTGGTGGGCAGCACTTGGGGCACTTGTCTTTGAAATGGGGGTGTGGTCCTGGCAAGCTCACCTCCAGCTTGCGAATCTAACCCAGGACAGGAAAGGGACAGTCTTGGAGGGGCTCTCCCCGGAGTGGGGGTGCCAGCCTGTGAAATGGGGGGTGGGAACAGTCCTGGAAAGGAGGCACTAGCTCATGAGATGAGGAAGCTGCTCGCTGGGCTGGGTCCACCCATGCGGTGGGGGCGGGGAGCGGTCCGTGAAGTGAGGATCCCGACGCTGAGGAGGGGTCTGGTCCGGGGAGCCGTTTTCTCGTGCCTGAGGCGGACCGGTTTGGGTCCCTAAGGGTCGCGCGGGTCCCAGGGCCCGGTTTAGGAGACCGAGGTGAGTCGCCGAGGAAGGGGGTCCGGAGGTGGGGCCGTCCCCAGGCGGCGTGGCTGGCCTGGCTCGGGACTAAGGCCCAGTGCGGGACCCCGGTCCCGCGGAGCCCTGGCTGGCAGGTACCGGAGCCGGAGCCCGCGCCACCGGGGGTGGGATCCACGGCCCCCCCGACACATGCTCGCTCCCGCCCGGCCGGCCCGGGGCCGCGCGCCCCTCGCCGCCGCCGCCGCCTCCTCCCTCGGCCTCCCGCTCACTCACCGAGGTCGTCCATGGCTGGGCCGCAGCGCCCGGAGCCGGCTTGGCGTCGGGCTCGCAGTCCGTCCCGCGGCCTCTCCTCACCGCCCCGCAACTTTTCCGCCGCGAGCCTCGGCCCGGAACAGAACGCGCCACCGCCGCGCGCGCCCGCGCCCCGCCCGCCCCAGACAGCAAGCTGGCCCCGCCCCGTGCGGCGGCTGGCCCCGCCTCCTCCGCCGGGCTCTCGCGGGGGGCGGCGCTGGGCGGGGCGGCGGCGCCCCCTCGCGGTCGAGGGGGGCAGGTGGGCGGCTCCCGGGCCTTCGGCCCTTTCCCGTTGGTCTTTTCTGTGGCTCGCAAAGTCACTTGCTTGACCTTCCGGCTGACGGATCTGTCCACAGTCTAACATGTGTCTGTCCATCAGTCACCCGGTCGTCACGTGTCTGTACCCTGGAGAGTGATCTGTCCACCTGTCCGTCTGTCTCCCAGTAGGTCACCTTCCAGGAGGATCCTAGGCAAGGCTGGGAGCCCTTGGGAACCCTTCCTGGGGTTGTCCCCTGGACCCTTGGCAGTGCAGCCCACAGCCAAGCCTTTGGGACCTAGAGCCAGGAACTTGGAAGCTTGTATCCCTTAATCTTCCACGTGTCCACCCTTCCTGGAGACTGTCAAAACTCTGCCTGGGAAAGACATGGCATATTGGACACTAAACAGAAAGAAATGAAGAAAAGGCAGCAAAATCACACCCGGTGCTTAACACAGTGCCTCTGCCCCAAACAACAGCTGATGTTTACTGAATGAATAGACTGTACAGCTCCTGTCTTAATTTTTTAAAAAAGATTTATTTATTTGAAAGAGTTACAGAGAGGCAGAGAAAGAGAGAGGTCTTCCATGCCCTGGTTCACTCCCCAGATGGCTGCAACAGACGGAGCTGGGCCAATCCAAAGCCTGGAGCCAAGAGCTTCTTCCGGGTCTCCCAGGTGGGTGCAGGGGCCCAAGGACTTGGGCCATCTTCTACTGCTTTCCCAGGCCATAGCAGAGAGCTGGATAGGAAGCAGAGCAGCTGGGTCTCGAACCGGCGGCCATATGAGATACTGGTACTGCAGGCGGCAGCTTTACCCACTACATCCTTTACTCTTGTCTTAATTCTAAGAGAAGCGGTTACTCTATCACCAGTCCTTCACCACCCTTGGGGGTGGATGATGCCAGTGTATAGTCCGGGCCCCAGATTCCTCTGCAGGTGAGATACAGTGAGAAGTAACACCTGTGAAACAAAAAGGGGCAGGAAGCAGGATTGAGCAAGGAGAGACTCAGACCTGTCAAAGATAGGCCAATCCTTCAGGAAGAAAAAGCAAGGAATCCCCACTGGGCAGACATGTCCAGGCCCCAGTACTACGGTTACTGTGTTCAGCCATTGGCTGAGGAGACTCAGGAAGCATTGATTCTGTAAGTTGTCCCTCCCTGACCTGCATCACAAGTTTGTTTGTTTGTTTTAGTATTTATTTATTTATGGGGCCAGCACTGTGACACAGCAGGTTAAGCCACAGCCTGCAGTACCAACATCCCAAATGGGCGCCAGTTCGAGCCCCAGCTGCTCCACTTCTGATCCTGGGAAGGCAGTGGAGGATGGCCCAAGTGCTTGGGAGACCTAGAGGGAGTTCCGGGCTCCAGGTTTCAGCCTGGCCCAGACTTAGCTGTTGCGGCCATTTGGGGAATGAACCAGCAGATGGAAGACCTTTCTCTCTGTCTCTACCTCTCTCTCTCTCTCTCTCTCTCTCTAGCTCTGACTTTCAAATAAATAAATTTTAAAAAAGATTTATTTGGGGGATGGCGCTGTGGCGTAGTGGGTAAAACTGCCACCTGCAGTGCCGGCATCCTATATGGGCACCAGTCCAAGTCCTGGCTGCTCCACTTCCCATCCAGCTCTATGCTATGGCCTGGGAAAGCAGTAGAAGATGGCCCAAGTCCTTGGGCCCCTGCATTTGCATGGGAGACCCAGAAGCAGCTCCTGACTCCTGGCTTCAGATCGGCACAGCTCTACCTGTTGTGGCCAATTGGGGAGTGAACCAGTGGATGGAAGACCTCTCTATCTGCCTCTCCTTCTCTCTCTGTTTAACTCTTTCAAATTAACAAATAAGTCTTTAAAAAAAAGAGATTCATTTGTTTATTTGAAAAGTCAGAGCTACTAGAGAGAAGTCTTCAATCTGCTGGTTCACTCCCCAAATGGCCACAATGGCCAGGCCAAAGCCAGGAGCCAGAACTTTCTTCTAGGTCTCCCACATGAGTGGCAGGAGCCCTAGCATTGGGCCATCTTCCACTGCTTTTCCCAGGTCATTATCAGGGAGCAGGATCGGAAGTGGAGCAGCCAGGAATCCAACCAATGCCCATATAGGATGCCAACATCACAGGCAGTTTTATCTGCTATGCCACACGCTGACCCTGGCAAGTTCTTTTTTGAAGGCAAATCCAAGCAGGTCATCTGTATCTGCCTTATTCTCCTATATTAAAATTTAAGATCTGGGGTGGGTGTTTGGCACAGCAGTTAAGATGTAGCTTGGCACAGCTTGGTGCTGTGGCGCAGTAGGTTAATCCTCCACCTACAGCACCGGCATCCGTATGGATGCCGGCTCTAGTCCCACCTGCTCCTCTTCCAATCCAGCTCTCTGCTATGGCCTGGGAAAGCAGTAAGATGGCCCAAACGCTTGGGCCCCTCTACCCGTGTGGGAGATCCAGAAGAAGCTTTTGGCTCCTGGCTTTGAGTCTGCCCAGTTGCAGCTGTTGTGGTCATTTAGGGAGTGAACCAATGGATAGAAGATCTTTCTGTCTCTCCCTCTCGCTGTCTGTAACTCTACCTCTCAAATAAATAAAATCTTAAAAGAAAAAAAAAAGATGTAGCCTGGGGGGGACGGCATCGTGGTGTAGGGTGTTAGCACCAGTCTGTGGGTGAGACAGAGACCATGGCTCATTAGGAGGTCTAGGAGGAAAGTGCAGCGGGGAATCTGAAGTGGTAGTGATAATGGGGGGGGGGGGAGTGGAGGAATCAGCAGGGACTCTTACTCTGGGTCAGACGCGAAGCAACAGCTGAGAGAGTCAGAACAAAGAATCTATAATTAGTCAAAAACTTGGTTGGCCCTAGAGCTTCTGGGATGAACAGGATACCATATCTGTAACAGTGGAAGACAGCGCAGTGGGGATGTAGTGTTATATTTTCTATTTTCTTCTGAGAAAGCATAGTGAGTTCTCCTTAAAACAATGATACAGTAACAGTCATAACAGGTGTTGTCAATATAATAAGGCCGCTGGGGTGAGGTGCTTCCCATGTTTTTGGGGTTTTTTGTTTGTTTTGCATTTAATCTTGGCCACAGGTCTAAGAAATGAACACTCTTATCCCATTTTACAGCTGGAAAAGTTGAAAGGGAGACTGAGTTACCCAAGGTCCTATAGCTGGTAACTAAGAAACTGGGATTTGGACCTGGCTGGGCTTCTGCCAAGGCCTGTGCATAAAACAGAGGCTGGGGGTGCTCTCCCTTAGACCAGCTTCAGGGCACAGGTGTGTCCTTCCTCCAAAGGTCTCTAACTTTCCCCTTCCAAGCGGCGTTTCCTGGAGGAGACACCAAGGCCTCCACTGCGTGGGCAACTGTATCCCTGGTGTCTGGAGTTCTAAGGAGAACCAGAGCTGCAGAGCTTAGTCCTGGTACCCTTGGACGCCCAGGTCCCTCCTGGGGCCCTCCTCATGGAAACAGTCCCCAGACTGCATCTCCTCCTCGTTTTCCTCTCCTCCTCACCCTCCCCCCGCCCCAGTCCCTTACCCCACAGGGATCAGACCTGGTATCTTAGTTCAAGGTGCCCTAGGTCGAGTGACACCCTAGGTCAAGTGACTTCCAAACAACAGAAATTTCTTTCTCACAATTCTGCATGCTGGAAGTCCAAGCTCAGGGCACCAGCAAGGTCAGGTTCCGCTGTGAGGAGTCCTTCTCTGGGTTACAGAAGGCTGACTTCTTGTTGCACCTTTGCAAGGTAGACAGTTTTCAGGGTTCCCTTGCATAACGGCCCACCCTCGTGAACTCATCACCTCCCAAAGCCCCTACCTCTGAATACCATCACATTGGGATTAGAGTTCAACATAGGGGTTCTGGGGAACACATTCAACCCACTGCATTTGATTAACTCCATTGGGTTTTTGAGGCTTCCTAAAGTTTAAGTGATACTGACAGGGCAGATGGACAGCCCTGCTGACTTCCAAACTGGCTCCCTCCTCCCCATAGGGGGAATAAAGACCCCCAGGACAGCAGATCCTCCCTGGGATCATTCCATGGCCAAGTGAGCCAAGGCTCATATAGTCAAGACAATGTCAGTCTTTGCCCTTGTGCTCTTCTGCCTGGGTTGCTCTGGGCAGTAGGAACACGCGCAGACCAAGAGTGGTCTCCAGCCAGACTCCAGTCCTAGTTTTTTTTAAGATATTATTTATTTATTAAAAATTATTTATTTATTTGGAAGTCAGTTAGAAAGAGAGAGAGATATCAATCTTCTATCCACTGCTCCACTCCCTAGATGGTTGCAGTAGCTGGAGCTAGACTAGGAACCAGAAGCTTTTTCCAGGTCTCCCAGGTGGATGGCAGGGGCCAAGCACTTGAGCCTTTTCTGCTGCTTTACCAGGTGATTAGCAGGGATCTGGATCAGAAGTGGAGCAGCCAGGACACCAACCAGTGCCCATATGGGATGCCGGTGTCACAGGCAGCCACTTTACCCACTATGCCACACACTGGCCCCCTAGTTGTGCTTCTTGCTAGTGGTTAATCTTTTTTTTTCTTTCTTTTAATTTTATTTTATTTTAACTTTTATTTAATGAATATAAATTTCCAAAGTACAGTTATGGATTACAATGGCTTCCCCCCCATAACGTCCCTCCCACCCGCAACCCTCCCCTTTCTGCTAGTGGTTAATCTTAAGCAATTTACTCTGTCTCAATTTCCTGTCCTATAGAAGGAAGATTAATAAGAGCTACCTCTCAGAGTCATCACAGGATTAAATGAGATACTACATGTTTAGTCAGTAATTGGCCCTCTGAACTCAGCATTATACATTAGACACAGAATTCAAGCCATGTATGCAATTAAAACTTTAATATCTGCTACATTTTAAGAAGAATAAAAAGAAATGGGTACTATTAATGATACAGTTTATCTAATCCACTAAATGTATCCTAAATGTTAGCATTTCAACTTATAATCAATATTTTAAAAATTAATAAGATACCTCACCTTTTTTGAATAAAGTCTTTTTTTTTTTTTTTTTTGACAGGCAGAGTGGATAGTGAGAGGGAGAGAGGGTGAGAGAGAGAGAGAGAGAGAAAGGTCTTCCTGTTTGCCGTTGGTTCACCCTCCAATGGCCACCGCAGCCGCCGCTGATCCGAAGCCAGGAGCCAGGTGCTTCTCCTGGTCTCCCATGGGGTGCAGGGCCCAAGCACTTGGGCCATCCTCCACTGCACTCCCTGGCCACAGCAGAGAGCTGGCCTGGAAGAGGGGCAACCAGGACAGAATCCAGCGCCCCAACCGGGACTAGAACCTGGTGTGCCAGCGCCGCAGGCGGAGGATTAGCCTATTGAGCCGCAGCACTGGCCGAATAAAGTCTTTGAAATCTAGTGTGTATCTTACATTTCAATTTGACTAGCCATTTTTCAAGTGTTCAGTAGCCCCATGTGGCTAGTGACTATAGCATTAGTGCAAGTTTGTTTATTTTTGAAAGGCAGAGCATGAGAGGGAGAGAGAGAGAGAGACTTTCCACCTGTAGGTTCAGTCTCCAAATGCCTGCAACAACTTGGGCCAGGTCAGGCTGCAGCCAGGAACTCCATCCAGATCTCCCACATGGGTGGCAGGGACCCAGGTATGTAGGCCATCATCCACTGCCTTCCCAGGTGCATTAGCAGGGAGCTCGATTGGAAGCAGAACATCCAGGACTCAAATCAGCACTCTGATATGAGATGCCACCATTACACTCTGATATGGGATGACAGTTTAACCCACTGTGCCACAATGCTGGCCCCTGGACAATGCAATTTTAAATGTTAGCTGTCATGTATTTCATGAGTTTCAACCTAAAACTCATTGCTTCAGAAAACCATTCCTGACCTACTGGATTATGTCAAGACCCCTGTTCTGGGGCCGGCACCATGGCATAGTAGGTAAAGCTACCGTCTGCAGTGCCAGCATCTCATATGGATTCTGACACAGACTCACTCATAGAATGCTTAAACACACATTGGGATAGTTTTACACACAGTTTTGAAACCTGCTTTCTTCACACTATTTTGCAAACACCTTTCACCTTTCACGGCACTCAATATTCTTCTGAAACATCATTTCCTTGGGCAAAATAACATGCCATCCTATAACTACATCAGCATCCACTCAGCCTATCTCCTGGTTAAATTTAGTTATTTCCAATTTTTTCACTAAAATCAGCAATCCTGAGAAGAACATCCTTGTAGCTAAATCTTGGAGCACACCCTTAATTATTTCCTGAAGCTCAATCCCTAGAAGGAGAAGTGCTGTGTCAGAGGTAAAATGTATGAGCGCTGTCAAGTTTTTTTGCTAGATGTAGGCAAAGTGCTGTCTCTAACAGTGGCATCTATAAAAATAACCACAGTGTATGAGGATATTTCTATTTTTTTTTTTTTTGACAGGCAGAGTGGACAGTGTGAGAGAGAGACAGAGAGAAAGGTCTTCCTTTGCCGTTGGTTCACCCTCCAATGGCCGCCGCGGCCAGCGCGCTGCGGCCGGCGCACCACGCTGATCCGATGGCAGGAGCCAGGTACTTATCCTGGTCTCCCATGGGGTGCAGGGCCCAAGTACTTGGGCCACCCTCCACTGCACTCCCTGGTCACAGCAGAGAGCTGGCCTGGAAGAGGGGCAACCGGGACAGAATCCGGCGCCCCAGCCGGGACTAGATCCTGGTGTGCCGGCGCCGCAAGGCGGAGGATTAGCCTAGTGAGCCGCGGCGCCAGCCTGTTCATGAACTTGTTGAACACCCCTCCTGTCTCAGGAGCACCAGCTTGATACACAGCACTGCAGGATGAGCCCACATGGAACCCCTCAAATGTGGTGTGAGTGCCCAGAGTGGAATGAGTGAGGTCTAAGTGGAACATGGGTGAATATTTCTTATTTTAATAGATATTTATTTATGCATATAAGAAAAATACCTAACTGGCGCAACAAACCTGGGATAGCTCTAATTTTAGATAAGCTAAGGTTAAAAAGCAGTGAAGAGGAAGTTTTAGCATAACAGTTAAAACACCATGTTCCGCCCGCGCCGCGGCTCACTAGGCTAATCCTCCGCCTAGCGGCGCCGGCACACCGGGTTCTAGTCCCGGTCGGGGCGCCGGATTCTATCCCGGTTGCCCCTCTTCCAGGCCAGCTCTCTGCTGTGGCCAGGGAGTGCAGTGGAGGATGGCCCAGGTGCTTGGGCCCTGCACCCCATGGGAGACCAGGAAAAGCACCTGGCTCCTGGCTCCTGCCATCGGATCAGCGCGGTGCGCCGGCCGCAGAGCACCGGCCGCGGCGGCCATTGGAGGGTGAACCAACGGCAAAGGAAGACCTTTCTCTCTGTCTCTCTCTCTCACTGTCCACTCTGCCTGTCAAAAAAAAAAAACAAAAAAAACAAAAAAAAAAAAAAACAAAAAAAACACCATGTTCCGTATTGGAGTGCCTGCATTGCATCCCAACTCCAGCTTCCTGCTAATACAGGCCCTGTGAAACAGCAGGGATGGCTCAAGTACTTGGGTCCCTGTCACCCTCACGAAAGACCTGGATGGAGTTCCCAGTTCCTGAATTCACTGAGGGGATTTGGAGCGTGGACCCATGGATACGAAACCTCTCTGTATCTCTCTCTCTCCTTCTCTCTTTCCCTCCCTCCCTCCTCTCTCTGATGTCTCTCTGCCTCTCAAATAAATAAAAATTTTTTTAAAAAAGGATCTACTTAAAGAAAATTATTGAGTTCCTGGTTCCTAGTTACAGTAAAAGTCATAAAGGACCACAGAGTGACCAGGCTTTGAGGCACTTATGGCCTATATAACTACTCCCTGAGAGGGCAGAGTAGTGGAAGAAGGCAAACTGGGGCAGATGAGCTCGCAGGAGAAGCTACACAACACAGCAGAAAGTAGGGCTTGAGCCGGAATCCCAGCTCTCCTGGGTCCCTATGTCAGGGATGCTGGAAGTCTGCCTGCGCTTCAGTGTTCCATCTGTAAGGTGGGGTTGCTAAGGATTCTTCTACATGTGACACTCCTGCCCAGGCCAGGAGGGCTTTGAAACAAAGAGTTGTAGAATCAGAAGGGTCGCAAGTGATTATGCAGGAGGCTGTCTTTGTCCCCAGAGCTGCTCCATCCTCATGGTCCCCATATCCTTAAAGGGCCCTAACTGTTGACCACACACACATCTGAAAGTCACCTTAATGCCCCCTCATCCTCACCTTCCTCGGCCAGTCCCGCCTGCCAACCTGATTCCCCCCTGCTTTCCGCCTCCACTATCACTGCACTGGCAACAGCCGAGCCACCCCCTTCTCTGGCCTCGGATTCCTGCATTAACCTCCAAGTTGGACCCCTAGGGGCCGTTTTCCATCTGGAAACCAAGGTTATCTTTTTTAAAAATCAGCTTTATTGAGGCATAATTTAGACCCAGTAAAATGCAACCCTTTCAAGTGCTCAGCTCAATGAGCTTTGGCACGTGTGTTCATCCACCCACGTAACCACTCCCTCACTCCTCAAAGCCCCTTTTGCAGTTGGTTTTCTCACTGCTGGCCCCAGGTAACAACCCATGTGCTTCCTGTCACTCTACAAACATGGGGTTTTCAAGAAGGGCGGGCATTTGGCGTAGCGGGATACCCACATCCCATACCAGAGGACCTGGGTGGGAGTCCTGGCTTTGCTTCTAATTCCACCTTCCTGAGAGGCAGAGCTTATGGCTCAAGTACTTGTTCCCTTCCACCCACGTGCAAGACTCAGACTGAGTTCCTGGCTCCTGGCTTTGGCCTGGTCCAGCCCTAACTGTTGCAGGCATTGGAGAGTAAACCAGCAGATGGGAGATCTCTTTGAATGTCTGTCTCTCTACCTTTCAAATAAATAAAATAAGAATCGAAGAAAAATTAAGTTCATGGAAAATGTGTATTATTTTAAAAAACTACACAAGTTCAGGCTTTTTCTTTGTGTGCATCAAAATACACTTATCAGGGCAGGTGTTTTGCCTACAGTTAAGATGCTGGTTGGCATCCCACATCAGAGTGCCTGGGTGCCAGTGCAGTTCTACTCCTGTCTCCAGCTTCTTGCTAATATGCAACCTGGGAGGTAGAAAGTGATGGCTCAAACACTTGAGTCCATGCCACCCATGTACCAAGCACAGATTGAGTTTTAGGCTCTTGGTTTTGGCCTGGCCCAGCCTTAGCCTACTGCAAACATTTGGAGAGTAAACCATTAGATGATAGTTCTCTATCTCTCTAATTAAGTAATTATTAATTCCAAATATTTGAAAGAGTGAAAGACAGAGAGAGAAATATCTTCTATCCTCTGGTTCACTCCCCAGATGCTCACAACAGACAGAGCTGGGCCAGGCCGGAGACAGGAGCCATGAGCTTCCTGGTCTCTCACCTGGGGGGCAGGGGCCCAAGTTCTTAGGCCATCAACTACTGCTTTTGAGCAGCCAGGACTCAAACCAGCACTCCAACATGGAATGCCAGTGGCACAAGCAGCAGCTTAACCTACTGGGACACAACACTGTCCAGTAGTTTCTTTAAAAATTCGTTTAAAATTTACTTTTGTGTATTTGAGAGGGAGAGATACAGAGAGCACTACCATCCATGGGCTCATCCCACAAGTGCCTACAACGTTGTGGTGGCAAGGATCCAACTACCTGAGCCATCATCACTGCCTCCCAGGGGCTTCGTCACCAGGAAGCTGGAATCAGGAGCTGGAGCTGGGACTTGAACCCAGGTACCCTGGTGTGGGATGCAGGTGTTTTTAGTTATTGTTGTTGGTTGTTTTAAAGATTTATGTATTTGAAAGGTGGGGGGAGGGGGCTTCTAACTGCTGGTTCACTCCCCAAATGGCTGCAATAGCTGGGACTGGGCCAGGCCAGAGCCAGGAGCCAGGAGCTTCTTCTGAGTCTCAGGGACCAAGAACCCAGGCCATCCTCTGCTGCCTTCCTAGGCAGAGAGCTGGATCAAAAATGGAGCAGCCAGGACTCAAACCGGCACTCACATGGGATGCCGGCACTGCAGGCAGTGGCTTTGCCCACTACACCTCAGCACTGGCCCCTTCCTGGATCTTTTCTGTGGCTTCATGGCTTTCCATTGCCAGACTGTGCTTCTGTAATTTATTTAATCACTCCTCCACTGATGGGCATTTGGGTTATATCCAGCCCTTTGCTCCTAGAACTAGCGCTGCAGTTAAGAGCCCTGTGCCATCTTGGTTTGCCAGTACTGGGAAGCTCTGTGAATGGCTGGCGTGAGAAGGAGAGGCTTGAACTGGGGGCCAGGACCCTGGGGTTCCTGTCCTGATCCTGCAGTAATCTCGGCAGCCCAGGGAACTCCTTATTTATTTGTTTTGTTTTTAAATATTTATTTATTTATTTGAAAGGCAGTTACAGAGAGAGAGAAGAAGAAGAAGAGACAGAGACAGAGATCTTCCATCTGCTGGTTCATTCCCCAAATGCTGTAATGGCCGGAGCTGGGCCCACCTGAAACCAGGAGCCAGGAGCTTCTCTGGGTCTCCCACATGGGTGCAAGGGCCAAGCACTTGGGCATCCTTCGCTGCTTTCCCAGGTGCACTAGCAGGGAGCTGGATCAGAAGCATCCGGGACTCAGGATTCGAGCCAGCACCGATAGGTGTGCTGGTGCCTCAGGCAGCAGTTTTACCTGCTATGGCACAGCACCTACTCCAACCTGGTTAACCCCTTGTATGTCCATGGCTCCCGGCCTTCGTTTGGTATCTACGGAGCACCTGCCACCCTAGACACTGGTGAACAGCAGCAAACAAGACAGATGCAGTCCCTGTTCTCATGGCTATGATATGTTCATATCAGAAGGAGAGACAGTTGAGAAACAGGCAAACAAATGCAGAGCATAACGGCAGTGGGTGGAAGCAATAAAACCAAGCAGGACAGGGGACAGGTTCAGGTGGAGGGTAGGGGCTCTCCATGAGATCCCAGGCTATGCTGAGGTGTGAACAGCTATGCCAAGATCTTTGAAGCACCTTCCAGGAAGAGAGGCCCAGGGCTTGGAGGGCCCTGGAGTCAGCAATAAGTTGCAGTGGGTGATCAAGACACATGCAGGGCCGGCGCTGCGGCTCACTAGGCTAATCCTCCGCCTGCGGCGCCGGTATTCCGGGTTCTAGTCCTGGTCGGGGTGCCGGATTCCACCCTCGTTGCCCCTCTTCCAAGCCATCTCTCTGCTGTGGCCTGGGAGTGCAGTGGAGGATGGCCCAAGTGCTTGGGCCCCGCACCCGCATGGGAGACCAGGAGAAGCACCTGGCTCCTGGCTTCAGATCAGCATCGGCCGCAGCGGCCATTGGAGGGTGAACCAACGGCAAAAAGGAAGACCTTTCTCTCTGTCTCTCTCTCTCACTATCCACTCTGCCTGTCAAAAAAAAAATTAAATTAAATTAAAAAAAAAAAAAGACGCAGAAGGTGAGTGTGGCCTGAGTACAGGAACCAGGGAGGCTGGAAGAAGACAAGGTTGGAGGCACAGCCTCAGAGAACCTTGTTTAGAGCCAAGGGCCACAGGAAACCACTGGAGTGGCTAAACAGGGGAATGAGGAGACAGAATTTACATTTTTCCAACATTACTTTGCAACCCAGCTGTTGCACACTTAGGTGTTTATCTAAGAGAAATGAAAACATATGTCTGCACAGAGACTTCTATGACCATGTTCACAGCAGCTTTACTGACAGTGCCTCCTAGGAGAAACACGACCTTAATGTCCAGCCGTGGGATGAAGAAGAGACAAGGTGTGGTACAGCCACACAGCAGAGTAAGACAGCAAGAAAAGGGAGCAAGCTGCTGTTGGATCTCTTCTTTGTTTTGGACCAAAGAAGCCACACTTCCTCACCCCACCTCCCCCGGCAACCTCTGGAAGAGACATGACCTACAAACGATTCCATCTGTATAAACGCGTTACAGCAAGTGCAAACTAAACTACAAGGGGACTTCAAACAGTTCATGGAAAATGAAATCAAGGGACAAATCTAGGGGTGGGCATTGCGGCACAGTGGTTTACACTGCCTGTTGGTATGCCTTCATAACTGTTCAAGTCCTGGTTACTCCGCATCCAATCCTGCTCCCTGCTGATGTGCCTAAGAAGCAGCAAATGATGACTCAGGCACTGGAGCCCCTCCCATGCATGCTGGAGACACAGAAGGAGTTCCAGGCTTCTGGCTTCGGCCGGGCTGTTGCAAGCATTTGTTATGTGAGTGAACCAGTGAGTGAAGATCTCTCGTACTCTGTCTCTCTCTCTGTCACTCTGCCTTTCAAATAAATGAATATATATATATATATATTTAAAAAGATAAACTTTTTCTTAAAATTGCTAATTAATTAGAGAGGCAGAGACAGAGAGCTCCCATCTACAAGTTCACTCTTCAAACATATATAAACAATACACAAAGACCAGTGTCACCTGGCAGGGGGTGAGGTGAGAGAACAGGGTGACAGGGGGTCAACAGTAGGGAAAATTTCACTAAGTCTCTTGTGACTCTTTTGAATTTTGAACCACATACATGATTTACCTATTCCCAACACGAACTGCTATTTTGAAAATAAAATAATATGAAAATAAAATATAACAAAAGGAAAACACTTTAATAATTAACATGAGGGGAGAGGGAATCAACCACTTAAGAGCGATTCGAAGGAGACTTGGAAAATGGTTTCTGGAAAACAGCAAGCTAGTTCTGACCTGATTTTTGGAGAATGTAAGACTGCGGGAAGAACATTCCAGAAGGAAGGGCTGGTATTCAGAAAGGTATGCCCAGGGCCCCCGCCTAGGGGCAGCTGCAGTTTGCAGCTTTCCCTGGCTTATCCGCATGAGGAGCCAGGTGGCTCAGTGTGGGTCCCAGCAGGGCCTTGGACCCTCTGGAGGAAGCCCCTGGAGTCCAGGAATCCCAGGACAGGTAAGGGTTCCAACCCTGGCTCTGCTATGTGCCAACCACACAGTCTTAGGGCCTGCTGCCTCACCTACCAAAGCTGCGGTTTTCCCCGCAGTAAAAGGGGAGTGAGGCTCTGCTACTGGGTAGCTGTGTGGCTTGGAGCAAGAGGCTGAACCACCCTGAGGTCCCGCTGCCTTAATAGCACACTCCAGATCATAAGCCCACCCCTTCCGTAGCTGTTATGTGGATTCAGCAGCAACAGTAGAAATCTGTGAGCGGAGTGGGGCAGTGGTAGTTATCCTCACCCAAGAGCCCAGGTGAGACTAGAAGCCGAGGAGGGAGAAAGGGCAAGATTCACCGAATCAAGGCTGTGTCTAAGAATGGTTATTGTGGGGAGCATGTCTTGTTTACCATGTGGCCGCACTACTGAATTCTTTTTACCTCATTATTTAACTCTTGAAGAAAAAAAAAAAAGTGTGTGTGTGTGTGTGTGTGTGTGCTGGCACTATGTAGCAGGTAAAGCTGCTGTCTGCAGTGCCAGCATCTCATGTAGGCGCCAGTTCAAGTCCCAGTTGATCCACTTCTGATCCAACTCCCTGCTAATGTGCCTGGGAAAGAAGCAGAAGACGGCCCAAGTGCTTGGGCCCCTGCACCCACGTGGGAGACTCAGAGGAAGCTCCTGGCTCCTGGCTTTGGCATGGCATGGCGTAGCCTTGGCTGTTGCAGCCATTTGGGGAGTGAACCAGCGGATGGAGGCTCTCTCCCTCATCTTTCCTTTCTCTATAACTCTGCCTCTCAAGTTAAAAAAAAAATCCCATAAAGGTTTTAAGCCTATTTCACAGGTTAGGAAACTGAGGCTCAT
Source organism: Oryctolagus cuniculus (assembly GCF_964237555.1). Taxonomy (NCBI): domain Eukaryota; kingdom Metazoa; phylum Chordata; class Mammalia; order Lagomorpha; family Leporidae; genus Oryctolagus; species Oryctolagus cuniculus. The sequence goes on from NC_091452.1 coordinate 16,317,841, forward strand.
AAACAAAGCCACCAGCCCGCAGCTACACTGCCAGGATGTGGACGTCAGGATGAAAGCCTGGGACTGACTGACCCTGTGCTGGTTTGCTGGGGACCTGAGGCTGGTGCCTCAGCCCCTTGCCAAGCCCAGAGTTTCCAGCTGGTTTGCACACATGCCTCAGGTTGGCCCTGTTTGTCTCTGAATTTGAGGGTCTGGGTCATTATCCTGCTTAAAACCTTCACTAGAATAAAACCCAAAATTATCTGTGACCTCTGACCTTATTAAAGGAACTAGTCCTCCATGCCTCCTCCTCCTCCAATCTCCTTATTTCCTCCTTTCTGATCTCCTGTCATAGGAAATGACTTTCAGTGCTTCTGAGAGGCCACATCTCCTGCCTCCAAGCCCCTGAAGGTCCTGTTAGTGCTGCTAAAATCATGGCTCAGGCACACCCTCCTCCAGGAAGCCTTTCCTGACTACCAGGGAAGTTGGATAGTTGGTCCTGACCCCCCAACAAACCAGGCACCCACAGAAGCATTTTCCCCATATTATCCCATTTAATACCCTCTGGCGGTGTGTCTCATCCTTGGGGACACACTGGAATTACCTTGGAGAGTTTAGAAATATTTTTTTTTTTGCCCAGACCCAATCTGTAAAAATTCTGGTTGAACTGATCTGGAATGTAGCCTGGTGGTCAAGTCAGGTTCCCCGCCCCCCCCCCTTTTTTTTTAAAGGCAGAGAGACATAGAGAGAAAGAGAGAGAAAGATCTCTGTCCTCTGGTTCACTGCCCAAATGACCTCAATGGCTGGGGCAGGGGATGAGCCAGACCAAAGACTCCTGGCCTTTGAGATAAATAAAACCATGACTCCTTTACAGACAGGACACTAAGATACAGAGAGGTTGAGTGAGTGGCCTGGGATCACACAGCTAGGGAATGGTGGGGCAAAGATTTGAACCCCATCATCTGGCTTCAGTTTCACAGGGGAAAAACAAATCAGTTGGCCTCTGTTCATTTCCCCAGTGGTACAGGGGCCTTGGAGCTCTGAGCCAGCTCTGTTCTGAGCCAGACAGTGAGGGCCCCTCAGGCATGGGATATTTTTAACCTAGAAGCTGGTGAGTCTTGCAGACATCCTGCAGTGACTTGAACACTTAGCAGATTGTTCGGGGCTGGTGGGCCTTTTCCCTCTGAGACAGCCCCTGAGCCAGCGGGGCCGTGCGGGCACAGGCATCAGGGTGGGAGGGTGCGGTGGGGGTTGGGCTAACGTTTCTGAGGATACTTCCTTACATGGTGGAGAAGGAGAAGGTCAGTTTGGGGTGGGCCCAGATCCTTGCTCCCTGCCAGACAAGGATTACCTCACCCAAGCCGGCCCCTCTCCTGCTCTCTGCCGAGACAAAGAGTGAAGGGCAAGCAAATACCACGGCTGCCTGGCAGGGCCAGGGCCTCGGGCGGATGGGTGGTAGCTCGCTGCCCGCCTCCTGAGCCATGAGAGCCACAGGAAAGCTGCAGGACATTTCCCAACGAGCTGTCAGCTCTGTTCCACATGGCCTTGTAGGCAAATTTGGGGCTCATAAACCAGCACTGCCGTAGGGATGCCACATGACAGGTAGGCAGTAAGCTCAGCAGCAGGGCCGGTGATGTGGCGTAGCGGGTAAAGCCACCGCCTGCAGTGCTGCTATCCCATACGGGCGCCAGTTTGAGCCCCGGCTGCTCCTCTTGCCATCCAGCTCCCTGCTGATGGCCTGGGACAGCAGTAGAAGATGGCCCAAGTGCTTGGGCCCCTGCACAAATCAGTTGGCCTCTGTTCATTTCCGAGGGACACCAGAAGAGGTTCCTGGCTCTTGGCTTCAAATTGGCCCAGCTCCAGCTGTTGTAGCCATTTGTGGATTGAACCAGTGGGTGGAAGAGCTCTCTCTCTCTCTGCCATTGTCTCTCTGTAACTCTGCCTTTCAAATAAATACATCTTTAAATAAATAAATGCTCATCCTAATCGCTGGTTATAACACCAGTGTCCCATGTCAGCATACCTGGGTTCCATACCCAGCTCCTATTTCTAATTCCAGCATCTATCTGTCTGTCTTTCTTCTTTTTTTTTCTTTAAGATTTATTTATTTGAAAGGAAGAATGACAGAGAAAGAGAGGTAAAAAAAGATGGGTAGGGCCAGCTTTATGGCACAACGGATTAAGCCACTGTCTACCATGCCAGCATCTCATATGAATGCTGGTTCGAGTCCTGGATGATCCACTTCAGATCCATCTCCCTGCTGATGCACCTAGGAAGGCAGTGGAAGATGGTCCAAGTGCTTGAGCTCCTGCACCCACATGGGAGACCCAAATGGAGTTCCAGGCTCCTGGCTTCAGCCTGGCCCAGCCCCAGCCTTTGCAATGGATAAAGATCTTCTTCCTTCTCTCTAACTCTGCCTTTCAAATAATTGTTTTTGACAGGCAGAGTTAAACAGTGAGAGACAGAGAGAAAGGTCTTCCTACCATTGGTTCACCCCCCAAACGGCTGCTATGGCTGGCACGCTGCGTGAATATGGGCCGGTGCCATGGCTCACTAGGCTAATTCTCTGCCTGCGGCGCCAGTACCCTGGGTTCTAGTCCCAGTTGGGGCGCCGGATTCTGTCCCGGTTGCTCCTCTTCCAGTCCAGCTCTCTGCTGTGGCCTGGGAAGGCAGTGGAGGATGGCCCAAGTGCTTGGGCCCTGCACCCGCATGGGAGACCAGGAGGAAGCACCTGGCTCCTGGCTTCAGATTGGTGCAGCCCACCGGCCGTGGCGGCCGTTTGAGGAGTGAACCAACGGAAGGAAGACCTTTCTCTCTGTCTCTCTCTCACTGTCTATAACTCTACCTGTCAAAAAAAAAAAAAAAAAAAAAAAAGATGGATATGATGTCATTAAGCTATATTTTCTATGGGGTCACCATTATCTACATGGCCTCTCACTGACTGAAATGTCAACTGAAACAACCCAAATGTCCATCACTAGGGGACTGGTTAACTGTGGCAGCAGACAACCCTGTGGGAAGGGAGGGAGCAGGATGCTGACATTAAAAACATCCATGACATATTGCTTAGCAGAAAGAAAAAGGAAGTCACAAAACTATATCTAGAGTATAATGCGATTGGTGTTCATCATCACGCTGTGGTCTCACCTGCCCGAGGCTAACTTCCAGGGGCGGAAGCGGAACCACAGCGAGGTTCTTAGAAGGGGTGGGCATCTAGTGCAGCAGTTAAGGCACCAGTTGGGGGGCTGGCGCGGTGGTGTAGCGCTTAGAGCCGCTGCCTGCAGAGCCGGCATCCCATATGGGTGCCGGTAAGAGACCCGGTTGCTACACTTCCGATCCAGCTCTCTGCTAAGGCCTGGGAAAGCAGTGAGGATGGCCCAAGTCCTTGGACTCCTGCACCTGCATGGGAAGACCCAGAGGAGGCTCCTGGTTCCTGGCTTCAGATCAGCGCAGCTCCAGCCATTGCAGCCAGTTGGGGAGTGAACCAGCAGATGGAAGATCTCTCTCTCTCTGCCTCTCCTCTCTCTATGTAGCTCTTTCAAATAAATGAATCTTTAAAAAAAAAAAAGACACCAAAAATCCATATTGGGGTGCCTGGGCTCAACCACCACCTCGGCTTCCAATTCCAACTTCTGGACCTCAATGACCATGCACCCCGGGACGCAGCAATGCGGGCTCAGGGACTTGAGTCCCTGCCAATCACGTGGGAGACCTGGATTGAGGCCTGGAGCTGAGCTACTGTGGGCTTTTGGAAGTGAACAAGTGAATGTAAGAGCTCTCTCTTTTTGTCTCTGTGTGTGTATGTGCATGTGTTTGCTTTTCAAACAAAAATGAAAATAAATTAAAATGAAAGTAAATTTTAAATAAATGAAAAAGTCACATTATTTTTTTTTTTTTGTTTTTATTTATTCGAAAGGCAGAGACAGACAGCAAAACACAGAGTTGCCATTCACTGGTTCACTTCCCAAATACCTGCGTCAGCCCCAGACTGGGACCAAGGCAGGAAAACTGGAACTCAATCCACGTGGGTGGCAGGAACCCCACATGAGCCATCACTAGCAAGGGTACGTGTTAGCAGGAAGCTGGAACTGGAGCAGAGCCTGGAACCCAGACTGTCCAATGTGGAATGCAGGCATTCTAACTGCTGTCTCAACTCTAGGCCAAACACTCACTTCTGGTTTTCTTTTGAATTTTGTTTTTTGAGAGGCAGAAAATCGAGAGAGAAAGAAAGAGAGTGCTCATCCACTGGTTCACTTCCCAGTTTCCCAATGTCTGCAGTGGCCCCAGGGCCGGGTTGGGTTGATGCTGGGAATTGAGAGAGTAACCCAGGTCCCCCAACAGGTGGCAGGAGCCCAAGCACTTCCGTATCACTGCTGCCTCCCAGGGTCAGCTGATGCAGGAAGCTGGAGTCGGGAGCCAGAGTCAGGAACTGAATCCAGGTTCTCCAATGTGAAGTACTAACATACTGAAGACAATGCTAGGCCCAATGCCCACCCCACCTTTAAAAAAAAAAAAAAGATTTTATTTATTTATTTGAGATGTGGAGTTACAAACAGTGAGCGGGAGAGACAGAGAAAAAGGTCTTCCTTCCATTGGTTCACTCCCCAAATGGCTGCAATGGCCGGAGCTGTGCTGATCTGAAGCCAGGAGCCAGGAGCTTCTTCCCAGTCTCCCATGCAGGTGCAGGGGCCCTAGCACTTGGGCCATTTTCTACTGCTTTCCCAGGCCATAGCAGAGAGCTGGTTTGAAAGAAGGGCAACCAGGACTGGAACCAGCACAGAAGGCGGAGAATTAACCTACTGTGCTATGACGCCGGCCCCCACCTTTCCTTTTTAACAGTGTTTTTGCTTCCCTTGGGCTATTTGTTCATCTTTTCAGTGGTTGTGTTTGATTTTTGTCACACTTGTCTTCTGTTTGCTTAGAAGCAAGTAGATGCTTGCTCACACACACACATACACATGCACACACATACACACCCCCCCCCACATGCCTCGAGAGTGCCAAGGGTTGGGGAAGCAGGTCAGACCATCTACAAGTGGCTTCACAGAGGAATTCTGGAGGTGATGGAGCTATTCAACATAGTACTAGGGTAACGGATGCAAGATTTTGTGATTTGGTCAAGAATGATACAAAACAGACTTTTATGGGGGCACTCATCCCATCGAATACTTTGCAGCCATTGAAAAGAATGAAGGGGCAGGGGTGTGGGTGCTTGGCTTTGTGGCTAAGCTGCTGCTTTGGATGCCTGCATCCCATACTGGAGTGCCTGGGGTTGGGTCCTGGCTCCGCTTCCTGCTTCCTGCTAATGCAGATCCTGGGAGGTAGCATGTGATGGCTCAAGAACTTGAGTCCCTGCCACCCATGTGGGAGATCTGGATGGAGTTCCTTCCAGGCTCCTGGCTTCTGCCTGACCTAGTCCAACCCTGGCTGTTGTGGACATTTCGGGGAGTGAACCCACAGATGGAATCTCTCTCTTTCTATCTGCCTTCAAATAAATAAACATTAAAAAAAATGTTAATAAAGACAGGCGACAGGCTCTAGGGGCCAGCACTGTGATGTAGTAGGTTAAGCCTCGGCCGGCGGCACTGGCATCCCATTTGGTTACCAGTTTGTGTCCCGGCTGTTCCTCTTCTGATCCAGTTCTTTGCTATGGCATAGGAAAGCATTAGAAGATGGTCCAAGTGTTTGGGCCCCTGCACCTGCATAGGAAACCTGGAAGAAGCTCCTGGCTCCTAGCTTTGGATCTGCTCAGCTCTGGCTGTTGAGGCCATTGGGGGAGCGAACCAGTGGATGGAGGACCTTTCTCTGTCTCTCCTTCTCTCTGTCCATAACTGTACCTCTCAGATAAATAAATAAAACCTTAGGAAGGAAGGAAGGAAGGAAGGAAGGAAGGAAGGAAGGAAGGAAGGAAGGAAGGCCCTAACTCTTGCCTTTGCATGCCTCCATTCGCCCCAAAGCAAGTATTTATCTTTTTTTTTTTTTTTTTTTTTTTTTTTTTGACAGGCAGGGTGGACAGTGAGAGAGAGAGACAGAGAGAAAGGTCTTCCTTTGCCGTTGGTTCACTCTCCAATGGCCGCCCCTGCAGCCGGCGCACCGCGCTGATCCGATGGCAGGAGCCAGGATCCAGGTGCTTTTCCTGGTCTCCCATGGGGTGCAGGGCCCAAGCACCTGGGCCATCCTCCACTGCACTCCCTGGCCATAGCAGAGAGCTGGCCTGGAAGAGGGGCAACCGGGACAGAATCCGGCGCCCTGACCGGGACTAGAACCCGGTGTGCCGGCGCCGCAAGGCGGAGGATTAGCCTATTGAGCCACGGCGCCGGCCTAAGTATTTATCTTAATTACTGAGTCTTTGGCGCCCCCTTGAGTTTCGCGTTCAAGGTGAGTATGTGACTCACCTCAATTAGCCCCTGTCTGGAGCTGGAACCGTCAGGGCATCGCAAATCTTTTTCACAGTGGTTTTACAAGATGACACCCCCGCAAGCAAAGCATAAGAGTTCATGCTCCTGTACTATTTTACTTTTCTAATAAAAAAAAAAAAGAGGACTGAATTGACATTTAGCCTAGGAGTTGGCCTGCAACCCCCTTTGCACTACCAGGGTTCGAGTCCTCACCCCGCTCCTGATTCCAGCTTGGTGTCAATCAGACCGCGGGAAGCAGTGATAACTCAAGCGACTGGGCTCCTGCCACCCACATGGTGGGACCTGGGGTTGAGTTCCTGTATCTGGCTTTGGCCTTTGCCCAGCCCCCGCCACTGTGGGTACTCAGGGAGCAAGCCAGTAGATGGGAGAGCTCTCTCTCTGTCTCTCAAATAATAAATAAATTAAAAAAAAAAAAAACACCTTTCTGTGGGGGCCGGCATTGTGGCACAGTGGGTTCATCACCACCTGCAACGCTAGAATCCAATATCAGAGCACTAGCTGAAGTCCTCACTGCTCTGTTTCCAATCCTGCTCTCTGCTAATGTGCCCAGGGAAGGCAGCGGATGATCGCCCGAGTGCTTGGACCCCTGCCACCTATGTGGGAGATCCAGATGGCCGCAATGGATAGGACTGGCCAGGCTGAAGCCAGGAGTTTCATCCAGGTCTCCCACATGTATGCAGGGGGCCCAAGCACTTGGACCATTCTCCGCTGCTTTCCCAGGTGCATTTACAGGGAGCTGGATTGGAAATGATGAAGCCAGGATTGAAACCCATATGGGGGGCTGGCGCTGTGGCACAGCAGGTTAACACCCTGGCCAGCATCCCATATGGGCACCAGTTCTAGTCCCTGCTCCTCTTCCCATCCAGCTCTTTGTTATGGCCTGGGATAGCAGTAGAAGATGGCCCCCAAGTTCTTGGGCCCCTGCACCCACATGGGAGACCCGGAGGAAGCTCCTGGCTCCTGGCTTTGGATCGGTGCAGCTCCAGCCACTGTGGCCAACTGGGGAATGAACCAGCAGATGGAAGACCTCTCTATCTCTACCTCTCTCTGTAACTCTTTCAAGTAAATAAAATAAATCTTAAAAAAAAAAAAAAAAGAAAGAAAGAAACCCATATTGGGGGGCTGGTGCTGTGGCACAGCAGGTTAACATCCTGGCCTGCAGCGCTGACATCCCATATGGGTGCCAGTTCGAGACCCGGCTGCTCCACTTCCAATCTAGCTCTCTACTGTGGCCTGGGAAAGCAGCAGAAGATGGCCCAGATCCTTGGGCCCTTGCACCCATGGGGGAGACCCAGAGGAGGCTCCTGGCTCCTGGCTTCGGATCAGCACAGCTCCGGCTGTTGCAGCCGTCTGGGGAGTGGGCCAGCGGATGGAAGACCTCTCTCTCTCTCTGCCTTACCTCTCTCTGTGTAACTCTGACTTTTGATTAAATAAATAAATCTTAAAAAAAAAAAAAAACATATGGGATGCTGGCGCTGTAGTCAGTGGCTCTACCCATTACACCACAGCACCAGCCCCAATAAAATAAATCTTTTAAAAAAGTGTATGTTTGTCATAAATATTTTATTTAAAAAAGGCCAGAGGGTGGACATTGTGGTGCAGCGGGTTAAACTGCCACTTGAGACGCCGGATCCTGCATCACAGTGCCCAGGATTGAGTCTCCTGTGCTTCCAATTCAGCTTCCTGCCAACCGGCATTCTGGGAGGCAGCAGGTGATGCCTCAAGTATTTGTGTCTCTGCTGCACACATGAGACCAGGGTGGAGTTCTAGGTTCCTGGATTTGACCTGGTCCAGCTCCACCTGCTGTGGGCATTTGGAAAATGACTCAGTGGGTGGAAGATTCTCTCCTCTCTCTCTCTCTCTTGCTCTGCCTTTCAAATAAACAAAAGACATTCCCAATTAAATTGTTAAAAGGAGAGCGATTAAGAATCCAGCCATACTGAATTCCAAATGTACGGGCAGGGAGTGAGTTGAGAGAGGATTCCGGTGTCTGGATCACCAGGGCATCATCTGACCTCCTGATCAACACAAAATAAGCTGGGGGGTGGGAGGGTTCCACCCTCAGTTTTCTCCAGGCTTCTTTTACACCCAACCAGTGGGTAAACCACTGGAGTGGATCTTCAGACCTCACTCTCAAGGAGATCACAGTTCCTTGAACTGTCACCGTCTGGGCAGCACACTGGCTCCTCCTGCAGTTTCCATCATGTTTGGGGGCTCTAGGACACCCTTTTAGTTCTCATCAACTCTCTCTTTCCATCCCCTTCATTCAGTTCAGACACACTGGTTTGTCAGGGAACATTTCTCGACTACTTTGGGCTGCCAGGCCCTGAATCCTTCCCGGGCCTAGAATACCTGTGCTGGGTTCCAGAGAAGCAACACTGATTTATCTTAGCCCTACAGGAAGCAGTTTAGAGGAGTTGTTGTAAAGTAAAGGGATTCACTATGAAATGGCTCCTATGTCAGAGGTTGTTCATTTCAGATTACTGCTTACAGGGACAGCGCTGTGGCGCAGCAGGTAAAGCCACTGCCTGCAGTGCCGGCATCCCATATGGCGCCAGTTTGAGACCGGCTGCTCCACTTCTGATCCAGCTCCCTGCTAATGTGCCTGGAAAAGCAGCAGAAGATGGCCCAGTTCCTTCTGGCAACCCATATGGGAGACCTGGAAGAAGCTCCAGCTGTTGCAGCCATTTGGAGAGTTAACCAGTGGATAGAAGACCTCTCTCTGTCTCCCTAATTTTGCTTTGCAATTACATTAATAAATAAATCTTCACATACACACACACGCACACACAATCAGATGAAGCCAGAATGTGGGACAGGCTACATTTCTTGGACTGTTCAAAATATCAGTGTTGTGAAGGGAAGAAAAAAAAAAAAGCAAAGGAACTGATCTAGATTTTTAGTTATTTGAAAGACAAAGATCTTTCATCCAACCTGTTCACTCCCTGAATGGAGACAATGGCCAGCGCTGGTCCAAACTGGGGCCTGGAACCAGGAATTCCATCTGTTTGCTTGGTAGTCGTCTATCTCGACTGTGAACTCTGAAGCAAGGGCTGGGTCTAATTTACCCCTGGAGCTATCCTGCCCAGTGTGGCTCACAATGTGGGTACCGCTGCGACCACCTTAGTCACTGGTGACCACCACATCCTTTTGCCTCAGGTCAAAGGAGTGGCCGGAGGGTGGAGGACAAGAGCAGTAGCAGCTAGAACTGCCATGGCCAGGGGTACAACTCCTGAAGCCCTCTGAGCCGCCTAATGGGACAGGACTGCAGGAGGCTGGTGTAGTAGAAACTCTAACACCTGAGGTAAGCCCACTTGGTTCCAGCTCCAGCTCCGCCAGTCCTCTCCTGTGCCCGTGTGCAGCCAGCCCTTTCGAAAACAAATGAGGAGATCGAGCAGTCCACGAACCAAAAGTGTCAGCCCGAGTTCTACCAACTTCAACAGCAAATCATATTACAACCACATACACAGAACACCACCGACACACTGCTTTCAAATAACTGAAAACCCTAAACAAGCTCCCAAAAGCTAAACCGAAATTTTCAATTCTGGCTTTTCACCGAATAAAGCTCAGTCTCCGTAGAGACTGTCAAAAATTGCCAATGCCGACTATATTTCAAGTCGTCACGGCGGGGTATTGGGAAAAGTTTTCAATTAGCAATAATCGCGCCTCGGATAAACCTCATTGGCTACGATACTGCCACTGCGCAAAGCTGAAGAGGCGGACCGCCCACCCCGCCGTCCCAGGGACGCCAACAGCCTTCACAGTGACGGTGAGTAACTTCCCTCGCGCCCGCGGACGTGGGACGCCGCCACTCGAGCAGCTCTGTTTCAGTTCCAAAGCCCCGAGTCGTTTCTTATTATTGGCCCACCAGCTGGGTCGGGACTCTGATTTTTGTAACCGCCACAACACTCGCGTGGGATGCCGGGGAATCTTATGCAAATAACAATGACGTCACACAGGAGGCAGGGCTGAGGAGCGAACTCTTAGGGGACGGTAAAAAGGTAAGCACCGTACTGGTTCAATCCGAAACCGCGGAACGGGGAGGGCGAGATGGAGGAGAAAGCCGGTGTGTGAGCACAACTGACCCTAACAAGGTAACATAATAGACTGAACCACTAAGTACATCGCTGGTGTGAACCATCAACTACAAGCATTGTCCCCCCACAGAACAGAACCCAGAAATATCATATCTGATGAACTTCACTAAACCACATTAATAGCTAAATCCACGGGAAAATCTGTTTTTAAACAACACAAAATATTCAGTCTCCGTAGAGACTGTCAAAAATTGCCAATGCCGACTGTATTTCAAGTCGTCACGGCGGGGTATTGGGAAAAGTTTTCAATTAGCAATAATCGCGCCTCGGATAAACCTCATTGGCTACGATACTGCCACTGCGCAAAGCTGGCGACTACCCTGCCCCGCCACCGTCCCCAAGCATCCGCGTTCCCGTTACAGAAAGGCGACTTTGCGGTTCACGGAAAAACCCCAATTATTGTTCCTTTGGCATTAACATAGCACACGAAAACGCTCTGGGAACATAAAGGCGGTTTTTGGATATTCGGCTGTGGTTTCACGCAACCAAATTTTGGTGTGGAGGAAGCAAAGTATTATGGGAGAGAATATGCTAATAAGCAACTTTGAGGCGGCGGGGGCGCTGGCCGGTCGCCGCGGGCTCGGCTCCGCTTTTCCGGGGTCACGATCCTCATCCCTGAGGTTTCCCCGTTTCTGGAGGGGCGTTTTTATTCCACGTACGGTGAAAGGTGTGGGAGGCGTCTGTCACGTGTCACTCACCTGTTCTCGGCGGCTGCTCGGGGGCACTGGACGCACGCACGTCTCCGTGTGGGCAGCGCCGCGTCCGTCTCCCGAGCCTGCCTTTTCCGGCCCTGCCGCGTGTCCCCGCCTCAGGCGCCCCTACGCCGTGTGCCCCCCGCCTCGGGCGCCGTGTACCCCCCGCCTCAGACGCCCCTACGCCGTGTGCCCCCCGCCTCGGGCGCCCCTACGCCGTGTGCACCCCGCCTCGGGCGCCCCTACGCCGTTTGCCTCCCGCCTCAGACGCCCCTACGCCGTGTGCCCCCCGCCTCACGCGCCGCGAGCCCCCGCCTCAGGGCCGCTACGCCATGTGCCCCCCGCCTCAGGGCCGCTACGCCGTGTGCCCCCGCCTCGGGCGCCCCTACGCCGTGTGCCCCCGCCTCAGACGCCCCTACGCCGTGTGCCCCCCGCCTCACGCGCCGCGAACCCCCGCCTCAGGGCCGCTACGCCATGTGCCCCCCGCCTCAGGGCCGCTACGCCGTGTGCCCCCGCCTCAGATGCCCCTACGCCGTGTGCCCCCGCCTCGGGCGCCCCTACGCCGTGTGCCCCCGCCTCAGACGCCCCTACGCCGCGTGCCCCCCGCCTCAGGCGCCTCTACGCCGCGTGCCCCCCGCCTCAGGCGCCGCTACGCCGTGTGCCCCCCGCCTCGGGCGCCGTGTACCCCCCGCCTCAGGCGCCCCTACGCCGTGTGCCCCCGCCTCAGACGCCCCTACGCCGTGTGCCCCCCGCCTCAGACGCCCCTACGCCGTGTGCCCCCGCCTCAGACGCCCCTACGCCGTGTGCCCCCCGCCTCAGGCGCCCCTACGCCGTGTGCCCCCGCCTCAGACGCCCCTACGCCGTGTGCCCCCGCCTCAGGCGCCCCTACGCCGTGTACCCCCGCCTCAGGGCCCCTACGCCGGGTGCCCCCGCCTCAGGCGCCGCGAGCGCAGGCTTGGAGGCCCCCGGCCCTGCCTTCTCCTTGAGCCGCGTTCTCGTGGGTGGGAGTTTGTTTATCTGCGCGTTCTGTGGACACTCGCGTGGCTCCCACCTTCCGGCTCTTGCGGATCAACGATCTTGGCTGTGCGAGCAGCAGTGTGAGTTTCTGGTCGTTTGAAGATGTGCTTATTTACTTGAAGGGCAGAGTTAGAGAGGGGGTGCATTTCGGTTCTTAATTCCTTTGTGCGTGCACCTAACCGGAATAGCTGGGTCAAGTAGCGATTCTCTGTCTAATCCAAAAAGGCTTCCGTTTTCGTCTCAGGGGAGGCTGAAAGTCTGTTTCCAAAGAACCGTCCACGGCATAGGAAATCTGAAGTGACCCTCACCGCTGCTGCCTGTTCACCTGGGCCAAGTGGGAAGACGGCCAGAACCCTGCGTTTGGGCTTGTTTCCTTCCTGAACCATGTGTTCCAAATTACTTTTTTTTTAATTTTATTTTATTTTATTTATTTGAGAGAGAGAGTTACAGACAGTGAGAGGGAGAGACAGAGAGAGAGGTCTTCCTTCCGTTGGTTCACTCCCCATAAATGACTGTCACGGCCGCTGCTGCGCCGATCCGAAGCCAGAGCCAGGAGCTTCTTCCAGTCTCCCACACGGGTGCAGGGGCCCAAGGACTTGGGCTGTCTTCTGCTGCTTTCCCAGGCCGTAGCAGGGAGCTGGATCAGAAGAGGAGCAGCCGGGACTAGAACCGGCGCCCATATGGGATGCCGACGCCACAGGCGGAGAATTAACCTACTGCGCCACCGTGCTGGCCCCCCAAATTATTTTGATTTTGATTTTTGCTAGTCATTAAGAGATCTTCAACTCCAAGAAAGTGGTGTTTTCCTCACTGCTTTATTGTGTAAAAAAAAAAAAAAAATTCCAAACACAAGAATTTGAAAGACCTGCTCAGTGAGGGTTCATGTACTCCTCATCTAGGTATGAAACTGCTATTCCTGAATGCCTGTTTGATGCTGGTGTGTATTCATTTATGCCACAGCACTAACTGCCAGGATAGGAAAAACCAGCAGAAGAAAGAGCAGCGATCTGGTTAGTTTAGATTATTTTACTGAGACCCAGAAGAAGCTCCTGGCTTTGGCCTGGCCCAGCCTCAGCCATTGTGGCCATCATTGCTGCCATCTGGGGAGTGAACCGGCAGATGGAAGATCTTTTTTTTTTTTTTTTTTTTTTTGACAGGCAGAGTGGACAGTGAGAGAGAGAGACAGAGAGAAAGGTCTTCCTTTGCCGTTGGTTCACCCTCCAATGGCCGCCGCGGCCGGCGCACCGCGCTGATCCAATGGCAGGAGCCAGGTGCTTCTCCTGGTCTCCCATGGGGTACAGGGCCCAAGCACTTGGGCCATCCTCCACTGCACTCCCTGGCCACAGCAGAGAGCTGGCCTGGAAGAGGGGCAACTGGGACAGAATCCGGCGCCCTGACCAGGACTAGAACCCCGTGTGGTGGCGCCGCTAGGTGGAGGATTAGCCTAGTGAGCTGCGGCGCTGGCCGGAAGTTCTCTTTCTCTTTTGCTGTATCTCTGCCTTTCAAATAAATACAATAAATAAATCTTAAAAAAAAAAAGTACTAAAGACTAGTCTCTCAAGGGTATCAGAGGAACAGCCCAGCCCTTGAGACTGTCTTCAGTGCATGGTTTATTAAACTCTGCCAGTAGCTATCACAGGAAACTGTTTCACCCACTGTTTTGGACGACTCGTCTCCATGCATGACTTTTCAGCACTATAAGAAAACAGACCCAGGGAACTTCTTCCCAGAATGTGAGATTCCGTGGGGCCTAAAAGGACATTAATCCTGTATTCCCAGCCAGTGTCTGTTAATGATGCTCATTCCACTTGGGGAATTTGAAAAATAAAAGACAGTTTTGGGCCGGCACCGCGGCTCGCTAGGCTAATCCTCCACCTGCGGCGCCGGCACCCCGGGTTCTAGTCCCAGTTGGGGCACCGGATTCTGTCTCGGTTGCTTCTCTTCCAGTCCAGCCCTCTGCTGTGGCCCGGGAAGGCAGTGGAGGATGGCCCAAGTGCTTGGGCCCTGCACCCCATGGGAGACCAGGAGGAAGCACCTGGCTCCTGGCTTCGGATCAGCTGTGCCAGCCGTAGTGGCCATTTGGGGGGTGAACCAACTGAAGAAAGACCTTTCTCTCTGTCTCTCTCTCTCACTGTCTAACTCTGCCTATTAAAAAATAAAAAGACAGTTTTGAAATTTTTCATAATGAAATTGGGGTGGGGCCTGGGTTGTCAGAGAGCAAGTTAAACTCCCTCCTGAAACACCAGCATCCTATATGAGAGCCGGTTTGAGTCCCAGCTGCTCCATTCCCCATCCAGCTCCCTACTAATGTTCCTGGGAACGCAGAGGAAAATGGCCTGGGCCCCTATCACCACCTGGGAGACCTGCATGGAGCTCCTGGCTCCTGACTTGGGCCTGGTCCAGCCCCAGCGTTGTCGCCATTTGGAGAGTGAAGCAGCAGACGGAAGATCTCTAACTCCCCCTTCCTCTACCTTTCAAGTAAATAAATGAAAAAAAAATTAATTAAATGGTTTGGGGAGGAGATGTTCTTGTTTTTTTTTTTTTTTCTAAATATTTATTTGAATTACAGAGAGAGCAAGAAGGAGAGAGAGAGGGAGAGAGGGAGAGGGAGAGAGGGAAGAGAGGGGGAGATGGAGAGGGGGAGAGGGAGAGAGAGAGGGAGAGAGAGATCTTTCATTAGCTGGTTCACTCCCCGACTAGCCGCAACAGCTGGAGCTGCACCTATCGGAAGCCAGGAGCTTCTTCTGGGTCTCCCACATGCATGCAGGGGCCCAAGGACTTGGGCCATCTTCCACTGCTTTCCCAGGCCACAGCAGAGAGCTGGATCAGAGGTGGAGCAGCTGGGACTCAAACTGGCATTCATATGGGATGCTGGCACTGCAGGCTGGTGGCTTTACCTGCTACGCCACAGCGCCGGCCCCTCTCATGGGTTTTTATCGAATACTGATGAGAACTGAAAATGCCATCAGTTTTTTGACTACCATTTTGTCCTTTCAGCCAATGTGGTCAGGGTAACTAGAGCAGAAATGTGTATCAGCCTATGCTATGGATCCTGACTTGTCCCAACTGCTGCTTGGAGCTACTGTTCCGGAACAGTACTGAGTCATTTACCAATATTCACCTCCCTACATAAACAAGAGGACTAGCAAACAACCTATGATTCCATACTCCTCCTCTGGGCTTCAGTTTGCTGTGAAATGGTAGGTGGAGCCCAATCGCCACTGGATTACCCTCTAAAACACTAACAGGGACAGGAGTTTGGTGCAGTGGTTAAGCCACCACTTAGGACGTCTGCATCCCATTTCAGAGTGCCTGGGGTAGAGTCCCAGCTGCACTTTGGGCCCCAGCTCTGTTTCTGATTCCAGCTTCCTGCCAACGTGCTCTCTGGGAGGCAGCAGGTGATGCCACAAGGACTTGGGTCCCTGCCACCTGCATGGGAGACTTGGATGGAGTTCCTGGCTCCTGCCTTTTGCCTGGTCCAGCCCTGGCTATTGTGGCCATTTGGGGAGTAGAAAATCTCTGTCTTACTGTCTCTCTGCCTTTCAAATAAACAAGTATTAAAAGTTTAAAATTTTTAATATATATATTTTGATTTTTTAAAAATGTTTTTATTTTATTTATTTGAGAAGTAGAGTTACAGACAGAAGGAGAGACAGAGAGAAAGGTCTGACTTGGGCCCCTGCAACCCGCAAGGGAGACCCTGAAGAAGCTCCTGGCTTTGGGCCAGCCCAGCTCTGGCTGTTTTGGCTATTTGGAGAGTGAACTAGCAGATGGAAGATCTCTCTCTATTTCTGTAATTCTGCCTTTCAAATAAATAAATCTTGAAAATGCAATTAGATGAAGCTAGAATGTGGGACAATCTGCATTTCTTGACCTTTTCAGAATATCAGTGTTGTGAAGGGGGAAAAAAAAGAGAACTGATCTAGATTTTTATTTTTAAATTTTCAATTAAAAATTAATTTTGAATTAAAATTAATTTTATTTTAATTGCCATTTTATCTCCCATCTCCCATCTAGCTGTTCACCCCCTGAATGGAAACAATGGCCTAGGCTGGTCCAGACTGAGGCCTGGAACCAGGAACTCCATTTGTTTGCTTGGTAGTCATCTCTCTGGACTGGGAACTCTGAAGCAAGGGCTGGGTCTAATTTACCCCTGGGGCCATCCTGCCCAGTGCTGTTTTTGGACTGTGGGTAGTGCTGCCACCACCTTAGTCCCCAGCGAACACATGCTTTGCCTCAAGTCAAAGAAGTGGCCGCAGGGTGAACAGAGCAGGTGCTGCTGGAACTGCGGTGGCCCTCTGGTGAGCCACCTGCTCTTCCTAATAGGACAAGACTAGGGGAAACCGGGGTTAGCGCAAACCAACACAAAGAGAACTTCGGTCCACCTAGAACTGCAAAACAATTAGACCAATTCCTAGTCCAGCAGCGAGCTGCATAAATACCTACAAAAGCAACCCTAAAAGCAGACACAGAATAAACAGTAACAACACAACACACTTCTCTAGTTTTTGACCAAGTATATCCAGTCCCCGTAGGGGACTGTCAAAAATTGCCAATGCCGACTATATTTCAAGTCGTCACGGCGGGGTATTGGGAAAAGTTTTCAATTAGCAATAATCGCGCCTCGGATAAACCTCATTGGCTACGATACTGCCACTGCGCAAAGCTGAAGAGGCAGACCGCCCACCCCGCCGTCCCAGGGACGCCAACAGCCTTCACAGTGACGGTGAGTAACTTCCCTCGCGCCCGCGGACGTGGGACGCCGCCGCTCCAGCAGCTCTGCTTCAGTCCCGTGTGCCCAAGCCGTTTCTCGTTGTTGGACCCCCAGCCACGTCGCGGAGTCGGTCTGAAAGGGGAGACAAACATCCAACGCTACCTCAGGAGTGAGCCGCGCCTCAGGAACCAAGGTTCAAACTCTTACCAGGAAGGGTCGACAGGGGGCGCTCCTGGACGAGCGAGTCCCTCAGTGGCGAGGCCCAAAGGATTGTGGGGCTTGTAGTTTTTCTCGAGTCACTTCAGCCTGGTGAACTACACTTCCCAGAATGCACCATCTAGCCTGGCCGTCCCGCTGTCCGAAGAGCAGCTGTGGAAGGTGAGTGTGGTGTGTGCGGTCCGCAGGTTTCCTCGGCCCGTGGGTCTCGGGGCGCCGGGCTCTGGTGCGCTTGGTGGCTCGGGTGTCGCTGAGGAGTGTCCGAGGGAGGCCGGACCGTGCGTGCAGCCTGGTTTTCACGGCTGCGGAAGCCCGCGCGCGGGGCGCTCGTCTCCGCGCCGAGTCTGAAGCGGGGTCTGCGGTGGGGGCTGAGCGAGAAACAAGGTGGAAGAAGAAGAAATGAAGGATGGGGTGTCTGTGGGCTTAGTGGCCCGCATGGAATCCAGACGTAACAAATGCGCTGCTCGTACTTGTGGAGAAATGTGGGCATTCTCGTTTACGAATTTAGGAAGGGGGCTTGTATAGGACCGCACCTCCACCCCGCAGGGATGTGTATCTGCACGAATACATCTTGAGACGTAGTCGTGATAGAGCAATGCAAAGGGTCCTGGGGTGAGCCGTTAACAGGGAACTCATCTGACATCAATTATTTTCTTCCTTACATCGCCCCCCTCCCCTGTTTATAACCAAAATATAGTTTCCCGTGGCTACTCGGATTCCCAGCTTTGGTGGATTCCCAGCCATTTGAAGCTAATTTCCACTTGAGGGATGTGGCAAGGTACAATTCTGGCACAGGGTCTTTTTTTTTTTTTTTTTTTTTTTTGACAAGAGTTATAGACAGAGAGAAAGGTCTTTGTTCCATTGGTTCACTCCCCAAATGGCCACCACAGCCGGTGCTGCGCCGATCCGAAGCCAGGAGCCAGGTGCTTCCTCCTGGTCTCCCATGCGGGTATAGGGCCCAAGCACTTGGGCCATCCTCCACTGCCTTCCCGGGCCACAGAAGAGAGCTGGACTGGAAGAGGGGCAACTGGGACTAGAACCCGGCGCCCATGTGGGATGCCGGCACCCCAGGTATAGGATTAACCAAGTGAGCCACGGCGCCAGCCTGGCACAGGTTCTTAAGAGCTCTGGAAGATTGGCTTATAGTCCAGTGTGTAAGCAAGATTTTATTGTGTGGAAGGTATTGGAGATTCTTGACCAAAAACGAAGGATTCAAAAGATAATGACAATAATAATAATTTTTAAAAAGGTGGGTTTGTTATTTCAGGTTGAACTCATAGGATCCAGAAGGGTGAGGGTGTGCTGGAATCAGTCTGTACTGGGGGACAGCCAGTTAAATGCTCACAAATTCAATAGCCATTGGTGGCCTGTAGCCTGAAATTGGCCATGGTTATTTTCTATGAATTCTTTTTAAAGATTTATTTATTCATTTGAAAGTGTTACACAGAGGGAGAGGCAGAGAAAGAGAAGTCCTCCATCCGTTCACTCCCCAAATGGCTGCAGTAGTGGAGCTGGACCAGTCGGAGGCCAGCAGCTTGGAGCTTCTTCCAGGTCTCCCACACGGGTGCAGGGGTCCAGGGACTTGGGCCATCTTCCACTGCTATCCTAGGCACATTAACAGGGAACTGGATCGGAGGAGGACAGCCAGGACTTGAATTGGAGCCATATGGGATGCCAGCACTATAGGTGGAGACTTTACCTGCTATGTCACAGCGCTGGTTCCTTGATACATTCTTGAGTTAGATTTTTTTTTCTTTTTTTTTTTTATTTTTTGACAGGCAGAGTGGACAGTGAGAGAGACAGACAGAGAGAAAGGTCTTCTTTGCCGTTGGTTCACCCTCCAATGGCCGCCGCGGCCGGCATGCTGCGGCCGGCGCACCGCGCTGATCCGATGGCAGGAGCCAGGAGCCAGGAGCCAGGTGCTTTTCCTGGTCTCCCGTGCGGGTGCAGGGCCCAAGCACCTGGGCCATCCTCCACTGCACTCCCGGGCCACAGCAGAGAGCTGGCCTGGAAGAGGGGCAACCGGGACAGAATCCGGCGCCCCGACCGGGACTAGAACCCGGTGTGCCAGCGCCGCTAGGCAGAGGATTAGCCTAGTGAGCCGCGGCGCCGGCCCTTGAGTTAGATTTTGAAGCTGGCTCACATCCTTCCAAGTTTTGCAAAGGATTGATTTGGATTACAAAGTAAAATTATAAATTTTATAATTTATATAAGCATATATATATAAGATATGCTTGTTCCTTGTGGGATCAGTTGAAGGTACTGAAGTGGTTTAATTCAGTATCAGTAGGTTGTTCTGCCAAGCATGCCATCCTGCCATCTGGGAGCAGTGTGGTCAGGACAGATCGCTTTCTTAGCTGACATGAAAACCTGTGCTCCTCTCTGGATCTCTGCTCTGGTGCCTGGATATTCTTACCCTCTGTGAAAAAGCGCTGCATGCATTTCTGACAAATTCTTACTCTCCAGATCTTTATCAGTGTCTGTTGGCTCTCATTACCCTCCTGATATTACTGTTTCAGTGACCAACTTCGCTGATTTTTTTTTGAAAATATTTATTTAGGGGCCAGCACTATGCCATAGAGTGTAAAGCTATCGTCTGCAGTGCCGGCATCCCATATGGGCACCAGTTGGAGCCCCAGCTGCTGCACTTCTGATCCAGCTCTCTGCTGTGGCCTGGGAAAGCAGTAGAAGATGGCCCAAGTCCTTGGGCCCCTGCACCCAGGTGGGAAACTCAGAGGAAGCTCCTGGCTCTTGGCTTCGGATTGGCCCAGCTCTGGCTGTTGTGGCCATTTGGGGACTGAAACAGTGAATGGAAGACCTCTCTCTCCCTCTGCCTCTACCTCTCTGTATCCCTGCCTTTCAAATAAACGTTTATATATATATATATATATATATATATATATATATATATATATATATATAAACTCAGTGGAAAAAAAAAGATTTATTTAGTTGAAAGGCAGAGTTAAAGAGAGGGAGAGACAGAGGGATCTTCTGTCTACTAGTTCACTCTCCAGGTGGCTGCAATGTCTGGTGTTGGGCTAGGAGAGCTAGCTCCAAGAGCTAGGAGCTTCATTCAAGGCTTCCACATGGGCAGTGGGAGCTCAAGGACTTCAGCTGTCTTGTACTGCCTTCTCAGAGCATTAGCAGGGAACTGGATCAGAAGTAGAGCAGCCAGGTCTCTAGCCAGCATTCGTATGGGATGCCAGTGTCGCAGGCAGTGGCTCAACCCATTTTACCTTGATACCCAACTTTGCTGATTATTAGTGCCTTTAGGTTGGTGGCTTACTATATATATAAATTGTAAAAGTCTTCCAATCTCACCAGAAACCTGCTCCCAAATGCAATTTAGTGTGGACTGTTTACAGGAAATAAGGAAGCTACCCAAGATTTTCTTTATTTGTGGATTCTTGCTGGAGACTTTTCTTTTCTTTTCTTTTCTTTTCTTTTCTTTTCTTTTCTTTTCTTTTCTTTTCTTTTCTTTTCTTTTCTTTTCTTTCTCTCTCTCTCTCTCTCTCTTTCTTTCTTTCTTTCTTTCTTTCTTTCTTTCTTTCTTTCTTTCTTTCTTTCTTTCTTTCTTTCTTTCTTTCTTTCTTTCTTTCTTTCTTTTTCTCTTTGTGTGTGTGTGTGTTTCTCTCTCCCCCTCTTCCTTCCTTCCTTTTTCTGTTCCCTTAAGATTTATTTATGTATTGGAAAGTCTGAGTTAGAGAGGAGGAGAGAAATTTTCCAACCACAGGTTCACTCCCCAGATGGCTGCAATGGCAGGGGCTGGGCTAGCCCAAAGCCAAGAGCTTCTTCCAGGTCTTCCACGTGGGTAGCAGGGGCCCAAGCACTTGGGCCATCCTCTGCTGCTTTTCCTAGGCCATTTGCAGGGAGCTGGATTGGAGTGGAGCAGCTGGGACATGACCTGGCCCCTATTGAAGATGCCAGCGTTACAGGCAGCAGCTTTACCTGCTGTGCCGCAACACTGGCCCCAACACTGTTTGTTTTTAACTTGAGTACACTCCTTTTCTTTGCTTCAGTCATCTCCAGCCTATGGTTTCAAGTTTGTCTATATATATATATATATATATATATATATATTTTTTTTTTTTTTTTTGGACAGGCAGAGTGGACAGTGAGAGAGAGAGAGAGACAAAGGTCTTCCTTTTGCCGTTGGTTCACCCTCCAATGGCTGACGCAGCCGGTGCGTTGTGCATCGCGCTGATCCGAAGGCAGGAGCCAGGTGCTTCTCCTGGTCTCCCATGGGGTGCAGGGCCCAAGGACTTGGGCCATCCTCCACTGCACTCCCGGGCCACAGCAGAGAGCTGGCCCAGAAGAGGGGCAACTGGGACAGAATCTGGCTCCCCGACGACCAGGACTAGAACCCAGTGCGCCAGCTCCGCAGGTGGAGGATTAGCCTAATGAGCCGCGGCGCCGGCCCGTCTATATTTTTTAGATCTAGTCCATGTTTCTCTCTGTACTGTTGATAAGTATGTGACCTCGCTTCTTACTTTTGTTTAGATGTAGGGCAACATGAAGGAGCTACACTCAGAAGTCACTTGCCCTAGCTCACTTTGTACATTTAATTTCAAATATGTCTTTTCCAAATACTGTATGGCTACTGATATGTCTAGATATTGGGATTCTGTATACCTTTGGGATAAAACATTCCATGTTTTTGCTTCTCTTTAAACTTATTCCCATTCTTTTCTTTTCGTCTTCTTACTTTATTATCATGCATTATCTCTTAAGCTGCTAAAATTCAAAGCATTTTTTTTCATCTCATGGTTTTGGCCTTTCTGACCTTCCAGTCTCTGGGTACCCCAGGGCATCTTCAGTGTACATATGCCTCTGAGAGGCAGAGCGAGTGCTCCCATCCGTCATTTCACCTTCCAAATGCCCACAATGGCTGGAGCTGGGCTCTGAGGCTAAAGCCAGAAGCTGGAGATGCAATCTAGGCGTCCCATGTGGGTGATATGAGCCCAGCCACGTAAACCATCACTGCTGCCTCCCAGGGTCTGCATTAGAAGGAAGCCAGTCAGGAGCCAGAGCTGAGCATTGAACTCAGATACTCTGACAGGGACATGCGGATAAATGGGGACAGGGACACTAGGATAAATGCCCACTGCGAAGGAATTACTTTTTAATGTTTTAATAATTGTTTTGTAGTCCCAGCCATGAACCCATCACCCAGTGTCAACAATGAATGTTTCTTGCTTAATCTTTTCCATTTGTATATTCCTTTTTTAAAATTAATTTATTTATTTGAAAGAGTTACACAGAGAGAGAAGGAGAGGCAGAGAGAGAGGTCTTCCATCTGCTGGTTCACTCCGCAATTGGCTGCAATGGCCGGAGCTGCGCTGATCCAAAGCTGGGAGCCAGGAGCTTCTTCCGGGTCTCCCACATGGGTGTAGGGGCCCAAGGACTTGGGCCATCTTCTACTGCTTTCCCAGGCCATAGCAGAGGGTTGGATTGGAAGTAGAGCAGCTGGGACACGAACCGGCGCCCATGTGGGATGCCAGCACTGCAGGCTGCGGCTTTACCCACTAAGCCACAGCACCGGCCCCCATTTGTGTATTCCTAACTACTTTGTTCCCCATACTCCTTATATTATTTTGAAAGAAGTCCTTCCATATACATCATTTCATCCAAAACTGCAGCATGTTACTCCATAGAATGAGGACATTTTTTTTAAGAATCATAATACCATTTGTTAGACATTTTAAAAACAGTAATTTATTAATATTAATATCCAGTTAATGTTCAATTTTCCAGTTGTCTTTTAAATGTCATTTTTAAACTTCCTTATTTATTTTGAGAGGTGGAGAGAGAGAGACCACACTCCCATCTGCTGGTTCACTCCTAAATGTCCCCAACAACAGTGGGGGTTGGAAGACAGCTGGGAGCTGGGAAATCAATGCAGGTTTCCCATGTGGGTGACCAGAAGCCAACCAATTACTTGAGCCATCAGCACGGCCTCTCAGGGTGAGTATTAGTGAGAGGCTGGAATCAGGAGCCAGAGTCAGGTATCAAATCTGTGCACTCCAGTGTGGGTTCACTCCCCAAATGCAAACAATAGCTAGGTCTGGGCTGGGCCAACTCAGTCTGGGCCTCCCATGGGGGTAGCAGGGACCCAACCACATGGGCCATCACCTGCTGCCTCCCAGGGTGTGCATTAGCAGGAAGCTGGAATCAGGAGCAGAGCGGGGATTTGATCCAAAGCACTTACCTTCCCTTTATTGTGTATGTTTCACAGAAGTGGAATTAAATTTGCCATTTTGTGACTGACTTTTTTTTTTTTTTTTGACAAGGGGGGCAACCGGGACAGAATCCGGCGCCCCGACCGCGACTAGAACCCGGTGTGCCGGTGCCGCTAGGTGGAGGATTAGCCTAGTGAGCCGCGACCGCGGCGCTGGCCGTGACTGACTTCTAACACTTAGCAAAATGTATTTGGTGTTTATCTGTGTTATAGCATGTAACAGAAGTTCATTTTTACAGCTGGATAATATTCCATTGTGTGGATAGACCACAATGTGTCTACCCTTTCATCTATTGCTGGTTACCTTTGCTTTTAAAACCAGTTTCTGGGACTGACACTGTGGCATAGTGTGTTAAAACACCACTTCCAGTGTCAGAATACCTTATCAAAACACGGTTCAAGTCCTGGCTGTTCTGCTTCTGATCCAGCTCCCTGCTAATGTATCTGGGAAGGCAGTGGACTGATGGCCCAAGTACATGGGCCCCTGCTTCATGTGGGAGAACAGGATGGAGTTCCTGACTCCTGGTTTCGGTCTGGCCCACACTTGGCTGTTGTAGCCTTTGTGGAGTGAACCAGTAGATGGTAATTCTCTCTAATGCTCTGCCTCTCTGCCTTTCAAATCAGTAAATCTTTTTTTTTTTTTTTTTAAGATTTTGTTTATTTATTTGAGAGGTAGAGTTACAGACAATGAGAGGGAGAGACAGAGAGAAAGGTCTTCCATCTGCTGGTTCACTCCCCAAATGGCTGCAACAGCCAGAGCTGAGCCGATCCAAAGCCAGGAGCCAGGAGCTTCTTCTGGGTGTCCCACATAGGTGCAGGGGTCCAAGGACTTGGGCCATCCTCTACTGCTTTCTCAGGCTAGCAGAGAGCTGGATCAGAAGAGGAGCAGCTGGGTCTAGAACTAGTGACAATATGGGATGCCGGTGCTGCAGGTGGAGGATTAACCTACTGTGCCACAGCACTAGCCCCTCAGTAAATCTTTTTTAAAAATATATGAAACTGGGCCGGCGCCACGCCTCAGTAGGCTAATCCTCCGCCTTGTGGCGCCAGCACACCGGGTTCTAGTCCCAGCCGGGCACCGGATTCTGTCCCAGTTGCCTCTCTTCCAAGCCAGCTCTCTGCTGTGGCCAGGGAGTGCAGTGGAGGATGGCCCAAGTGCTTGGGCCCTGCACCCCATGGGAGACCAGGAAAAGCACCTGGCTCCTGGCTCCTGCCATCGGATCAGCGCGGTGCGCCGGCCGCAGCGCGCCGGCCGCGGCGGCCATTGGAGGGTGAACCAACGGCAAAGGAAGACCTTTCTCTCTGTCTCTCTCTCTCACTGTCCACTCTGCCTGTCAAAAAAAAAAAAAAAAAAAAAAAAAAAAAAGATAAAAAAAAAAAAAAATATATGAAACTGGGCCGGCGCCACGGCTCAGTAGGCTAATCCTCCGCCTTGTGGCGCCGGCACACCGGGTTCTAGTCCCAGCCGGGCACCGGATTCTGTCCTGGTTGCCTCTCTTCCAAGCCAGCTCTCTGCTGTGGCCAGGGAGTGCAGTGGAGGATGGCCCAAGTGCTTGGGCCCTGCACCCCATGGGAGACCAGGAGAAGCACCTGGCTCCTGCCTTCAGATAGGCGTGGTGCGCTGGCCGCAGTGGCCATTGGAGGGTGAACCAATGGAAAAGGAAGACCTTTCTCTCTGTCTCTCTCTCACTGTCCACTCTGCCTGTCAAAAAAAAAAAAAAAAAAGAAAAGAAACTAGTTTCTCACATGAGATTTCTTTTTCTTTAGAATGCGGATGAGCTGTGGGTTGACTTTCAGGTCAGGAAAAGGCCATTGGATCCCCAACCTCAGCCGGCAGTGCTCACATGGATCCGTTGAGTTATTTGTGCCACCAAGTCCTCCTCTGGATCCTGAAAAGGTCAAAGAGTTACAGCGCTTCATCACTCTTTCCAAGAGAGTCCTCGTGATGACTGGGGCAGGAATCTCCACCGAGTCGGGGATTCCAGACTACAGGTCAGAGAAAGTGGGACTTTATGCACGCACTGACCGGAGGCCTATCCAGCATAGCGACTTTGTACGGAGTGCTCCCATCCGCCAGCGGTACTGGGCGAGAAACTTTGTGGGCTGGCCTCAGTTTTCCTCCCACCAGCCGAACCCTGCACACTGGGCTCTGAACAAGTGGGAGAAACTTGGAAAGCTGCACTGGTTGGTGACCCAAAACGTGGATGCCTTGCACACCAAGGCAGGGAGTCAGCGCCTGACGGAGCTCCATGGATGCATGCACAGGTGCAGGATGGTCTGAATTGCTTGAACACAAAGATGCCTGTTGTTTCACAAGAGCAAGGGACCTTGGCTGTCTTGGTCATGGTTGTCTTGGTTTGACCTTGAGAGAGAGATTTGGGGGCAAGTTGTGTTTTTGGAGTTGATGCCAGTAAACTCAAGGAATGGAAACAGAGAACAGGGAAGGGAAAAAAAAAAAAAAACCTAGAAAGAGTGCATTTGTGAGTGAGCTGCTCCTTTGGGGAGCTGACGCTCAATCCTGTGAGTGACCCTGTTTTAGTCCCTTTTCTGTTAATGAAACAAGATACCTGCAGTTGAGTCACTTATGAAGAAAGAAGCTGGGGTCTGTGTGTGGCACAGTGGATTAAGTTGCTGCTTGGGTCACCCATATCTCATTTCGAAATGTCTGGGATGGAGTCCTGCCTCTGCTTCCAATCCAAGTTTCTGCAAATGCCCACTGTCAGAGGCAGCAGATGATGGCTCAAATACTTGAGTGCATGCCACTCATGTAGGAGACATGGATTGAGTTCATGGCTTCTGGCTTTGGCTTGACCCAATCCTGGCCATTATGGGCCTTTGGGGAGTGAACCAGCAAGTGAAATGCACTTGCTCTCTGTCACTCTGCCTTTCTCTCTCTCTCGCTCTCCTTTTTTTTTTTTTTTTTTTTTTTTTTTTTTTTTTTTTTAAGATTTGTTTATTTATTGGAAAGGCAGAGTTACAGAGAGGCAGAGGCAAATCAGAGAGAGAAAGGCCTTCTATTGGCTGGTTCACTGCCCAAATGGCCACAACAGGCGGAGCTGGGCCCAGGAGCTAGGAGCTTCTGCTGGGTCTCCCACGCAGGTGCAGGGGCTCAAGGACTTGGGCCATCCTCTACTGCTTTCCTAGGCCATAGCAGAGAGCTAGATCGGAAGTAGAGCAGCTGAGACTTGAACTGGCACCCATATGGGATGCCGGCACCACAGGCAGTGGCTTTACCCGCTACGCCATGGCACTGGCCCCTGCCTGTCTTATTAAAAAGATGCTAATTTAGTTTATAATTTCAGAGGCTGAATGTCCAAGACCTGTGGCCCCGTTGGTTTAGCCTCTGATGAGGGCCCAGCAGTGGATGGTGTCATGGCAGGAGGGCTTGTGAGAAGAAGTCACAGGACCAGACAGGAAGCCAAAGAACAAGGAGGGCCCAGTAATGAACTCCCACTAGGCCCCACCTCTTAAAGGTCTCATCATTGTCACACTGGGACCTACCTGCCAGCACAGGAACCCTTTGGGTACTAACCACACCCAAACCATGGCAACTCCTGACTGTCCAGGATTTGCACTGGAATTTTCTCCCTGGAAGTCAAGGAAGCTGAGGTATTAATCCACCACCGCCCATCTCTCATTGGTCACTCTTAGGAACTTGGTTCTGTAACACTTTGATTGTGCTTCTCCCAAGGAAGCTTCTGCATCTAGAGAGCATCCTAAGTGAGGGAGGTGGAGGAAGCTTCAAAGAAAACTGTGTACAGCTGACTTCCAGGGAGACTGAGGAGGATATGAGCAAAACACCAACAGCACCTGCTAAGATGGCGGGGTGTCTGCTGCCTCCACACAGAGAACACAGTGTGGCCTCTGGCAGGCAGTCAGAACTCCATACATATAGATGACCTGAACACATAGGCAGGGTGTCATGCCTGCATCCCTGGCAATGACTTGTAACTAATAGGAGAGCATTAAAAAAAATTTTTTTTTATTTGGAAAAGCAGAGAGATCTCCCACCCACTGGTTCACTCCCAAATGCCCACAATAGCCAGGGGATCATAACTGCTTTCCAAGGGTGCACTATGAGCAAGAAGCTGGAATTGGGAGCAAAGCTGAGACCTAAACCCAGGTATTGATATGGGAAGCTGGCATCCCAGTCAATGTTTTAACTGACCCTAAATGCCCTATCCTGGAGGCCACTTTTTCTTTTCTTCTTTTTTTTTTTTTTAATCATTTTAGGCCCTAGAGATGCTGCTCTGAGGACTGAAATCTGTCTGCCAATCTAAAACAGTTACACGGTATTTTATGTATGGTGTATATTGGTATGCTATTACGCAGGGATCACAACTAAAGTATAAAATGTGGTGGGGGTATGTTAGCAAAGTGGGTTAAACAGCCAGTTGGGATGCCCACATCTCTGAGAGCCTGGTTCAAGTCCCAGATACTCCTTCACTACAGCTTCCTGGTAATGCACACCCTGGGAGGCAGAAGGTTCAAGTATCCACATGGAAAGAGTTCCTGCTACCCACATGGATAAGAGTTCTGGGCTCCTGGCTCAGCCGTGGTCATTTCAGCCATTTGGGGAGTGAGCCAGCAGATGGAAGATCTCTTTGTCTCTGCCTTTCAAATAATTGTTTTATTTTTATTTTTATTTATTTACTTTTTTTTTTTTTTTTTTTTTTGACAGGCAGAGTGGATAGTGAGAGAGACAGAGAGAAAGGTCTTCCTTTTGCCGTTAGTTCACCCTCCAATGGCTTCCACAGCTGGTGCGCTGCGGCCGGCGCACCGCACTGATCCGAAGGCAGGAGCCAGGTGCTTCTCCTGGTCTCCCATGCGGTGCAGGGCCCAAGCACTTTGGGCCATCCTCCACTGCCCCTCGGCCACAGTAGAGAGCTGGCCTGGAAGAGGGGCAACCGGGAAAGAATCCGGCGCCCCGACCGGGACTAGAACCGGGTGTGCCGGCGCCACTAGGTGGAGGATTAGCCTAGTGAGCCACAGCACCGGCCCAAATAATCGTTTTAAAAAGGTGGTCTACTTCATATGTGGGAACTTTGTAATGCTTTGGGAGGGCACAAAAATAACATGTTTAACATTAGCAAATCAATGCAGTTGTTATGTTTTGTGGTCCTTGCTGTATGTGCTGTGTATGTTAAAAGAACCTGACTTAGTAAAGATTGGAGTTACTGAGAAAGCCTGTATGGATAAAGGGAGGCTTGAAACTGGCTCAAGTGTGATTAGGCTAAGGGGGGTGGGGGGAATCATTTGGTCTGGCCCTGCCAAGGCAACCACAGGTGAGAAATTCAATAATATACAGCAGGCTAATTTCTAAGTTGATAATTCCTAATGGCTCACGAATGAAGTCATAACTATCCAGCTGGCCCTTGGAAGGACCAAGGCTCCCCACCCGTGTAGCTAAATGAACAGAGCCTGTAGAGCCTGCATGAGTCTGGCCTGACCTCTGGAAGGTGTGGACTGGGGACGAGTATGAAATCCAACTGTCTGGGAAGGCTAGACCCGAATCGTGGTTGCATTTGAAAATCAGTGCGGTGTGGGTCTGTTGGGAGACATCAAAGGGGACTGTGAGTGGTTTCTGAGCAAGAAAAGTGCAGGATAAAAATAGCATTTGAGGAAGCCTGGAGGGGACCAGAAAGAATGGGTCGGGAGGTCCCCCTGAAGGAGCCAGGCTAAGGTGCTGTTGGAGGAATTAGAGTTAATGATGCCTAGCGGCTCATGAAATTTTTTTTATGAACATTGCAAGAATTCACAAAAGCCCATATGCCTTCAACCAGATTCAAAGGTTTAATCATGACATTCTCCACCTCAATCTTCTTAAACATTTTTTTCCAAATTTTTATTTTTATTTATTTGAAAGGCAAAGACAGAGAAAGAAAAGGAGGGAGAGGAAGAGAGATGTTCTATCTGCTGGTTCATTCCCTAAATACTTGCAACAGCCAGGGCTCGGCCAGACCAAAGCCAAGAGGCAGGAACTCAACAGGTTTCCCTGTGGGTGGCAGGGACCCAAGTACTTGAGCCATCACCTGCTTCTCTTAGGGTATGCATTAGCAGGAAGCTGGAATCAGGAGTGAAGCCTGCCTTGAACCCAGTCATTCTGATATGGGATATGGTCTTCCCAAGTGGTGTCTTAATCCCTGTGCCAAACGCCTGCCCCTCCCTGTTTCTTCCTCAACATTTTAAAACAAATTCAAGACATCTTGTCATTTCAAAGGGGGCCTTTAAGGAAGAAAAATAAACATAATCCGATGGTTTACAAGATTAAAAGAAAAATGAGGAACATTTTTTCCCTCGAGGGTTTTGGAAGATAAAGAAGTTAGGGGGGGAATTTTGAAGGTAGAGACTAAGCTTGACAGTCAAGATCTGGAAATAGAACTAGGGCTTGACAGTCATACAAGACTGTAAGACAAGTCATTACACAAGCACTGAGGCAGTGAAAAATAACTTTCTGGATTGGTCTTTTTTTTGTTGTTGCCAATAACAAAATACAGAGACCTGTGAGTTGTTAAGAAAAGGGGTTTAGGCTGGTGCCGCGGCTCAATAGGCTAATCCTCTGCCTGCGGCACTGGCACCTCGGGTTCTAGTCCCGGTCGGGGTGCCAGATTCTGTCCTGGTTGCCCCTCTTCCAGGCCAGCTCTCTGTTGTGGCCCGGGAGTGCAGTGGAGGATGGCCCAGGTCCTTGGGCCCCGCACCCACATGGGAGACCAGGAGAAGCACGTGGCTCTTGGCTTCGGATCAGCGCAGTGTGCCAGCCATAGCGTGCCAGTCACAGTGGCCATTGGGGGGTGAACCAACGGTAAAGGAAGACCTTTCTCTCTCTCACTGTCCACTCTGCCTGTCAAAAAAAAAAAGGGGGGGGGGAGGGGTTTATTTCAGCTCATGAGATCCAAGGTTGAGGGCCCACGTATGGTGATGGTCTTCCTGCTGGCAGACTTCCCTGGTGCTTGGTGCAGGGCACTACAGGGCGGGAAACACAGTAGCAAGTTGTCTCTTCTGGTCTCTTTCCCTCTTGTACAGCCAGTAGAGGATGGTGACAGCAACAATCACAGCAAATGAACAGATGAAAGACTAAAGGGAGGGGGAGCACTGGTTTTTGGTATCAAGGAGATCACTTGGTAAAGCATTTGCAATCATGTTCAGGACAAACGTGAGTTAGCTGAAAGTGAGAGAATGTAATAAGGAAATAGACATTACTTATTCTACAAGGTTGGCAGTGGAAGGAAGGTGAGAAACAGGCCAGTAAGCTAAATAGATCCTGAAAAAGTATGCTTAAAATAGTGGGGAAGTACAGGCATTTGTGGTTCAGACACCACTTGGGACGCCTGTATCCCATGTCAGAGTGCCTGGGTTTGAGTCCTGGCTCTACTCTTTTTTTGAGATTTATTTATTTATTTATTTGAGAGGTAGAATTATGGGCAGGGGGAGAGGGGGACAGAGAGAAAGCTGGTTCACTCCCCAGATGACCACAACAGCCAGAGCTGAGCCAATCTGCAGCCAAGAGCCAGGAGCTTCCTCTGGGTCTCCCATGTGGGTGCAGGGGCCCAAGCACTTGGGCCATCTGCTGCTGCTTTCCCAGACCACAACAGAAAGCTGGGTGGGAAGAGGAGCAGTGGGACTCGAAGTGGTGCCCATCTGGGAGTCCTGCCCTGCAGCAGACGTTTAGCGCACTGCACCGCAGCGCAGCCCCCTGGCTCCACGTGATCCCTGCTGCTGTGCCTCCTGAGGCTCTAGTAGTTGGGCCCCTACCCCCACATGGTAGACCTATACATGGTAGTTCCTGGCTCTTGGCTTCAGCCTGGCCCTAGCTCTGTTATGGGCATTTTGGAAATGAACCAGTGAATGGGAGATCTCTTTTTTTCTCTCTGCCTTTCACATAGTAAAAATTAAATAACAACGGGGCGGGAGCACTGCCAATGGGAGGTAGTGCAGTAGGTTAATCCTCCGCCTGCAGCTCCCGCATCCTGTATAGGCACCGGTTCTACTCCCAGCTGCTCCTCTTCTGAACCAGCTCTTTGCCATGGCCTGGGAAAGCAGTAGAAGATGGCCCAAGTCCTTGGGCCCCTGCACCCACATGGGAGACCTGGAAGCTCCAGACTCCTGGCTTTTTTAAAGCCCAGCTCCAGCCATTGCAGCCATTTGGGGAATGGACCAGTGGATGGAAGACCTTTCTCTCTGCCTCTCCCTCTGTCAGTAACTCTTCATTTCAAAGAATAAATAAAAATAAATAAACAATAACAGGGAAACTGTGAGTGTGAGGAAAAGCAAGCAGTGATGGAGGAACTGAGAAATGGTTGGGGTGAAACGTCTTGGTAGCTGCATGGTTTCCAGGACAACCTGTTAGCTGGCTCTTCTTTGGTTTTAGGGTCCTCTGCTTGGATTGTGGTGAGCAGACTCCCCGGGGGCTGCTGCAGGAGCGCTTCAAAGCCCTGAATCCCCACTGGAGTGCTGAGGTCCACGGCCTGGCTCCTGATGGTGACGTCTTTCTCTCTGAGGAGCAGGTGCAAAGCTTCCAGGTCCCAGCCTGCATCCGATGTGGAGGCCCTCTGAAACCAGATGTTGTTTTCTTCGGGGACACAGTAAACCCTGACAAAGTTGATTTTGTGCACAGACGTGTAAAAGAGGCTGATGCCCTCTTGGTGGTGGGATCATCCTTGCAGGTAATGGACTTGGTCCTTTAGGTGGGGTGGGAAGTCCTAGAGGTTCCCTGTTTGGTTTGTCTTTTTTCACGTATAGATCTCTTACATAAATCTTCTCCCCGGGGCAGGTGTACTCTGGTTACAGGTTTGTCCTCACAGCCCGAGACAAGAAACTGCCAATTGCAATACTGAACATTGGGCCCACACGGTCAGATGACTTGGCATGTCTGAAGCTGAATGCTCGTTGTGGACAGTTGCTGCCTTTAATAGACCCACACTGACCACAGCCTGATGTTCCTGATCCAGAAACTGGGCCTTTCAACTTGAATCTGCTGCCAAAGGTAAGTGCCTTCTCAGGTCCTAGTTACCACGTGACTAAGAGTAGGAAGGTGCACTGACAAAACAGAGAAGGCCCTAAGCTTTTGATGTATGGCCACTCTGAATGAAAACTGATTTCTTAATATACATTTAGCTATAGTGTACAAAAGACTCTGGTTTTCAAATTCTTGGCACATGGATATTTAAAACACTAAATGGCCGGCGCCGCGGCTCACTAGGCTAATCCTCCGCCTTGCGGCACCGGCACACCGGGTTCTAGTCCCAGTTGCTCCTCTTCCAGGCCAGCTCTCTGCTGTGGCCAGGGACTGCAGTGGAGGATGGCCCAAGCACTTGGGCCCTGCACCCCATGGGAGACCAGGATAAGTACCTGGCTCCTGCCATCGGATCAGCGCGGTGCGCCGGCTGCAGCACACTGGCCACGGCGGCCATTGGAGGGTGAACCAACGGCAAAAGGAAGACCTTTCTCTCTGTCTCTCTCTCTCACTGTCCACTCTGCCTGTCAAAAAAAAAAACAAAAACAAAAACAAAAAAAACACTAAATGGTCTAGAATCTGCCATTGCTTTTCCCCTGTTTTTTAAAATAACAGCTTTATAGAGGTAGAATTCACATACCATAAGTTTACCCTTTAAATGTATACAATTGACTAGTTTTTATTACACTCAGAAAGTTGAGCACTGATCAGTGCCATCTAAATGGAGAACATTTTCATCATTCCAGGGAGAAAGCCTGCACCCAGCAGCAGTCATGCCCTCTTCCCCAGCCCCTGGGACAACTCATCTTTCTGGACATTGATACAGCATGTGCCCCTGTGTCTAGTTTCTTCACTTAGCATAATGTAGTCAAGGTTCATCCATATTTTAGCATGTTTGAGTGCTGCATTCCTTTTTATGATTGCACAGTCCACTGTGTGGGCACACCATCTTATACATCCATCAGTTAATGGATAGTTGCAATGTTTCCACTTATGGGCTATTAGAGTAATGTTGCTTTGCACATCTTTGCAGAAACTGATTTGGTCAGAAGGGTAACTGCCACTTTTGCAGGGTGGGGAGTTCTAGAGGTTCCCCATTTTGTTTATCTTTTCCTGATCCAGAGAGCTCTGACATGTGTGTTCTCCCTGGGCAGCTGTACTCTAGTTACAGGTTTAACCTCACAGCCTGGGAAAAGAAGCTGTCAATTGCTATAGTGAAGTGGGCAGTAATGAACAGTACAGGTTTTTGTGTAGAAAAACTTTTTTTTAAAAAAGATTTATTTACTTATCTGAGAGGTAGAGTTACAGAGAGAGGAAGAGACAGAGAGAAAGGTCTTCCATCTGCTGGTTCACTCTGCAAATGGACACAATGGCCAGATCTGGGCTGATCCAAAGCCAGGAGCCAGGAGCTTCTTCCTGGCCTCCCATGTTGGTGCAGGGGATCAAGCACTTCGGCATCTTCTGCTGCTTTCTCAGGCCATAGCAGAGAGCTGGATGGAAAGAACAGCCAGGACTAGAACTGGAGCCCATATGAGATGCTGGCACCATAGGCAGAGGCTTTGCCTGCTAAGCCACAGCACCTGCCCCTATAAACCACAGCGCCTGCCCCTAGAAATATTTTTACTTGCTGAGTATATATCTAGTTGAGGAATTGTTGGATCAAATGGTAACTGTGTTTAACTTTTGAGGAGGGGTGGCGTTGGCCTTGTGGTGGGGAGTGCCTGTAATCAAATGCTGTCTCTACTTCTCCACTTCCAGTCTAGCTTCCCGCTTAGGCACACTCTTGGAGACAACAAATCACAGCTCAAGTAATTGGGTCCCTGCTACCCACCTGGGAGGCCTGGATGGAGTTCCTGGCCCATGGCTTCAGGCTGCCCAGCCTCAGCTGTTGTGGGAATTTGAGGAGTGAACTAGCAGATGGAAGATCTCTCCCTGCCACTCTGCCTTTCAAATCAAACTAAAAAAACTTTTAATGTTAAGAAAAAAAAACTGGCACATCACTGTTTACAAGGTTATATCTGAGTTGAAAAAATTATCCTCCCATCACTGCTTTTTTTTCTCTAATATTTTAATGTGATTATACTTGTAGATTAAAATATTTAAAGGGGCTGGCACTGTGGCACATCAGGTTAGGCCACCACCTGGGATGCCAGTATCCTGTGAGCTCTGAGTCCTGGCTGTTCCACTTCCAATCCAGCTCCCTGGTGATGTGCCTGGGAAAGCACCTGCTGGCACCCAAGAAACTCTTGCTGCACAACCACTTAATAATGTACTTCTAAACTAAATTCCATATTCCTTGAATAATACAAATTTATTATAGAACGTTTAGATGGGGACTGGTGCCATGGCATAAAACATTAAGCCTCCACCTGCAGTGATGGCATCCCATATGGACACCAGTTCAAGTCCCAGCTGTTCCACTTCTGATCTAGCTCCCTGCTAATGTGCCTAGGAAAGCAGAAGATGGCCCAAGTACTCAGGCCCTTGACCTGTTCCAGCCCCAGCCATTGTGGCCATTTGGAGAAAGAACCAGTGAAGATTCTCCCCACCTCCCTTCTCTCTCTGTCTTTCAATTTCTAATAAATCTTTAAAAAATAAGATGACATAGAAAAATAAGGTAATAGGGGCCGGCACTGTGGCACAACGGGTTAAAGTCCTGGCCTGCAATGTCTACATTCCATATGGGCACTGGTTTGAGTCCCAGCTGCTCCACTCCACTCCAGTATCCCTGCTGATGCTCCTGGGAGAGCAGTGGAGGATGGCCCAAGTCTTTGGGCCCCTGCACCCAAAAGGGAGACCCAGAAGCAGCTCCTGGCTCCTGGCTTCAGATCTGGGAGTGAACCAGCAGGTGGAAGACCTCTCTGTTTCTCCGTCCCTACCTCTCTCTGTAACTTTGTCTTTCAAATAAATAAGATAAATCTTTAAAAGGAAAAAAATATATATATAACCCCACCACTGAGATAGTGAAAATTTAACATTTAACTAGAATTGTTTTTACAAAACTAGAACAAGCTGTACTGAATGTGTTATTAATTCTATTTTCAGGCAACAATATACAGTGGGCATCTTTCCATATCCTAAGTGCTATGGATTTCTGAATGGAAGGCTGATGTTCACATTTCCTTTTTTTTTTTTATTTTTTTATTTTATGTATGTATGTATGTGAGAGGCAGAGAATTAGAGAGGGAGAGATCTTCCATCTGCTAATTTCACTCTCTAAATGCCCACATAGCCAGAGCTAGGCCAGGCTAAAGCCAGGAGCCAGGAACTCCATCTGGGTCTCCCACATGGGTGGCAGACAGAAATACCTAAGTCATCATCAGCTGCCTCCCAGGCACATTAGCAGGAAGTAGAAGCAGGAACCTGTTCCTGTGCAATCCAGTATGGGATGCGGGTCTCCCAAGCAGCAGCTTAAACCACTGTGCACCAACACAGTCATCCCCTTTACCCCACTCCCAGCTTATCCTGGCATTAACTCGTTTCATTTCTTTTCAGATCCCTAAGAATTCATCCCCTTTTCCTCAAACTAACTGAAGCTCACTGACTGCAGGCTGTAGAGAGCAGCAAACCAACATCTCTGCCAGCCCATCCTAAACCAGGAGGGTTTCAGAGGCAGGAAGGTATTCTGCACGCTGATGAGATCAAAGCAGCAGCTGCTCTTGATGGAAAAATGCGTTCACTTCCTTGTCATGCTGTCTGGCGGAAGAAACGGCCTGGAAAGTGTGCAGGCCCCATTAGTCTCTAGAGTGCTAACCCAGGGATCTCACTAATTTAGAGGGTTAAGGCCCAAGGACTTGACTTAATGTAAAATTCCAAATGGTTAAGTGGCTTTAACTGAACCATTTTGATATTTTTTTTTGAAAAGATGAGCAATGGCTTCAAAGAATGTTTTACTAGCCAATGAATAAAGGAATTATTTTTAAATCACACACTAGTGGCTGTATGTTTATATATATGCATTTTACTCAGCTAAAAGAGAATGGCCCTTTATGATCAAGTTCTCTAAAAACTTCTACTATTTGATTTCAGCTTTTAGAATAGGATACCTGCCTAGAACCTGGTTTTTAGAGAGGAAACAGTTAATTCCCAAGTGAGCCTTAATTAAGTTGATTTGTTTCTGCTGAGGAAAGTAGCTAGCCTTGTTTGATTACTGCTTTAGCCCAAGAGAGTCAGTGTACCCTGAAAAGTGAAGCAGATTAATCTCACAGCCTATTCCAGATAGCCTTTTGTCTAAAATTAGGGCAGGCAACACATGCTCACCCTGCACCTGCCTTGGGAGCAAACTTCAGTTAACTGGGATAAGCCACAATCTTAAAAACTCAAGAGTTCTGCTGCTGGCGCTGTGGCGCAAGGGTTAAACCCCTGGCCTGAAGCCCCGGCATCCTATATGGGCGCCGGTTCTAGTCCCAGCTGCTCTCTTCTGATCCAACTCTCTGCTATGGCCTGGGGTAGCAGTAGAAGATGTCCCAAGTCCTTGGGCCCCTGCATGCATGTGGGAGACCCAGAAGAAGCTCCTGGCTTCAGATAGGTGCAGCTCTGGCTATTGCAGCCATCTGGGGAGGGAACCAACGGATGGAATACCTCTCTCTCTCTGTCTACCTCTTTCTGTAACTCTTTCAAATAAATAAAAATAAATCTTTAAAAAATAATTAGGGCCGGCGCCGCGGCTCAACAGGCTAATCCTCCGCCTAGCGGCGCTGGCACACCGGGTTCTAGTCCTGGTCGGGGTGCCGGATTCTGTCCCGGTTGCCCCTCTTCCAGGCCAGCTCTCTGCTGTGGCCAGGGAGTGCAGTGGAGGATGGCCCAAGTGCTTGGGCCCTGCACCCCATGGGAGACCAGGATAAGTACCTGGCTCTTGCTTTTGGATCAGCGTGGTGCAGTGGCTGTAGCGCGCTGGCAGCAGCAGCCATTGGAGGGTGAACCAACGGCAAAAGGAAGACCTTTCTCTCTGTCTCTGTCTCTCTCTCACTGTCCACTCTGCCTGTAAAAAATAAATAAATAAATAAATAAATAAATAAATAAATAAAATTAGGGGCCTGGGCTGTGACACAGCAGGTTAACGCCCTGGCCTGAAGTGCCGGCATCCCATATGGGCACTGGTTAAAGACCGGGCTGCTCGACTTCCGATCCAGCTCTCTGCTATGACCTGGGAAAGCAGTAGAAGATGGCCCAGGTCCTTGGGCCCCTGCACCCATGTGGGAGACCTGGAAGAAGCTCCAGCCATTGCGGCCAATTGGGGAGTGAACCAGCGGATGGAAGACCCCTCTCTCCCTCTCTCTGCCTCTCCTCTCTCTGTGTAACTCTTTCAAATAAATAAATAAATCTTTCAAAAAAAAAAAAAAATAGGGGGCCGGTGCCATGGCACAATGGGTTAATCCTCCGCCTGCAGCACTGGCATCCCATACGGGTGCCAGGTTCTAGTCCCAGCTGCTATTCTTCCAATCCAGCTCTTTATGGCCTGGGAAAGCAGAAGATGGCCCAAATCATTGGGCCGCTGCACCCACATGGGAGATGGGAGAAAGCACCTGGCTCCTGGCTTCCAATCGGCGCAGCTCTGGCCGTTTCAGCCATTTGGGGAGTGAACCAAAAGGAAGACCTTTCTGTCTGTCTGTCTCTCTGTCTGTAACTCTGCCTCTCAAATAAATAAATAAAATCTTAAAAAAGCCAATGTCAGCCATTATAATGACAGTATGGCAGGAGGTAAGGGAGGTCTCTGCCCCTAATGAGAATTCCTTTACCCCAGCTTCACAAAGATTTTTTCAGAGGAGCCTTTTTTTTTTTTTTTTTTTTTTTTTTAAATCACAAGGGCCATTGTTCTTGCTCAGTGGGGTTTGACACTAGCATCCCATATCAGAGGCCAGCTGGAGTCCCCGCTGCTCCACTTCAGATCCAGCTCCCTGCTAATGCACCTGGGAAAGCAGCAGAGGATGGCCCAAGTGCTTGGGTCCTTGCCATCCATGTGGGAGACCCGGTTGTAGTTCCTAGCTCCTGGGTTCGGTCTGGCCTAGTCCTGCCTGTTGCAGCCATTTAGGGAGTGACCAAGCACATAGAAGATCCATCTCTCTCTCTCTGCCTTTCAAATAAATAAATCTTAATTTTTTATTAAAAAATTAGAAATAAAAGTCTTGGTGTCATAAAGCTTAAAGAAATGTAAAGCCTGTATTCTCTCCTACCCCTTAGGAAAACAATATTTCGTGAACATTTATCAATAGCTGTTCCGCAGGAAGCATTTTATACACATTCTCTTACTGAAGTCCCACAACCCTATCATTTCTTTTGAAAAATGAGGAAGCTTGGAGACATCATTTATTCAAGGTCACCTAGGGTGACCAGGCTAGGAATCAACTCGCTCCAACGCTCTGAACACCTTGTGGGGTAACTGGACAACCGTACCAGAGGAAGGACACGGTTCAAGAAATGTCCAGAAGTGGCCTAGGCTGGGTCTTCGGAGAAGAACATGCGTCCACCAGGCGGGAATGGGAGCGCACGCCAAAGGAAGCTCACGCCCACCACCAAAGCCAATGCTAACGCGTGGT
Organism: Oryctolagus cuniculus; assembly: GCF_964237555.1. Taxonomy (NCBI): domain Eukaryota; kingdom Metazoa; phylum Chordata; class Mammalia; order Lagomorpha; family Leporidae; genus Oryctolagus; species Oryctolagus cuniculus. The sequence continues at coordinate 16,356,708 of NC_091452.1, forward strand.
TAGCACCGCACGGGCCTTCACTCTTCTCTCTCCAAGGAGCGGGGTGGAGTTTAAGTGCGGACTTTTTAATTTTTATTATTATTTTTTGACAGGCAGAGTTAGAGAGAGAGAGACAGAGAGAAAGGTCTTCCTTCCGTTGGTTCACCCCCCAAATTGCCGCTACGGCCGGCGCTGAGCCGATCTGAAGCCAGGAGCCAGGCGCTTCCTTCTGGTCTCCCATGGGGTGCAGGACCCAAGCACTTGGGCCATCCTCCACTGCACTCCCGGGCCACAGCAGAGAGCTGGCCTGGAAGAGGAGCAACCGGGACAGAATCCGGTGTGCCGGCGTCGCAGGTGGAAGATTAGCCTAGTGAGCCGCAGCGCCGGCCTAAGTGCGGACTTTGGGGAAGCCGACATTGCTCGCCTCTCCTGACCTCCCCCTGGCCACCCCACATCTCGGCTCCCCTTTGCTTTCCCGCGCCCCACGTTCCCTCCCGGGCCCCTCACCTCTCAACGCAGCACTGACGCTCTGGGGTTGCCAACCGGAAACTGCCGGTGGACGGGTTAGCGGCCCTGAGGTTAGAGCAAAGCAGGAAAATTGGCCCCAGACACCTACGCGAGCCCTTTTGTCATACGCTGTCCTTTCAGACTCCGGCTCAGGAGGAAACCGCCACCTGGAAGCCAGGAACCCGCGTACCCAGCCGCAGTCACCTCACGGAGAGGCCGCCAGCAGCGAGCGTGACCAATTACTGCGCCTGCGCAGTTCAGGCGCCGAGGGGGGCGGGGCCTGGGCCTGGCAGGCACGGGGGGGGGGAGTAGAATAGAGGCTGGGCCACTGTTCACCAATAGAAAAGCGCCTAAGAGTCACGTGCTCAGACGCTGCCCAATCACACACCCTACCCTGAAATCCCTCCGGCAGTGGGGCTAGAGGCGAAACATTGACTGAGGTTGGGCGCCAAGTGTCACGTGACGTGAGAATGTAAATACAGCCACGTGGCTGTTTTCTCCTATGCGGAACCGGCTGCGCCAAACTGTGCTTTCTTCAGGGACTTATTTTAGGAGCACGTGGCACGCGTTAAGCACTGTGAAAATACTGTGGCTGCTGGGATGTGAGCCCGTCGTCACATCACTCTAAGTCCAGTTAGGTTTTTTTCATTTAAATCAGCTTAGCCATTGTATTGTACTTTCCATAACCCATTTCCCATAAAGAGCGCCCAGCGCATGCTTTTTAAAGTACTGTTAAAACAATTTGTTCTCTGCCGAGCCCTTGGGATAATGAAAAAAAAAAAGTATATTTTTACTCCAAAGGGTATTTTAGGGCCCAGCTACAGCCTTTTGTACCCGAGTCTTTGTTTTTTCCTGTTTGGTCATCTAGAAAAATAAGTGGATTGAGAGTATAAGCACTCATTTCCTAAAAGACCACTTTTCTTCCATCCAAACAGGGACTTTTCGTTTCTTTCTAGTGATGAAAGACTTTATGGTCTGGACTGGTGTTGTGGCCTAGTGGTGAAGCCGCCGCCTGGAATGCTGGCATCCCATATGGTGCAGCAGATGGAAGATCTGTCTCTCTGTAATTCTATATTGTCAAAGATTCATTTATTCATTTGAGAGGCAGAGTAACAGAGAGGGAGAGGCAGGGAGAAGCACGCACACAGAGAGAGAGAGAGAGAGAGAGCGAGAGAGAGAGAGACCTTCCATCTGCTACTTCACTCCCTAAATGGCTCCTACAGCTAGGGCTGGGCTGGGCCAGGCCAGATCCTGGAGCCAGGAACTCCATGCACGTCTCCCGCATGGGTGGCAGGGGCTCAAGCACTTGGGCTGTCTTCTGCTATCCTCCCAGATGCATTAACGAGAAACTGGATTAGAAGCAGAGTATCAGGGCTGGCGCCATGGTTCACTAGGCTAATCCTCCGCCTGTGGCGCCGGCACACTGGGTTCTAGTCCCGGTCGGGGCACCGGATTCTGTCCTGGTTGCCCCTCTTCCAGGCCAGCTCTCTGCTGTGGCCAGGGAGTGCAGTGGAGGATGGCCCAAGTGCTTGGGCCCTGCACCCGCATGGGAGACCAGGAGAAACACCTGGCTCCTGGCTTCAGATCGGCTCAGCGCCGGCTGCAGTGGCCATTGGAGGGTGAACCAACGGCAAAGGAAGACCTTTCTCTGTCTCTGTCTCTCACTGTCCACTCTGCCTGTCAAAAAAAAAAAAAAAAAAAAAAAAAAAAAAAAAAAAAAAAAAAAAGCAGTGTGTCAGGGACCTGAATTGTCACTCAGATATGGGATGCTGGCATTGCAAGCTGCATGTTAACCAACTGCGCCACAGTGCCGACCTCTGTTATTAGTTATTATATTTGATTACTATAATATGAAAATCAGCTTGCAGAGGATGGTGAAGTATTTGAACAATTTAGAAAAAAGAATTGTAGGGAGAAACAGCTTAACGCATTGGAAATAAAAACAGGAATGAGAGCAGGTGAGAGCTGGCACATACTAAAGACTTCAATACATCAGGGAGGCAGTTAACAGCATGTGTTCTGGAGTGGGTGCCGTGGCACAGTGGGCTGAGCTGCCGCTTGCGATGCCCATACTTCTGTTTCAAGTCCTGGTTACTCTGCTTCTGATCTGACAGGTGATGGCCCCAGTGCTTGGGCAACTACCCACCCACATGGAAGACCTGGGGGGAGTTCCTGTCTCCTGGCTTCCACCTGGCCCAGTCCTGGCTGTTGCAGGCATTTGGGGAGTGAACCAGTTCATGGAAGATCTGTTTCTGCTTGTTTCAAGTGTATGAAAATAGATAAACTTAAAAAAAGAAGGCAGGCGGCATTGGCACGGCAGTTCAGTGTTCAGCCCTGCCATTTGTGGAGTGAACCAGCTGATGGGAGATCTCTGAGTCACTAATATTAAACACGGGTGTATGTTCAACTCCTTTAAACACGAGCGAGGTTCAGCTCCTTTCTCTGCCGCTCACTAGATGATATCACTGGGCAAGGAACTTCTCCCACCAAACTTGAGTTTGGAAAAATAAGTTTTTTTTTTCTTTTTTTTGACGGGCAGAGTTAGACAGTGAGAGAGAGAGAGAGACAGAGAGAAAGGTCTTTCTTTCTGTTGGTTCACCCCTCAAATGGCTGCTACGGCCGGCGCACTGTGCCAATCCGAAGCCAGGAGGCAGGTGCTTGTCTTGGTCTCCCATGCAGGTGCAGAGCCCAAGCACTTGGGCCACAGCAGAGAGCTGGACTGGAAGAGGAGCAACCGGGACAGAACCCAGCGCCCCAACCGGGACTAGAGCCCAGGGTGCCGGTGCCGCAGGCAGAGGACTAGCCTAGTGAGCCGCAGCGCCGGCCTGAGAAAATAAGTTTTTTCTTTCTTTCTTTTTTTTTTTTTTTTTTTTCGACAGGCAGAGTGGACAGTGAGAGAGAGAGACAGAGAGAAAGGTCTTCCTTTGCCGTTGGTTCACCCTCCAATGGCCACTGTGGCCGGCGTACTGCGGCCGGAGTATTGCGCTGATCCGATGGCAGGAGCCAGGTACTTATCCTGGTCTCCCATGGGGTGCAGGGCCCAAGCACTTGGGCCATCCTCCACTGCACTCCCTGGCCACAGCAGAGAGCTGGCCTGGAAGAGGGGCAACCAGGACAGAATCTGGCTCCCCGACCGGGACTAGAACCCGGTGTGCCGGCCCCGCAAGGCGGAGGATTAGCCTAGTGAGCCGTGGCGCTGGCCGAAAATAAGTTTTTCTAATAGTGCCAGTGTCTCAGAGGGCTGTGCAGGGGACTTAGAGATGCACAGTCCTCCGGCGCCGCGGCTCACTAGGCTAATCCTCCCCCTTGCGGCGCCGGCACACTGGGTTCTAGTCCAGGTCGGGGTGCCGGATTCTGTCCCGGTTGTCCCTCTTCCAGGCCAGCCCTCTGCTGTGGCCAGGGAGTGCAGTGGAGGATGGCCCAAAGTGCTTGGACCCTGCACCCCATGGGAGACCAGGAAAAGCACCTGGCTCCTGGCTCCTGCCATCGGATCAGCGCGGTGTGCCGGCTGCAGCGCGCCGGCCGCGGTGGCCATTGGAGGGTGAACCAACGGCAAAAGGAAGACCTTTCTCTCTGTCTCTCTCTCTCACTGTCCACTCTGCTGTCAAAAAAAAAAAAAAAAAAAAAAAAGAGAGATGCACAGTCCTGACACCACCACAACACTCAGCAGGTGATGACTGCTCGTCGTTATTCAGGCTTTGCGTGCTTGAATCCTGCTAATTCAACTTCAGTCTCCAAGGCTGGGAGGAGTGATGTTCACAGAAGACGTGGCAGAGACCTAGTGATGTTTAGGATCAGAGATTAAAGCACTCTCCAAACACGAGGTCTTGCCAGCAAGTGCTTTATTGAAGGGCTCGGTGTAAGGTGAAGCCAGGGAGGCAGGTGAGGATGATGCTTTCCGTGGTGACTGGTGCACCTAGCAGTACTTGGAATCCAGGTCCTTGTACTCCTTGTTGTAGGGCGCCTTGGAAAAGCAGATGGCAGCTTTGCGGTCGCAGTCACAAATGAAGGCCTCACATTCTTTGTTTTTGCCTGGAGAGGGACAAGAAGAAAGGACTGACCATGTGGGCCCTGCTTTCTACCACCCAGAGACAGGAAGAATTCATTGGAATAAGCTGGTGGTCATTCCATGGGTGCACACTTGGGACTGATCAATTAAGCAAAGAGGCTGGCATTGTGGTTCAGCAGGTAAAACTGCTGTCTGTGATGCCCTTACCCCCGATCAGAGCAGTAGTTCGATTCCTGGCTGCTCTGTTTCAGATCCTGCTCCCTGCTAATGCTCTTGGGAAAGCAGCAGAAGATGGCCCAAGTGTTTGGGCCCCTGCACCCACATGGGAGACCAGAATGGCACTTCAGGCTCTTGGCTTCAGCCTGGCCTAGCCCCAGTTGTTGCAGCCATTTGGGGGCGTGAAATGGAAGTGGTCTCCCAGTGGATGGAAGACCTCTATCTCTGTCACTCTGCTTTTTAAATAAATAATAAATCTTAAAAAAAAAAAAAAACCACTCTAGTGTTTCACCATATGTGCTGCATAACTTAGTGGATAAGACCAGAATCTTTGAAATACGAGAAACTGCATTCAAATATCAGACTACTACTTTTAAATTTCATGCTTTTGGGGGAAATGACCATCCTGAAGCCTCAGCTTCCTCACCTTTAAAATGGGAATAATAAAACCTGTTTTGGACAATAGGGTCTTTTTTTTTTTTTTTTTTTTTTTTTTTTTTTTTTTTTTTTGACAGGCAGAGTGGACAATGAGAGAGAGAGACAGAGAGAAAGGTCTTCCTTTTGCCGTTGGTTCACCCTCCAATGGCTGCCGCGGCTGGCATGCTGCGGCTGGCGCACCGCGCTGATCCGATCGATGGCAGGAGCCAGGTACTTATCCTGGTCTCCCATGGGGTGCAGGGCCCAAGCACCTGGGCCATCCTCCACTGCACTCCCTGGCCACAGCAGAGAGCTGGCCTGGAAGAGGGGCAACCGGGACAGAATCCGGTGCCCCGACCGGGACTAGAACCCGGTGTACCGGCGCTGCAAGGGGGAGGATTAGCCTAGTGAGCCGCGGCGCCGGCTGACAATAGGGTCTTTATAACATTCCTGGAAAATACACATGATCAAAAATGATGCATGGCCAGCGCCGCGGCTCACTAGGCTAATCCTCCACCTAGTGGCGCCAGCACACCGGGTTCTAGTCGCGGTTGGGGGTGCCTTATTCTGTCCCGGTTGCCCCTCTTCCAGGCCAGCTCTCTGCTGTGGCCAGGGAGTGCAGTGGAGGATGGCCCAAGTGCTTGGGCCCTGTACCCCATGGGAGACCAGGAGAAGCACCTGGCTCCTGCCTTTGGATCAGCACAGTGCGCTGGCCGGAGTGCACCAGCCACAGTGGCCATTGGAGGGTGAGCCAACGGCAAAGGAAGACCTTTCTCTGCTCTCTCTGTCTCTCTCTCTCTCACTGTCCACTCTGTCAAAAAAAAAAAAAAAAAAAGATGCATGGATTTAAAAACCTTTTTTACACCAAAATAAATGTATCTTTCAATTTAATGTTTCAGTGGGCTTTCTACATGTTTTTAGCTTGACAGCTGGCATGTAGTAAGAGACTCATACATAGTAGCTCAGACTTCTTAAATAGGAAGTTCGCATAGCATGACAGTTAAGAGCAGGCGCCTTTCAGTCACGTAGAGTTGTGTTCAAAAGCCAGACACCACCGCTTATGAGTTGCATGACTTTGGGCTCAGTCTTGTAAGTCTCAGTTTCCTCATCTGTAAAGTGGGGATAATGAGAGTACCTATCCCATAGGTTGTGACGAGGATTTAAGGGAGACACTGCCCAGCACCCACAGAACCGTCAGTACATGGAGGCTGTCGTCAGTAGGCGGCCTCCTGGAACCTGCCGGGTAAGAAAGAGGGAAACCTACTGCTGCATGTGACGGTAGTGCCGGAGCACGAGTAGGAGTAGGAGTTGGTGTAGGGGTTGTCCACCAGGAACGAACAGCTGCTCAACTTCTTGGCCTGGGTGTAGCACTGGTCGTGTGTCTGGCAGCACCTGGAGAGGAGGGACAATTGAGGCAGGAGCCGCCCTCATCCGCTCTCTCGGAGGAGCAGGTGGAGGTGACTTCGGCAAGATGTCCCAGGAGAAGTGGTCCTATGGCTCGGGAAAGATGCAAGTCCTTTTATCACGGGCTTATTGAAAGGGGTCTTAGCATGACTGCAGGAGCACAGGAAAGTCATATACGGGGTACCCTGGGGACCGGCTCCAGAACCTCTCATGGAAACCAAAATCTCCCAGTGCCCGAGTCCCTTCCACTGACTGGTGTAGCATTGCATATGGCTGATGCGCATCCTGTTCACACTAAGTCATCTCCAGGCGGCTCTGAAGTCTTCAGTGTAGTTGCAATGCTATTTTGTTGAGGTGGAAATGACAAGAAAAAAAAAGTCTGGAGATAGTCAAGCCAGACTCAAGCTTTTTGTGAATATTTTCAACTTGTGGATAGTTCAATGGACAAGGTGGGAACCATGGACAGGAAGGACCAGTGTGTTCCCAAGCCACCATCCTGACACAGGCAGGGCTACAGGGACGCTTAGAGGTAAATGTCCTGTGTTGTCACATCCTGCCACTAGAGGGCAGGACCATCCGCTACGTGTCTCACATCCCTAAGAGAGGGTGCCAGGTGTCTTCATGGGACAAGGGGTGAATAAAAGTCCCTTTTCTGTGCCTCAAGGGGGCCTTGGCTTGTGTCCCTCCCCCATCTCTCTCCGTGTGTACCACTTACCTGTCCAGTTCATCCACAGGCGTGCCTGAGCCACCCAAGCCACAGTAACAGCCGTAGCCGTTGAATTCCAGGTAGGGGGAGCTCCCGGGGATCGTGCACTGGATCATGCCGCGGAACTGCCACAAGGCTCGTGGTGAGACGCCGCTCGCAGCTGTGCCCGCTGCAGAAACACACAGCGGAGTTCAAGTGGGCCCTGGCCGGCTCCACCTGCGCCCAGGGCGCTCCCTGGCTTGCCCCGCTGCCTCCCTTGCTCCAGACCTGCTGCCTCCTGGGAACGGGTCTAGGACTCAGAACCTGGTAAATGAGTAGGAATTTTTTTTTTTAAAGAAAAGTTTTTAAAAAATGTATTGACTTTGGGGCCAGCGCTGTGGCATAGCAGGTAAAGCCGCCGCCTGCAGTGCCAGCATCCCATATGGGTGCCGGTTTCAGTCCCGGCTGCTCCACTTCCTATCCAGCTCTCTGCTATGCCTGGGAAAGCAGTGGAAGATGGCCCAAGTCCTTGGGCCCCTGCACCCATGTGGGAGACCCGGAAGAAGCTCCTGACTCCTGGCTTCAGATGGGCACAGCTCTGGCCAGTGCAGTCAACTGGGGAGTGAACCAGTAGATGGAAGACCTCTCTCTTTTTCTCTTTCTCTCTCTCTGCCTCTCCTTCTCTCTGTGTAACTCTTTCAAATACATAAATAGATCTTTAAAAAAAGTATTTAAAAAACGTAAATTACACCATTTGAATAATTCAAGATGAACAATTCGGTGGCTTTTAGTATTTTCACAAGTTGTGCCACCATTGCCACTGATTCCTAAACATTTCTGTCGCCGCCAAAAAACCTCCATGTCCAATTAGCAAGCAGTACCCCCTTTCTCCTCCCAACCTCTGGCCACCTCCAATTTGCATTCTGTCTCTGGATTTGTCTGTGCTGGACCCTTCAGAGAAATGGAGCCTTCCAGTCTGTGGTCTTTCCTGTTGGACTTCTTTCACTTAGCTTCATTTTAAAAAAAGCTTTTGTTTTATTTTCATTTTATTTGAAAGGCAGAGAGAGACAGAGGGAAATCTGCCATTACTGCTTCACTCCCCAATGCCCACAACAGCCAGGGTTAAGCTGGGATCCTGGACTTCCATCTGGGTCTCCCTTGAGGGTGGCAGGGACTCAAGTACTTGAGCCATCACCTGCTGCCTCCCAGGGTGCTGCATCAGAGACAGCTGGATGGGAAGCAGAGGCAGGACTTGAACCCAGGCACTCTGATACAGGGTGTGGACGTCCCAAGATGCGTGGGATGTTTTTAAAAAGAGTATTTATTTGAAAGGCAGAGTTACAGAGAGAAAGAGAGAGAGAGAGAGAGAGAGATCTGCTGGTTCACTCCCCAAATGACCACAAAGGCAGGAGCCTAGAACTTCTTCCAAGTCTCCCACGTGGGTGCAGGGGCCCAAGCACTTGGGCCATTTTTTGCTGTTTCTCCCATGCACATTAACAGGGAACTGCATCAGAAGTGGAGCAGCTGGGACTTGAACAGACGTGCATATGGGAAGCCCATGCTGTGGCTGGTGACTTTAGTCACTGCACCAGGGCACTGGCCTCGATGTGTGGCGTCTTACCCACTGTGCCAGGGAGGCAGCCGGTCACTATCTCCTAGAGCAGCCTTCCCTGTGGTAGCCAACAGAAGCTGCGCTCAACAGCAGAGACTGCTCACACAGTAGAGTGGCCGACCTGCCCTGGCCACTCTCCAGATCTCTCTCTTTCTCCCTCTCCCTCTCTCCCTCTCTCCCTCTCTCTCTCTCTTATCCAGCCAGCTCTGCAAAGGCCTGTTTTGCACAAAGACACTGCTCCTCTGTGTGTGTGTGTGTGTGTGTGTGTGTGTATGGCTTGTTCACCTCTGGGTTCCCAGTCTCAACCCAGAGCTTGGTATCTTGGATGTCTCCATCAATGGAGGATGGATGAGAGAGGTGGGTTAGAATCCCAGTGCGTCTGATGCCACTAATTCTTTCAATATGTGGTGCCTATAGCACTACTCCTGTTTATGGAGCCCATGGTTTGAGGTGAGTAGAACAGAAAAGCATAAATGAATCAACAAGATAAGAATTTGGGGCAAGGGTGCATGGGTACCAGGAAGGGGAGGAAGAAGGGGGACTTGTTTACCGTGGGTGGGCCGGCTAGACCTTTCTGCATGGGGTCACCGGAGTTCATACCATGGGGGGATTTGAGGGAAGAGAAGAGAACCCCAAAACAATGAGACTCCAGGTGGGGCCCACCTGTCAACCATGACTGTGGGACCCCACGCTGGTGGGGGCGGGGATCACAGTGCATACCCAGGGGCAGGGGGTGCCTACCTGTGAGCAGAGCAGCCAGGACAAGGAATTTCATCTTGAAGTCAAGGCAGTGAGCCAGAAGAGCTGAAGAGGCCGGTGACCACGCTGCTTATAAACCGTGGCCCCACGCCCCCAAGATAACACTGTTTACATTGCTTTCAGTCTACTCTGAGTTGGCCTTGAGTTTGTTGCAGGAATAAACCATGAGGGATCACTGGAAACAATGACATAGATTTGTGTAGCCAAAGGTGATATCTGCAGGTTGCAGATCTCAGAATCTTGGTTGTCCCACACCCGTGCCTTGAAACTCAACTCAGGGTGGCAGAGCATAAGCCGTCAGCCCGGCTGGACGAGTGGGCAAAGGGGGCTGCCTCGTGTCTGTGCTGTGAACAGTCCCATCGCTCTCCCACTTTGCCAATGGGGAGACAGGCTCGGAGAAGTGAAATAACTTATCTGAGGTCCCACAGCGAGCCACCGGCATAGCAGGGTGGTCAAGCTTAAGTCCGTCTGATTCCCGGGTACCCGTTTTGTTCCCCCCAACCACCCCAGTACCACAGCAGTACCACTCCCTTCCTTGCTGCCTGGTGTGGAATTGTGAGAAAATACTGGACTTTGGAATTCCAAAGGTTTGGGCCTGACTTGTAGAATAATAAAGGGTTTTCTAGGTGAAACTTCGGGTAACATAACATGAACCACTTTGAAGTGAATGATTCAGTGGCTCTTAGCTCACGCACAGTGTTGTGCAATCGATGCTTCTTCTAGTCCCGGAACATTTGCATCAGTTCCAGCAGTTTCCTTATACCCATCAGCAGTCTCTCTCTCTCTCTCTCTCTCTCTCCCATACCCTGGCGAGTACTGACCTGTTATCTGCTCGGTAGATTTTTATTTCCTACACAGACTGAGCAACCCTCACCGAAAATCCAAAATCTGAAATGCCCCAAAGTCTGACACTTTTTGAGCACCATCATGATGCCACAAGTGGAAAATTCCACATTGGACCATATGTGATTGGTCACAGTAAAAACACAAGAGCACCAGGGGTCGGCGCTGTGGCGCAGTGGGTTAACACCCTGGCCTGCAGTGCCAGCATCCCATATGGGCGCTGGTTTGAGTTCTGGCTGCTCCAGTTCTGATCCAGCTTTCTGCTATGGCCTGGGAAAGCAGTAGAAGATGGGCCAAGTCCTTGGGCCCCTGCACCCACGTGGGAGACCCAGAGGAAGCTCCTGGCTTCGGATCGGCGCAGCTCTGGCCATTGCGGCCAATTGGGGAGTGAACCAACAGATGGAAGACACCCCCCACCCCGCCTCTCCTCTCTCTCTGTGTAACTCTGACTTTCAAATAAATAAATAAATCTTAAAAAAAAAAAAAAACACACACAAGAGCACTAAAATATCATGTACAATTACCTTCAGGCTGTGTGCAGAAGATGTGTATGAGGGCCCAGTGCTGTGGCAAAGCGGATAAAGCCACCACCTGCAGTGCCGGCATCCCATATGGGCGCTGGTGCCAGTCCTGGCTGCTCTACTTCCGACCCAGCTCTCTGCTATGGCCTGGGAAAGCAGTGAAAGATGGCCCAAGTCCTTGGACCCCTGCACCTGAGCGGTAGACCTGGAAGAAGCTCCTTGCTCCTGGCTTTGGATTGGCCCAGCTCCAGCTGCTGTGGCCATTTGGGGAATGGCCTCTGCCTTTCTGTAACTCTGTATTTCAAATAAATGAATATATCTTAAAAACAAAAAAGTGTATGAAACATCTGTGAATTTCATGTGTAGACTTGGGTCCCATCCCCAAGATATCTCATTATGCATATGCAAATATTTGTACATCTAAAAACTTCCAAAATCTAAAACTCTTCTGGTCGCAGGCATTGCAGACTACAAATACTCAAGCTGTACTGTGTAGTATTTAGAATTGAACCATCTCTCTGCACTTGCTGCTCTTCTTGAGTTCTTAAGTGATTTCTACAACAATCTGGAGTTGGGGAGGGCCTTGTTAGTTATTTCTGTTTTATTTTAATTATTTGTTCATTTACTTCTTTTTATTTATTTTTAAGTATTTATTTATGTATTTGAAAGACAGATATATATATATATATATACATACACACACACATATATATATATATATAGAGAGAGAGAGAGAGAGAGGGAGAGACAGAGAGAAATATCTTCCATCTGCTGGTTCACTCCCCAAATTGCTATAAGGGCCAGGGCTGGGCCAGGCCGAAGGCAGGAGCCAGGAGTTTCTTCTGGGTCTCCCACGTGAGTGGCAGGGGCCCATGTACTTGGGCCATCTTCCACTGCTTTCCCAAGTGCATTAGCAGGGAACTGGATCGGAAGTGGAGCAGCTGGAACTCGAGTGGCACCCATATGGGATGCCGGCACTGCGGGTGGTGGCTCAACCTTCTATACCACAGCACCCATTCAGCATTTACTTATTTTTATTGAGCCAACAGTTCCCACCTCCCTCTCCCCAGTTTCCCCTATTATTAACATTTACATTGGTATGGTACATTATTTATAGTCAATGAAGCAATATTAGCATATTATTATTATTATTGCCAATATTAGTATTAATAAGCTCATGCTCTTTCAGATTTCCTGAGTTTTTACTGAGTGTCTTATTTTATTCCAGGATCACATCCAGGATTGCACATTATATTTAATTTGAAGCTTTTAAAATTAACTAATTAATGAATTTTACTTATTTGAAAGGCCAAAAGAGAGAGAGGCAGAGAGAGATCTCCTGTTTTACCCCCAAAATGCCCATAACAGCCGAGGCTGGGTAAGACTGAAACCAGGAATCCGGGGCTAAGTCTGGGTCTCCCCATGGGGTAATAGGAACTCACATACTTGAATCCATCCCTGCTGTCCCCAGGATGTGCATCTGCAGGGAACCGGAACTGGGAGCACAGCTGAGACTGAAACCCAGGCACTCGGTCTGGGACAGAGGTGACAATGGAGGCTGAGAGAGGCTAAGCAACTGCCCCAACATCACACAGCAGGACCAAGCTATGTGCTGGATCTGGCGGTCAGGATGTCGCAGCACCATCTCTGGACAGGGAGTGAAGAAAGCCAAGGTGGCTGAGTTCAGGAGGGACTGAGTCCCACCTGCCACCTCCCTCCTTCTCTGGCCCTCTCCCAGCCACTGGAAGTCTTCCCCAGTGCAGTCTGGTCAAATTCTCAGGTACTGGGGCTCAGGCAGAGCACCTGGGGGTGGGAGTGTTGTGGGTAGGGGCCTGGCTGCTACCACAACCTTTCCCTCCTGGAAGGAGGGCATGCTAACTGCAACAATGCAGAATGTGGCACAGAGGCCATAGGAAGGTAGACCTGTGGGGGTCATGGGCTAGCTCCCCAAACCTCTGCACTCTTTGTACCTTGACCTTTGGCTACCCGGGCTCCACGCACAGGTGTGTGAAGCACACACGTGTCCCAGCCTGGGAAAAACACACTCGCCAGTGGAAAAAACAGGTAACGATAGCTTCTGGATGCATTCAGGTGACGGCGTACCCACACTCCTGCAAGGTCATCATCGGCGCGGCCCCTGGAGGACAAGGCTGCTGATCCCTGGAGATATTTAAAGCTGCTCCCAGCTACTGTTTGCTGAGTGCTTCTCATACACTGAGTGCCTTGCAGCCTAATAGCAACCTTGTGACACAGTGATTTTCCATCCCTTGCAAAACAGGGGTGGAACAAGTTCAGAGAGCTTGCTCAGATTCCCACAGCTTGAAAGTGGTGGAGAAAGGCCGGCGCCGCAGCTCAATGGGCTAATCCTCCGCCTGCGGTGCCGGCACACCAGGTTCTAGTCCCGGTCGGGGCACCAGATTCTGTCCCGGTTGCCCCTCTTCCAGGCCAGCTCTCTGCTGTGGCCCGGGAGTGCAGTGGAGGATGGCCCAGGTCCTTGGGCCCTGCACCCGCACGGGAGACCAGGAGAAGCACCTGGCTCCTGGCTTCAGATCAGCATGGTGCGCTGGCCGCAGCAGCCATTGGGGGTGGTGGTGAACCAACGGAAAAGGAAGACCTTTCTGTCTGTCTCTCTCACTGTCCACTCTGCCTGTCCAAAAAAATTAAAAAAAAAAAAAAGTGGTGGAGATGGGTATCCCTGATCCAGAACTCCCTTCGGTGGTAGCAGCAATATCAGCAGCAGTTAATATGCCTGGAGCACTATGCTAGGAAAGATACTAAGAACTTTACACAGGAGAGTAAACTGAGGCAGTACACCAAAGTAGTTAAACTTCTCAAAGCCATCATTCTCAGCATCCAAATCATTACAACAGCCTCCCAACTCTAAGCAGTGCCCACTCCCTGTACTCCCACCTATTCAGAGAAGGGGTGTGATGTGTATGTGGTCGGTGGTCCCCAAACCCCAGCGACTCCTGGGAAACTTAAAGTCTTGGAACACAGGACATGGGTTGGGAATAAGAATGTGAAATTGTGCTTTAAAAAAATCTGTTTAGCTACACAATTTTTTGTTTATTTCCTTGAAGGGCAGAGAAAGACACACAGAGAGAAACAGTGATTCTCCCATTCACTGGTTCATTTTCCAAATGCCCACAATAGCTAAGGCTGGGCCAGGTTGAAACCAGGAACTGGGAACTCCATCCAAGTATCTTGCATGAGTAGCAGGGTTCAAGTACTTGAACCATTACCTGCTGCCTCCCAGGCTGTGTACTAAGAGGAAATAACAGGATTTGAACCCAGGCACTTTGATATTGGATGTAGGCATCTCAAGTGGTAGCTTAACCTGCAGAACCACAACACCCACCCACGTGCTTTTTAATTTTTAAAAAATTTCCTATGGGTGGGACTTTTGTGCAGCAGTTAGCCTGCCTCAGACCTGACGGTTGGAGCCATTTGGATAGTGAACCAGCAGATGGAAGATCTGTCTCTCTCTCTCTCTCTCTCAAATAAATATTAATAAAAATATTATCTTGGCACAAAAATCCTTGAGTTATGCATATGTTATGCATATGAGGGATCTTCAAATGATGATGGAAATGAGTATTATAAAAAAAATGAGTATTATAAAAAACTTATGCATGGATTTCAAACTTTTTTAAAAATATTTATTTATTTGAAAGGCAGAATGAGAGAGAGAGAGAGAGAGAGGATGAGAGAGCTCTCCCATCTGCAGGTTCACTCCCCAAATGGCCACAATGGCCAGGGCTGGGCCAGACTAAAGCCAGGAGCCAGGAGCTTCTTCTGGGTCTCCCATGTGTGGCCAGGGGCCCAAGCACTTCGGCCATTTTCTGCTGTTTTCCCAGGTGCATTAGCAGGGAGCTGGATGGGAAGAAGGGCAGCTGGGACTCGAACCAGCATCCATATGGGATGTTGACACTGCAGGTGGAGGCTTAACCTTCTACGCCACAGCACCAGTCCCTTGATTTCAAACATTTTTGCACCAAACTGTACTTGAGGTGGGTATTTAGCCTAAGGAGATGCTGGCTAAGACACCTTCATCCCAAATCTGCATATCTGGCTCTGGCTCCTGATAGCAGCTTCCTGATGCTACAGACCCGGAGAGGCAGTGGTGATGGCTCAAGGACTTGGGTCCCTGCCACCAAGTGGGAGACCTGGATTGAATTCCTGGCTCTCGTCCCAGCCCAGACGTGGCCGTTGTGGGCATTTGGGAAGTGAGCCAGTAGATAGGAGTTTTTCTTTCTCTCTGTATTTCAAATAAGTAAATAAATAAACGTATCTTTTAATTCCATTTCCCATGAACTCCATGGGAGTCCTGTCATCAGGTAACCGATCCTCCTTTGGGTCATTTCTTTATGAGGGCTCTCGCCACACGGAATAAATGTGTTTGCGTTTCTTTTGCTCATCTATCTGATATCAGTTTAATTCTTGGACCCAGCCGGGCCCCTAGCAGCATGCAGTGGAGCCCTGTTGCCTGCACAGCAGGAAGATGAGGTGTCCCGGGCTTACCTGGATCTGAGTGCACACAAAGATGCAGATACTCAGCCACAGCACCATTTTCAAATAATTTATTAGGAATTTAAAACTGAAAATAAAACCTGGAAAAAGAAGTCACAGATGTGGAGAAGAGACACCGGTGGGTGGTAACTTGCTGGCTTCAAAACACCATGTAACGTCTTAAAAAAAAAAAAAAAAAAAAAAAAACACAAAACACAGAAAACGGAATTCCAGGGCCCTGAGCCCACCACGGCAGGGCCCGGTGGAATGGGAGGGGGTCACGGGTGGGGGAGAGGAGGGGAGCAAAGTCCATCAGGACTCAGCTCAAATGTGTAGAAAATCAAAAATAAAAACCAATAAAATGCAGCTTCTCTTTTATTAGGAAACATTTAAAAAAAAAAAACCAAAAACACAAACAGCCGCGCATCTCAGTAACAAAGATTATTGCTTTGTGTTCTCAGGGCTAGTAGGTTAAGCACCTCACACAGACGGTTAACTCTCCAAAGGGGGCTCTCGGGGGGCGGGCACCGGCACAGGGAGGGGCGCGGAGGCCCCCCATCTCAGGCCCGGGGGTGGGGGGGGGTCCCCCGAGGGGCTCGCCCAAGGCAGCGGGCGCCCTGCCAGCCAGGGCCCCGCGTTCCCGAGCCTCTCCTCTTCCTCTGAAAGGGGCTCTGGCCACGGGACCATCCCGGCGGGAAACTTCGGTGAGAGAATGTGGGGGTTCCCTGAGCAGCCCTTGGCTTCCCCTGGGGGCGCGCCCCTCGCCCAAGCGCCCCCCGCCGCCGCCACCCAACCGCGGGGTGCAGCGCGGCTCCGAGCGAGCGGAGACCTTTGGAGAGTTCATTCCTTTCCAGCCGCGGCTCTGGGCCGGCCCTCTCCTCGCTCGTCCCCACACTGGGGCTGTGGGGTGAGCAGGCCGAGGCCTTGACCCCCAGGGCCTGGGGGAGTGGGCCTGCCCGGAACCGCGAGCTTACAGTAACGGTGTCTGCGGAGCGGACAGAGAGGGTGGGGCGAGGCGGGCCCTCGCCCGGGGTCTCCGCCTCGCAGTATTTACATATGATACAGGTCGGGTTGTTCCAGGGGCTCGGCCTGGCCTCCCCGCAGCCCGGCCTCCTCTCTGCGGCCAGGGGCCCGCGCCTACAGGGACGCTTTGTTCTCAGCTGGTGGGGGGGCACCTGGCCCCTTGCCCCCTGCGGCCTGGGGCTTCACATTCACAAACCTAGAAATAGTTTAAAAACGGCTTCTTTAAAAAAGAAAAAAGAAAAAGAAAGAAAAAAGAAAAAAAATAAAAGGAGGGAAAAATCTGAATAAAAACCTCGGGGTTGGGGTGCAGCCTGTAGCAGGCGCCCTCGCCCTCACTCTAGCTATGCACAAATACAAAAGCCTTCTGGGGAGGGGGCGTCCGGGGCGGGGGGAGGGCTCAGCGGTCGGTGTTGGGGGGGAAGGGGCACAGACCCCAGGCAGGAGTTGGGGGGGGGGGACCGGCTAATCCAAAATAAATAAAAGCGGGCAGGGAGCGGGGCAGGTGAGCAGGGCGAGGGCGAGGAGAAGGCGGTTAGTAGGGGAGCCAGACGCAGTCGGGGCGGCAGGGCAGGGGCCGGGCCCGGGGAGTGGGGGCAGGCAGTAGCGGGTCCGAGTCGCTGCGGGGGAGGGGGCGGCGGCTGCGGCTGAGGTGTCCCCACCCCCTCGCTGGCTCACTCGTGGTCCTCAGTCAGCTGCAGGCTGGGGGCTGGGAACAGAGCGGGCAGTTAGCAGGGGTGGGGTGGGGGGCGCTCTGACCCCACCCAGCCTCTCTCCTAAGGCTTCTTTAACCCCTCCAGGGAGAGCTCTGCGCTCGGATTTTGCATTCTCTGTTCCCTGCTCGGAGGGCTGGAATTACACAGACATCACCCTAACACACACACACACACACACACACACACACACACACCTACCCCAATGTGGAATTGTCCCGGTTCTGTCTGGAGAATGACAGAGAGCCTTGTCGGTCTCATTCACTTTGAATAGTGAATGTAGAAGATGCCATGGGGCTCACATCCTCCCAGACCCCACTATCTCAGTACATGGGGGTGGGTGGGTGGGAGTGGGGGTTGTTTGTCCCAGGGGGTGGGGGTCCCAGGTGTCAATGGTCTCCTGTTTGAACAGCGGTATCCTATTCCACCTCTTTTATGTAACAGCTCCCCCTTTGGATGGACACTTCAGTTACGTGCAGTTTTTAAAATAAAAGCCTAGAAGTGGAATCCTTGGGTCAAAGGGCATGAATGTTTAAAATCGCTGCCGCCACGAAGCCTGAGCTTCCCCCTCACCTTCACCTTCACCAGGCATTCTGCATTAGAACAGTCCTGGCCAGCCAGAGAGGTAGGAGGGGATGCCTTGTTGCTGTCTGAATTTATATTTTAGAAGGTGGCAGATTGAGTGACTTTTCAGTTGTTCACTGGCCTCGGAGGGTGTGACTGACTCCCTTGGAGGGGACAGGGACAGGGTCTGTGCCCCCGACTGGTTGGGCTTCCCCAGGGCCACCCTCTTCCCTTGCCCCTCCCTGCCTTCTCACCTCCTGCCACCTGTCCCCTGCTTCAGTGGTACCCATTGGTGAAGGCTGTGGCAATCAAGGGGCCCTGAAAAGGAAAAAAATTTGAATCCTAGATTCCCAGACAAAGCAGAGAGGATCTTGGGGCTCCTCCTGCCTCCCGCAGGACACCTGATGAGAGGCACAAACCTTTCTCCACCTTGCCCTTGCACCCCACCTCCTTCTCCCCGACCCCCCTCCCCCCGCAAATTTGCTGGAAGATTCTATGGGGCGGAGCCTGGGAATCTGCCTGTGGCCAGTACCCTGGTTAAACCTGGGTGCCCCTCAGCTGGCATCTAGTAGGCAGGGATGGGCGTCCCAGGGCACAACAGCCCCAGAGTGCAGCTGACAACTAGCATACCCAGCCTTAAACACTCCGCACAGCAGTGCCGACCCCCATCCTCTCCGCCCTGCTGTCTCCCGTCCCACTCCCCTTGGCCCCAGAGGCCTAGTCCTCTCCCTCCCCCAACTTTGGGATCTCCTGTGGTGAGGGGTGAGGTGGAGACCACCAGGCTGGCCTGTCCACTCACCCCAAGACTGTGGCCAAAGCCAGTGCTGGGGGCAGGGCTGGCGGCGCTGATGTAGCTGCTGACCCCCGAGTCCTGGTTGGCCGCCCCGTAGAGCTCAGCCATGGGGCCAGGGCTGGTGGTCCCCAGGAAGCCCCCTGTGCGGCTGGGAGTCGAACCTGGAGGGGGAGCCATCGTCCAGGGGTGAGAGCCTGGCAACCCAGAAAGAAGACAGTGATAGCCCCGGCGCCCATGGCTGCCCATGCCATCCCCTCAGACCCACCCACCCTGGCCTTGACCTCTATATCCCAGCAGGTCCTCCTGGATCTCCTGGAGATCTCGCCAGGTCCTTCCACCCCACCATCCCAGGCCCCCATCACCTCCTGTCTGACCACTCTGCAGCCTCCCCTCTTGAGCCCCCCTCTCTACCTGGAGCCAAGGGCAGTTTCTAGACCCTGACACCTGCACCGCACCACTGCTCGGAACATCCACTGTCTCCCCAGGCCTGGCTCTTTCTGCCTCCTCTCCACTTCCTTGCTCTGACCTCACTGACCCCTGAGCCTTTGCACGTGCAAGTCCCTTGGCCAGCAACACTTTTCCTCCTCTTTGCCTTCACATCTAAAACTAAGAGGCTCTTCCTCTTGGCAGCTCCCATGACCCCCTGCAGCATAGCAGCAGTGGCCTTAAGTGCCACTGCCCATCTAATATGTGGGCCCCACCAGCCTGGGAGCTTGGGAGGCCAGAGACCACCTGTCAGTCTCTTTCTTGGCTGGCCTGCCAGGGCCTGTACAATGCCCGGCACACAGCAGGTGTTCAGGTAACAGTGCTAGGTGAATGAATCGATAGGTCCTTCAGCCACAGGGTGGTAGTGGCCACCTCCTCTTCCCTCTGGGCTTCTCTGGTCCCCCTTCCTCTTGCTTCTTGCACCCCACAAGTCCTCACCTGTCCCTCGAACCACAGCCGCCGCCGCCGCCGCCGCCGCCATGGGTCCGTAAGCAGTGAGAGGGATGGCTGAAACGGAAGGCACAGGCACCTCAGTGTGGCTGGCGAGGGGTGGGGGTGGGCAAAGGAGGCCCCTGCTTTGGGCAGAGCCTCTCAGAGGGGTCAAGGCAGGAAGAGCTGCCTCGGGTCCCTCTGTGTGCCCTGTCCTGCGGGAGGGAGGAGAGTGATGGCTTCCCAGGGAGCAGCCTGCCTCAGTTTCTTCCCTGGTCTCAGGAATGCACTTGAGCAACCCATGGAGCCCAGAGGCACTTGAGGGGTTGCAACCCATGACTGGCATAGGTCCAGAAAGCCAGGCCGGTGGCCTGGGGGGGAGGGGGCAACTCTGGGGCAGCTGAGGCTCCGGAGCGCCCCCTGGCGTGAGGCTGAGGTTTTTACCCTGTGGAGGCCACAGCTGCACCTGCAGCCCCTTCTGCTGTGTGTCCTGGGTCCCTCGCGTCCCCTTTCTCCCAGAGCACCCGGCCAGAAACCACCACTCCGTCCTCCACCCTTCTCTGGAATATTGGGGCCTGGCTCCTCCCTAGACTGTTGTTTACCTCCCAGGCAGCTACAGGGAGTTTAACAATTGTCGGCAGCAGCAGGAATAGGAGAAAGTCTACAGAACTAATGTAGTCAGCTTGAGCCTGGAGCTCCCCAGCGCCGAGAGGTGAGCGCCCCCTACTGCTTGGCTCTGTTGCTGCAGACCCAGAGAGGCTCCAGCCCCTGCCACGGGAGAGGGTCTTCAGGGTTTGCATTTGGCAAGGCTTCAGGAACGCCAGTTAGGCTCCCAGCTCAAGATGCACCCCTCTGGGCTGCTTTGGTAATCCTGGCCCTAAACTGGAACGGAACTATCTTGGGGCTAGGGAGCCCAGACAAGATGCCCTGGAAAAACCCTTGGCAAGGCCACTGAGGAATCAAGTCCAGGCAACCAATCATCATCCAGTTGGCTCCTCCTCACTTGTACGGCACCTCCTCTTAGAAGCCTCTCATATGGGGGCAGCACTGTGGTGTAGGGAGTTACGTGATCTGCAGCGCTGGTATCCCATAAGGCCACCTGTCTGAGTCCCAGCTGCACCAATTCCCATTTAGCTCCCTGCTAACGTGCCTGGGAGAACAATGCAAGATGGCCCTGCTTGGGGCCCTACACCCACGTGGGAGACCTGGAGGAAGCTCCTGACTTCCGCCCGGCCCAGCCCCAGCCCCAGCCCGTGTGGCCATCTGGTGAGTGAATCAGCAGATGGAAGACCTCTCTCTCTATATATAAAACTCTGCCTTCCAAATAAATAAATAAATAAAAATCTTAAAAAAAAAAAAAAAAAACAACAAAAAAAACCCTTCCTTGACCACATTCCTCTTGCCCCCTACCCCAACACCTCGGCAGTCTCTGCCTTATTTTCCTGTGGAATCCCTCACCCTCGGGAAGTATCTAAGTGTCTGATTACCACTTCCCTGCTGCCTCCCTCCTCCCAGCTGGGGGGAAGACAGGGACCTTGACCTTGTCTGTCTTGTTCTCTCTTGGACCCCAGCGCCTGGCCCAGCTCTGGCACAATCAGTCTATGGAGTATGTAAAAGAAACGCCTGGGTCTCCCCCCGCCCCGCCCGGCCCCTGCACAGGGGGCAAGGTCAGACTGCGAGTGCCGGAGAACTGCTGAGCCTGAACCCCTTCCTCTCCTGACAGCGTCTGCCAAGAGGGTGCTCCCCTCAGCCTTCAGCGGCAGGGGCTGGGCTTGGGGGTCTGTCTTTGGTTCGCTGAGGCATTTTCACAAAGAGTAGCCCACGCCAGCCCACACCACAACTGTGATAAGGATGACTTATTTATGGGGCAGGTGTTTGGCCTAGCAGGAGAGAAATCACTTGGGCTGCCCACATCCCACACCGGAGCATCTGCGAGGCAGCACTGACGGCCCAACTAGCCGGGTCCCTGCCACCCGCACGGGAGACAAGGATGGATTCTCAGCTCCTGGCTTCAGCCTGGCCCAGCCCCAGCTGTTGGGGACATTTGGGGGATAAACAAGCAGATGGGAGATTTCTTCCTCTGTGTCCGTCATATAAATAAAACTAATAATAATTAAAAAAATTTTTTTGTAGTTCTTATATGGCTAGAAAGGGACTCCATTCCAAGTGTTGGTCAGGTGCGCCTCGTCACCTCCACCCCCAGACCTCGCTCCCTCCCCTTCCTTCACCCGTTTTCCTCCCCACGCCCCCATTTCAGGGGAACCCTGAGCACCCCTTGGAAGGAAGGCCTCCTTCAGAGCCACGTCCATGCTCACATCCTCCACACACAGTCAGGCTGGGGGTGGGGTGGGGGGAGAGGTGGGGTGGACAGAGAGACCCCTGGAGGCCCACATCGCTGGCCCTCAGCCCCACGTCCACTCCACCTCTGAGCTGGGCGGCCCGCGGGGGGCTCCCAGCCAGAGGATTGACTCTCAGCTGGTCAAGCACCTTCATCCTGCTTGCCCAGAAGTCACGAATGGGTAACCTCAGGGCCAAGTTCAGCCCTCAGATGTGTTGGGTCAGGCACCCGCAGGGTTTTACAAATTTGTTGCTGACATTTGAAAATGATTGAAAAATTCATCTGGAAGCGAGCGCTGGGTTTCTGGCTTCTCCAGAAAAACGAGACCTGGGGGCACGGGGTCTGCACCCCGCTTCGGCCCGGGCCAGCGGGTACCAAGTGTTGCAGGCATGCCCACTCCAGTCTGCAGGAAACCCCACCCAGCCTACTCTGCTCTGAGTTGGAGACCCTGGCTTGTTCACTGTTGGATCCCAGAACCTCCGTGGTGCCTGGCACATGGAAGGTGCTAGATAAATATTTGCCAAGTGGATGAATGAGTGACTTTTGCTTCCATCTGCTTGGCTTGGCCCTATGCCCCCCTCCCCTCCAGGGGCCGTGGAGCTATCCAGACTGGCCAGTCCCCACACAGTGTGCCGTGTCGCCACAGCAGGATGGCTGGTGCGCAGGGGAAAGGGGTCCCCTCGATTTTCCCAGGAATGTCCCTGGCCCCCTCTCTTCCTCCCCACGAGGCCTGTGAGGTGTATGAAATCCGAGCGACTGACCTGTGAGCTCGGGGAGGACTGGGGCGCTCGGGAGAGGGGTCCGCTCTACACGGAATTCTAAAATGAAACGTAAAACAGCTTAGGCAGACGTCGGGGGCCCCTTGGGCGTGGCCCAGGGAGGACGAACGTACCCATGGGGACACCAGGTGAGGGGACAGGCCATGCACAGGAGCCAAGAGCTGGGGGTGGGGACAGCACGGTCCCCAGCAGGCAGGGGAGGGGACGGAGAGACACGGAGAAGACAGACAGAGCTGGTGGAGTTGCCACGTCCACCCCAGGGTGACACTGGAGCTTCGAGCCCGGGGATTGCTGAAAAGGCTTGGGATGGCACTGAACCAGCTCCCAGAATCCTCCTCTCCCTCTGTGGTGTGGGGGCTGGGGAGGCGGCTTGATGCAAGGCCACGCCCTGGAACAGGTTGGGCTCGGGGCCCTGGGCTCGGCCACGTCCTGCGTGGGTCTTCTCAACAAGTCATCTCCCTCCTGGAGCTGTTTCCTTGCCCATGAGATGGGGCAACTGCCCCTCCTCCGTGCCGTTACAGAGAGGATTCGATGTCTTAAGGCACGCAAAGGATTCCAAGCTCAAAAGCCACAGGGGTTGAGGACTCAGCATTAGGGACCCTCCACATAAAGAAGATTAAAAAAAAAAGAACTTGTAAAAGTTTGATACTTGATATTAAAAACAAAAACAGGGCCTGGCGCTGTGGCTTAGTGGGCTAAGCCTCTGTCTGTGACGCCAGCTTCCCATATGGGCACCAGTTCTAGTCCCAGCGGCTCCTCTTCCGATCCAGCTCTCTGCCATGGTCTGGGAAAGCAATAGAAGATGACCCAAGTGCTTGGTCTTCTGCACCTATGTGGGAGACCCAGAAGAAGCTCCTGGCTTTGGATCGGCCTACTTCTGGGCATGGCAGCCACTTGGGGAGTGTACCAGTGGATAGAAGACTTTTCTCTTTGTCTTTCTCTCTCTGTAACTCTACCTTTCAAATAAATAAATAAAACCTTAAAAAAAAAAAAAAACAAAAAAAAAAACCAGGGGCCGGTGTTTTGGCACAGCAGGTTAACCTGAGATGCCAGCATCCCATATCAGTGTCCTGGCTGCTCCACTTCCAATCCAGCTCCTTGCTAATGCACCTGAGAAAGCAGCAGAAGATGGCCCAAGTGCTTGGCCCTGGTCCCTGACAACCATGTGGGAGACTTGGATGGAGCTGCTGGATCCTGGCTTCCGCCTGGCCCAGCCCAGGTCGCTGCGGCCATTTGGGGAGTGAACCAGTGGATAAAAGATCTCATTTGCTTTCTTCCTATCACTCTGCTTTTCAAGTAAATAAATAAATCTTAAAAAACAAAAACAAAAATCCACTTAAAAATCCTTGCAGCAAAGACCAGCCCTTTGCTGGGCTTCCCGCGACTGGCTCTCAGGTCCTGTGAGATTTCCACGCAGGATCACAGATGAGGGTAGTGAGCAGACTGATCCAAGATTGCTTTTCAGCATTCAGTGTCTCAAAAGTCTTGTCTGGCCTAGAAAGCATTCAGCATAGCGCCCGGGCATGACAGGTGTATCCGGGAAGACGCAAGCAACATTGGCCCTGGGCGAGGGCCCTACCACAAGCCCAATGCCCTCCTTGGTGGAAGTGGCAACCCAGGTTGAGGTTGGGAGGAAGGAAGGTGGGACACAGGCGGAGCGGGGCCTGGGAGAGAAGGGGGCCATGCAGGGCCCATGCTGGGAGCTCCCACCCGCAGATTCTGGGGAGGAGCAGGGAGGGTGGCGAGTTGGGAGAGGCCCTCTTTCCTCAGACGTCAGACGCGCGCTTCCTTCCAAGCCTGCAGCAGCCAGCCCCCCAGCTGTGCACCCCCAGACACCACCCAGGGAACGGGGACATGCAGGCAGCAGCTAGACACCAAACAGGACTTACCGGGGAACTGGTAGGTGTAGCCAGGGGCGAGGCCTGTGTAGCTCCGGCTGGCGTAGGTCGTGGCTTGGAACCCTGGGTAACCTGATGGGGCAAGGGGGGCAATGTCAGATGCCTCCCCCACAGCACAGACCCTACTCAGGGGGATGCATCTAAGCCACTTACTGCCCCCACCTGCACCCTGTATCATGATTCATACACAGTCCTCTCCGATACTCGTCCTGTGCCAGGCCCTTCATCATCTTATTAAACCTCACAAACACCCCAACATGTAGGTATTGGGAGCCCCATTTTTACAGACAAGAAAGCTGAGGCTCAGGGAGGTGATATTTCTCGGCTGAGAATAATCCAGAGCCCCTCGTGCTCTGGCTCCTGCTTCCTTCCTGGTCTCATCTCCTACACTCTGTGGCCCCTCCCCACTCCCACTGGCATCAGACTTGCCAAGTTCACTCCCACCCCAGGGCCTTTGCACATGCCCCAGCTCCTGCCTGGAACGCTTCTCCAGTTACTGCATGATTGACTTCTCACTGGACAAGCCTCAGGGAGGTCCTTCCACAGGAGTCCTCCTTCCTGTCAATCACAGTCTGTCACGCAGTCCTGAGTTTCCCTCTCATCGCACTGATGATAATGATCTGAACTCATCTCCTATTTTTCTGTCTTCCCAAAGAAAAATCATACGGTGAGAAATAATTGCAATCAGCATTCAAATTCAGATCTGGCTGGCTCCAAAGCTCTTAACCACTAGTTTCACTACTTATTTAAGGTTTCGGGGTTTTTTTTCCTGTTTGCTTTTTTTGACAGGCAGAGTGGACAGTGAGAGAGACAGAGAGAAAGGTCTTCCTTTGCCGTTGGTTCACCCTCCAATGGCCGCCATGGCCAGTGCGCCAGCGCACCGCACTGATCCGATGGCAGGAGCCAGGTGCTTATCCTGATCTCCCATGGGGTTCAGGGCCCAAGTACTTGGGCCATCCTCCACTGCACTCCCTGGCCACAGCAGAGAGCTGGCCTGGAAGAGGGGCAACCGGGACAGAATCCGGCGCCCCGACCGGGACTAGAACCCGGTGTGCCGGCGCCACAAGGCAGAGGATTAGCCTAGTGAGCCTAGTGAGCCGTGGCACCGGCCCTGTTTGCTTTTAAATGGAAGTGGACCTGGCTCATGAATCACCTTTAAGAAAAAAAAAAAAAAACTTTCTCAATGTTTCAGATCAAAGGAGGTTAAAGAGACAGGACAATGAAATCCAAGACCTCGTTTTAGCCTGCATCTTATTCTGGAGGGCGAAAAGATGCTGGATATATTTTTGGGTTAACTGATAAAACTGCAAATAGATTAGATAATAATATATCAATATAAATTTATGAACTTGACACTAGACTGTGGCTTCACAAAAGCCAAGCTCTCACCTCAGGGATACTGGGGCAGGAACACAGTGCCTGTTATTACCCTCCAATGATTCAGGGACAGTCCCAAGTGTATGCATGTATGCATGTGCGTGTACACTCACGCAGAGTGAAAATGTCAAAGGAAACAGGGTAAAATGCTAACAACATGTGACCCTGAGGAAAGGGGGTATGGACACTGGGCATTTGGTGCAGCAGTTTAACATGCTGTTTGGGGGGCCAGTGCTGTGGGGTAGCGGGTAAAGCGGCTGCCTGCAGTGCCAGCATCCCATGTGGACACCCGTTTGAAGCCTGGCTGCTCCACTTCCGATCCGGCTCTCTGCTATGGCCTGGGAAAACAGTAAAGATGACCCAAGTGCTTGGGTCCTGCACCCATGTGGGAGACCTGGGAGAAGCTCCTGGTTCCTGGCTTCGGATGGTCTCAGCTCCAGCCATTGTGGCCATTTGGGGAGTGAACCAGCAGATGGAAGATCTCTCTTTTCTCTGCCTCTGTAACTCTGCCTTTCAAACAAATAAATAAATCTTCAAAAACAACAAAAAAATATGCTGTCTGGGATCCCACCTCCCATCTCAGAGTGCCTGGGTGCTGATTCAGCTTCCTACTAACGCGTACCCTGGGAGGCCGCAGGTGATGGCTCAAGTAGTTGGGTCCCTGCCACCGACGTGGGAGACCTGGACTGAGTTCCTGGCTTTGGCCTGACCCAGTCCTGGCTGCTGCAGGCATTTGGGAAGTGAATCGCCAGATGGGAGCTCTTTCTCTGTTTGTCCCTGTCTCTTTCTCTGCCTTTCAAATAAAACTAAATTTTGAAAAATCTTGCTTAAAAGTATGTGGATATTCTTTGCATTATTCTACCTTTGCCGCTCTTCTGAGTGGCTGGAATTACTTCCAAATAAAGAGTTAGGTAACAGCAAACTTCAAGACAAGCCTGTGCCCCGCCTGGCAGGTGCTCACCTCCCTCACCTCGTCCTTGACCCCTAGGTCACCCCACAGCGCCTCTCTGTGCACCCCTCCCCTGTGCCTGGCAGGAAGCCCCCTGGTATTGTTCTCTTTCTGTGTGCACGCATGTCACCTCTCCAGGATACTGACCCTCCAGGGGCCAAGGACAAATGTCCCACCCTTGCTCCTGGGTCCCAAACACAGCCCAACTTCCACGGCTCATGGCAGCCCTCGCCTCCCTGCCTGTAATCACTCTGTGGTGACAGTGAGCACTTACTCCTGCCTCCCCCTTGCAGGAGGAAGTCTTGCCTTCCCCCGTGAGGGCAGGCCTTGCCTCTCAGAGGCTGCCGGACACATCTCAGTTGAGTGAATTAGAAGAGGCAGCCTTCTGTTTGCTTTTCCAACGGGTCTTTGCACATGCTATTCCCTCGGCCCAGGACACTTTCCCCTTCCCTTCTCCCCTGGCCTCTCATACCTGGCTCCTACTCAAGCCACAGACTCAACTTAAATGTTACTTATCGTCTGGCTTCTCCAAGTCTACGTCAAGTTTCCTATGACCACACTCCCTTGGCAACCTATATGCCGTCATAAATCTATTTATTTTCCTAATTGTCTTCCCAGGCCATAAAGCTCAGGAACATCATCGTTGTGATGCCTGGAATAGTACCTGATAGACATGGCTACTCAATAGCTATTTACTGGATGGATGGATGGATGGATAGACAGACTGATGGACGGACAGAAGACCAATAAATGCAGAGTACCTGGACCATTCTTGTGGCTACCACCAGAGGGCAGCATGCCACAACCAAACCACCCCACCTAGGGTAGGGCTGCCAGACCTGAGATCCCTGGTCTCCGCTCCTGCCCAGTGACTCAGACAGGAGAGCAGACCACAGACGAGTTGAGGCACCCTCGCAGCCACACGTGCAGGCCTAGCACGTACCCAGCATGCCGATGCCCAGCATGAAGGCATCCATTCCATAGGGCATGACTCGAGACCTCCCCCGGGCTGAGCCCGTCGGCGACATCACCTCCTTTGGCTGAGCTTTCTTACATTCCACCTGCAAAGAGACCTGGCGGTCAGTCCTCCCTGCAGATCTGGGTCCCTGCCCCGCCTGTTTCCCAGCAGGCACTGTGTAACCAGCTTTGCAAGCAGCGGTTCATGGAGTGCTAATTACGCCGACCCTGTGACTGGGGTGCTGTTGCCACTCCCCTTTTTATAGATAAGGAAACTGAGGTTCAAAGGAGGGAAGTCATCTGCCCAGTTAACCGCCAGGTGACACTGCCTCCCTGTCTAGGTTTTCAGAGGGTAGGAGACCGGCCTCTGTCCCTCTCACTGGGAGCCCCCCCGCCAGCTTCATTGAAACCCCATTCTCTCTCTCTCTCTCTCTCTCTCTCTCTCTCGGTGCTGCTGCCCCCATCCAATCCCAGCTCACCATTTTGTTGTTGATTTCATGGAAGTGGATTTCACACACTTTCTCCACGATGTCTTCGCTCTCAAACGTGACAAACCCGAACCCTAGAGGTTGCACAAAGGGCAGAGGCAGGGTCAGAAGCAGGGCTCAGGGTCAACCCCCAGCTCCAGGTCGCACTAACACCACAGCTCCACTCTTGCGGGCGAGTGTCTGAGAGTTGATGAAAGGCTCTGCCCACAGCCAGGAGTGTCTCAACCGCCTGCTGAGACAGGGTTTAAAGTTCCAAATTACACACGGGCTGAGAAAAAACAAGGCCCAGTGGAGTGAAACAACTTGCCCAAGGTCACACAGCAGGTTAGAGAGTGGCGAGTTGGTACCCAGTGGGATCGGTTCCAGGAATCCTTACGGACCCTAAAGTCCGTGGATGTTCAAGTCACTGATAGACAATGGCATAGCAGGGGTCGGCGTTGTGGCTCAGAGGGTTAACCCGCCACTTCTAATGCCAGCAGCCCATATCCGAGTGCCAGTCCCAGTCCTGGCTGCTCTGCTTCTGATCCAGCTTCCTGCTAATGCACCAGGGAGACAGCAAGGGGACAGCCCAAGTGTTTGGGTCCCTGCTACCCATGTGGGAGACCTGGATGGAGTTCCTGGCTCTTGGCTTCAGCCTGGCCTACTCCTGGTGGTTGCAACCATTTGGAAAGTGAACCAGTGGCTGAAAGATCTCTCTCTCCCTCTGTCTGTCTGGCTTTCAAATAAATAAATAAATCTTTAAAAACAAAAAAGTCAATAGTATTAGCATAGAGCCTACACACATCCTCCCCTATATGTTAAATCATCTCTAGGCTGCTTATTGTACCTGATACAGCATAACTGTCCCAGTCGTTGTTATAGGGTGTTGTATAGGGAGTCATGACAAGGAACAGGTCTACCTGTTCAGAACAGACACCAGTTGTTACTGAATATTTCCCAGCCAGAGCTGATGGCGTGTGGACGTGGAGCCCACAGAGGCAACTGTACCTTCTACGGGGCCTTTTTACCTTTCCCTGTGCTTTCCAAACAGGGGACAAAGACATCCACAGATACTCATTGAAACCTATACAAAGGGGGGCCCAACCAACTAGATACAGACACAGACACACACACGCACGCACATACACACCACAGCAGGTAGGAGCACACACAGGGACACACAGACACACACCTAGGTATCCAGATCTCCCACAGACACTCAGTGGTGCACCCTGACCTTGCACCAGACATCCACAAATATGAGGGGTCTTCAAAAGGTTCATGGAAGAGATACTACGGGGAAAAACAACAATGCAGGGATTTCACAATTTTTTACATGAAAATCAACTTATTCTTTCATTCTATCTTCCCACGAACGCTTTGAAGCACACTTGCTTTCAGTTGTGGACATGTTCACACACACAGATACAAACCCACACACGTATACAAATACAAATCACATACATCCCACTCCCCAAAGGCCTAAAAGGCTCCCCTCCCCAAGCCCTGAAACAACCAGAGAAACAGCCCTGCCCCCTCCAGGGTGTGCTCCAGGGGCCGGGCCGGGCTGGGCTCAGAAGGCAAGGCCCTTGGGAAAAAAAACAACACAGGCAGTGACACAGTGTGGCTAGTGGTGTGGCTCAGAAGCACACAGGTTCAGGGGCAAGGGGCTGGGGGCGGGGCTCAGCCCCAGTGCAGGGTAGTGCTGGAGCAGATTGTGGGGCCTTGGGGTTAGCCTGACCCTGGGGCTGCCTGGCCCAAGCTCTGGTTACCAGGGACAAGGTGAGCGCCAGCCAGAGGCAGACCCCGGGGAGGGAGGGGGTGGCGGGGCTGCTCCTCTGCCCCCTCTTGGGCAGTCAGGCAAGTTTCTCTGCACAGGAAATGAATGGCAGGACAAAAGCCTTCTGTAAGGCCAGGCCGGGGAGAGGATGCAGATCCTTGGGGATAGGATGTCAGGAGGCGAGATGAAAGGGCAGCTGTGACCTGCGCCCCCCCCCACCCGCTGACCACGGCCCCGGCCCAACACCCCCCTCACCTCGGTGCCGGTTGGTGGTTTTGTCAAACATCAGCATGGCGTCGTCCACCTGAAACAGAGCCTGCTATGGAGAACACCCGGACGCCAGGGGACTCCACCCAACCCACTCCACTCCCCTCTCATCCACTCCGGGCTTTTATCTCCAGCCTGCTCCCTGGGCAGGGGACCAGTTTCCGTCTGCAACCTCACTAGAGGCCACAGCAACCACCAGATTCTCAAGGGGCTAGCCTGCATTTATTAAGCTCCAAATGTATGCCTGGCACTTTTGCCCCCATCATACTCCCCACAGCCCCTGCAGGGTTGGGGTCCCATGGAATAGATAAGGAAACGGGCTCGGGCTCGGAGAGGTGAAGCCGCCTGCCCAAGGTCACACAGCAAGTCCTAGACCAAGCTGGTGAGGAGGAAGAAGCACGGAGCGGGTGCCAGAGAAAGAAATATGAGACGGGGAAGCAAAAGCCTCTTCCCTTTCTGCAAAAGGCCAGGCGGACAGCAGCCAGACTCAACTCCCCTCTCTTGGTAGAGCTCTGTTCCTCTAATTGAGGTTTCCTTTTGCTGGAGGCTCTAATTAAAGCAAGTAGTGCTCAGTGCCTGGGCTGCTCGCCTCCCACCAACTGGGGGAGGGGAAAGGGACGCAGGAGGGCCTAGAGCCTACCTCTCCACCCCCTCTGGGACCCTCTTCATATACTCCCCCAAGACATCCCCAGAGGGACAGCCAAGCCTCAGCTTCTCCCCCAGAGTCCTGCCTCCTTGCCTCCACCTCCATCTCCTTCCCGCGCTCTGGGCTAAGGCTGGGCTCACCTTGGCAGGAAATCAGGGGCTGCTTCGGATGTTCCCTCCCCATCTCAGTGCAGCCCCCTCCCTCCCCTCCAGTGGCCAGGCAGCCAAAGGAGAAAGGAAAACTTCCTCTGGTCCCGGGGTTCGGCTTCTCCCCCACTCTTCTTGCCTCCATGTCCAAGCCCATCATGGGCCTTATAAGGGGTCTCCCTCGTGTCCTTAAAGCAGAAGGGGTAGACCCCGAACTACGGTGGTCCTGCAGTTCTCCTTAGACATCGAGATACACTGGGCCTGCCTCTGTGCCCCCCTCACCCCCCAGGCAGAACCAGGACCCTACAGCGTCAGGAGGAAGTCGGGCCCTGCCGATCTCAGAGGAAAATGAGGTTTTCCTTCCCAAGGATCTTCCTGGCCCAGGCTCAACATCCGACTGCCTCCCTCACTCCCGACCCTGTGGACCCCCAACTCAGCTGCAGTGGGAAAACTTTTAGGCTCCAGACACGTGCCCCCATCCCTCGCTTAACCGATGGGAAAAAAGAAATCCAGACAGAGAACCCCGATAAAGCACAGTTGGAGGACAGGCCTGTGCTGGAGTCCTGGGTCCTGCCCTGGCTGGTTGGGGAGCCCTGTGCAAAGGGCTTCCTGTCTCTGTGACCTTGGTTCTATGCTTCTGACCTCACCAAGTATCGGGAAACGAGATCAGGTGTGAAACACTGAAGATTCACAGTACCTGGCATGTAGTAAGTGCTTAATAAATGAGGGCTCTCGCTATCATCTTTATGTTGGGGGGGGGGGAGGCTCGCTCGTGGTCACATGGGAGGGAACAGCCACAACATTGGCTGCAAGGCTCCATGAAGGCTGCCAGGTAGGCCCGTGATCACCACCCTACTGAGCACCTTGACTCAGGAGCTAAATAATCCTTTTCTGAATGGATTCAGTGAATGAATGAACGGAATCAGCCACACCCTCTTCCCTAACCCTGCAGCTCTGAGTTCTCGCCTGACCCACAAACCGAGCCCAGGGCCACTGTCCTTCCAGCCTTCTTCCAGGCCCAACATCCCTGTGGTCCTCCACACCCTTCCACCTTGGCCTTGCCTGGACACACCCCTCCTGGGGACAGTGGGGTTGCCCAGGGTACCCCTCAGTCCAGTCCCCTTCCTGGGGCCAGCTGAGGGGAGGAAGGTTCCTGGCCCAGTGTCCTTAATAGGCTTTGGTCTCCATGGGAACCCGGGGACAGGGGGGCTCGCGCGCAGGGTGGGGAGAGTGGGGGTGGGGAGGGGAGGCGGCCGGGGCCTGCTGACCAGTGGGAGCCGCCAAGTTCGGCGGCCGCTAAGCCTGAGTGGCAGCCATGGCGGCTGACCATTGTTCCCCCCTCGGCGGCGGCCCCTCGATCCGGGCGGGGGGCCCCCCGCCGCGGGGCCCTTGGCATTCCCGGCTGTCCCCCGCGCTCCCTGGCAGCCTATTCTGCGGCTCCCCCTGGCCTCCCCGGGCCGGTTTCACATGCCAACGCCGATTTAGGCCCGAACAAAAGACGCGGCCGCTGACGGCTTCTCCTGGGGCCCGGTCGCCATGGCAACGCCGGCCCCGGGGGCAGGCGGCCTCCAATCACAGCTGCTGGATCAGATTAGTGCGAGCTCTAATGCTCGGCGCTCAGACACAAAGACACCCCGCCGGAGCCGAGCCGGGCCTGCTGCTTCCCAGGAGCGCCCTTCCCTCCGGGGCCCAGGCCCGCCCGACCCAGGTCTCCACGGAGGCGCCTGCGCCCAGGCCTCTGGGCCTCACGCCTCAGCATCCGCTGGCCGGGGCGCCCTCCACCCGCCCCAGCCAGCCAGCGCCCAGAGCCCAGCCCATTTCCCCAGCCACGTCTGGTGGTCCCCTGGGGACTCCACAGGCCTCCATGCAGAAACAGCCGGCCCCTCGACCTGTGTCACCCAAGACCAGGGATGCCAGCCCCAGGCAAGGCAGCCCGCCTCCCACCCCTAGCCTTCACACCTGGGCCCCTCTTGGTCAGCTTCGGATGGGACCTTGCTGGCCTTCCTGGGGACACACCCTGTTGTGTGACATCACCGCCACACCTCCTACCTCTTCCTATGTAGGCTCAGAAATTCAAACTCCATGCACCTCAGGGCTGACATCCTCCTGGGCTGATCAGGACTGTGAGAAGCTCCCTTATGCTCCCCGATAATAGCCAGGGGATCAGCAGCCCCAGCTCCTGCCCCAAGCTCCCCACCTGTGCAGGCAGGGTGCTGAGTGCAATTGGGAGCCATGTTTATTGCCTCCTTATCATCCTCACCAGGGAGGAGTCCTGGAGTGGGGGTGTGGGGGAGGTACAATGGCCCTGTGGCCTGGACAGGTGCAAACTCCCAGGAGGCCAAGGGGTGAGTGGATGGAACTGGCTTAGGGAGTGCGGCCTCCCTTGGGAGAATGACGCTAAGCACGAGAAAAATACAGGGGACAGGCAACCACAGGTGCTACTGTGCAGCTTCTCCCCGGGGACGCCCAGGGCTGGGCCAGGAGCCTGGCCTCACCCACAGAGGGACCCAGTCCCCCCCCGCCCCCACGTCCTGCCTTTCACCTTTTGCAAAACCCGGGATGACCTGGCAAGTCCCTGTTCGCCACTGAGGCATCTTCCAGTGGCCTCACGGCCCCAGCAAGCATCCCGGGAAAGACCCACCTTCCCGAACTGCTCGAAGTACTGCTTCACGTCCTCCACCGTGGTGTTCACCGACAGCCCCCCCACAAAGATCTTCTTCGTTCGAGTCACCATCTGTTAGGGGAGGGGATGAGAAAGTGGGCATCTGAGTCCTGTGGCCTCCCGCCACCAGCAGGGGCTCAGGCCCCCCTGCCAGGATGCCAGCTGACAAGCTCTCTGTGGCCCCAGCCTCTCAGAAGCCCCCCCCCCCCAGAAGCTCTTCCTTGGACCCCTGCCTCTAGGCCTGTCACGGGCAGCTGTGCACCCCACACTCTGGCTGGCTCGAGCAGGCCCTCCTCCTGGCTCCCTCCCTGGGGTCGGCTCCTGGAAAATACCTCCCCCTAGGACTCACTCGGGGAAGACGGCAGGTGAGTTGACCCGGACCCATGGCCCAACTCCAAGACCCCATCAGTCCTCCCGGGAGACACCAAGGCCATCACGGGTCTCCCTGCACTCCATGTCGGCCGACATTTTCCTCATCACCCTCCTCCCAGCCCAACCTCTGGCAGCCCCGTGGCCCCAGCCCTGTTTTAGGAAGAACACATGGTCCTAATTACCCCAGGAGCGCATGGCTAATCCGCAGCAATTCCCAGCCCCATCCTAACACTAAAGCACCTTCTGTCACCAAACTGCTTAATGGAATTAACCCAATTCCAACCATGTGCTCCCTGGTGCGGCTGCCTTCGAATACCTGCTCTATAATTGCTTTCAGGTCCTGGGCTGGGCCCCTGCCAGGGATGCCCCCTCTCCTGTCTCCTAAAACTGTTCCTCTCCTTTCACACTGGCGGGAGCTGGGAACCTCAATAGAACTCACCAGCCCAGAATCTTAGAGCAAAAAGGCACCTGGAGGAGGGACCCAGTCTTAGGGCACGTGATAAGCCAACAGACTCAGGGGGGCCTGACTCCCTGTGCTGTCCTCTTGTCCCCTATAGCTCACTGCTTGAAAAGGAAGACCTGGGCAGTTGCCCTGGGGGCCTGGCTTGGAACCTTAGGCCTGGGCCCTGCAACACAAGTTGAGAGCGCCATGGCTCCACTACTCAAACATGTTTCCTACACACCCTCTCTCTCTCTCCCCAGGAGAACCTGCCCAAGCACCAGGGAAAGTATACTTTAGAAAGAAGTCATAGATACCTAAGTGGAAAGACAACAGGTGACAGACTCCAGCGTCCCCTCCCCCTCAGCAAGCCCAACACATCTTACCCCAGAGGTGGGAGGAGGGCTGGGGAGCCAGAGGCAGCTCCTTGGCCAGGACTGCAGTTCAGCCTCAGGGGGTAAATCTGTCCTGTGTTTGACCCCCAGACGCCCTGGGCACGGAGGCTGCGGTCTATGAGGTCAGAATTAGACTCAGGGCGCCAACTGTACTGGCTCCAAATACAGGACAATGCACCCCCTGAGCAGTTCCCCCTCCCCCAACACATGCAGCCCCTTCTCCACTCCACCCCAGAGCACAGAGGGAAAAAAAAATGCACGGTGTCTTCATTCCACAGAGCCAGACCACCAAGAACCCCTTCTTCCCACCCCAGCCCATTGCAGAAACACCTCCCACGGAGGTTCCCGAAGCATCATCTGCCCTGCAAGGGAATGCTGGGAAAATCACTGCCTGGAGCTGCCCAAGCTAACAAACTCCTCCCAGACCCAGACACACCTACCTTGGGCTGTGCTCGCCGAGGAAAGGCCACCTTGGGGTCAATCTGAAAGAGACGGGAGAGGCAGACAGGGTCTTGATGATCACACTTCAGACGGGAGACCACCCAGCCCTCAGCCCTAAAGCCCTCTCAGCCCAGGACACGGAGGTGACAGAACCCACAACCACAACAGCCCTCCAGCAGCAAAGCGCTGTGCTTAAGTAGTTAGATCCTTAACTCACGCTGCTGGGTTCAAACCCCACCTACACTGCCCACACACACACACACACACACACACACACACACACACACACACCAGCTGTGGGACCCTGTGGACAACTTATTGAACCTCTCTGAGCCTCAGGGTCAAGCTCACCTGCAAAACGGGCAACTAATAACACCCATCTCATAGGGTCATCTGCAAATTATTTAAGATTATGCATACAAAGCACCTGGCATAGTGTCTGGCTCACAGCAAGAACAACAACTATAACAACAAATAGCAAGCAAGTCTATTCCTTCGAGAATCAGATAAATCGAGTTCCTTCCTTTCCGAGCTGACTCTACAGGGTACCTGTCTAGGTAATACATGCAATGCAAGTCAGGGACACCCCACAAATGGAAGTGACCTTTTGCCTGAAATGGGTTATGAGATGAAAACTCAAAAGCCACCCAGAGTAAACACAGTCCTCTCCTCAAGATGAGGGGGACTTCAAAAAGTTCATGGAAAATGAAATTACAAGTCTCTTCTGATGCAAA
This sequence comes from Oryctolagus cuniculus, assembly GCF_964237555.1. Lineage (NCBI taxonomy): Eukaryota > Metazoa > Chordata > Mammalia > Lagomorpha > Leporidae > Oryctolagus > Oryctolagus cuniculus. Next base: position 16,392,821 of record NC_091452.1, read on the forward strand.
CAATTTTGAAAGCTTGCATAGCTTTGGCAAAAATATGCATTTCCCACCAACTTTCTGAAGACGTCTCGTACCCTCAGCACCCAACAGGCCCCGGTAAGGCAGCCCGGCTCCTAGAAAGGCGGAGTTAACCCAGGCTTTGGGGACACGAAAGGGCACGGGACTGGGGCTCCGAGGCTTTGGGCCTCTTGTCCAGCCTGAAATCTTGGTAACTCCCTGCGGCCCCTCGGAGCCTCTGCTCGCTCATCTGCAAAGTGGGGACGATTGCACCCACTTCTCCCAGGGCAGCTGCGGGAATCAGATGAGATAGTGTGGGTGAAAGCGGCCCTTTGTGAGCTGCCCTTCGCTGCACAAACAAAGGTGCTATTACCGGCAGGCCACCTTTGCCCTGTGCTGCAACCAGCAAAGGGAGGAATCAAGATGCACCTGGTTCTCCCGGTGCCCCAGCCTTCCCGAGCGACAGCAAGAGACAGGGCGGGAGACCCCGCAACGAACGCGGGAGCTGCGAGGCAGAGCCATGGCAGTTTCTTGCCACTCACAGGAGTGGTCATCATTCACAAGTTCACCAGCCAATCACAAGGAAGATCTGTCTTTTCCCAAAGTTCCTTCTGTTCACAACAGCCTCACGCCCGGCCACTGGCTCTGGCTTCTCTCTGCCTGCCTGACTGGCACGAACCAGGAGCCCGCCTCCTACAGGATCCCCCCACACTGGAACCTGCTCGCAGAGATGGACCCTCCAAAATCCATGCCAGGCTAACGCCTCGGGCTCCCGGGGAAATCACGGCCGCCCATTTCCCCTCTCTGAAGTTTCGATTTTGTCCCTCTGTGGACATTTCACCCTGCTATTTCTTCCAGAAGCAGTGTCCCCAAGCCATGAGCACACAGCAGTCCCCCTGCCCAGACCCTGCTGGGGAGACTGGCCCTAAGCCACACTCCCCCAGACCCCCACACACCCCGTCCCTGTCACGCCCCACTGCCACTCTGACTCACAGCTGGCAACATAAATAAAACCCAGCAAGTAAATAAAAGGTGAAAGTCAGAACCCAAAATAGACTCACCACAGTAAACCTCCCTCCCACCCCTTTCCCGGTCTGGAGATGCCAAACCCAGACAAAGCCTTTGCCCTTTGCAGCTCCCCATCTCCCAAGGATACCATCTCGCCCTCCTTCCTCCTCCTCGCTCTTCCTCCTCCACTACCACCCCGCCCCCCAGCCCCAGCTCCTAAATCTCAGCTTCCTGAGTCCAGTAGAAGCCATCAGTGCGTTCTGAGGACAGGGGATGGTAGGAGAACAGGCAGCTTGATGGCAGATAATCACAGAAAAACAATAGGCCACTGTCTCTCCATTCCCAGCCTGGGTCACTCAGCCTGCGCCAAGAAGATCCTTTCAGAGCGGGCAAAGTTGAGGCCTGGCCTCATTTGCTCATTACTGCAAGAGCGGGAGAGGGAGCTACCGGGCAGAGATAACAGGACGGGCGGTAATTTAACAAATTCTTGGGCACAACCAGCTATTGTTGCAGGTAAACAGGAGCCAGAGACTGACCTAAGCAGGGAGGCCCAGGGCTGGGGCAGCGTGGGGGAGTGTGCAGAGAGAAGAGCACACTGTCCTCGCCTGGGCAGACACCCTACGGCAGAGTGGCTGACTTTCTCCTTTTCCCCTCTTCCCCCTTGGGCCAGCTTTGGCCAGCGCCCCCTGCAGGGTCCGGGACACTGGGGAGCAGTGGGCCACCAGCAAATGTGGCAGGAGCTTGGGTGTCCAGCCAGCAGCCTCCCCTGGGATCTAATGCTCTTGTTGCCAGGGAAGCTGGCTGCCTTCTCAGAAACCCCCTTCCTGGGCAAAGCAGGTTTGTGTCTTCCACACAAAGCAAGGCGCTCATAGACCAAAAGTCGGAGGTGGAGGAGGAGGAGGAGGAGGGGGACGCAGGGATGCTTTGCCATTGGCCTGCAATGGGGGGGGGGGGGGGTCGCAGAGCCAAATACTCGTTAGAGTTCAGAGGAGGTACCGGGTGGGTCACTGCAGCCCTGACTCACCCAATTTGGGCCAGGGGGAGGGCCCCAGCCCCACCCCAAGCTCCTCTCGGGAGGCACACCGAGATTAGTACTTACAGGGAGGGGGTGGGAGCTGCTGCTGCTGCCCTCACCAATTCTGGGGCGGGGAGGCGGGGGCAGCATCTCCTCGCAGGCCTGGGATCCTTTTGCTCTCTCTCTCCCCCCAACTCCGGTGACAAAGTTTCACAGCATGGCAGCCCTCTCGCTCAGCAAAGTCGCTCTGACCACTAGGACCCTCGGCCAAGCGTCCCCCGGAGGGAGTCCTGACCCTCTCCTCCGGCAGCCTCCCTCTCCCACAGGACCCCCGAAGCCCCGAGGGCCACTCACTGTTTTGGAGTCGAGCTCGTGCCGCGACTGCGCCAGCACTTTATCCACCCCCGCCTGGTCCGCGAAAGTGACGAAGCCGAAACCCCTGCGCGGCGCGGTGAGGGAGAGGCAGATGGTTACCCGGCAGCGAGTGGCAGCGGCGGAGGGGCGAGCCGGGAGCAGGCGCAGCGGGCGAGGGGCTCACCTGGATCTCTTGGTCAGGGGGTCCCGCATCACCAGACACTCCTTCACCTCCCCGAACTGGCCGAAGTATTCACGCAGCCCTTCTGCAACCACACACCCCGCCTTCGGACCGGCCCCAGGCCCCGGGCCTCCCCCCTCTCCCTCGTCCTTTGCCCCCAGTGACCCCGCGCGGCCCGGCCGCCCCCGCGCCCGGCTGCCCGCGCGCTCCCCGCCGCGCACCCCCCCCCCGCCCCTGCCCGGCCCCCACCGAGCCTCCGGGAGCCCACCCCGGGGCCCCGGGAAGCCGGGGGCCGACCTGGGCTGGAGGAGGTGGGGGCTGGGGGACGGCTCCGGCCGGGTTCCCGCCGCTCCGGGAGCCGCCTCACAAAAGTTTGAGCCGCAGGTGCGAGCGGAGTTGGCGCTGCCGCCGGCGGGTCCCGGGGGCCCAGCCCACCCCTCGATGCCCCCCTGAACCCCTCATGTGTTGCCCTCCGTCCTCTGGGCCGTGCGCGCTCGCCGTTCGCCCTGCGCTCGCGGGGTCCCCGGGCGGGGCGCGAAAGAGGGCGCGAGGGCGCTCGGGGTCAGCAGGGCGCAGGGCCGGGTTGGGGGGTCCGGGTCCAGGGCGCCGAGAGGATCTGGGGGGCCCTGCAGGGCCGGTGGGCGCCCCCGGGCTGGCTCACCCTGCGTAGTCTGCCAACTGAGTCCCCCGATGAACATCTTGCTGCGGGAGGAGGAGAGACACAAAGGGCCCGCGTGAGCGCCCGGCGCCAGGGCGCAGGGGGCGCGGGCCCGGGCCCGGGGGAGGCCCGGCCCGACCCGGATCGGCCATGTTGGCGGGGCCGGGGCGGGCGCGGGCCGGGCAGGCCGAGCCGGGCCGGGCCGGGCCGTACCAGGGGTCGTGCGGCGAGTCCGGGGAGGCGAGGCCGGGCTGGGGCGCGTCAGTCTCCATCGGGAGCCGCGGGCGGCGCGGGCAGCGGAGCGGCGGCGGCGGCGGCGGCGGCGCTCGGCGCGGGGCAGATGAGGAGCGCGGCGAAGGGGGCCGGACGGACAGGCCATGCTGCCCCCTCCCCCGACCCCGCTCGGGCGGGCGGGCGGGGACGGCCGAGGGGAGGGCCCGCCGGGGGCCGACCTGCCGGCTCCTCCCCCCGCCGCCCTGCGCGCATAAAGCCCCGCGCTCGCCCGCGCGCCCGGGCGCCCGCGGAGGCGGCGGCGCCGGGACCCCCTCCTGCCGGGCTCCAGGCTCCCCGGGGGCGACCGAGACCCCGAATCCGGGTGCGGGCCGGGGCCAGGGCGCGGCCGCACCCCCACCCACGCCGGCGCGGGGGCCGGGCCGCGGGAACGCCCTCCCGGAATGAAGCGCTTGCCGGTGCCTCCAAGGTAGCTCGGTTCCGGATCGGGGAGAGCCCTAGTCCTCCCTCTCGGGTCCCCGCTATCCAGAATTTAGGAGGTCCCCGATCTCCTGGGGTCGGGAGGGAGGTGGCCCCAGCACCCCTAAATCCCCACCCTCTCCAAGGGGCCAGAGTCCCTCCGTGTCCCCAGTCGGAGAGAGAAACCCGCCCTCGGAGTCCCCGGTTTCTTCCGGACCCAATTTAAAGTCCCTCTACTGCAGAGGTCCTCAACCCACTTCCTGTGCCCCTTATCCCATTTAGAGACCCCCCTCAGTGCTACTGAGTGGGGCGCCTCCAGCAGCTCCCCAGTAGAAACCGCATCGGTCTTCCCAGCCCTTCCTCACAGCCCTTGTTGGCCAGAGGGAGAACACCCCACCACCATCCCAGGACTCCCCCAAGTCCCTTCAGCTGCGGACCCTGTGGTCTGTTGAGACCCCCCCCCCCCACACACACACCCGGTCCCAAGCCTGGGTTCCGGCTCTGGCGACACCTCCGCCCCAGACGTGAGGAGTCCCCCAGCCTCTCCCCTCGCCGGCTCACTCCTCTCGGCCCGGTGCAGCCTCCTCCCTGTCTGAATTGGGGGAACACGCTCCGGACGCTCCCCGCCCTCTCCCCACCGAGGCTGGGGGCCAAGTCAGCGCCTCTTCGAGCCTCGCGTCGCCAGGTTGGGACCCTGGTGGCGCAGTGTGCGCCGTCCCCCGCGAATGACCCCTCTTTTGCAAACTGCAGCTCCATCCCGTTCAAGCGGAAAGAACCTCAGCTACCTGCCCAGCTGCCTCTGGAGTTTCTTCCCTTGGTCCGTGTCACTCAAACAAAATGCCTTCCTCCCCACCCCAGTCTGCTGGGTCTCTGGGATCCCCAGTAGTTTCGCCCCAGGCTCCTGGGAGCCACCTCACCCACCCTAGAAACTCCCTCTTGCTAGCCTGGGAATCGCCGTGAGAAAGTCGGATCAAGGTCTCCTTGGGAGTCAGAGGCCCCTCTCGGAACCCCTCCCTCTCCGGAGCCCTGCTACGGACTCCTGAACTCCCCGGCTGACACGTTAAGAAAACATCAAAGCAGGCAGTGCAGGCAGCTAACAACCTCCCTCCTCCACCCATCTGCTGGGGGTCTGAAAGCCGCACAAGCCCCTCCCTCCCACCTCACCTGCCTACCTTCCATCCACCCAGTGGGACCAGTGAGACAAGCCTTCTGCTACTACTACCCACCTTCAGGTCCACCTGGTGCGTGCAGCAGCTCTGGGCGCAGAACCCTGACCCCCGGGGAGGGTGCCCATCCTCCACCTTTCGGCACACTTTCCTTCCCCCAACCCCACCACCACCACTCTCGGAAGAACAGGAGAGACTTACCTTAAGGGTTTCCCTGGGGACCTCCTGGGCTGGCTCAGCAGGTAGATCCTGCCACCCCTGGCGCATAACACTAGGAACAAACTTGCTCTTTCCTGTTTGTGTTCTCCTACTCTGGCCAAACAGTTTCTTAGCACCCCCCTGGGATTCCCTAGGGATCCCGGATAGCCTGCTGAGCACTTCTCACCATCTCGACACAGGCTGGAACGTAAGGTGTGTCCTGGGAGAGACACGGACAGCCCCCGGTGTTAGGGAACTGACTTTGGGATCCTTGTGTATAAGAAGGGGTCAGTGGTGGGGTGCCGGGAATGGGGGGGGGGTCCCAAACATCTGTAAGCATTTCTTTATGTGCTGGTGCTATTGGGCAGGTAGGTAGCTTAGAGGATAAGAACCGGTAAGGATCATTTGTTTAGACCAACCAAGAGTGTAAAAAGTCACTTGCAATAGGATCCATTTATTAGCATCCCCATCCAGCAACTTAGGAGAAGGAAGCATCTACTGTCCTGGTTGGGAGTTCAGTAATATGGGGTGGGCTTAGCGAAGTTCCCTCCCACTGCGGGTTCATCTCAGCCTTGCAGCCTCAGCTGCGTAGGGGCAACAAGTCCTCCTCAGGGTAGCCCTCCCAGGACATGCAGCTATAAATGCATGATCCTCATAGAAAATTGAGGATCTCGGTGGCATTAAGAAAAAACGATTTTTAGAGAATCCAGCCCAGATTCCAGAATTAGGAGATTAGAGGGCATGGTTCCAGCGTCTTCTCTCTATTACTATACACACCCTGCATCACTCAGAGAATAAAAGAGTAATTTGCTTTATAGTTTTTTTTTTTTCCTTAAATTCTCCCAAGAACGACAGTGGACAAATGCCATTACGCTCAAGCACTGGGATGCAGTGTGGCACCAATACTGATTGAACACCTTCTACATACTAGAAACAGTCCTAGGTGCTGGACTCCCAGCATCTACTTTTGTGAAGCTTGATTTCGAGGAACGGGAGCCAGACAAATGAATCCACAGAGTGTTCCGTTAGCTGTAAGTGCTATGGCGAAGGATGGGCTGTACAGAGGCTAACGTGCATTTTACGTCAGGAAGTTTCTGATTAGCAGGAGGGCGTCTCAGCAAAGGCTTGAAGCAGATGAGTGCATGAATCTACTGTGTTATCTAGAACTCTCATATAAGCAGAATGCCTGCGTCTCCTGAATGCAATGATACCTGATACTTACAACTTGACCTCCACTACTCTGAAATAGGGGTTCCCAAGCCTTACTGTGCATAAAGATCACCCGGTGATTTCCAGTAGGCTGAAGGTGGATTGGCGCTCTGAAAACTGTTTTTAGAATGAGCGTCCCTATCAGGGGGTGCTGACAACTGAGGCTTTCCTTGGAGCACTCTTGGAGAAACACAACCCTAAAAATACTGAAGAGCTTTAGACAATGACAACAACAACAAAACCAGAGAGAACTTAGTACATTTGGTTTTAGTGTTGAGAGCAAAGCCCTGAATGACCTGAACATCCCATTTCTTGTTCGTACAAGAGGAGAAGTTTATTGTAAGCTGATTAGGAGCCATTCACTTATAACCGGTCCATTTACAACCTTCTCTCACTGAAAAAAATAGTCTATTTGTAGAGTAGGTTCATAGAAAAATGGATTAGAAGGTACAGAGATTTCCCATATACTGCCTACCTCTACACATTCATAGCCCCCCCCCCCCCAATATCAACATCCCCCAACCAGCTATGGTACATTTGTTATGATTGTTAAACCTACACTGACACATGGTTATCACTCCAAGTCCATAGTTTACATTAGAGTTCACTTCTGGTGTTGTCCATTCTGTGGGTTTGGAAAACATAATGACATGCACCCATCTTTATAGAAGCATATATGGTCTCTTTTCTCTGCTCTAAAAGTCCTTTAAGCTCTACCCACTCATCTCTTTCACCCCCCTAGCCACTGGGGAAGCATTGATCATTTTATGGCTTCTGTACGTTTGGCCTCGTTAGAATGTCATACAGTTGGAGTCATGTGGTGACTTTTCACATTGGCTTCTTTCACTGGCATTTGCATTGCCTTCATGTCTTTTTTCTTAAAAAAAAAAAAAAAAAAAAAAAAAGCGGCTCCGCGGCTCACTAGGCTAATCCTCCGCCTTGTGGCTCCGGCACACCGGGTTCTAGTCCTGGTCGGAGCGCCGGATTCTGTCCCGGTTGCCCCTCTTCCAGGCCAGCTCTCTGCTGTGGCCAGGGAGTGCAGTGGAGGATGGCCCAAGTACTTGGGCCCTGCACCCCATGGGAGACCAGGAGAAGTACCTGGCTCCTGCCATCGGATCGGCGCGGTGCACTGGTTGCAGCGCGCCGGCCACGGCGGCCATTGGAGGGTGAACCAACGGCAAAGGAAGACCTTTCTCTCTGTCTCTCTCTCACTGTCCACTCCTGCCTGTCAAAAAAATAAATAAATAAATGAATAAATTAAAAAAAAAAAAGATTAGCCGGCGCCATGGCTCACTAGGCTAATCCTCTGCCTGCGGCGCTGGCACACCGGGTTCTAGTCCCGGTTGGGGCGCCGGATTCTGTCCCAGTTGCCCCTCTTCCAGGCCAGCTCTCTGCTGTGGCCAGGGAGTGCAGTGGAGGATGGCCCAAGTACTTGGGCCCTGCACCCCATGGGAGACCAGGATAAGTACCTGGCTCCTGCCATCGGATCAGCGCGGTGTGCCGGCCGCAGCGCGCAGGCCGGGGCAGCCATTGGAGGGTGAACCAACGGCAAAGGAAGACCTTTCTCTCTATCTCTCTCTCTCACTGTCCACTCTGCCTGTCAAAAAATTAAAAATAAAAGATTTATTTATTTATTTAAAAGAGTTATAGAGAGAGAGGTTGAGATTCCATGCACTGGTCATTCCCCAAATGGCCCCAGTGGCTGGCTGGGGCTGGGCCAAGTTTAAGCCAGGATCCTGGAACTTCTTCTGGTCTCCCAGGTGGGTGCAGGGGCCCAAGCACTCTGTCACTTTCCCAGGCACATTAGCAGGGAGCTGGATCAGAAGTGGAACAACTGGGACTCGAACTGGCACCCATATGGGATTCTAGCATCACAGGTGGAGGCTTAACCTGCTGTGCCACAGCGCCGGCCCCACCTTCATGCTTTTCATGGCTTCAGAAGTCATTTCTTTTTAGTGTTGAGTAATAGTCCACTTTCTGAGTGAATGCAGTTTATCCACTCACCTACCGTAGGACAAAGTTGGCGGTTTTCATGTTTTGGCAAATAAGAATAAAGCTGCACCTCTGCGCAAGTCCTTGTGTGAGCATAAGTCTTCAACCCTACAGTGTGCTTGCCCTAATTTTTTTCTATATGTTTTCTTTCTCTTAAATTTCTGGACTCAATTAAGAGGCCATAAAATGGGATAGTGATAATGAGAGCCCTGGGTTGAAAGTCAAAAACTCCACAGGTTGGTGCTGGGACCACCAGCGTTTCTGAGTGGGTGGACTGAGGGGTGCCTTCCTCAGCTGGCTGAGCTCCGTTGACTTTCAGAGTTGCCGCCATGAGGGATCATGTACCTGAATGCACCTGAAAAACTCTGAAGCCTGATGGAGCATCACAGAGCGCTGTGCATTCCTTAATCCAGTTAGTTTGGTCCAGCTCAAATTCAGTTACCCTCCCGACTGTGTTGTAGGAGCAAAAGGACAGCTACATGGATCAATAGACTAGTCCAGAAATAAACCCTCACATTTACTTGATTGATTTTTTTGACAGTGGTACCAAGACTATAGGAAAGAATGATCTCTTCAAAAATGGTGCTGGGACAACTAGATGTTGAAATGCACAAGACTGAAGCTCACATCGTATACAAAAACGTACTTAAAATGGATCAAAGACCTTCATGTAAGAACTAAAACTATAGAAAGAAAGATGGGCTGCTTGGACATCATCAAAATTTAAAACTTTTGTGCTTCAAAGAAAGTTAAATGACAATCCATAAAGGTAGGGACTTGTATCTGCATTATATGATGAAGTCATACAACTCAATAAAAAAAAAAAAGGATAATTCTATTAACATTGATCAAAACAACTTAATAGACATTTCTCCAAAGGGGATGTATAAATGGCCAATAAGCACATAAAAACTTATATGACATCATCAGCCATCAGGGAAATGCAAATCACAACTACAATGAGATACCCTTCACACCTCCAAGAATGGCTATAATCAAAAGGATAGATAATTACTGGTGTAGGTAAGGATGCAGAGAAATTAGAGCCTTCACACATTCCTGGTGGGAATGTAAAATGCTGCAATACTATGGGAAACAGCCTGCAGTTCCTCAGGAAGTTAAACGAAGAGTTCCCACATGATCCAGGATTCTACTCCTAGACATGGATCTCGGAGAGACGGAAACAGATCTCCGTGCCAAAGCTTGCACAGGAAAGGACACAGCAGAGTTACTCGTAATAGCCAAAAACTGGAAACAAGCCCAATGTCCATAGCTCCATACACTGGAATATTATTTGACCACAAAAAGGAGTGTAGTACTGGGACTGATGTTGTGGCGCAGTGAGTTAAGCCACCACCTTAGATACCAGAATCCCCTGTTGGAATACCAGTTCAAGTCCCAGCTGCTCTGCTTCCAATCCAGCTCCCTGCCAATGCGCCTGGGAAGGCAGTGGAAGATGGCCCAAGTGCTTGGGCCCCTGCGCCCACATGGGAGACCCAGATGGAGTTCCTGGTTCCTGGCTTCAGCTTGGTCCACCTTTGGCTGTTGCAGACATTTGGAGAGTGAACCAGTGATCCAAGATATCTCTCTCTCTCCCATCACTCTGCCTTTAAAATAAATAAATAATAAAATTTTTAAAAGGAGTGCAGTACTGATACATGCAACACCACAGAAGAACTGTGAAAACATTATGTCAAGTCAAAGAAACCAGAAATAAAAGGTCTCATATTTTTATTCCATTTGTATAAGATGTCCTCTGTAGGCAAATCTACGAAAACAGAAAATAATCTGATGGTTGCCTAGAACTTGGAGAGTGGGGAGGAAATGTGGGGAGAAGTGGGGAGTGATTGCTACTGAGCACAGCTTTCTTTTTAAAATCTATTTTGTAAATGTTTATTTATTTTTCTCTACTTTAAAGGCAGAGAGACAGAGAGAGAGATTTTCCATCTATCTACTGGTTCACTCCCAAATTCCTACAAGCGCCAGGGCTGAGCCAGGCCAAACACAGGAGTCTGGATCCCAATCTGGGTCCACCGTGTAGGTGGCAGGAATCCAAGTACTTGAGCCCTTACCTGCTGCTTCCTAGGGTATGCATTAGCAAGAAGCTGGCTCCAAAATAGCACTAGGGGGGCTGGCGCTGTGGCGCAGTGGGTAAATCCTCTGCCTATGGTGCCAGCATCCCATATGGGCGCCAGTTTGAGTCCAGGCTGCTCCACTTCTGATCCAGCTCTCTGCTATGGCCTGGGAAAGCAGTAGAAGATGGCCCAAGTGCTTGGGCCCCTGCGTCCACATGGGAGACCCGGAAGAAGCTCCTGGCTCCTGGCTTTGGATTGGTCCAGCTCCAGCCATTGCGGCTATGTGGGGAGTGAACCAGCGGATGGAAGACCTTTGTCTCTATATCTCCCTCTCACTGTTTATAACTCTACCTCTCAAATAAATAATAAATAAAATATCTTTAAAAAAAAAAACAAAGTAGCAGCAGGACTTGAACCAAGCACTCTGTTAGGGATGGATATGTCTCAAAAGGTGACTCAATTGCTGTACCACACACCCCCATCTCAGTCTTCATTTTAGACTGATTAAAATGTTCTAAAATTGATTATATAGTGACACAATTCTATGAATATACTATAAAAATCACATTATATATTTTAAGTGGTAAGTTGCATGGTATGTGAATTATATCTCAATAAAGCTGTTACCAAATATATATAATAAATGCAATTTTTAAAGATTTGTCATTGTCCCCCAAATGAATTTGCCATCTTCTTTCCTATAGCACTTTGCTTTTTATCTTTATTACTATTATATAGAAATTATAAAGCACTTTCCATATATCAGACAGCCTGCTACACACTTTTCAGGGGTTTTCCCACTTCATTCTCCCAGAACTTCTACAAGGTGAGATATGTTTTGTCTTTATTTTACTGACCAGGAAAACAGGTGTCAGAGAAATTAATGAATTCATCTAAAGTCATGTAGTAAATGATAAAGTACTAGCCAAGATGGATTGAGCAATTACTCTATGCTAGGCCTGCTCAGGACTGTATCTTACTCTAAGCATTTCATAGTTGCTTATTAAGGTGTTGCCCAGGAACCGAAGCTGTGCTATGGTTGAATGAGATGGAAAATGAGACAGATAACTATCCCTGCTCTCACAGACCTCACAATCTAGGGACAAGAATTTTTTAAAAAGATTTTTATTTACTTGAAAGGCAGAATTATAGAGCGAGCGAGAGCAAGAGATCTTCCATTTGCTGGTTCCCTCCCCAAATGCCTGCAATAGCCAGGTGTGGGCCAGGCCAAAGTCAGGAGCCCAGAAATCCATCTAGGTCTCCCATGTGGGTGGCAGGGGCCCATACACTTGGGCCATCATCTGCTGTTTTCCCAGGAACATTAGGAGGGAGCTGGGTCAGAAGTGGAGCAGCTGGGACTTGAACCGGAGCTCACTTAGGATGCTCATTGTAGGCGGCTGCTTAGTCCACTGAGCCAGAACACCGGCCCCATAGGGACAAGAATTTTATGTCCTTCTTTTTAACCAGGTCATTTTAATCACTATAATAATCATGTTAACATGCATATTTAGCCTAATGGTTAAGACACCCACGTCCCAGGGTGCCTCGGTTTAATTCCTGACTCCACCCCCTGCTCATGCAGACCCTGGATGGCCATGGTAATGGCTCAAGTAATTGGGTTCCCGACACTCATGTAGGAGACCAGGACTGAATTCCTGCCTCCCGGTTCTGGCCCTGGTCCAGCCCTGACCACTGTGAATACTTGGGGGAGTAAACCAGCAGATAGGAGCTCTGTCTTCAAAAAAAAAAAAAAAAAGACAAATAATTTTTTAAACAAAAGAGATGCCTGTCTTTCCCGTGAAAAAACTTCACACCTGCAGTCCGAGGTCGAGCAGCTAGCCTGTCCGAGACCCTCAGCTGCACCTGGCTCCGGCGTTCTGCTATCCTCTGTCTCCAGATCTCCCCCTGCCCTGGCAGGGAGGGAATTATACAAACTATTCTGCTTGCCCAGCTGAGAACACCCACAGTCTGTCCAGACCTGCTGACTCTCCCACTTTCCCACTTTCTCACTGTCGCTTCCAATGACAGCCAGCGCCGGTTTGATGCGTTGGTGAAAGGCGGATGCTTTCGGAGTTTCAAGATTTCGGCATCAGAAGTCGCCTTTCTGCTGTAATTTACTGATGTAAGCTGATCAATTAATAACCCCACAATTCAGGGGTTAAAGACAAAGACACTAAGAGCATGCGTCCTTTATGTTTTATTATTTTTTTTTAATGTTTATTTTGGGAAACTGAAAGTGCAGACCTGGAGAACTGAAAACACAGGTCTGGCAGTGGTGAAGGGGGTGCGGAGGGGACGCCAGGCTCCTGGCTGGGCTTCTGTTATTCTCAGGTGGGCAGGGAGACAAGGGGCTGGCTCAAGGGCAGACTCCCCTCTCTGAGACCTGTTTAGGGAACAAAATGCCCTCAGCCTTTCGACCAGATTTTCAGCAATCCCAAAGAAATCGCTTTTGGAGTTAGTGCAGATAGTGGAAAAAACATCAGGGAGGGAGTCAGGAGCCTGGGGCTCTGTCTCTGACCTTGAAGCAGTCTCTCCCCTTCTCTGAGCCCTGGTTTATTCATGTGCAAAATGGAAAGTGGCCAGAGGATTCCAGAGATGGGAAATTGGTTTCAGGTTTTGCCACGCCCCCCCCCCCATTGGTAGTGGATGGGGCTGGGCAGAGATCGAAATCTGTGATTGATTAGCAATGTCTGCCACAGATGCAGGTGACCACAGAATAGTGGGAGGTACATTGTATGTGGTTGGCCCTTCCCATCCCCAGGTTCTGTGCTCACAGATTCAACCAACTGTGGATCTAAAATATTTGGGGAAAAAAATAATTGCTTCTGCACTGAACATGTATAGACTTCTCTCCTTGTCATTATTTCCTAAACACTACAGTATAACCACTGTTTACACAGCACTTACATTGTATTAGGTATTATACATAATCTAGAGAAGATCTAAAGTAGGAGGATGCGCTTAGGGTGTATACAAAGACTATGTCATTTTCTATAAGGGACTTGAGCATTTTCTGATTTTGCTGTCCTTGGAGGGGCCTGGAACCAATTCTCTTTGAATTATGAGGGATGATTGTATCTGCATTTCCTAGACAGCTAGATGGGATGAGATGATCTGTACATCTTTTCCAGTTTTGGAATACTTTAGAACAAGAAGAGCAAGGAGGGGCTGGCACTGTGGTGCAGTAGGTTAGTCCTCTGCCTGCAGTACCGGCATCCAGTATGGGTGACGGTTCTAGTCCCAGCAGCTCCTCTTCTAATCCAGCTCTCTGCCATGGCCTGGCAAAGCAGTGGAAGATGGCCCAAGTCTTTGGGTCCCTGCACCTGCATGGGAGACCCAGAAGAAGCTCCTGGATCCTGGCTTTGGATCTGTCCAGCTCTAGCTGCTGTGGGCATTTGGGGAGTGAACCAGCGGAAGGAAGACTTCTCTCTGTCTCTCCCTAACACTATCTGTAACTCTACCTCTCAAATAAGTAAATAAATAAATAAAATCTTAAAAAAGAAGAACAAGGATCAAGAGCTATGCAGCATCCCCAGAGGCCAGGCAGCCATAGGAGGAACTATCAAAGTGACAATTTTATTTTTATTTATTTTTTTTAAGATTTATTTATCTGATGGGGCCGGCGCTGTGGCATAGCCAGTAAAGCCACTACCTGCAGTGCCAGCATCCCATGTGTGCACCAGTTCAAGTGGGAGACCCGGAAGAAGCTCCTGGCTCCTGGCTTCAGGTTGGTGCAGCTCTGGCCATTGCGGTCAATATTGAGAGTGAACCAGCAGATGGAAGACCTCTCTCTCTCTCTGCCTCCCCTTCTCTCTCTGTGTAACTCTGACTTTCAAATAAATAAATAAATCTAAAAAATATTTATTTATCTGAAAGTCAGAGTTGCACAGAGAGAGAAGAAGAGGGAGTGGGGGGGGGGAGAGAGAGAGAGAGAGAGGTCTTCCATCTGCTGGTTCACTTCCCAAATGGCTGCAATGGCAATGGCAATGGCAATGGCCAGAGCTGCACCAACCTGAAGCCAGGAGCCAGGAGCCTCCTCTGGGTCTCCCACATGGGTGCAGGGGCCCAAAGACTTGGGCAATCCTACATTGCTTTCCCAGGCCATAGCAGAGAGCTGGATCAGAAGTGGAGCAGCCGGTCTTGAACCAGTGCCCATATGGGATGCTGGCACTGCGGGTAGTGGCTTTACCTGCTACACCTCAGCACCAGCCCAAGGATTTTATTGATAATGATAAGATATGTTTCTGTATGTGGAGAAAAATTCTGGAAGGATTTACACCAAGCCATAATCCGTTTAAATCAAACATTGATATGGAGCAGGACAAGGAGCAGCATGTATTTTGTGATACTATGAATATAGGTTTTTTTCTGTAGTTTGGATTCTTTTTATAAATATGGCAAAAAATGTTAAACTATTTAAAAGTGTCCTTTGGAGCTGGTGTTGTGGCTCAGTGGGTTAAACTACCTCCTGCGACATCAACATCCCATATAAGCACCAATTCGAGTCTCAGTTGCTCTACCTCCTGTCCAACCCCCTGTTAATGTGCCTGGAAAAGCAGCAAGAATTGGTCCAAGTACCGGGGCCCCTTCCACCCATGTGGGAGACATGGATGAAGCTCCTGGCTCCTGGCTTTAGCCTGCCCAGCTCCATCCACTGCAGCCTTTTGGGGAGTGAACCAGAGGATGGAAGATTCATTCTCTGTCTCTGTCTCTGTCTCTGTCTCTGTCTCTCTCTCTCTCTCTTCCCCACCCCCTGTAACTCTGCCTTTCGAATAAATAACGAAATCTTTGGGGAAAAAATAAAAACTGTTCAAAACACAGATAGCAGCATTATTCAAAATAGCCAGAAACTGGAAACAATCCAAATGTCCATCATCAAGAGGATGGATAAACTATGAGGCATTTGTACAATGAAACACAACACTGGACAAAAAAAAAAAAAAAAAAAAAAAAAAGGAACACAGGTACGTGCAACAACACAGACAAATTTCAGAAAAATATGCTGAGCGGCCGGTGCTGCGGCTCACTAGGCTAATCCTCCGCCTGTGGCACCGGCACACCGGGTTCTAGTCTTGGTCGGGGCGCTGGATTCTGTCCCGGTTGCCCCTCTTCCAGTCCAGCTCTCTGCTGTGGCCCGGGAAGGCAGTGGAGGATGGCCCAAGTGCTTGGGCCCTGCACCCGCATGGGAGACCAGGAGGAGGCACCTGGCTCTTTGCTTAGGATCGACACAGCACACCGGCCGTGGTGGCCGTTTGGGGAGTGAACCAACAGAAGGAAGACCTTTCTCTCTGTCTCTCTCTCGGTGTCTAACTCTGCCTGTCAAAAAAAAATATATATTGAGCAAAAGAAGCCAGACACACAAAATCCCAGTTATAGGAAATTCTGGGATGGGTAAAACTGATCTATGGGAAGAGGAGTCATCATGGTGTTCATCTTTGAAGTGAGAAGAGTAGATATTGATTTAGATGCAGGAGAGATTTCTGGTGGAAAGAAATGCTGTCTTATTAGCACTGTCCAATAGAAATAAAATGCAAGCCACAGTTGTGAACCACATAAGTAATTTTAAATTTTCTAGAAGCCGTGGGAAGGGGCCGGCATTGCAGCATAGCGGATAAAGCTGGCGCCTGAGACTCCAGCATCCCATAAGGGCAACAGTTCTTGCCCCAGCTGCTCCTCTTCCAATCCAGCTCCCTGCTAATGGCCTGGGAAAAGCAGCAGAAGATGGCCCAAGTGCTTAGGCCCTGCCACTGGCCTAGGAAGCACAAAAAATTCCTGGCTCCTGGCTTCAGCTGTTGAGGCCACCTGGGGAGTAAAGTAGTGGATGGAAGATCTTTCTCTGTCTCCCTCTCTCTACTAACTCTGACTTTCAAATTAACAAATCTTTCAGAAAAATAAAGAAGCCATATTAAAAAGGTATAAAGGAAACAGGTAAAATTTATTTTAAAAATGTATTTATTCATTTAAAAGGCAGAGTGCTAGAGAGAAAGGGAGGGAGAGGGAGAGAGAGAGGGAGAGAGAGAGGGAGAGGGGAGAGGGAAAGAGAGAGAGAATGAGAGAGAGAGAGAGATTTTAACTGTTGGTTCACTCCCCAAATGCCACACCAGCCATGGCCAGGCCAGTCTGAAATTTCATCCAGGTCTCTCGTGGGTGGCCGGAACTCAAGTACTTGAGCCATCATCTGCTGCCTCCCAGGCGCATTAGCAAGAAGCTGGGTCATAAGTGGAGGAGCCAGACTCTGAAGCGATGGTTTAACTGGCTGTGCCACAATGCCCTCTCTAGGTAAAGTTTATTTTGATCATATGTTCCAAACATTACATTTCAATATGCAACCAATGTAAAATTATTAATGATATATTTTACGTTCTTTGATATTCAGTGTATAAAACGCACTTACAGAACTTCTCAGTTTGGGCCAGCAGCATTTCAAGTAGCCAGTGGTCACTATCATTGACAACACAGGTCAATATTTTCATCTGGGTGGGAGCTGAGCCAGCAGGTAGGACACCTGTGTCCCGTATTAGAGCACCTGGGTTAGACACTTGGCTCCTGTCTCTGGCTCTCTACCTTTCAAATAAATAAGTAAAATTAATCTGATTGTAGTTATACATACATATTATCAATCTATACAGTGAAAATTTGTGCAATTTGCCTTATGTAAATTATACCTCAATATAAAAGAGAGTGATACTTTACTAAAAAGGCAAAAATAAAATGAAAAAGAGGATAAGATAAGAGAGTGGGAGCGGGAGGGGGCACTGTGGTGCAGCAGGTAAAGCCACCACCTGCAGTGCTGGCATCCCATATGGGTGCTGGTTGAGTCCTGGCTGCTCCACTTCCGATCCAGCTCCTTCCCAATGGCCTGGAAAGCAGAGAGGATAGTCCAAGTGCTTGGGCCCCTGCACCCACGTGGGAGACCCAGATGAAGCTCTTGGCTCCTGACTTGGTCTGTTGCAGCCATTTAGGGAGTGAACCAAAGGATGGAAGATCTCTCTCTCTCTCTCTGTGTCCCTCTCTCTGTAACTCTGCCTTTCAAATAAATAAAATAACCCCCCCTTTTTTAAAAAAAAAATGGAGCTGAGAAGGTACATGCATGCATTCATTCAGCAAATATTTACTAAATGCCTGTTATGATCCAAGCAGCATGCTAAGGGCTTTACCCGAGACTTGAGTCACATACACAAACCATCTCTCCTCTCTCCCTCTGATATGTGTGTGTGTGTAAACAGTGGCGGTATTTGTAGTAGCTACAACCAGTGTGTAGCATATGCTTACAAGGTTCCAGGTGTTTCCCTAGGCAATTGACATTGACACACATAGTCTTCCCCAAGAACTGAGGTAGACACATTTGTATCTTTGCTCCACAGAAGAGGAAACCCAAACAGAGAGGAAGTGTACTGTCCTAAGGCCACACAGTACGGAAGCAGGGAACTGGGAGGGCATGTGGTAGCACCCCATGGCAGAGCCCCTGGGTTCCAGTCCCAGCTCAACTCCCTCTTCTAGCTTCCTGTGAATGCACACCCCAGAAGGCAGCAAAGGATGGCTCAACTACTTGGGTTCTTGCCTTCCACCTGGGACACCTGGATTGAGTTCCAGGTTCCTGACTTAGCCTGGCCCCGCCTTGGTTATTGCAGGCATTTGTAGATGGGCAATCTCTCTCCCTCCACTCCCCCATATGTGTGTGTGTGTGTTCAAATAATTGTTTTAAAAATGCAGACCTGGAATTTGAACTTCGGCTCTAAACCATTCTTCCATCCAGTCCCTGCTGTCCATCTTCTTGTCTGGCTGGCAAGTTCAGGAGCCCCTCCCTTCAGCCACTGTCTATGAACACCCACCCCATCTGCCAGCAGCCTCAGTGGCCCTCCCCCTCAGCTAAAATGTCTCCAGTAGCTGCCTTGCACCTGTAGAACAAAATCCAAACCCTAAAGTAGCTTAGAAAGCCCCTGCATGGGGGCTGGCATTGTGGCACAGTGCGTTGAACATTCTGTATGGGCACCAGTTCGATCCTGGCTGCTGCATTTCCGATCCCACTCCCTGTTAATGTGCCTGGGAAAGCAAATGAAGATGGACCGAGTGTTTAGGCCCCTGTCACTCATGGGTAGAGTTCCAGGCTCCTGGCTTTGGCCTGGCCGAGCCCCTGCCGTTGTGGCCATTTGGGGAATGAACCAGCAGACAAAAGATCTCTCTCTCCCTCTTTTTCTCCCTTTCTCTGTAACTCTTTCAAACAAACAAGTGAATCTTTTTTTTTTTTTTTTTTTTTTTTGACAGGCAGAGTGGACAGTGAGAGAGAGAGAGAGAAAGGTCTTCCTTTGCCATTGGTTCACCCTCCAATGGCTGCCGCGGCCGGTGCGCTGTGCTGATCCGATGGCAGGAGCCAGGTACTTCTCCTGGTCTCCCATGGGGTGCAGGGCCCAAGGACTTGGGCCATCCTCCACTGCACTCCCGGGCCACAGCAGAGAGCTGGCCTGGAAGAGGGGCAACCGGGACAGAATCCGGTGTGCCAGCGCCACAAGGCGGAGGATTAGCCTAGTGAGCTGCGGCGCCGGCCACAAGTGAATCTTAAAAATAAAAAAAAATCCCTGCCTGATCTGGCCCCACCTCCCTTCCCATCTACTGGCCTGCAAGAGCCCGGGAATCACCAAAGTCTTTGTCAGCACGGGGCCTTGAACACCTTCTGCAACCTTGGAGCACAACCTCCAGGCACGGAGCACCCCTTCCTCTGCCAGCAGCACCCTCTCCCTGCCTGCAGCCTCCCTTCCCTGACACCACGCCCTTTAGCCTGGCTCCCCGGCCAGACCACGCCCCTTAGTCTGGCACCCCTGGCCAGACCACGCCCCTTAGCCTGGCACCCCCGGCCAGCCTCAGCCTGGAGCACCACTCTGTTCCCATCAAAGACCCTTCCCCTTTAGAAGGCTTCTTGGGTGGCTTCTCCACTCCTTTGTCCCACTTCTTTCCCCTGCAGCACTTGGTGACAATGTTTGTGTGTGAGAGAGACTTAGTTAATGTCTGGGGCTTTATGTCATGTGCTCCTGGTTTTTCTTTTTGGAGAGACAGAGGGAGGATGGACAGACAGGCTGAGCATCCATCTGCTGGTTCACTCCTCAAATGCCTGCAGCAGCTGGGGTTGGGCCAGGGCCAAAATCAGGAATGTGGTGCTGCTGTTGCAGCACAGCGGGCTAAGCCACCACCTGCGATACCAGCACCCTATAACGGCGCTGGTTTGAGTCCCGGCTGCTCCTCTTCCGATCCAGCTCTCTGCAACAGAAGACGGTCCAAGTACCTGGCTATGTGGGACATCCAGAAGAAACTCCTGGCTCCTGGCTTTGGACTGGCCCTGGTCATTGTGGCCATCTGGGGCATGAACCAGCGGATGGAAGATCTCTCTCTCCCTTCCTCTCTGGAACTCTTTCAAATAAGTAAATCTTAAAAGACAAAACCAGGAATGGATAAAGCAATCCAGGTTTCCAACGTGAGTGGCAGGAACCCAAGTACTTGAGCCTTCACTGCTACTTCCCAGGGCCTCCACTAACAGGAAGGGGCAGTCAGGTGCTGGGGCCAAGAATCAAGCCCAGGCACTTCCATGTGGGGGGCTGGCTAAATGCTCTGGTAATGTGTTTCTTGAAAGGAAGAACTACTGTATGGCTAGCACATGGTAGGAACTTTATGAGGGATCTTCAAGGAGTTCACGGTGAAGGCAATACTATGAAAGCCAGGTATGGATTTCAAGATTTTTTTTTTTTTTTTTTGACAGGCAGAGTGGACAGTGAGAGAGAGAGACAGAGAGAAAGGTCTTCCTTTGCCGTTGGTTCACCCTCCAATGGCCGCCACGGTCGGCGCGCTGCGGCCGGCGCACCGCGCTGATCCGATGGCAGGAGCCAGGAGCCAGGTGCTTCTCCTGGTCTCCCATGGGGTGCAGGGCCCAAGCACCTGGGCCATCCTCCACTGCACTCCCTGGCCACAGCAGAGAGCTGGCCTGGAAGAGGGGCAACCGGGACAGAATCCGGCGCCCCAACCGGGACTAGAACCCGGTGTGCCGGCGCCGCTAGGCGGAGGATTAGCCTAGTGAGCCGCGGCGCCGGCCTCAAGATTTTTTTGCACCAAAGAAACTTGTCTTTCAACTCCACTTCCCATTAACTTTTTTTTTTTTTTTTTTGACAGGCAGAGTGGACAGTGAGAGAGAGAGAGAGACAGAGAGAAAAGTCTTCCTTCTGTTGGTTCACCCCCCAATGGTCACTGTGGCTGGCTCGCTGCGGCCGGCGCACCGCGCTGATCCGAAGCCAAGAGCCAGGTGCTTCTCCTGGTCTCCCATGCGGGTGCAGGGCCCAAGCACTTGGGCCATCCTCCACTGCACTCCTGGGCCACAGCAGAGAGCTGGCCTGGAAGAGGAGCAACCGGGACTAGAACCTGGTGTGCTGGCGCCACAGGCGGAGGATTAGCCTAATGAGCTGCGGTGCCGACCCCCATTAACTTTTTGAAGTGTGCTTGTATGTCTTGGTTGAAGGACCAGGTAAGTAAACAATATGGGAGTTACACTGCCCTCCTAAGTAATCATCATCAACATCATTGTTCTCTGAATTTATTGGAGGGTAAGCACTTTCACACGCCATTTCATCACTCATCAGATAATACCACGATACAGTTTTTTTTTTTATTGAGAGTTTTTTTTTTAAATTTTTTTTATTTGACAGGTAGAGTTATAGACAGTGAGAGAGAGAGAAAGAGACAAAGAAAAGTCTTGTTTCCGTTGGTTCACTCCCTTAATGGCTGCCATGGCTGGCGCTGCGCCGATCCAAAGCCAGGAGCCGGGTGCTTCCTTCTGGTCTCCCATGCAGGTGCAGGGCCCAAGGACTTGGGCCATCCTCCACTGCCTTCCCAGGCCACAGCAGAGAGCTGGACTGGAAGAAGAGCAACCGGGACTAGTACCTGGCACCCCAACCAGGACTAGAATCCAGGGTGCCGGCGCCACAGGCAGAGGATTAGCCCAGTGAGCCACGGCGTCACCCAGTTTCTATTTTATTTATTTGAGAGGTAGAGTTACAGACAGAGAGAGGCCTTCCATCCACTGGTTCACTCTCCAAATGGCCACAACGGCTGGAGCTGGGCCGATCCGAAGGTAGGAACTTCTTCCAGGTCTCCCCCTACGTGGATGCAAGGGCCCAAGGACTTGGGCCATCTTCTGCTGCTTTCCCAGGCCATAGCAGAGAGCTGGATCAGAAGAGGAGCAGCTGGGAGAGGAACCAGTGCCCAATTGGGACACCAGTGCTGCAGACAGAGGCTTAGCCCACTATGCCACAGCGCCCAGCCCCAGGCAGTTTAATGATTGGTATCTCCACGTGACAGATGAGGACACTGAAGTTCAGAGAAGTGGCTCCACTTGGCCAAGATCACACGGCTGGTAAGACGAGGCTCAGGGTTTAGCCCAGGCATCTCTACTCCCGGCTTGTCTCACCTACCCCCATATGGCCTCTCAGAGCGTGGGGCCGGGCCACTTCCAGGACTGTGTCCCCTGCTGCCTCTCCTGTCCCTTCCCGGGGTTCTGGAGGTGAGGGGTTTCCTGCCTGGAATCCTTTAGCTAGCAGAAGAGGTTGAGAAGCTTTGTCAGAACCTGGCTCCTTAACACGCAGTCAGGAAGCGCGTGGAACCAGCATTCCAACCCCACCCTCTTCCTTCAGGATTCAGAAGAGGAGAGTCATCAGGCAGTGCTGAGGTCACGCCCAGGCCCCTCCACCCTTCCAAGCAGTTCAGACCTTGCTCTGTCATCAGCACCAGAGAGGGGCAGAGCCCCGGGAGCTCTCACGGTAACCCACCAAGAAAAGTTAAGATCTTCTCGCCACATAGTTCTACTTCATCTTTAAAAATTCTCAAGCATACACTCTTTTAACGTAGATATTATAATAGTGGAGATATGGGCTCGGAAGGCATTTCTCCTTAAGGATGGATAGCCACAAAAATGTGGCAATCATTGGTTAAGATAGCAAGGACGAGGATTAAAACAGTATCATCATGGGGTGGGTTTGGCACAGTGGTTAACGCACCGCCTGGGATGCCTGCATTCCCCAGCAGAGTGCCTGTGTGCAAGTCCAGACTCCGCTGCTGATCCCAGCTTCATCCAGTGCGCAACCAGGGAGGCAGCAGGTGACGGCTTAAGTACCTGGGTCCGTGCCGCTCACAGGAGAGACCCACATGGAGATCCCCACTCCTGGCTTGACTCAGCCTTGGACTGAGGGATCTGGGGAGTGAACCAGTGAATGGGAGATCTCTCTCTCTCTCTCTCTTGCTCTCTCATATAAATTAAACCAATCATTTAAAAATTATATCTACGTGTAAAAGTATTCAGAAAAGTTACATCAAATGGGTTAAAAACCTAAAACTATAAATGTCCCAGAAGAAAACATAGGGGTAAATCTTTTTGACCTTCAATTTAGCAATGGATTCTTTTTTTTTTTTTTTAAGATTTATTTATTTACTTGAAAGTCAGAGTTACACAGAGAGACAGAGAGGCAGAGAGAGAGAGAGAGAGGTCTTCCATCCACTGGTTCACTCCCTAATTGAATTGGCTGCAATGGCTGGAGCTATGCTGAGCCAAGGCCACGAGCCAGGAGCTTCTTCCAGGTCTCCCACGTGGGTGCAGGGGTCCAAGGACTTGGGACATCTTCTACTGCTTTCCCAGGCCATAGTAGAGAGCCGGATCAGAGCTTCTTCTGGGTCTCCCACGTGAGTGCAAGGGTCCAAGCACTTGAGCCGTCTTCTGATGCTTCCCCAGGCACATTAGTAGGGAGCCGAATCAGAAGTGGAGCAGCCGGGGCTCAAACCGGCATCCATATGGGATGCTGGCACTGCAGGCGGCAGCTTTACCCGCTATACCACAGCGCCAGCCCCGGCAATGGATTTTTTTTTTTTTTTTTTTGACAGGCAGAGTGGACAGTGAGAGAGAGAGAGACAGAGAGAAAGGTTTTCCTTTGCCTTTGGTTTACCCTCCAATGGCCGCCGCGGCCGGCGTGCTGCGGCCGGCGCACCGTGCTGATCCAAAGCCAGGAGCCAGGTACTTCTCCTGGTCTCCCATGGGGTGCAGGGCCCAAGCACTTGGGCCATCCTCCACTGCACTCCCGGGCCACAGCAGAAAGCTGGCCTGGAAGAGGAGCAACTGGGACAGAATCCGGCGCCCCGACCGGGACTAGAACCCGGTGTGCCGGCGCCGCTAGGCGGAGGATTAGCCTATTGAGCCGTGGCCAGCCAGCAAAGGATTATTAATTATGTTATCAATAGCACAAATGACAAAAAAAAAAAAAAAAAAAAGACAAATTGGACTTCATCCAAATTAGTGTTTTTTGAAGCTAAAATTTAAAAAGTGTGTGCAGAATGGGGTAAAACCATATATTTGATAAGGCTCTAGAATGGAGAGTATATAAAGAACTCTTAAAACTCAGTAACAGGGGCCGGCGCTGTGGTGCAGCAGGTTAACGCCCTGGCCTGAAGTGCCAGCATCCCATACGGGCGCCGGTTCCAGACCCAGCTGCTCCACTTCCAATCCAACTCTCTGCTATGGCCTGGGAAAGCAGTGGAAGATGGCCCAAGTCCTTGGGCCCCTGCATCCACCTGGGAGACCCAGAAGCTCCTGGTTCCTGGCTTTGGATCAGCACAACTCCAGCCATTGTGGCCATTTGGGGAGTGAACCATCAGATGGAAGACCTCTTTTTCTCTCTGCCTCTCCTTTCTCTGTGTAACTCTGACTTTCAAATAAATAATAAATCTTAAAAACAAAAAAACAACTCAGTAATAAAAAGACAGTCCATGGCAGATATTGGCATAAGAGCGAAGCCACTACTTGGGACACCTATAACACATATCAGAATTTCTGGGTTCAAATCCTGTTCTCCATTCCGGCTTCCTGCTAACTGCACACCCTGGGAGGCAAGCAGGTGATGACTCAAACCCTTGAGTTCCGGGCACCCATTTGGGAGATCCTGGCTCCTGGCTTCAGCCTAGCCCAGCCATGGCTGTAGCAGCATATGGGGAGTTAACTAATAGAGAAAAAAATTACTCTGTAGCTTTGTCTGTCTCTGTTTCACTCTGCCTTTCAAATTAAAAAAGAAAAAAAAAATTTAAAGAAGGGGAGGGTGGGCTGGACACAGCAGTTAAACCACAGCTTGGGATGTCTGCATCCCATGGTGGAGTGTCTGGTTCAAGTTCTGACTACTCTGCTTCTGATCCAGCTCCCTGCTAGTGCACACTGTGGAAGGCAGTAGACAATGGCTGGAGTGCTTGGGTCCCTGCCACCCACATGGGAGACCCGAGTGGATTCTGTTCTCCTAGCTTCAGCCTGGCCCATCTCAGGCTGTTTGCAGACATTTGGGGAGTGAACCATCGTATAAAAGATCGGACTCTGTCTCTCCACCTTTAAATGAAAGAATGAAAATAAGAAAAAAAGACAACCCCCATTAAAAATAAGCAAATACTCTGTGTGTCTCTCAAATAAGTAAAATAACAAAAATAATAAAAATAAGCAAAATACTTAAATAGATATTTATCAAAAAATACACAAATGGACAATGAACATATGAAAAGATGTTCAGGGGACAGCATTGAGGCATAGCAGGTTAAGCCTTTGCCTGTGATGCCGGCATCCCATTTGGCCCCTGGTTTGAGACCTGGCGAGCACACTTCTGATTCGGCTCCCTGCAAATGTGCCTGCGAAAGCAGCAGAAGATGGCTCAAGTGCTTGGGCCCCTGCACTCATGTGGGAGACCCAGAAGAAGCTCCTGGCTCCTGGCTTTGGCCTGGCCCAGCCCTGACCCTTGTACCATTTGAACCATTTGAGGGAAGATCTCTCTCTCTCTCTCTCTCTCTCTCTCTCTGCTTCTCCTCCTCTCTCTGTAACTCTGCCTTTCAAATAGGTAAGAAATATTTTTTAAAAAGAAAGAAAGATGTTCAGCATCACTCTCCATCAGGGAGATGCAAATCAAAGCCACAGTGAGACAGATAACCACTCCACACCTCCTGCTACAGCTATAATTAAACAAACAAATAAGTGGAAAACAACAAGTGATGGCAGGCATGTGGAGGAATCGGAGCCTTCTGTCCATTGCTGGTGGGAGTGTGAAAAGGCGTGGCACTGCACTAAACTATTTGGTGGTTCCCCGAGAAGTAAAACAGAATTACCATGTGACCCAGCTCTTGGGCATCCACCCTAAAGAACTGAAAAGAGGTGTTCAGAGACAGCCTTGCACATGTGGGGCCAGTGCTGTGGCACAGCAGGTTAAAGCCCTGGCCTGCAGCACCCGCATCACATATGAGCACCGGTTCAAGTCCCGGCTGCTCCACTTCTGATCCAGCTCTCTGCTATGGCCTGGGAAAGCAGAAGAAGATGGCCCAGCTCCTTGGGCCCCTGCACTCCCATGGGAGACCCGGAAGAAGCTCCTGGCTCCTGACTTTGGATCGGCGCAGCTCTGGCCGTTGTGGTGAAGTGAATCAGAGAGTGGAGTGAATCAGCGGATGCAAGACCTCTCTCTCTCTCTCTCTCTCTCTCTCTCTCTCTCTCTCTCTCTCTCTGGCTCTGGCTCTACTTCTCTCTGTAACTCTGTCTTTCAAATAAATAATAAATCTTTAAAAAAAAGAAAGAAAAGAGAGAGAGAGAGTAAACCAATGAATGGCAGATAACCCTCTGTATGTGTGTGTGTGTGTGTGTGTCTGTCTGTCACTTTGTCTTTCAGGAAAATAACTAAATCTTTAAGAAAATCTGTCCATGAATGATCACAGAAGCAGTATTTACAATTGCCAGAAGATCAAAACAATCCAAATGTCCATCGAGTGATGAACAAGTAAACACAATATGGGATATCCATCTAGTGGAGTATAATTCAGCCATGAAAAGGGATGATGATCAGGGCTGTGGTGTAGCAGGTAAAGCCGCCGCTGCAGTGCCAGCATCCTATATGGATGCCAGTTCGAGTCCCAGCTGCTTCACTTCCGATCCAGCTCTCTGCTGCCGCCTGGGAAAGCAGTAGAAGATGGCCCAAGTCCTTGGGCCCCTGCACCCACATGGGACACCCGGAAGAAGCTCCTGGCTCCTGGCTTCAGATTGGCACAGCTCTGGTCATTGCAGACAACTGGGGAGTGAACCAGCGGATAGAAGACACCCCCCCCCCCCACTCTGCCTCTCCTCTCTCTGTATAACTCTTTCAAATAAATACACAAATCTTAAAAAAAAAAAAAAAAAAAAAGAGGCCGGCGCCGCGGCTCACTAGGCTAATCCTCCACCTGCGGTGCCGGCACACCGGGTTCTAGTCCCGGTCAGGGTGCCGGATTCTGTCCCGGTTGCCCCTCTTCCAGGCCAGCTCTCTGCTGTGGCCAGGGAGTGCAGTGGAGGATGGCCCAAGTACTTGGGCCCTGCACCCCATGGGAGACCAGGAAAAGCACCTGGTTTCTGGCTTCGGATCAGCGCAGTGTGTCAGCCGCAGTGCGCTGGCCGCATTGGCCATTGGGGGGTGAACCAATGGCAAAGGAAGACCTTTCTCTCTGTCTCTCTCTCTCTCTCACTGTCCACTCTGCCTGTTAAAGAAAGAAAGAAAGAAAGAAAGAAAGAAAGAAAGAAAGAAAGAAAGAAAGAAAGAAAGAAAGAAAAGGGATGATGTATTGATACATACTACAACAGAGGTGAGCTTCAAAAACTTTATGCTAAGCGAACATGGATGCCTTTTGCCATACACAAAATACCGCATATTGTGTGAGTTCACGTATGTGAAATATTTGCAACTGGTAAGCCTATCACTTCAGAAAGCTGGTTAGTGGTTGCCAGGGGCAGGGGCACTTGCTCAGTGAGAACCAGGTTTGCTCTTGGGTAATTAAAACATTGTGGAACAGAGAGAAGGGATGGTCACACAACATTGTGAATGTAGTAAGTACAACGGATTTGTATGTTTTAAAATGCCTAATATCAACCCAGCAAAAAAGGTGATTATTAATAAATAACATGGGGGGCTGATGCTGTGGCTTAGTGGGTGAAGCCGCCCACTGCAGTGCCAGCATTCCACGTGGGCGCCGGTTCGAGTCCCAGCTGCTCCACTTCTGATCCAGCTCTCTGCTATGGCCTGGGAAAGTAATAGAAGATCGTTCAAGTCCTTGGGCTCCTGCACCTGCATGGGAGACCTGGAATAGGCTCTTGGCTCCTGGCTTCAGATTGGCACAGCTCCAGCCATTGTGGCCATTTGGGGGGTGAACTAGCGGATGGAAGACCTCTCTCTCTCCCTCGGCCTCTTTGTAACTCTGCCTTCCAAGTAAATAAATAAGTATTTAAAAAAAAAATAACATGGGTGTGGGCATTTGGCCTAGCAGTTAAGACACTGCTTAAGATGCCTCAACCTGTATCAGAGTGCCTCCTGATTCCAGCTTCCTAGCAACGGAGAATCCTGGGACCCAGCAGTGATGGCTCAAGTGGTCGGGTCTCTGCCACCCATGTGGGAGACCCGGATACAGTTCCTGGCTTCCGACTATGGTTTGGCCCAGTCCTGACCATTGTAGGCTTGCAGGGAATAAACCAGCAGACGGGAGCTCTGTCTCTGTCTTAAAAAAATATTTTATTTGAAAGGCAGAGTTACAGAGAGAGAGGAAAAGACGAAGAGGTTATCCATCTGCTGGTTCAAAATGGCCAGGGCTGGGCCGGGCCGAAGCTAGGAGCTTTCTCTCAGTCTCCCACATGGAGGCAGGGGCCCAAGCACTCGGGCCATCCTCCACTGCTATCCCAGGCGACTTAGTAGGGAGCTGGATAGGAAGCAGAGCAGACAGGAATCAACCTAGCACCCTTATGGGATGCCAGTGTTGCAGGTGGCGACTTAACCCACTGTGCCACAGCGCCAGCCCTCTCTCTGTTTCTTTATCTCTCCACCTCTTGAATAAAGAAAAAAGAATAAATAAATGCATGATTCAGGTAAGAAAAACATTTTTTTAACTGTACAGAATGGTACTAAGTGACCCTTGCTCCCCGCCTCCTTTTCTCTCCTCAAAGGAAACAAACATAACAATCCATGACGCACAACTTTTCTGTTCAGCTAGAAACGCACAAGGGTGTGGGTGTGCAGACAGCTCCCTTCGCTCTTACACAAACGGCATTCTATTACACTCAGCACATGGCCTGTGTGTCTCTTGGCTGCATATCAATTACCACGCCACATCCATACTTGCTTCTTAATGGCTCCATCGCGGGAGTGTCCCACATTGTCTCCATCCTCAGACCTGAAGGCTCCGCCATGTCCCTCACAGTCCCATGTCCCCAGCCATGTCCTGCCGTGGACTTGGCTGTGACTTTGACCTCAGTCGCTGCTCCTCGCCCTGGCACTGGGAGGAGTCCCTGATGCCCAGCAGGTGCTTAGCCCTCACCTTGGCCTGCTCTAGGGCCAGCATGGCCTCAGGCGAGCGCCCCAACTTCCCCGAGCCTGGGCTTCCTCGGTTGCCCTAGAGGATAGGAACAGGCTTGCAGGATCCCGCGCGCAGAAAAACACTGAGCTTAGAGCCGGTGGGCGTCACGTGACCCCGCGGGATGCAGAGCCACCTGCCCAGGAGCCTGGAGCAGGAAGGTGAGGCGAGCTGGGCGGCCCTGGGAACCCGGGAAGGAGGAGAGACTGGAGTGGAAACGATTAGAATGAGAACAAACTGGCTGCTGAATAGAAGCTTTTATTCCTGCCGCACAGGGCTTTGTTCCCCAAGCACGTGACACACAAAAGCCTCTACTTGAATTCAGGAACCCTAATTGGTTCTCAGGTGGGGGAGGGGAGGGGTGTCCGGATTTAGGGATTCCTTAAAGGGACAATACTCTGGGGAGGCTGGGCACAGGGTTCCTCCCCATTGTCGGAGAGGAGAGAGTGGGTGGGTGGGGGTGGGGTAGGGGGAGACACTGATCCGTGGGGGTGGGGCCGCTGCTCCAAAGAAGAAGGAAAGGGGAGCGGAGCGGAGATGAGACTGGGGACCAGGACCCCAGCCTGAGGCCCCTGGTCTAGTGCCTGTAAAATATGCGTGGGTGAAAGGAAGGAAGTGAAAGGGTGGGAGTGAGAAAGGCGGAAGGCGTTCCTCCTGGGCCCCACCCGACCTGGTCAAAGCCCTTCTCCCCACTCCCGCTGCACTGGCGGCCCTTCAGCTCCTCCACACCCCAAGCCGGATCCTGCCTCAGGATCTTCGCACGTCTTCCTCTCACTACCTGGCAGCTTCTCACCCACCTACTCCCATAGTCCCACAGCCCTGCTGCAGCTCAAGGATCCCACCTGGACTCACAACACTCTAGCCCATCACCCTGTTCACCTCTCAGCCAAGTGCTGGGTCAACCTAAAGACAGGAGCTAGGAACTCCATCCAGAGCTCCCATCAGTGCAGCAGGGACCCAGATACTGGAGCCACTCCCTGCACCTCCCAGGAAGCTGGGACTGAGAGCAGGACAGGGTCTTGAGCTCTATGTCAAACACCTGCTCCCTGTGGACTGCCTCTAAGCCACTCAGCACTCACTCAACCGCTTGAGATCCTGGCACTCCCAAGGCCAGGAAAGCAGGATGATGCGATGTCCGATGTCCCGTCTTCTGCTCGGCTTTGTCCCCTAAGGCTGCCTGGAGGGCAGAGTGGGAGAGGGGGAGGCCATTCCCCCCCTGGCCCCTGATGCCATTGTTATTAGCATCTGCTGGGCACACTCTGCCCTCTGACACTTGCTAGCTATGTGGCTTTGATGGGTCCCTTGCCCTCTCTGATTTCATTTTCCTTTTCTTCATAAACTACATAACCCTTGGAGTGGCCTTGAGCCTAGCAATTAAGATGCCAGTGAAGATGCCCCATTGCACGTCAGAGTACCCGGGTTCAATCCCCAGCTCCAGCTCCTGACTCCAGCTTCCTGCTAACGCAGACCCTGAGAGGCGGCAGTGATGGCTCAAGTCCCTGGGTGTCCGCTAACAGCTTTGGCTCTTGAGGGCATTTGGGGAGTGAACCAGTGGAAGGGAGTTCTCTCCTTGTCTCCCTGTGTCTCTTGGCCTCTCAAATAAATAAATGAATGAAATAAAAAATACAGACCCGCTTCACAGGGTGTTAGGGGTTTTAAAGCACTGAGCAGACTGGGAACACGATGAGAACCTGCGAGACACCAGCCAGGTGGGTCGTGAGCAGTGAGCGTTTCTACCAAAAGGAGAGAGAAAAACTCCCTTACAGCCCTGCGACAGATCCTCCCCCATGGCAACTTTTTTTTTTTTTTTTTTTTTTTGACAGAGTTAGACAGTGAGAGAGAGAGAAACAGAGAGAAAGGTCTTTCTTCCGTTGGTTCACCCCCTAAATGGCCGCTATGGCCAGAGCTACGCGGATCTGAAGCCAGAAGCCAGAGGCTTGCTCCTGGTCTCCCATGCGGGTGCAGGGCCCAAGCACTTGGACCATCCTCCACTGCCTTCCTTGGCCACAGCAGAGAGCTGGACTGGAAGAGGAGCAACCAGGACTAGAACCCAGTGCCCATATGGGATGCTGGTGCCACAGGCGGAGGATTAACCAGGTGAGCTATGGCGCTGGCCCTTGGAGCTAGGTTTTGATCACCCCCATTGACAGGTGAGAAAACTGAGCTTCTGAGAAGAGACCTGCCCAAGATCACACAGGAGAATCCTGCCAGCAGAGTCAGGATTCGAACCCCAAAGCAAGTGCTCCACCCACGCCGACCCAAGGTCCTCTTTTTGTCTTCTGGTGTTTGGAAACTGGGGGGTATGGGGGGGGAGTTCAGGGTCCCGAGGGTAAGGAAGGGCAGAAGGAAGACCCTGAGGGATCTGCCCAGGTGGGGCTGCCTCCGCGCCCTGCATTCAAGCCCAAACTAGGGCCTTAATACAGCGGAAGGTGGAGTCCTGTGTTCTGGACTAGGTTACATATATATATATATATATAATTTTTAAATATTCATTTATTTATTTGAAAGGCAGAGTTAGAAAGGTAGAGGCAGAGGCCTTCCATCTGCTGATTCACTCCCCAAATGCCTGCCATGGCTGGAGCTGAGCCAATCCCAAGCCAGGAGCTTGGAGCTTCTTCCTGTTCTCCCATGTGGGCGCAGGGACCCAAGGACTTTGGCCATCTTCCACTGCTTCCCCAGGCCATAGCAGAGAGTGGATCGGAAGTGGAGCAGCCGGGACTTGAACCGGCGCCCACATGGGATGCCAGCACTACAGGTGGTGGCTTTATTTATTAATTTATTTTAATTTTTAAAGTATATTTTTACGTACATGGGTTGACATTGTAAGACATGTTTTTTTTTTTAATAATTATTTTATTTATTTGAAAGACAGAGTTACAGAGAGAGGTAGAGCCAGAGAGAGAGGTTTTCATTCTGCTGGTTCACTCCCCAAATGACCGTAAATGGCCAGATTCAAAGCCAGGAGCCAGGAGCTTCTTCTGGGTCTCCCATGGGAGTGCAAGGGCCCAAGCACTTGGGCCATCTTCCACTGTTTCCCAGGCCATAGCAGAGAGCTGGATGGGAAGTGGAGCAGCGCCCAATATGGGACACCACAGCGTCGGCCCCCAGCTTGGTTACTTATTTTAAAATAATATTTGAGCCTCAGTGCCATGCCAAGCCCTGGGATACCACTCTGAGCAGGACAGGTTGGCAGGAAAGGGCCTGGGCAGAGAGGAAGCAGGAAGCCCAGGATGATCTCAGGCGGGGACAGATGCCTGACTCTGGCCCAGGATGGGGCGCCGGGGTGGCACCCACACTTCGCCAGGGCTGAAGGTATCCTCGAGCCCTCCCCTGGGCCCTGGGTGCAGGGGCTCTTTAAGAAGGTTGTGCCCCCCTTGCCCCCCTCCCTCCCTAATTAGCCAGCTAAAGAAAGAGCTGGCTGGAAATGGGATTGTGCAGACCCAGCTTTGGGCCGGGAGGACGCCATCGGGGATTGTTATGCTAATCGCCTGAGATCAGCAGTTCCAGTGCCCTTCAGATGGCAGGTAGCAAAGCTGCGGCCGCCGCTGCTGCACATGGCTTCCTGCTGCCCCGTCCCCCTCCTATTCCGTCGGGTTCTCTCACCTGCCCATTGGCTGGCAGGCTTGGCCTCTCCCGGCAGCGTCCAGCCTGGCCCTTCCCACCCTCCAAAGAGAAAGCTGCTGGTCTTTGGGTTGGGTGCTAAGGGAGGACACAGAAGCCGGAGGGAGAAGGTCCCCAGCTCCTCCTTAGGATCCATTCCCGTCAGCAAGTGGGGAGCTTCATCGGTCCCTCCTGCCACCGAGTTCTGGAAACCGTGCCAGCAGGTGCCTTTGCCACTTACTAACGATGCCATTTTAGGCAAGTGTGGTTGCCTCCCAGAGTCCGCATCTGTAAAATGGGTCGAGGATGGAATGAGAGCAGGCATCTAACACACACACACACACACACACACACACACCCCGCTCATCACTTGTTGCTGAGAGCACTTAATAACAGCTTCCATGCAGAGCTATTGTGCTGTTTTTACTAGGCGTGATCCCATTTTGCCTTTTCAATCGCCATGGGGGATAATTAGCATTATCACCCCCCAACACTTTTATTTATTTATTTATTTGAGAGACAGAGGGAGAGACAGAGAAAGAAAGAACTTCCATCGGCTAGATCACTCCACAAATGGCCACGACAGCCAGAGCTGCTCCAGGCTGAAGCCAGGAGCCTGGAACTCCATCCAGGTCTTCCACGTGGGTGGCAGGGCCTCAAACAAGTGGGCCATCCTTGGATGTCTCCCCGGTGCATTCGCAGGAAGCTGGGTCAGAGGCTGAGCAGCAGGGTCTCTAACCGGCACTCCAATTTAGGATGCCAGCGTTGCGTGCGGCAGCTCAACCCACTGCTCCTCAACGCTGGTACCTACCACCCCCATTTTATAGACCGAAGCTCAGGGGGACTCACTCACCCGCCTGGGACCACCCCTAGCCAGTCTGTGCTCCTAACCTCTATTCTGCAGTTCGGCATAGGACCACAGATGGTGCAGAGAGCGGAGCGTGGTTGACATAAAATTCACCACTAGCGTTACTTAAGTCCATGAGATAACCAGTGTAAGGATGGTCAGAGAAGCTCTACCTAGAGTACGCTGGAAGCAGCTGCAACCTACATCAGCCAAAGACTGGGTGAAGAAGCATGGTGTAACCCTGCGATGGGACAGTGCTGAGCCTGCAGCGAAAGACGGGGCCAAGTCTCACCGACAGAGTGCTGTGGGAGAACAGCCGGCCTCAAGGGACTCACACTATATATGCCGAGTAGATGACGTTCCAGAACAACTGCAGAGAATCGATGGTAACACTGGTCGGAATAGTGGCTGTCAATGGGAAGCATATCACCAAGGCATTCAAGCGACCTGCTTGGGTGATGGGAATTTTATTTATTTATCAAAAAATTTCTTGGAGCCGGTGCTCTGGCATAGTGGGTAAAGCTGCCGCCTGCAGTGCCGGTATCCTATATGGGTGCCAGTTTGTGTCCCGGCTGCTCCACTTTTGATCCAGCTCTCTGCTGTGACCTGAGAAAGCAGTGGAAGATGGCCCCAGGGCTGCGGCCCCTGCACCACTGTATGGGAGACTGGAGGAAGCCCCTCGCTCCTGTTTTCGGATAGGCACAGCTCCAGCCATTGCAGCCATCTGAGAAGTGAACCAGTGGATGGAAGACCTCTCTCTCTCTCTCTCTCTCTCTCTCTGCCTCTACCTTTCAGTAACTCTGCCTTTCAAATAAAAATAAATAAATATTTTTTAAAAGTTTGGAGAGATACATTTAATATTTGTTCAAGTTAACATGGAAAACATGCATCAATAAATTACTGTTGATAAGTTTTTAAAAATAAATTCATTAAAAGAAAAATAGCTTCTAAATGGAAGTTCAAAGGATATGCAGATATAGCCAAAGCCAAACAAACCCAAAAGCTCCAATCACTGAAGTTACTCCAAAGTATTTCAAAAAGTTCATAGAGGCGGCCGGCGCCATGGCTCACTAGGCTAATCCTCCGCCTTGCGGTGCCAGCACACAGGGTTCTAGTCCCGGTCGGGGCGCCAGATTCTGTCCCGGTTGCCCCTCTTCCAGGCCAGCTCTCTGCTGTGGCCAGGGAGTGCAGTGGAGGATGGCCCAAGTGCTTGGGCCCTGCACCCCATGGGAGACCAGGAGAAGCACCTGGCTCCTGGCTCTGGATCAGCGCGGTGTGCCGGCCACAGCGGCCATTGGAGGGTGAACCAACGGCAAAGGAAGACCTTTCTCTCTGTCTCTCTCTTTCACTGTCCACTCTGCCTGTCAAAAAAAAAAAAAAAAAAAAAAGTTCATAGAGGGACTGCCAATGTGCAGTGGGATAAGCCACCACTTGCAAACCTGGCATCCCATATCTGAGCACCAGTGTGGGTCTCGGCTTCTCCACTTTCCACCCAGCTCCTTGTTAACGCACCTGGAAAAGCAGCCATGATGGCCCAAGTACTTAGACCCCTGCCACCCACATGTGTTCCTGGGTCCTGGTTTCAGCCTGGCCCAGCTCCACTGTCCCAACCATTTGGGGAGTGAACCAGCTGATGGAAGATACCCCTCTCTCTCTCCCTCTCTCCCCCCTGTCACTCTGCCTTTCAAATATGTAATTTTAAAAAATAAGAAAGTCTTTTTGAAAAAGCTTGTAGAAAACAGACTTTTAAAAGATAAGATGGGGCCAGTGCTGTGGTGTAGTGGGTAAACCTGCTGCCTGTAGCACTGGCATCCCATATTGGCGCCGGTTCAAGACCCAGCTGCTCCATGTCTGATTCAGCTCTCTGTTAGGGTCTGGGAAAGCAGTGGAAGATGGGCTCCTGCACCCGCGTGGGAGACCGAAGGAAGCCCCTTGCTCCTGGGTTTGGATCGGTGCAGCTCCAGCCATTGCAGCCATCTGGGGAGTGAACCTGAGGATGGAAGACTTCTCTCTTTCTCTCGGCCTCTCTGTAACTCTGCCTTTCAAATAAATAAATAATCTTGAAAGAGAGAGAGAGGGAGAGAGATGTCTATTCTCGTGCAAATACATTCGAAATCCACTCGTAGCTTTTTCGTGATTCTCAGTTTCCTTGAACTTTTTGAAGGCCTCCTGGCAGGCACTAATTTCAAGTTTCCTTGCCCCAGAAGGAACTTATCTTTTAATTCCGTTTTTCCAGGAATGTTTTGAAGTCCTGTGGCAGAAGCGCCGGCCGATGGAGCGTTCCTCGGCCTCCCCTCTCCCAGGGTGTGTGAGAGAAGGCAGGATTTGCAGTGCAGTCTGAATTTCCGATAAACCACAAATATTTTTGCAGCATGAGCATGGCCCAAGCAATAATTGGGACATACTTCGCAAACACTAAACGTGTTTCGGGCTTCTACTCGAAATCACTGAGACACCTTGGCGCTCAATCGGGCGTCCTGCATTTTTATTTGCTCACTCCGGCAGCCCTGCCCTCCCGGGACCCCGCCCCGTCCCGCAGGCCGGTGCCCACCGCAGGCGGGAGCGCCCCGCGCGCAGCAGTCACGCCGGGCGCAGCCTGGCAACGCGGCCACAAAGGGAGCCCGGGAGGCGGAATCTTTCCACATGCCTGATCAATGGGGGCGCGGAGACGGCGGCGCAAACAGGCCCGCGACAGCCGCACAAAGAGGAGGCCCCTCGGCCGCTCCGCCTTCCATTGATCCCGGTCCTTTGTGACTCGGGCCCGCAGGGGCACGGGAGGCGCCTCGCGGGGACTCGGCCCGTTCTCATTAGGCTGAGAAGGTCCGTGAGGACCCCCGGCCCGCCAGCCCTCCGCGGAGTCCGGGTCTGGGGGTGTCCAGGCACCATCAGTAGGACAGGGTGGGGTCAGGCAGGCCGGCCACCGAGACCCCGCCTCCTGAGGACCCCCCAGTCTGTCCTGGGCTGCAGCCTCTGTCCCCCTGGTTACAGGCAGGCCTTGCACAGGCTCTATTTTTTTTTCTTTTTTTGTTTATTGAGCAAATATTTATCAAGCGTTTGCTCCAAGCTGTTCCCACTCCGTCTTACCCCCATGGCCACTTGAACTGGCCAGTTCCTCCAAGTCTCCCCTCTCTGGGAAACCATCCCTGAGCCCACTCCCACCTCAGCTTGGGAGGGAGCCCCCCTCACTCTCTCGAGCCCCTCCCCAGCCCTCTGCTGCGCAACTCAACAGGAACAACTGAGAATTACTGAGCACTTAGGATGCCTGCTGGGCTAGGCACGGGACATGGGCTGCCTCCCAGTCCCCACACAGCCCTCCAGGTGGTGGCTGCTACCATGAGCTCCACCTTCCAGAGCCGGAAACTGAGGCTTGGTACCCTAAAGTGGTCACCTCAAGCCATATAGCTAGCAAATGCCAGAGTGTCTGAACCCAGGTAGTGGATCCCAGAGCCTGGGACCGTGAGCACCCCAAGTTCCAGGCTCTATGCAGAGTCTGTTCGCAATAGAGCCTGGACCGCACTGTGCTGTGTCTATTTGGCTGTTTTCTCCTGGTTTCCCTCCCGGACTGATTGCTCCGTGACCTCAGCACCCAGCACAAACACAGTGTTTATCTGATGTTTGTTGATCCGCACTGTCGGGTTTAAGAGTTTTAGACCGCGGGGACGGGAAGTGAGGGGAGGTCCTGAAGATGAAGCTGATACGGTTTCTGCCCACAAGTGAACTTGAAATCAGACACTAGAAAAATCTAACAAGAGTTGCCGGGCTCTGGCATCTGGCACACAGTTCTCCCCTCCTTTTAATATTCGGCATCATTGAGATATATTTTACATGCAAGAAAATGCACCCAGCATAAGCGTCCGGTTCAATGAGCATTGCATGAACTGGTCTCCGTGTCAGATACAACATGTTTCCACCTCCTCAGAAAGGTCCCTCCTGGCCCTTGCAGCCGCTGCCCCTCCCACCCGTTCCCAGGCAACCCCTGATCTGCTTTCTGTCACCATACATTAGTTTGCATTTTCTAGAATTTCACATAAATGAAATCATACAATGTATACTTGTCTGGATCAGGCTTTCTTCACTCAGCGTGCTAACTTGGAGATCTAGCGTGTTGTTGAGTGACCTCTTGGTTTCAAATCCTTTCTCCATCCTGGCCTCTTTGTCTATAAAACAGGAGTAGATGCTGTGAGATTTAGTGGAGACAGTGTTGGCAGACTGCACAGGCTCTGAACACAGTAGGCATGCAATAAATGCTTTGGGTAAGTATGACCTCGCTAGACTGTCCTCTGCATGAGGACAGCAACTTTGTTCTGTGTGCCACTCTCCCTGGTTGCAACGGCTACTGTTCATCACAGATGGTACATCAGAGACCCGGGGAGGTACAGCAACTTGCCCAAGATCACACAGTTCGGAAGAGCCAGAGGGAGGATTGGAAGCCAGGCAGCCTAGTCCTGAAGTCTTTACTCTTATTATTTATTTGTGTTTTTGAAAATTTGTATTTAGGGGTGGGCACTGTGGCACAGTGGGTTCAGCTGCTGCCGGGAGGCCTGCATTCCATTTCAGGGCGCCTGGTTCTAGGCCTGGGTACCCCATGCTCCTGACCAAGCTTCCTGCTAATGCGCCTCGTGGGCAACAGTTGATGGCCCAAATACTCAGCTCCCTGTCACCCACAGGGGAGACCCTGGTAGAGTTCCCAGCTCCAGACGTAGCTGTGGCCTACCTCTGGCTGTTGTGAGCATTTGGGAAGGTAACCGGCAGATGGAAGATTCTCTCTCTTTCTCTCTCTCTCTCCCTCCCTCCCTCTCCTTTTTTTGTATCTCCCTCTCTGCCTTTCAAATAAATAAACCTTCAAGATTTTAATTTACTTATTTATTTTCATTTTATTTAAAAGGCGGAGACACAAACAGATCTTCTGTCTGCTGATTCACTCCCTCAATGCCCACAACAGACAGGGCTGGGCCAGGCCACAGCCAGGAGCCTGGAACTCAGTCCAGGTCTCTCACTTGGAAAGCGAGGACCCAAGTGCTTGAGCCATCACCTGTTTGCCTACCAAGGTGCACATTAGCAGGAAGCTGGAATCCGGGGCAGAGCTGAGACTCAACCCAAGCACTTGAGGAATGCAAGTATCCCAGGCAGCAGCTTAACCCACTGCACCACAACGCTGGCCCCACTTACACGTGTAAACTCATATGATTCCCAAGGACACTGTAAATACTGGGCTTCTCCCCGTCCTACAGCTGAGGAAGCTGTAAAGATCTAAGAGGCTGTGGCTTTGTTGCTTCCTAAAGATTTATTTATTTATTTAAAAGGCAGAGTTACAGAGAGGGAGAGGCAGAGAATGAACCATCTGCGGGTTCATTCCCCAGATGGCCATAATGGCCGGGGCTGGGCCAGGCCAAACCCAGGAGCCAGGAGCTTCTTCCGGGTCTCCTACATGGATGCAGGAGCCCAAGCACTTGGACCATCTTCAGCTGCTTTCCCGGGAGCTTTAGCAGGGCGCTAGATTGGAAGTGGAGCGGCCGGGACTTGAACCCCTGGTCATGTAGGATACCAGCGCTCTAGAGGGTGCCACAGTGCTGGCCCCAAAGGCTGTTGCTTTTAGAGTTGGGTGCCCAGGTTTGCCCTGATCTGCAGGGCCCTTTGGCAAATCCGTTTGCTGTGCGTTCCCCTGGCCAGGCCTCCCCTACCCCCGCCACACCCCCGACCTGGCATTTTTCTGGGACTTTTGCCTGACCCTTCCTGCCGATTCTGTTTCCTTCCCCAGGCTCTCCCCAGACTTTGGCAGGCCAAGGCTACAATTTCAAAAGGGGTTGAGTTCCTTCGGGAAAGGGGCTGGGCCTGAGCCCCTCCCCTGCTGACTCTTCCCATAAATACCCCCTGTGTGCAGCGCCCAGGGGCCCCAGGGAGCCGGGCCGGCTGATCTGTAATTAGAAACTGTTTTCCTCGGCGCAGGGAGGGCCCGGGGCTGCCCAGCTGTTTTGTTTGCTGTGAATTATTCAGGAGATGGAAAGTAGAGCGGAGACGTGCACCCCGCCCCGCCCCGCACCCCGGGCCGACCAGAACACCCCAGCTCTGGCGCCACGTGCCAGGCACGCTGGCCGAGGGCGTATTCCTTGGCGTGAGGGACAGGGACTCACCCAAGGTCGCGAGGCCAGGAAGAGGAGAGCTGAGCTGGGATTCAGACCCGGGAACAAGACGTTCAGTGTTCGCTTGTGCTTCTCCCCTGGACGCCGAAAGCTGCTTTCTTTCTCCCCAGGCCTTGCTCTTGCTGGTGGGGGGTTGGTCATGCGGGAGGGAGAGCACGGAAAGTTAGGAAGCAGCACCAGCTTGGTGATAAGCAGGCATGATTTGCCTGCAGTGTTTTTTTTTTGTTTTTTTTTTTTTTTTGTTTTTTGTTTGTTTGTTTGGTTTTTTAAATTTATTTTAAAGGCAGAGACAGTGAGAGAGAAAGACAGAGATCTTCTTCTGTTTGCTGGTTCCCTCCCCAAATGCCCACAACAGCCCGGGCTGAGCCAGGCCAAAGCCAGGAACCCAGAACTCAACCAAGGTGTTTCACAAGAGCGGCAGGGACCCAGATACCTGAGCCAACAGCGGCTGCCTCCCAGGGTGCACACCAGCAGGAAGCTGGAATCGAGGCAGAGCTTGGAGACGGCCCTCGGGCATGGGGCGCAGGAGGAGACCCAAGTGGCACCTTAGCCACCGTTCCAAATGCCCACCCCCTCCTGCAGTGCTTAATAGAACCCTCACACCCCTCTGAGGAAGGTGCTATTTTGCCCATTTTATGGATGTGGAAACTGAGGCTCACATACAGATGGTTGGTGGCCAGACAGAAGCTTCACCCCAGCACAGCCCTTCATGGCACTCCTGGTTCCCGCCAGTCCTGGCGGCCAGGGAGGCAGCGGCACCACATACTCCCAGCTCCTGAGTCCCCAGGGAGCCTTGGGTCAGATTTCCAGTGTCCACGGCCCTGCTCGGGGTAACTCCTCTGAGAGTCAGGAGTGACGCAGTGGCGTCTGCCGCCCCGCACCACGCAGCCTTGCACGGGGCCCTTCAGGAGGCTCAGGCCGCCCTCGTGGGCACGCAGCCAGCCAATCCCAGGGCCAGACCGTCCCTAAGCGTCCGGGTTTGGAAGAGGAATGCCTAACTCCACTGCTTGCTCTCCCCACGAACTTCCACCATTCTGTGAACTTTCTAGGCATCAGTGAAGTGAGATGGACATAAGGAATAATTAGGGGCTGCTGCGAGAAGTAAACATGATAACACACATAAAGCACATAACCATGCCTGCCATGGGGCAGGCATTTGGTTCATGCTGCCTGGGGCGGAGGAGTGGGGTGGGGGTGGCAGCCCTGTGATGTAGCGGGTAAAACCGCTGCCTACAATGCTGGAATCCATATGGGCACCGGTTCAATACCCAGCTGCTGCACTCCCGATCCAGCTTCCTGCTAAAGGCTTAGGGAAAGCAATGGAAGTTGGCCCAAGTGCTTCGACCCCTGTACTCACGTGGGAGACCCGGATGAATTTCCTGTTTTCGGGCCAGGCCCAGCCCCAGCTGTTGCAGCCATCTGGAGGGTGAATCAGCAGGTGGAAGATCTCCCTCTCTCTCTGTAACTCTAACTTTCAAATAAATAATAAAATATTTTTTTAAATGATGCTGCCTAGGACACCTTCATCCCGTATCTCAGGGCCTGGGTTTGAGTCCTGGCTCCACTCTCCCTTCCAGCTTCCTGCTAATGTGCACCCTGGGAGACAGCAGGTGATGGCTCAAGTACTTGGGTCCCTGCCACCCACATGGGACAGCTGCATTGAGCTCTGGGTTTCTGGCTTCAGTCTGGTCCAGCCCCTGCCACTGCTGACATTTGGATAGTGAATCAGCAGATGGGAGATCTCTCTCTGTCTCTATCTCTCACTCTCTGCCTTTTAAATAAGCAAATGCTAAAGAAAAAAAATCTATGAACACTGCATGTCACATAGTGAATGCTCAAAATTGTTGTTGTTGTTGTTGTTGTTATTATTATTATTAGTTACTATTACTCCAGATAACAACCTTCCTTAAGCTTGGCTAATGATGAGGCAGAAATTATCGGGTAGTGAACAGGCATCTTCTGGAATCAGCACAGCCATTCTTCCTGGGTGGAAAATCCACTCTCCAACATCAGTCCTGAGACCTTGGGATGCAGCTATGGCACCCTGGAATCTAGAGATGGGCCTGTGACCCAGTCGGGCCACAGAATTGGTTGAAGAAAAGGCATGTGACTCAATGAGAGCCAATCAGAGTGAACCTTGAGACTTCTGCTGGAGAGAGGCATTCTTTTCCACTGGGAGAGAGCGTGCTTGGAGCTTCTGAGAGTCATCTTACCATAGTGGGGAGAAAAGGGCCTGTCTGAAGCTACGGAAGAAAGCAGAGTCAAGACATAGCAGAGGCCGGCGTTACGGCTCACTTGGCTAATCCTCCGCCTGTGGACCCTGGGTTCTAAGCCCTGGTTTGGGCGCCGGTTCTGTCCCGGTTGCTCCTCTTCCAGTCCAGCTCTCTGCTGTGGCCCAGGAGTGCAGTGGAGGATGGTTCAAGTCCTTGGGCCCTGCACCCGCATGGGAGACCAGGAAGAAGCGCCTGGCTCCTGGCTTTGGATCTGCACAGCGCACCGGCTGTAGCGGCCATTTGGGGGGTGAACCAATGGAAGGAAGAC
Organism: Oryctolagus cuniculus; assembly: GCF_964237555.1. NCBI lineage: Eukaryota > Metazoa > Chordata > Mammalia > Lagomorpha > Leporidae > Oryctolagus > Oryctolagus cuniculus. The sequence goes on from NC_091452.1 coordinate 16,434,894, forward strand.
CTTTCTCTCTGTCTCTCTCACTCACTGTCTAGCTCTGCCTGTCAAGGAAAAAAAAAAAAAAGACACAGCAGGGACACTAATTGAAATCTTTGAACTCCTGGATTCAGCTATGAGTCAGCTTTAATAATTATTACTGCTATGAACTTTTCTTCAGCAGTTTGTTTTCTGTCACTTGCAACCAAGGGTTCTGACTAAATATGCCAGTGATGCTGATGTTTGGTCTCTCTCTCTCTCTTTAAGATTTATTTTTTATGTATTTGAAAGCAGAGTTACAGAGAGAGGGAGAGAGAGAGAGAGATCTTGCATCCACTGGTTTACTTCCCAGATGGCCACAACTGCCAGGCTGAAACTAGGAGCTTCTTCCAGGTCTCCCATGGGGGTGCAGGGGCCTAAGCACTTGGGCCATCTTCTACTGTTTTCCCAGGCCACAGCAGGGAGCAGGAGTGGAAGTGGAGCAGCCGGGACTCGAACCAGCACCTATATGGGATGCCAGCATCGCAGGTGGAGCCTTACCCTGCTGCACCACAACGCCGCCCCCCCCTTTATATATAAATACATATTCATATACACGAGTTTATAAATGAAAGATATATATATCCTTCATTAAAATGACAGTATACATTGAAGAGTCACTTCTAATGATTACTTTTGTTTTACAAACTTAGGTCAAGAGAGAGAATGTCAAGTAAGTCTTTGAGGTTCACAACACCTAGGTACAAATTAAGGGCCTTCACTCACTCAGCTGATACTGTCATGGAGTCACGACTTAGAGTCATGGCGTGGCTTTAACCACGGTTTTCCTTTCTGCTTTCAGGAAAACATTTAATTTCCACCTGGGCGTAGTCTACCCCAGCTTCCTTGTGGCGTGCGGCCTCCGTCTGCCGCTTCTCTGCGCCGGCCGTGTCAGGGGCCGTAACTATCTGTTTACAGCTGCAGACGGAAGCATTAATGGCCTTTTGAACCTCCCATTTTCTCTAAGACCTTGCTGCTCAACTCGCTCAACCATCTCGCTTGTTTTTCTTCCTGCACAAAGAGAAATGTCTGTTTCTTCCCCCATAAAATCTGACCCCCTGCAAATCCCTGCATAGTGTGCGCAGACAACGGCAGAGGCCAACACGAAGGGAGGAGATATCTGTTTGCAGGACAAGCTGTCCCAATACAGAAAATTCTGGAACCCAACAAGAAGGCAGCTGTGGGGCAGTAGGAAGAGCCCTGAAATGGCAGTTGGACCGATGTCTGGAATCTGGTTGTGTCGCCTACTGGCTGTGTGACCTGGGCAAGGTACTTCATCTCGCTGAGCCTCGGTTTCTTCATCTATAGAATGGGCACGGTCAGACCTGCTTCACAAGGTTGCATCCTCTGGGAAAGCATGTTTCTCTGTCCTGTACCGGTCTGGCACGGGTTCAAAATCATAATAAAATGAACAGTTATTGAGTATTTACTATGGCAACTGAGCATTATTGCAAGAGGTATTCAGCCTTACAAACTGCACTTCCAAGTTGTTGCTATCATAATACTCCCACTTTATGGGCAAAGAAGTAGACGATCAGAGAGGGTAGGCAGGTTGCTGAGATCACACAGCAAAGAGGCAACGCTGGGATTTGAACCTGACCATTTCACCTTTACCCATAGCTGTGTGGCCTCCACTGTGAGAGGAGCGACCAGCTACCCCCATCCCCCGCCATACAATGCTAGATAGGGCCAGAGTCCTGGGGAAAACCACATCATCCCCTGATTTCCTGGCCTCACTTGCCAACTCTGCTCCTGCCAGCTCTCCCCCACAGACAGCCTGATGTCCCAAGATTCCAGACCTGGCCTATTCTTGGGAGACACGGTGGGAACAAGGAAATGGCAGTTTGCCTTCGGAATCCAGGGAGGATCTTCAAAAGGCTCCTGGAGGGGCAGGTGTCAGGTACAGCAGTTAAGGCAATGCTTGGCACATCCGCCTCTCATCCTGGAGTGTCAGGTTCAAGTCCCGGCCCTCTGCTGCCCATCCAGTTTCCTGCCAATGTGCACAGTGGGAAGCTCAGGCACCCGGGTCTGTGCCACGCACGTGGGAGACCCAGATGGAGTTCTAGGCTCCTGGCTTGGGCCTGACGCAGCCCTGGCTGTTGCAGGCTTTTAAGGAGTGAAGCAATGCTTAGAAGATCCCTTTTTCTCTCTGCCTATCAAATAAAATGAAAATAAATAAACAAAAGGTTTATGGAAATATGTATTAAGAAAAAACTAGGGGGCCGGTGCTGTGATGTAGCAGGTAAAGCTGCCACCTGCAGTGCCGGCATCCCATATGGGCGCTGGTTCTAGTCCCAGCTGCTCCACTTCCAATCCAGCTCTCTGCTATGGCCTGGGAAAGCAGTGGAAGATGGCCCAAGTCCCTGGACCCCTGCACCTGCATGGGAGACCCGGATGAAGCCCCTGGCTCCTGGCTCTTGGCTCTTGGTTTTGGATTGGTGCAGCTCCAGCAGTTGCGGCCATCTGGGGAGTGAACCAGCAGATGGAAGACCTCTCTCTCTGTCTCTACCTCTCTCTGTAACTCTGTCTTTCAAATAAATAAAATATATCTTTTAAAAAAGATTTCTCGCCGGCGCCACGGCTCACTAGGCTAATCCTCCGCCTTGCGGCGCCAGCACACCGGGTTCTAGTCCCGGTCAGGGCGCCGGATTCTGTCCCGGTTGCCCCTCTTCCAGGCCAGCTCTCTGCTGTGGCCAGGGAGTGCAGTGGAGGATGGCCCAAGTCCTTGGGCCCTGCACCCCATGGGAGACCAGGATAAGTACCTGGCTCCTGCCATCGGATCAGCGCGGTGCGCCAGCCGCAGCGTGCTGGCCACAGTGGCCATTGGAGGGTGAACCAATGGCAAAGGAAGACCTTTCTCTCTCTCTCTCTCTCTCTCTCTCACTGTCCACTCTGCCTGTCAAAAAAAAAAAAAAAAAGATTTCTCTCTCTCCGTCTTTTTCTCTGTGTGTGTGTCACTTTGCCTTTCAAGTAAGTGAATCTTAAAAGAAAAAATTGGGGGGGCTGGCACGGTTGTGCAGTGGGTTAATGCCCTGGCCTGAAGTGCCAGCATTCCATATGGGCGCCAGTTCTAGTCCCGGCTGCTCCTCTTCCTATCCATCTCTCTGCTATGGCCTGGGAAAGCAGTAGAAGATGGCCCAAGTCCTTGGGCCCCTGCACCCACGTGGGAGACCTGGAGGAAGCTCCTGGTTCCATTGTGGCCATCTGGGGAGTGAACCAGTGGATGGAAGACCTCTCTCTCTGTGTCTCTACCTCTCTCTGTAACTGTCTTTCAAATAAATAAATCTTTAAAAAATATATAAAAAAAGAAAAAAGTTTTGCACCTTGTGTTTTATTCCATTTTCCTACAAACTTTCAGAAAACCATTTATGTGAGAATCAGAGAGACTGAGAAGGAGCTCCCACCTGCTGGTTTACTCCCCTTCAGCTGCTGAAGCTGCCAGCCAAACCAGGAGCCGGGAGCTCCATCCAGGTGCGTGACAGGGACCCAATCGCTTGAGCGATCCCTGTGCTGCCTCCCAGGGTCTGCATTAGCGGGATGCTGTAGTCAGGAGCCAGAGCTGGACATTGAACCAGGCTCTCTGGTTTGGGGACAAAATCACCTTAACTGGCGTCTTATTGGCTACACTAAACATCTGCCCCTCCACAGGTGTGGTACTAAGGGGGCGGAGGAGAAACCAGGGAGATGAGAGAGGCCTATGGGAACCTGAATGAGGAAGTCTGTCCATGCCCATGGGCAGCCCCATGTGCCGTGCCCGGTCACCGTCACACCTGCACAGCACAGGCTAACATGTGCATGCACCCATGCAGTCAAGTACACGGGGAGCACACAGGCACTTGCGTGCAGATATGTGACCCCACGGGTACATGCATCTCTCCACCCACCCTGCACTGAATTGCTGGGACTTTGTCCAAACCCCAGTAGGCGGTGTAGTGTGGGGTCAAGTGCAGAGAGTCTGCTCTTGAGTACTGAATCTGAATCCTGGCTCTGCTGCATCCCAGTGGTGTCTCTGGGCAAATCCGCTCATCTTACTGTGTCTCAATTTCCTCATCTGCAAAGGGAGTGATAACAGTGCATACTCCCACGGGTTATTGTCAGGAGTTTCAAATACATAATATGTATTATATACTATATGTGTGTGTGTGTGTGTCTATATATATATATAGTGAGAGACAGAACATACATATTGCTGGGGCCATGGCTCACTAGGCTAATCCTCCGCCTGCGGTGCCAGCACCCCTGGTTCTAGTCCCAGTCGGGGCACCAGTTCTGTCCCGGTTGCTCCTCTTCCAGTCCAGCTCTCTGCTGTGGCCCAGGAGGGCAGTGGAGGATGGCCCAGGTCCTCAGGCCCCTGCGCCCGCATGGGAGACCAGGAAGAAGCTCCTGGCTCCTGGCTTCAGATCAGCGCAGCTCTGGCCATGACGGCCATTTGAGGGGTGAACCAACGGAAGGAAGACCTTTCTCTCTGTCTCTCTCACTTACTGCCTATAACTCTACCTGTCAAATTAAAAAAAAAAAATAGAGATACAAAGAAATATAACACTTTGGAGAAATGGTTTTTTTGATGGTGCTTTTCAAAGATTTAATTTTTTTTTTGTTGCTTATTTGAAAGGCAGAGAGAAAGAGAGAGAGAGAGAGAGAGAGAGAGAGAGAGAGAGAAGACAGAGTTAGACCAACAGATCTTTCATCCACTGGTTTGCTCCCCAAATACAACGACCAGAGCTGGGTCAGGCCAAAGCCAAGAACCCAGAACTCAGTGAGGCTCTCTTACAAGGTTGGCAGGGACCCAAGTACTTGAGCCGTCACCTGCTGCCTCTCAGGGTGCTCCCCAGCTGGCCACAGTGGCTGGGGCTGGGCCAGGCAGGAGCATCCGGGACACAAACCAGTGCCCATATGGGATGCCAGCACCTCGGGTGGAGGCTTTACCTGCTACGCCACAATGCCGGCCCCTCAACTTTATTTTTTGTGTGTGTGAAAAGCAGAGATACAGAGACCGACAGAGATCTTCCAACTTTTGGCTCACTCCTCAAATATCTGCAACAGCCAGAGCTGGGCCAGGATGAAGCCAGGAGCCTGGAACTCCATCTGGAGCCCCGACGTGGGTAGCAGAGACCCAGTTGCCTGAGCCATCACCTGCTGCCTCCCAGGGTGCGCTTCAGCAGGAAGCTGGAATGGAGAGCAGAGCTGGGATTTGAACCGCGACTCTCTGAGATGGGATGAAGAAGTTCCAGGGGATGTCTTAAGGCTGTGTCAAATGCCTGCTCCTCTACATACTTCAGGTAGATTAACTCCTAATTCTCACAACGACCCTATGACGCAGATATATAATATTGCTACCTGCACTTCACAGATCAGAAACTAAGGCAGAGAGAGCCTAGGTAATTTTCCTGAGGTCACACAGCTTGCATGGGATGGGAAATTAGATTCTAACTCAGAATCCTATGATTAGTGCTTAGTGTTAACAAAGATGATGGCTATCCATGAACCAGTGAAGGCATAGACGGATGGATGAATGGATTGATTACACATGTGTGGATGGATGGACAGTTACATGCACCAAGGGATGAATACATGGACAGATGGATGGTGGATGCATGGATGGCTGACTGGATGGGTGGGAGGATGGGTGGACAGGTGGATGCACGGATGGGTGGGTGAATAAATGGATACCTAGTATCCTGGTGTTGGAATTTTCCATCCTACTAGTTACCTTTCCATCTTCGGCGTCAGATCTGGGTCCATACTTGCAGAAGGCACCACTCAGCCCCTAGGAAGGAAGGCAGAGCTAGGTCTTGGCCTCCTGGGGCTCTGACCTTCAGCTCAGGGCCAAGGTGACAGAAGGAGATCGCAGAGGCAATGGCAGAATCCGCAGCCTGCCAGCTCTGGGGAGCGCCTTCGCCGGTGCTGCTGAGGCCTCCACAGCGGCTGGAGCTGGACAGCCCACAGTTCTTTGAAGCAGGAACATGGCCTGGGGCACTTAATCCACTTTCACCTGGGGGACCCGCTGATCCCGGTCCCTTTGGGCAGACACCATCCCTCTCTTCATGGCTGATTTTTGCAGCCTTCCCCTGGAATCCTCTCAGGCTTGTTCCTTCTCTCCTCTCCCTTCTCTGTTCTGCTTAATGCTCCCCACTGCTAACCATGGAACGGCTGCAGCTGAGCGTGTACGGGGGCTGCCCGAGTTCCTCCGTGTCTGGGCATGTGGCTGCCTAACTACTATTTCCTTTTTTTTCCTTTTTTTTTTTTTAAATGAGGGACAGGCAGCACCCAGCCCTGGAGGCTCTGAGTCTTGTTGGAGCCCAAAAGCCCAAAAGCTCACCAGGAAGATTTTTCTTTCTTTTTTTGGACAGGTAGAGTTAGACAGTGAGACAGAGAGAAAGGTCTTCCTTCCGTTGGTTCACTCCTCAAATGGCCGCTACTGCCAGAGCTGCGCTGATCCGAAGCCAGGAGCCAGGTGCTTCCTCCCAATCTCCCATGCGGGTGCAGGGGCCCAAGCACTTGGGCCATCCTCCACTACCCTTCCGGGCCACAGCAGAGAGCTGGACTGGAAGAGGAGCAACAGGGACAGAATCCGGCGCCCCAACCAGGACTAGAACCCGGTGTGCTGGCGCCACAGGCGGAGGATTAGCCAAGTGAGCCGCGGCGCCGGCCAGGAAGATTTTCTAAGCAGCATTTGGAAGCATTTGGAAGGGTCCTAAGCCCCTAGGTCAGCCTCCTGGGACCAGACCATGGAGTAGGGTGGGGGAAATGCAGTGACGGGCCGGGCTCTTTCCCTGGCTGGGGGCAGTCACTGCACTTCCCTAGGCCTCACTTTGTCTTTGTGTGGGGACGCTCGCATCCACTATCCAAGTGTCTGTTTCCAGTCCCAGCTGCTCCGCCTCCCATCCGGCTTCCTTCTGATGTATCCTGGGAGGCAGAAGGTGATGGTTCAAGTGCTTGGACCCCTGAAACCCACGTGGGAGACCTGGATATGGAGTTCAGGCTCCTGGCTTCAGCCTGGACCACCTCTGCTGCTCCAGCCATTTGAGGAGTGAACCAGCAGATAGGAGATCTCCCTGTCTGTCTCTGGCTCTCTCTCTTTGTCAATAAATGAATACATGTACATGTATATATTTAAAAGTGTGACACTTTGGGAAATGATTTGACAATGCCCAATAGCTCTATGTGGAGATCTAAGGATATTATCCAGCCCCTGGTTCACTCCCCAAATGGCTGCAGCAGCCATGGCTGGGCCAAGCTAAAACCAGGAGCCCAAAACTCCATTCCTGTCTCCCACATAGGTGCTGGGGGGTCAGACACTTGAGCCATCGCCCACTGCCTTCCCAGGCGCTGCTGGGACTTTAGCACACTCCCTTATGGGCTGCTGGTGTCCCAGTGGTGGTTTAACCCATTGCGCCACAACGCCAGCCCCTGAGCCAAAATTCTGGATTACTCTCTAGTCTCCTTCCCCAAATATAACTGTTATTGGTTTCATGAGTTTTTTTTCCGAAGTCTATAAACACTTGGATATGATTATTCACTTAGAAAATACAGAATCAGACAACTTCTCTGGGGACTTGCTTTGTTATTCAACGTGACACAGATTCTTGGGTATCTCTGCATGTCTGATATGTTCTTAAGTGACAACAGAGCATTCCACTGCCACGGAATATTACAGTTGATTTAGTCAGTCCCCCGCCGATGATCATCAGGGCTGTTGCTGGCTTTGGCTTTTATCAACCATTACAAGGAGGAAATCTGTTTCTAGGAGCGTCGACTTTCGGATGAGGACTTGCTGGGGCTCAAGGGTGTGTATATTTTAGGCTTCAAGTTATGACCACTCCATCACGAAAATCTGTGTAAAAACCACATGAAGAGAAAAAGAGGCATGGAGAGAACCTCCACATGCCGAGTCGGACCACAAGTGTGCCCTGCAAGTGTGCGAAAGCAGCGAACCCAAATCCAGCCCAGCAGCTTGGCGTGGAAAGATCATCCAAGGTCGTTTACCTAAACATCAAGAGCGATTTCCTTTGGGCGGGACCGCGGACAAATCGCATTTTTCTGTATTTTCTCAGTGTTTGACAGTGAATCTGAGTTTCTTCTCTGATCAGAAAACAATACCGCAGGCTATCACAAAACCCTTTAAAAATTAAGGACACAAGGCAATACATGGTCATTGTATTAAGTCAGAAATAAAGCATTGTATAAACAACATGTGAATAACGCGTCTTGGCCCCCTGAGATCAGAATGCGAAAGGCTTGGGAGGGGGGATTCTCCCCACGTTTCTTTCCTACAGCATCGTATTTTTGCACCGGAAAAGAAAGAATGAAGATCTTTAAAAGAAAAAAAATGATTTTCAATTACCCCTCCCTTCGCTGGCCCTTTGCCAGGTCATCCCTGGCCGCCGCCCGCCCTGCCAAGGTCTTTGCCGGCTTCCCGCGGCCCACCGCGGGCCCTCGCAGAAGCTCACTCGGGGCCCCGCTCCCTGGCGGCACCTGCGCCTCTGCTCGGGCCCAGCTGCAGCGGGAATCAAGGCCAGGCCCAGGACGCGCCCGCCCCAGCGCCGCCCGCCCCGGGCCCCGGGAGAGGCCGCCTCCCCAGCCTGGGGAGCCAGGGGCCCAGGGCCAGGCCCGGCGCAGGGCGCCCCGCGAGGCTTTCTCTCGGAGTAATTAAGAGTGAAATCCCCCTCCTGGTGACCTGGTGCTCCTGGCCCCGGCTGATTTACACATGAAAGGTCTACGCAGGGCCTGGGCTTTCTCTTTTTCACAGTCACAATGAGGCGCCGCCTATAAATAAAACCTCGCTGAGAAACAAGAGGCTTCAAAAATGTCTTTGTGTGTGCGTTAGAGAGAGAGAGAGAGAGAGAGAGAGAGAGAGAGAGAGAGAGAGAGAAGAGAGGAGAGAGACCCAGAGAGGGAGAGGAGGGTGGAAGGACATCCTGACGACCCGCCCGCCCAGCTGGCGTTCACTGAGTGTTTGCTGTGGGCCCCTTGTCCGGATGGAGACACTGAGGTCCCGAAGCTTGGCCCGGGGCCCCGCGGTGAGAGAGGGGAAGGCTCGCGCTGGGGAAGTGGGACGCCCACGCGGTGTGGCGGGCCGCCGTGTCCCCGCTGCGAAGGCGCTTGCGGCCCTGCCCCGCCCCGGGTCCCGCACTTGTCAAAACCACAGGACCGCGCGCTAAAAAGACAGGGGTTTCCTCCGTGCCAAGGATTCCACAGCCACACTGACTTCGTACGAGTTCTTTTCTTTTACTTTATTTGAAAGATAGAGGGAAAGAGGGAGAGACCTCCCATCCACCGCCTCCCTCCCCGCCCCAGGCCCTGCGCCGCCGGGAGCAGGTGCTGCAGAGTTGAGCTGCTGCTTGGGAGGCCGCCTGGCCTGGGATCGAGTCCCACCTCTGCTTCCCATCCAGCTCCCCGCGGATGCGACCAAGAAGCAGCAGAGGGAGGCTCAACCACCAATGTCCCTGCCACCGACTTGGGAGATCTGGATGGAGCTGCTGGCTCCTGGCTCCACCCGGCCTGGCCCCAGCTGTTGTGGGCATTTGGGGAACGAACCAGCAGATGGAACATTCTCTCTCTCTCTCTCCCTCCCTCTCCCCTTCTCCTCTCATAAATGAAAATTAATAAGAAATATTTTAAGTGCCTGTAACAGCCGAGGTTGGGTCAAGCTCATGAAGCCAGGATCCCCAAAGTCAATCGAATCTTCCATGTGGGTAGCAGGGATCCAACTCCTTGAGCCATCACCTGTGGCCTCCCAGGGACCTAGAATCTGGAGCAAAGCCAGGACTTGAACCAGGCACTCCGAATCCCAAGCAGCATCTTATCCATGGAGCCAGACCCCCACCCCCAATCCTGACTTAAAAAAAAAAAAAAAAAAAAGATAAAAAAATACATCCTCCCAAAAAGACAGGCAGTGTGTGGCAGGGCCCCCCTGGGTACTGGGCTATTCTCTGTAGTCTCCGATTCAAGGCCTGATCCTGGGGAAATGTAGACACTAGGGAAGGATTTATTTGTTGAAATGAATAAACTGGCTAAATAATGCCCCCCATCTACATTTGCCCATCTACAAAGTGGATGAAGCAACAAGGGAAATGCCTTCCAATCGGCTGAGAGGGTCACCTCCAGGAAGCCCTCTTGGGTCTCCTCTCACCCTGGACCCTCGCAGAACCGTGTTTGCGACTTCACCCTTGCACTGAGCGGACTGCACAGTGGGTGTTGGTTGGGTTCTGTGCAGTCTGTTTCAGTCATCTCGCAAACAGCACTTGAAATGTCAGATACATTAACGAATAAATACATTTACGAGGTCTGTTCTCAAAAGGGAATCACACTGGTGTTGTTTGAGGCTTGGCACGTGTCCCAGGCTCCAGAAACGGGCCAGGGGACAGAATCGGGCAAGCCCTGTGCAGAAGAGTTGAAAGGTCTGACTTCCACAGCTTCTAGAGCCCAGAACAGCCCCACCGTGAGCTCAGCAGGAGACTCGGGGCAGGAGGAGCAGCACAGGTGGGGGCTTTTTTGGAGGGGGACACTGGGGCGCTGGCGACCTGCCTGCATCTGAGGCTCCCTGGGGGTGGGTGGGGCACATGGGTGTGGTCAGGTCCCAGCTCTGCTACTTCTTAATTGCTGCTCAGCCTCATCAACCCTCAGTCTCCACATCTGCGAAGTGGGTAGAGCGTATAATGACAATGACTTACCCTTTATCCTTGGGGGCCTCAAGGGACATAGCAAGTCAAAGGGCGACTCAGCAACATTTCCAACCTCCTGACATCTTTTCTGTTTTTCTCCCCCCACCAAATCATGAGCTCCCAGGAGGAACAGCCCCATCAGCCACAATATTGACTACTCCTAACGCGAAGTGGGTGCCCGCCGTGCACTCTGAGTAGGATCTCATTTAACTGTCCCAATCCCTCTGTAAGGTCGGGTGAGTGGAAGCAGGCCCAGAGAGGTTCAGGGACATGACTGAGGGCACACAGCCTCCCCGTGGGAAACCCGAGATGGCAACATCTGCTACACTGAGGGACCCGGATTCTCTGGAGGACTTGTTCCAACACACATCCCTGGGCCCCACCCCGGTGCCTCTGACGCAGGGGCTTGGGTGGAGCCCAAGAATGTACGTTTCCAACAAGTGCCAGGGTGGTGCTGCTGCGCTGGCGCTGGAGCGTCTGAGAGCCACGGCCTAGTACCGAGATTTCTCCACTGCCATTATCCCAATTAGGCATGTTATGTCACGTCAGCCACTTACAATGGGCTTCATTCGAGGAACTGGAAGTGTAGCAGAGTTCGTTTGGTTAGCACTGGGCATATATGACCCTACAGTCTTTTCCTTTTATAAGTTGTATTTTATTTATTTGAAAGACAAAATAACGGGGGAGGGGGGAGAGGGAGAGAGAGAGAGAGAGAGAGAGAGATCTTACATCCGCTGGTTCACTCCCCAAATGGCTGCAATGGCCAGAGCTATGCCATGCGAAAGCCAGGAGCCAGAGCTCCATCCAGGTCTCCCGCATGGGTAGCAGAGGCCCAAGCACTTGGGCCATCTTCCTCTGCTTTCCCAGGTGCATTAGCAGGAAGCAGAATGGGAAGTGGAGCAGCCGGGACTCGAACAGGTGCTCTGACATGGGATGTCAGCATCACAGACAGCAGTTTAACCCTCTATGCCACAATGCCAGCCCCTTAATTAAGTCTTAAAAGAAAAAAAAATTATTTTAGAGGTGCAAAAATAACTGGAATATACAAGTGAGCCACAAAGACAGACTCATTTCTTGTCACTTCAGGTACCGAGAGAAATGGCTTTCTGAGTTAGCCAACTCGCTAAATTAAGAACTCAGTGGGGTTGATCATGGGATCAGCCAACATGTGCCCTGCCTACTGCAAAACCCAGGATGATGCGATACGCGCAGCACCTGGTGGGTTCATCTCCAGTATGACCAGCCGCTGACTCTCTGCTGACTTCAGATGGACTGTGCACTCACTGAGAGTCGGCAGATCGGGTTCTCCTATCAGTTACTCTTATTTAGAGTAAGCATCAGAGCAGACAAATAGCTGGTGGGTAACCCACGTCCCATATCGGAATGCCTGAGTTTGATCCTCTCTCTCTCTCTCTCTCTCTCTCTCTCTCTCTCCTGCCTCTCAAGTGAAAAACAACCCCGTAATTGCATATAACAAACAGATGAAGTTTGGGAACAGAAAAGTGCTGTTTGTCTCAGCACAGCTGAATGGCTTGGGAAGACTGTAAAAGGCTCGTTGGTACGGTCTGCACGTCTGTCCAGCCTGACAGAACGCACGCGGCCCAGGATGAACTCCGACGTGAACCGGCTGTGCGTGATGATGATGACGTGTGCAGGTTCCTCGACCGTAATCAATGCACCCAGAGGGGATGCGGGTGGCGGGAGACTGTGTACAATGGCTGCAGGACTGTGGGAAATCTCTCTACCTTCTCAACACTGCAAGGAACCTCAGACTGCTCCAAAAAAAGAGACCTTATTATTATTTTTAAGAGAAAAAGAACAGAAATATGTCACAAAGCCCCAGCTAACTCATACTCACGGTGGACGCAGGAGAAACAAGAAATAAACTGTTGTCTGCCCTTGGGGCAGGTGGGGCAGGTGTGGCTTGGACAACGGAGAAGTGGCTGGCGGGGAAGGTGGTGGGCTTCCAAGGACCTGCGCCGCTAGGGCCCTGGGGCCTGCACCACTTCTCAAACACCTGGCCGGCCTCCTGGCTCCTCTTCCTTCCAAGGCACACCCTGCCAGGAGTCGAGGTCCTGCCACCCGTGTGCAGACTTGGAGTGAGCATATGCTTCAGCCTCAGGGGGAGGGAACCAGTGGGTGGCTGGGATCTCTCTTTTCCTCTCTGCCTCTCAAAAAATGAATTAAAAAAAGTTTTAAAGAAGAAAATAAGAAGACCCCCAAACTAGATCTCAGGGAAGAAGGGTGGTTCATGCCAGGAGGATGTGGGAGAAAGTCCATGGGCAGGTGTAGCTTAGGTGCAGAGGCAAAGTCTTGGTCTATATCAAAATACTGGCAAATGGGGGCCGGTGTTTGGCTGCTGCTTGGGACACCCACATCCCACATCAGAGCGCCTGGTTCGGGTCCCAGCCCAACTCCTATTCCAACCTCTGTGACTTGCCCCTGGGAGGCAGCAGTGACAGCTCAAGTACTTGGGTTCCTGTCCCCCGACACGGGAGGCCCAGGTTAAGTTCCTGGCTCCTGGCTTCAGCCTGGCCTAATCCCTCCTATGATGGGCATTTAGCGAGGGCACCAGCAGGTGGAAGATCTTTCTCTGTCTCTGTCTCCATCTCTTGCTGTCTCTCTGCCTTACAAATAAATAAATTTTCAGAATACTGGTGAAATGATTTATGGCAGGGCTGGTGCTGTGGCACAGTGGGTTGATGCCCTGGCCTGAAGCGCCAGCATCCCATATGGGTGCCAGTTCCAGACCTGGCTGCTCCACTTCTGATCCAGCTCTCTGCTGTGGCCTGGGAAAGCAGTAGAAGATGGCCCAAGTCCTTGAGCCCCTGCAGCCACGTGGGAGACCTGGAAGAAGCTCCTGGCTCCTGGCTTCAGATTGGCGCAGCTCCAGCCGTTGCAGCCAATTGGGGAGTGAACCAGAGAATGGAAGACCCCCCCCCCCCCCCGTGTAACTCTGACTTTCAAGTAAGTAAATAAATCTTTTTTTAAAAAAGAAAAAAAAAAAGAAATGATTTATGACAATAGGCTTTTTTAGGTTAGAATATTTAAGGGTTCTAATTATAATTTTTTGTATAATTTCCTGCTTTAATGGACTTTTTCTTTCTCTCTCTCTCTTTTTTTTTTTTTTTTTTTTGGATAGGCAGAGTGGACAGTGAGAGACAGAGACAGAGAGAAAGGTCTTCCTTTACCGTTGGTTCACCCTCCAATGGCCGCTGCGGCCGGCGCACCGTGCTGATCCGATGGCAGGAGCCAGGAGCCAGGTGCTTTTCCTGGTCTCCCATGGGGTGCAGGGCCCAAGCACCTGGGCCATCCTCCACTGCACTCCCTGGCCACAGCAGAGGGCTGGCCTGGAAGAGGGGCAACCGGGACAGAATCCAGTGCCCCGACCGGGACTAGAACCCGGTGTGCCGGCGCCGCTAGGCGGAGGATTAGCCTAGTGAGCCGCGGCGCCAGCCTGGATAAGAGACTTTTTAAAAATGTATTCAAGCCGGCGCCGCGGCTCACTAGGCTAATCCTCCGCCTAGCGGCGCCGGCACACCGGGTTCTAGTCCCGGTCGGGGCACTGGATTCTGTCCCGGTTGCCCCTCTTCCAGGCCAGCCCTCTGCTGTGGCCAGGGAGTGCAGTGGAGGATGGCCCAGGTGCTTGGGCCCTGCACCCCATGGGAGACCAGGAAAAGCACCTGGCTCCTGGCTCCTGCCATCGGATCAGCACGGTGCGCCGGCCGCAGCGCGCCGGCCGCGGCGGCCATTGGAGGGTGAACCAACGGCAAAAGGAAGACCTTTCTCTCTGTCTCTCTCTCTCACTGTCCACTCTGCCTGTCAAAAAAAAAAAAATGTATTCTAGTTTTGTCTGTGTTGAAAATTATTTATTTTATTATTTGAAAGGCAGAGTGACAGAGAGAAAGAGAAACACAGAGATTTTCCACCTGCTGGTTTACTCCCCAGGTGCCTGCAATAGCCAGGTTTGGGTCAGGCCAAAGACAGGAGCCAGGAACTCCATTCAGGTCTGCCATGTGGGCATAGGGGCCCAAGCACAGACCCAAGCACTTGGGCCATCATCCACTGCCTTCCCAGGCACGTTAGCAGGGAGCTGGATTGGAAGCAGGGTAGCTTGGGCTGGAAGTGGCACTCTGACACAGGATCAGGCGTCCCAGGTGGCGACTTAACCCGCTGCACCACTTCGGGGTTTATAAAGCACATCCAGGTATATTCCATTGAATTCTCACAGCAACTCCAGGCAGCAGCCAGTCTTACCCCCTTCGCACTGGCTGGGAAAGTGAGGCTCAGACAGAGGGAAAGGCAGGCTCGGAGTAAAGCAGGGGTCAGGCACTCGGCCTGGGAAGCTCGGGCTGGGGTGCCTAAGAATCCTCAGAGCACTGCGTCAGCCCGGAAGCACGAGGGCCCCGTCCTTCAGGCAGGAGATGCCTTGGGGCAGATGCCTTGGGGCACCGTGGGCAGGGTAAGCCACCACTTGCAATACAGGCATCCCGTATCAGGAGCCAGGAGCCAGGTTCTAGTCCCGGCTGCTTTGCTTCTGATCCGGCTTCCAATCCAGCTCCCTGCTGATGCTCCTGGGAATACAGTGGATGATGGGCCACGTGCTGGGGACCCTGCCAGCCACGTGGGAGAGCCCAGTGGAGTTCCAGGATCCAGGGTTCAGCCTGGGCCAGTCCTGGTTGTTGCGGCCATTTGGAGAGTGAACCTACACACAGATGGAGGATCCTTCTGTGTCTTCTCTCCTTCTCTGATGCTCTGCCTTTCAAATAAGGAAATCTTAGAAAAGAGAGGAACAAGAAAGGATCTTGGAGAAGGCCCCGTCCCTGCCTGGACTCAGCCTCTCTGTGGTTCAGTTATTGACAGCTGAAGGTGTGGAGAAGATGCGCAGACACGCGAGGTCCGCACCCAGCCCTCCCGCAGCCCCGCGGGGGATTACTCAGCAGGGGGTGAGCCAGGGAATCCTGAGCGGGGCCTCTGGTGGGGGGGGTCTGATTTCCTTCCGGCTCTGATGATTATAGCTATAATAATGACACCAATAAGAATAATAGGACCCAGATGTTTCTGGACTCCAACTCTGGGCCAGGCACTGTGCTGAGAGCTCTACAGTATTCACTGTGCCCGCAGCCCCGCGAGGCAGGTAGGGGCATCATCACTGTGACTTTGCCAATGGGGAAACTGAGGCTTGCATAGCCAGAAGGTGGGGTCTTTGGTTTCCAATGCAGCATTGAGGACCCAGAGCCTCGGCTTTCTCCCACCTCCCTCCCGGGAGAGCAGAAGCATATGACAGCCACGTGGCTCTTTCAAGGTCAAACTCAAGTTGCTGGTCTGGAGAATGTAACTAATGCTAGCAGTCATTCATTCAAGGATCGTGTATGGGGGCCAGTGTTATGGCACAGCGGGGTAAGCTGCTGCCTACCTCACTGACATCCTATATGAGTGGTTCGAGTCCTGGCTGTTCTACCTTTTTTTTTTTTTTTTTAAGAGTATTAGTACTTGCTTCATTTTCAGATTTAATCTCTTTGAAATTTACTCCAATTTTTTTTTTTTGACAGATAGACAGTGAGACAGAGAGAAAGGTCTTCCTTCCGTTGGTTCACCCCCAAAATGGCTGCTATGGCCAGCGCTGCACCAATCCGAAGCCAGGAGACAAGTGCTTCCTCCTGGTCTCCCATGTGGGTGCAGGAGCCCAAGCACCTGGGCCATCCTCTACTGCCTTCCCGGGCCATAGCAGAGAGCTGGACCAGAAAAGGAGCAACTGGGATTAGAACCCGGCACCCGTATGGGATGCCAGCGCTGCAGGCAGAGGATTAACCAAGTGAGCCACGGCACCGGCTCCCATGTTCTACTTCTGATCCAGCTCCCTGCTAATGCACCTGGAAAAGCAACAGAAGATAGGCCAAGTGCTTGAGCCCCTGCACCCACATGAGAGCCAGAAGGAGTTCTGGGCTCCTGGCTTCAGCCTGGCTTAAACCTGGCTGTTGTGGCCATCTGGAGGGTGAACAAGCAGATGGAAGATTCTCTCTCTCTCTCTCTCTCTCTCCTCTCTCTGTAATTCTACCTTTCAAATTAATAAATCTTTATTTTTTTAAAAGGCAGGCAGTGGCGTTGTGGTGCAGTGGGTGAAGTTGCTGCCTGCAATGCCAGCATCCCATATGGGCGCCAGTTCGAGCTCTGGCTGCTCCACTTCCGATCCAACTCCCTGCCAATGCACCTGGGAAAGCAGCAGAGGATGCCCAAGTCTCTGGGTCCCTGGACCCACATGGGAGACCTGGAGGAAGCTCCTGGCTCCTGGCTTCCGTGTGGCCCAGCCCCGGTCACTGGGGAGTGAACCAGTGGATGGAAGATCTCTGCGCCTCACTTTTTCTCTGTGACTCTGCCTTTCAAACAAATAAACAAATACATTCTTAAAAAAAAAAAAAATAAGGTGCGTGATCACCTCCTGTGTGCCAGGCATAGCTAACGGGACCCCAACAACAATCGTGGCCACTGCCTTCAAGCAGCCTGGTGTACTGCATTGTTCCTCTGATGGCCCCTGTCCAAGCACGGGCACGACATGTAACAGTGCAGATCCTCAGGCCCTACTCCTGAGTCCTGTTCTCGCAGAATCAGACTCTTTGAAGCTAGAACCTGGGTATCTGCATCTTACAGGCTTTCCAGGTGACCCATAAACATGAGAGATGTGGGAACTCCAGTCTGGAGGAGAGGCCTCCTAGACAAGCAAACAAGCAATCGGCACAGAGCGAAGGGAGTTTTCCAAGTGGATGACGGGGGGTTGTCAGGGAAGGCTTCTGGGAAGAGGTGACCCCTAAGATGAGGCTGGAGAGGTGAATAGGAGTGAAGAGGCCAAGAGAAGGGGGGAAGAGACACAGGAACAAAGAAGTCACAGTCCTGGTCCTTGGGAGTTCACAGGTGACGGAGCAGGGGAAGGGGAGGGTGACCTGGCAGAATGACGCACCCAGGGGCTGTGAGGGCTTGGAAGAGGCACCTGCCACAGCCTGAGGAATCAGGGGAGACTTCCCAGAGGCAGTGCCCAGCCCTGAGCACCTGCTTCATCGTGTCTTGGGTGAAGAGAATGAGCCAGGGAGAGCATCAGCATTGGCAGAAGGTGTGGTCTCCAGGGCTGGGGGCACCTCCCACCAGCCTCTGACATTTGGGGGGGGTGCTGATCTTCCTCAGATCTGATGTGGTTTTCACCTCCATTGTCAAAGCTAAGCCTCTGTTTGTTTGAACTAAGTCCTTCCATGTGGAGTACTCGGTGCCTAGCAGCCAGCAGCGACATTTGAATAGTGGAGAATTCCTTTGTAACGTGACCCAGAGAACACCTGCTTCTTAGATTCGTGTTCTTTCAGAGGAAGCCTGGGCTCTGTCCCTCCTGGAATAACCCACCATGGGTGACTCATGGGTTTCTTTGTTGTTGTTTTCATTTTATTTCAAAGGTAGAGCGGTAGGCAGACCGAGATCTCACAGGCCCTGGTTCACTTCCCAATGCCTGCAACAGCCAGGGCTGGGCCAGGGCGAAGTCGGAGCCTGGAACTCAGCCTGAGTCTCCAAAGTGGGTGGCAGGGACTACGTGAGCCACCGCCTGCTGCCCCCCAGGGTGAATACTGGCAGGAAGTGGCGCCAGGCCTCCACTCTGGGTCTCTGGATGCAGGCATCCCAAGTGGTACCTACCGCCGTGCCAAATGCCGGCTCCCTTGGCGGCTCGTCTCTAGGCCAGGCTGGGTCATTGCCAGCGGCCTGTCCTCGGACACGTGCTGCTGGAGCCTCTGCCCCTTCGTCTCTTCCGTTGACAGAGGAGGCTCATCACAGCCCTGACATCTCAGAGTGGTTCTGAGAATGGAGTCAACTTTCTTTCTTAAACGTTTACTTATTTGTATTTATTTGAGAGAGACAGAGAGAAAGTGTGCTATATAAGGGGGAGGCACATCAAATGAGAGCCGGGGAGAGGAGAGACCCAGGCAGAGGGCCCAGCACTTGCAAATGTCCTGAGGTGGTAATAAGGCTGGGTGTTGAAGCACCTAACAAACAGCCAACATGACTAGAGTGTGATCTTGTGCTTACTGTTGTCATTTCATATATGAAGAAAGGACGCCCAGAGACAGCAGGTGACTTGCCCAAGAACACACAGCAAGGGATGCAGGCAAGGTTTGCCCCTGTGTTTTTTTTTTTTTTTTAAGATTTTATTTATTCATTTGAGAGGCAGAGTTACAGTCAGAGAGAGAAAGAGAAAGGTCTTCCATCCGTTGGTTCACTCCCCAGATGGCCGCAACGGCCGGAGCTGCGCCGATCCAAAGCCAGGAGCCAGGAGCTTTCTCTGGGTCTCCCACACAGGTGCAAGGCCCCAAGCACTTGGGCCATCCTCCACTGCTTTCCCAGGCCATAACAGGGAGCTGGGTTGGAAGAGGAGCAGCTGGGACTCGAACTGGCACCCACATGGGATGCTAGCACTGCAGGTGGGAGCTTAGCCTGCTGCACCACAGTGCTAGCCCCCATTTTTTTTTAATTTAAAAGATTTACTTTTTTATTATTTAATTTTATTTTAAAGATTTTTTATTATTTATTGTTTTAAAGATTTTATTTTTTGCTGCCTTTGGCCTGGCCCAGCCCTAGCTGTTACAGCCATTTGGGGGAGTGAACTAGCAGATAAGAAAACCTCTCTGTCTCTCCCTCTCTCTCTTTCAAACACGCAAATAAATCTTTTTTAAATTCATTTTTTATTTTTATAGAAAACTTTTATTTAATAAATATAAATTTTGAAAGTACAACTTTTGGATTATAGCGGTTCTTCCCCCCATAACCACCCTCCCACCCACAAACCATCCCATAATCTTTTTTAAAGAAGTTAGTGAGAGCAGGAGTGGGAGGAGCAGTCCTGGCAGAGGGCTCAGCATGAGCAAAGGCCCTGAGGTTGGAAGGGGCTGTCACGCTGGGGCTGTCACGCTCCAGACACAGACGGCAGGCGAGCTCAGAGGAGGAGTGAGTGAGGTGCCCTTGGTTCTCATGGTGGAGATAGCCACTGAGTGTAGCCGTTAGGGCCCCGGGGGCAGAATAAGGAACGTGCATTGTATCCTAAGGGCAACAGGCAGCCGTGGAGGGTTTTGAACACCCTGGCTGCTGTGTGCAGATGAGGGTGTAGGAAGGAGACCACCCTGGAGGCCATGGCAACAGCCCAGGGGACAGAGGCAGTGGGAATGGGAAGATCGGGCGTGCATGCACGAGACGCCCTGGTTTGCGGGCCAGGGGACTGAGTGGATGGAGACACCATTTGAAGGCCACCTAACTGATGAGGTCCCTAGGATGAACAGTCTCAGAGGTAGGAGAACCAGGCACGGAGCTGAGCACCCACCGAAGCTGGGACAGGAAGGCGCATAAGGAGAGGTGCAGGCAGAGTCCTGGGGGCAGAGGGAGTGCAGAGGGGTCCTGGCAGGGGGGGGATGGCAGCGATGCAGCAGCTGGACAGGAGCTGGACACAGAGGTAGGAAGAGGAGGGTGTGGTGTGGAGACTGGAGGCCACTGTGGTGCACACGTAGGGGGGTGGAGGTGCCCCGGGGAGCCCCCGAAAGCCAATCAGATAAGCCAGTGAAGAGAAACTCCGCCTAGTTCTAGCGGAGGAAACCGTCTGGAGCAGGTTTTTAGCCTAGCGGGCGGTTAAGATGCCCACATCCTATCATCCCATACTGGATTTCCTGGGTTTGGTTCCTGGCTCTGCCTCCCTATTCCAGCTTCCTGCTAATGTAGACCCATGGAGGCAGTGGTAATGGCTCAAATAGCTGGGTTTCCAGGGCCGATGTTGTGGCATATCGAGTTAAGCCACCACCTGTGACACCAGCATCCCATATGGGTGCCGGTTTGACCACTTCCGATCCAGCTCCCTGGGAAAGCAGCAGATGACCCAAGTGCTTGGGCCCCTGCACCCGTGTGGGAGACCTGGATGAAGCTCCAGGCTCCTGACTTCGGCCCAGCCCAGCCCCGGCCATTGTGGCCATTTGTGGAGTGAACCAGCAGATGGAATATCTCTTTGACTCTCTCTCTCTCCCTGTAACTCTTTTTTTTTTCCCCCCGACAGGCAGGGAGAGAGAGAGAGACAGAGAGAAAGGTCTTCCTTTTTGCCGTTAGTTCACCCTCCAATGGCCGCCACGGCCAGCGCATCGCGCTGATCCGAAGGCAGGAGCCAGGTGCTTCTCCTGGTCTCCCATGGGGTGCAGGGCCCAAGCACTTGGGCCATCCTCCACTGCACTCCCTGGCCACAGCAGAGAGCTGGCCTGGAAGAGGAGCAACCGGGACAGAATCCAGTGCCCCAACCGGGACTAGAACCCGGTGTGCCGGCGCCGCAAGGCGGAGGATTAGCCTAGTGAGCCGCGTCGCCAGCCACTTTTTTAAAAGGCGAGCACACGGTCCTTCCTACGCTGTGGGAAACCAGTAGTGAGTGTGTGCGAGGCAGTTAAAAGATGCTCGTCCACAGACAGAAACTCTTGGAGAATACATGAGGCTCCCCCGGGGGAACCTTTTTGGGAACGGAACTAGAGAGGCTGGAGCACCGTGATGGGCGTGCTTTGCCTTATTTATCCCTTTTTTTTTTTTTTTTTGTAATTTGAGCCTTATGGATATTTAAATAATTATTTTAATTAATTGATTTTATTTTATTTGTCTGAAAGGCAGAGAGAGAGAGAGAGAGAGAGATCACCCATGTGCTGGTTAACAGCCCAAATGCCTGCAACAGCCAGCGCTGCCTCATGGTGGCAGGGATCCAAGCAACACCTGCTGCCTTCCAGGTTGGGCGTTAGTAGGAAGCTGGAATCCAGGGTGGAGTTGGAAGTAGAACCCAGGCTCTTCCATGTGCCACGTGGCTGCCCCAAAGCAGGTCTTAGCCAGTACACTACAGACCCGCCCCTAAATCATTATTAAGAAAAATGCATATGGTTGAAAACGGACTTTTGGATCTGAATATTATCTCTCTCTCAAGCTTGAATCAATTTTGGTTTCTCTGAGCTTGTTTTCCCACACATGTAAAGTGGGGATAATAGTGGTTCTGCTTTCATTTGGTTAAATGAGATAATAAAATGAGATCATCAATATAAAGTGCCAGCACCATAGTGAGCACAGGTCAACAAAGCATTAGCACTGATAATTAGTAGTTAGTAGGTGCAGTGGGTTAAGCTGCTGCCTGTGACGTCTGCATCCCATGTGGGTGCTGGTTCGAGTCCCCGCTGCTCCACTCCTAGCCAGCTTCCTGCTAATGGCCTGGGAAAGCAGCAAAAGCTGGTCCATGTGGGAGACCCAGAAGAAACTCCGGGATCCTTGCTTTGGCCCAGCCTTGGTTGTTGCAGCCATTTGGGGAGTGAACCAGTGAATGGAAGATATTCTCTCTCTCACTCTCGCTCTTGCTCTCTAACTCTGTCTTTCAGGTAAATAAATTTTGGGGGCCAACACTGTGGTATGGTAGGTTAAGCATCCGCCTGTGGCACCAGCATCCTATATGGATGCTGGTTCAAGTCCTGGCTGCTCCACTTCTGATCCAGCTCCCTGCTAATGGCCTGGGAAAGTAGCAAAAGATGCCCGAGTGTTTTGGTCCCTGCACCCACATGGGAGACCCGGAAGAAGCTCCTGGCTCCAGGAGCTTTGGATCGGCCCGGCTCTGGCCCTTGCGGCCATTTGGGGAGTGAACCAACGGGTGGAGGACTTCTCTCTCTCTCTCTCTCTCTCTCTCTCTCTCTGCCTCTCTGTAACTCTGCCTTTCAAGTAAATAAATAAATAGTTTAAATAATAATAATCATTATTTATAAGTAGGAAGTTAGATGGGCACACCCCCTGCAGGGAAGCCTCGCCTGGATGCACAGGGGTTTGTCAGGGAAGGAGCTGGCACTGCCTCTCTGCTCCTCGGCCAAACCCGGCTGCTAACAGGGCCCCTGGACGACCAAAGGGGCTGGCGGACGGGCCGGCCGGCGAGGACCGTCAGGGCGTCCCCACCCCGTGAGCTGGGGGTGCTTGACCCGAAGATTTGGGGGCCAGCCTCTCCCTTCTCTTCCGGCTCCCAGGCCCCTGCCAGGGCCCCTGAGGGGCACTCTCTGGGAAGTGAAGCTTCCAGGCAAGCAGCCCAAGTCTCAGAGGGAGGGGAGGCCTCGAGGAGTCCCAGGGGCCGGGCGGGGCGTCCCCAGGGCCCTCACAGGTTCCACCTCCCCCGTTCCTGTCCTTCAAGGACCCGGAGGCCAGACGGCCACGTTGAAGGTCGGAGGCTCGTGGGCGGCGCCCGCACATGCGAAGCCTGCCACCCACCGGGCGAGAGCGGTACTGCAGGCGCGGCGCCCGCCACGCCGGGCCCAGACCCTCTGCTGGAAATGCCGGCTGGGCGCCTCTCCCGCGCCCCGCGCCTAGGGTCCCGGCCCTCAGGGGGCTTACAGCCTGACGGGGATCTCTTGGTAGCAACTTGTTAGTCTGCTTCTCGATGAAAGCCTTTGTTCTTATAACGCAAGTAACAGTTCTTTGGAAAATGGAATTAAAAGAGTTTATTTTCATGCAAAAAAATTTTAGAACCCAGGCATATATTTTTTCATAATATGCATTTTCCATCAACTTTTGTAAGACTTCCTCCTATATTCATGGCAGAATCCTTTGAAAAACAACAAATAATAATTTGCCATTTAAAAAAAAATATTTATTTGAAAGGCAGAACGAGAGAGAGAGATGGAGAGACAGAGAGAGGTCCACCATTCACTGGTTCACTCTCCAAATGGCCACAACAGCCAGTTTTGGGTCAGGCTGCAGCCAGGAGCCAGGAGGTCCACTTGGGTCTCCCAGGTGGGTGCAGGGGGGCCCAAGCACTTGGGCCATCTTCCACTCCTTTCCCAGGGAGCTGGATTGGAAGTGGAGCAGCCAGGACTTGAACAGGTGCTCTGACATGGGATGCCAGCACTGCAAATGACAGCTAACCCACTATGCCCCAATGCCCCAATGCCAGCATGTTCTACAATGGTGGAACATTTAAACAGAAATTATAGGTCAGACATCACTCCTGTTAAACTGTGATTATAGTCCTTACAGTTTTTCTATGCAGTTTTACAATCATGGAAGCATACGTGTTATAATATTTTGTAGCCTGCTATGTTGTTTCTAACAGCTTTGTTGAGATACAGTGTGTGGGGGGAGACAGATACCATCACATTCCAATAGACCTTTTCTCATGACGTACACCTGCTGTTTATTTTCTTCTTCTTCTTTTGTAATTTTTTTTTTTTTTTACAGGCAGAGTGGACAGTGAGAGAGAGAGACAGAGAGAAAGGTCTTCCTTTTTCCGTTGTTTCACCCCCCAAGTGGCTGCTGCATGCCCGGCGCACCGCGCTGGTCTGAAGGCAGGAGCCAGGTGCTTCTCCTGGTCTCCCATGGGGTGCAGGGCCCAAGCACTTGGGCCATCCTCCACTGCACTCCCGGGCCACAGCAGAGAGCTGGCCTGGAAGAGGGGCAACCGGGACAGAATCCGGCGCCCCGACTGGGACTAGAACCCAGAGTGCCAGCGCCGCAGGCGGAGGATTAGCCTAGTGAGCTACGGCAGCGCCGTCTTCTTTTGTAATTTTTTTTAAAGGCAGAGTGACAAAGAGAAAGAGACAGACAGAGAGCTCTTGCTCTTGTTAATTCCCAAATGCTCACAACATCCAGGGCTGGGCCAGGCTGAAGCCAGGAGGCAGGAACTCTATCTGAGTCTCCCACGTGGGTGCAGGAGCCCAGGTCCTTGGATCATCCTCTGCTGCTTACCCAAGTGCATGAGCAGGGAGCTGGATGGGCAGCAGGACAGCCAAGACTCAAGCCAGCACTCCAGTACCTCCAGTACGGGATGCCGGCACTGCAGGCGGCGGCGGAACGCACTGCGCCCAAAATTGCCCGTTTGTTCTGAACTCAGCGTAGCAGTCAGTCACTAATAATAAGGACAGGGTGCTATGTGCTTTGCCCACATCATCACATTCAGTCACCCCAACAAACCTAACAGGAGATGTTCTAATTTTCCTCATTCTACCGATGAAGAAACCAAGGCACAGAAAGGCAAAGCGCTTTGTGCGGCAGAAACAGCAGAGCCAGGACGTGGGCCCAGCAAGGCCTGAGAATCTGCATCTTCACCGTTTTGCCATTCATTCTCCCGGCCAGGCTGCAAGGGAATTCAGGGGAGTCAGGAAGTAGAAATCTCTGGGAGCAGCGGAAATGGCTCAGCAGGTGTTGCTGCCGCCACCGCAATGCTGGCATCTATATGGGAGTTCCGGCTGCTCTGCTTCCGATCCAGCTCCCTGCTGATGCGCTTGGGGAGGCAGTGGAAGATGGCCCAGGCGCTTGGGTCCCTGCCACCCACAAGCGGGGTGACTGGGATGGAGTTCTGGGCTCCCGGCTTCAACCTGGCTGTCACAGGCATTTGTGGGAGGGAACCGGTTGATGGAAGATCTCATTTTCTCTGTCTCTCCCTCTCTGTCACTTTGCTTTTCAAATAAATAAATCTTGCTTAAAGGTAAATAAAATATATATCAAGAGAAAAGGGCCCAGAGAGGTAAAGCAGATGGCCGCTGGTCCTCCTGTGGGAAGGGCGAGGCCAGGACTCAAACCCCAGTGGGGTCGGCATCTGCATCCATGCTCTGACCTGCACAGCTACACCACTCTGCCCGCCTTCCGGGACTGCCCCTCTCCTGACCACACCCAGCCTTCTGTGCAAACTAGTCGGGGCTCTGTCCCCATGGTAAAGCTGACCACGGAAAACTCAGACAAGATCCTGACTTGTCCCTGACTTTGTGGGTGAGTAGTGACTTAAATTTTTTTTAAAAAGATTTATTTATTTATTAGAAAGTCAGAGTTACACACAGAGAGATGGAGAAGCAGGGAGAGAGAGAAAAAGGTCTTCCACCCGTTGCTTCACTTCCCAACTGGCCACAATGGCTGGAGTTGTGCCGATCTGAAGCCAGGAGCCAGGAACTTCTGGTCTCCCACGTGGGTGCAGTGGCCCAAAGACCTGGGCCATCCTCTACTGCTTTCCCAGGCCCATATGGGATGCTGGCACTGCAGGCAGTGGCTTTACCCACTAAGACACAGCACCAGCCCTGGGTGGGTAGTGACTTAGATGTCACTTCCTTCAGAAAGCCTTCCTTGACTGCTCTCCAAAGTCCAACCAAATGCCCTTCTGCTCTGCCTCCGTAGACCCCAGTGCCTTTCCCCTTGGTGATGACAGTGCCGACAGTTCACAGTTACTGAGTGCTCACGCGCGTCAGGCACTGCGCTAAGGCCACTTGCAGCATCGAAGCAGCATCTCGTAACTCAAATGTGCAAGCTTTGGGGTCAGACTTCTGGATCTGAGTCCTAGCTCCACCATTTAAGACTGTGAAACTAGGCCGGCGCTGCGGCTCACTAGGCTAATCCTCCGCCTTGCGGCGCCAGCACACCGGGTTCTAGTCCCAGTCGAGGCGCCGGATTCTGTTCCGGTTGCCCCCCTTCCAGGCCAGCTCTCTGCTGTGGCCCGGGAGTGCAGTGGAGGATGGCCCAAGTGTTTGGGCCCTGCACCCCATGGGAGACCAGGAGAAGTGCCTGGCTCCTGCCATCGGATCAGCGTGGTGCGCCGGCCGCAGTGCGCCAGCCACGGCGGCCATTGGAGGGTGAACCAACGGCAAAGGAAGACCTTTCTCTCTGTCTCTCTCACTGTCCACTCTGCCTGTCAAAAAAAAAAAAAAAAAGACTGTGAAACTTGAGCAAATGACCTGACCTTGTGGTTTCCTCAGCTGTAAAATGGGATAAGGATAGCCCCTATGACATGGTCTCCACCCATCGAGAGCATGTGTTAAATGATCACACTGTGCTCCATGAATATGCACAATTAAAGTAATCAGAAATGCCAGGGGCCGGCATCGTGGCGCAGCGCAGTGCGCTGGCGTCCTGTATCGGAGGAGCATTCCAGTCCCGGCAGTTCCAGCTCGGATTCGGCTTCCTGCTAATGCGACTGGGAAGCAGCAGGTGGTGGCTCAAGTACTTCGGTCCCTGCTACCCACGTGGGAGACCTGAATGGAGTTCCTGCTCCTGGCTTCAGCCTGGCCCAGCCCAGGCTGTTGCAGGTATCTGGGGAGTGAACCAGTGGATGGAAGCTCTCGTTCTCTTTCTCTCTCTCTCTCCTCCCCCCACTCACTCTCTCTCACTGTCACTGTGACACTCAAATAAATAAATATTTCTTTTTTTTTTTTCATTACAAAAAAGGACTTTATTTTGGAAAAATGACCTCTAGTTTATGGCAAGTTTTACTTTCAGAAATGAAACCACAGAACAACACAATCTGATTCAGTCTTAAAGGCTGGCGTGCTGAGTAAGGAATGTTCTTATTCTTCGTAGGAGCTCCTTCTTTACGCCGTCAGGTACCAGGGCTCTGCCTTTCGGGGTGACTTCAGCCTCCAAGTCATCAACAGTAACATGTTCTAGTCCTTTTTCCTTAATTACCTCTTATGCAAAATCAAAAAACAAATCATGTCGTTTAAAATCATTACCTTCCCAGTGTGCCTGCAATTGGTCCTTGCAGCCACATTTAGCTCTCAGCGCCTCTTTGAGGCATTCTCTTTCTCCAGTTTCGATCAAAAAAAAAATTTTTTTTTTTTTGGACAGGCAGAGTTAGACAGTGAGAGAGAGAGACAGAGAGAAAGGTCTTCCTTCCGTTGGTTCACCCCCCAAATGGCCGCCATGGCCGGCACACTGCGCCGATCTAAAGCCGGGAGCCAGGTGCTTCCTCCTGGTCTCCCATGGGGTGCAGGGCCCAAGGACTTGGGCCATCCTCCACTGCCTTCCCGGGCCACAGCAGAGAGTTGGCCTGGAAGAGGAGCAACCGGGACAGAATCCGGTGCCCCAACCAGGACTAGAACCCAGTGTGCCGGCGCTGCAAGGCGGAGGATTAGCCAAGTGAGCCGCTGCGCCGGCCACGATCAATTTGTGGTTAATCGCTGCTCTCATCTGCGTGTCTTTGTTCATCTTGCCAACCTGGACATCAACATGTATTTTCAGATATAGAACACGGAGCATTTTCTTCTTTTTTTTTTTTTTTTTTTGTTTTGTTTTTTTTTTTTTTTTTTGTTTTTTTGACAGGCAGAGTGGACAGTGAGAGAGAGAGACAGAGAGAGAAAGGTCTTCCTTTTGCCGTTGGTTCACCCTCCAATGGCCGCCGCTGCAGCCGGCGCACCGCGCTGATCCTGGCAGGAGCCAGGAGCCAGGTGCTTTTCCTGGTCTCCCATGGGGTGCAGGGCCCAAGCACCTGGGCCATCCTCCACTGCACTCCCTGGCCATAGCAGAGAGCTGGCCTGGAAGAGGGGCAACCGGGACAGAATCCGGCGCCCCAACCGGGACTAGAACCCGGTGTGCCGGCGCCGCAAGGTGGAGGATTAGCCTATTGAGCCACGGCGCCGGCTTAACGGAGCATTTTCTTCTAAACCCTCTAGGTAAGCACCCTAACATGTTTAAGAGTCTATCAACAGCATCATCGTGGGCGAGGGCTGTCCCTTCCCAGCAACGAAATGGCCCTTGCGCTGATGACCCTTACCTACCACACTCTTGGGCTGCCCAGATTTAGACCCTCAGTAGCTCAGGCACTGAGGCACACAGAAAGCTAGAACACACATTTCTGGGGCAGGGTCTCAGTATTTATTCATTTTAACATCAGAGTCACTCACACACACACACACATACACACACCCACACACATACAGGTCTTCCATCTGCTGGTTCACTCCCTAAATGGCCACAGGTTTATCCAAAACCAATAGCCAGGAGATTCCCCCAGGTCTCCCACATGGGTGCAGGAACCCAAGGGCTTGGACCAAACCATATCGGAGAGCTGTATTGAGAGGAATAGCCGGCGCCGCGGCTCACTAGGCTAATCCTCCGCCTAGCGGCGCTGGCACACCGGGTTCTAGTCCCGGTTGGGGCGCCGGATTCTGTCCCGGTTGCCCCTCTTCCAGGCCAGCTCTCTGCTGTGGCCAGGGAGTGCAGTGGAGGATGGCCCAGGTGCTTGGGCCCTGCACCCCATGGGAGACCAGGAAAAGCACCTGGCTCCTGGCTCCTGCCATCGGATCAGCGCGGTGCGCCGGCCGCAGCGCGCCGGCCGCGGCGGCCATTGGAGGGTGAACCAACGGCAAAGGAAGACCTTTCTCTCTGTCTCTCTCACTGTCCACTCTGCCTGTCAAAAAAAAAAAAAAAAAAAGAGGAATAGCCGGACACAGGACACGAACCAGCATCCACATGGGATGCCATACCACAGGCGGCCACTTTATCCACTACGCCACAGTGCCAGGTCCCCATAAATAAATCTTTGAAAAAAAAAAAAAAAACACCAGCTATCTCCTAGGAGTGTTATAATGACTAAATTAGTACCAGTGATGGGCCACTACATAGTAAGTGCTTAATACATGACAGCTAGTATCTATCACTCTGTTAATTCCCTGGGATACCGCCAGTTTACACCTGAGACTCTAAGAGGTGACTGGACTCACCCACGATTATGTAGCTAAGCAGCAGGCCTGGGATTTGAACTTGATACCAAGACCCACGCTGTCCTGCCTCCCCACTGCAGATCCCACCAAACAGTTGTACTAACTCGCTTGCTTGTCAATGCCTCCCTCTAGAACGGGTGTTCCATAAGGACTACTTCTGTGGCCCCAACCCAAGCCTGGGGGGAGGGGGGGACCCTATCCGAATGCATCGCAGACGCTGAGCAGCGCAGACAAGCTACACAGAGGACCGAGGTGCTGCTGCCCACGCACCCTCTTCTCCAACACCCCCAGCCTGCTGAGAAGAGGCCTCAGTGGGGGTGGAGGGCCCGTATTTGCTGCAGCAATGAAGACCCTGCTCTGGCAACCTGCATCGTGTCCTGGAGGGCTTGGGTTCAAGTCCCAGCTCTGCCCCCAACTCCAGCTTCCTGTTAATTACACTCTGGGAGGCAGCAGGTGATGGCTCAACTACTCGGTTCCTGCCACCGACGTGGGAGACCCCAGTGAGGCTTCAGCCCCAGCTGCTGTGAACATCGGGAGAGTGAACCAGAAAATGGAAGAATTCTGTGTCTCTTTGCCTTTCAAAAGATAATAAAATGTTGAAAAGAAAAGAATGCCTCAGTGCTTGTCCTAGGATTAGGCTCTTGACAGATAAATATTTATTGGTTTGGGAACTAAAGGTGCTCTTGGCACAGAGCAGGCCCCAGATAAGATTTCCCCTAAGCAGGCCCGGCCTTGGCTAGGCAACCTCCCCCAGCCTCGTCCCCACGCCTGCCCCACCACCAGCAGCTGTCCCAGGGGCGGGCAGAGGTGCTCACTGGCCAGCTCCCTGTGACAAGGACAGAAGGCATCAGAGAGAGCCTGGTGGCCTCCGCATGAGGGTAAACATCACCAGCTGCTGGGGAGGAGGGTGACTTCAAACCCAGGCCTGTCTGGCCATGGCCTTGGGGAGACTCCCAGCACGGAGAGGCCTGGTATCCCAGGTGGCGGTGGGGGCAGGAGCGGCGTCACAGGGACAGGCAGCACATGAGGAGCTGCCCCCAGCACCCCGAGGACACACGGTATGCACCCGCTGCAAGGGTGATGTGAACTACTTTTGCTTTCCAAGCTCACTGAAGTCCAACCGGAAGCAGAAGCTCCTCTTCTGGCTAATCCCTGAGCTGAGCAGGGCAGCAGGTCCGTGCGAGCGCGACAGCGTCACCTCCTGCCATTAGAATCATCCTTCCTAAACGCGAGCCTGTATGGCTTTGAGGGTCACAGAACTGGCTGCAGTCCACCGCGGCCTGGGTCCACCCCTTGCCCAGAGCTGTGGGGCCTTGGGCGATTTCCTGCATGGCTCGTCAGAGAAATGGGGAGAGCAGTCTGCACTTCCCAGGTGGCTGGGGTTAACGCATACTCCATGGGTGTCTGCCATGCGCCAAGCGCCGGGATCACACGGTGAACCAAGTGGTCCCTTCCCCCAGAGGCGCTCGGTGGGGGACGGTAGATGACGACCCCATACGTATTTCACATGGCAGACGGTGAGAAGTGCACTGCAGACGGGTAAGGTGCCACAGACGATGGAGTGTCAGGGCACAGAAAGGTATTTTACTTTAGGGTGGTCTCAGAAGGCCTCTCTGATAAGATGACATTTTTAAAGATTTATTTATTTATTTGAAAGGCAAATAAATAAATATAAATACTATAAAGAGAGAGAGAGAGAGAAAAAGAGAGAGACAGAGAGAGGTCTTCCATCTGCTGGTTCATTCCCCAGTTGGCCACAGTGGCTGGAGCTGCACCGATCCAAAGCCAGGAGCCAGGAGCTTCTACGTCTCCCATGTGGGTGCAGGGGCCCAAGCACTTGGGCCAATTTCTGCTGCTTTCCCAGGCACATTAGCAGGGCGCTGGATTGGAAGTGGAGCAGCCAGGACACAAACTGGCACCCAGATGGGATGCTGGTACCACAGACAGTGGCCTGTCTATGCCCTTTCTTTTTTTAAGATTTATTTATTCGGCCGGCGCCGCGGCTCACTAGGCTAATCCTCCGCCTAGCGGCGCCGGCACACTGGGTTCTAGTCCCGGTCGGGGCGCCGGATTCTGTCCTGGTTGCCCCTCTTCCAGGCCAGCTCTCTGCTGTGGCCAGGGAGTGCAATGGAGGATGGCCCAGGTGCTTGGGCCCTGCACCCCATGGGAGACCAGGAAAAGCACCTGGCTCCTGGCTCCTGCCATCGGATCAGCGCAGTGCGCCGGCCGCAGCGCGCTGGCCGCGGCGGCCATTGGAGGGTGAACCAACGGCAAAGGAAGACCTTTCTCTCTGTCTCTCTCTCTCACTGTCCACTCTGCCTGTCAAAAAAAAAAAAAAAAAGATTTATTTATTCATTTGAAAGACAGAGTTACAGGGACTAGTGCTGTGGCGTAGCAGGTAAAGCTGCTGCCTGCAGTGCTGGCATCCCATATGGGTGCTGGTTCGAGTCCTGGCTACTCCACTTCCGATTCAGCTCTCTGCTATGGCCTGGGAGAGCAGTACAGGATGGCCCAAGTCCTTGGGCCCCTGCACCCGTGTGGGAAACCCAGAAGAAGTTCTTGGCTCCTGGCTTCAGATCAGTGCAGTTCCGGCCCTTGCGCCCATTTAGGGAGTAAACCAGAGGATGGAAGACCTCTCTCTCTCTCTCTCTCTCTGCCTCTCCTCTCTCTGTGTAACTCTTTCAAATAAATAAATAAATAAATAAATAAACCTTTAAAAGAAAAAGAAAGGCAGAGTTACAGAGAAAGAGAAGGAGAGACAAACAGAGAGAGATCTTCCATCTCCTGGTTTACTCCCTAAATGGGCGCAAGAGCCAGGGCTGGGCCAGGCTGGAGCCAAGGGCCAGGAACCTTCATCTGGGTCTCCCACATGGGTGTAGGGACCCAAGAACTTGGGCCATTTTCTGCTGATTTCTCAGGCACATTAGCAGGCACCTGGATCAGAATGGAGTATCTAGGACTCAAACTGGCACCCACATGAGATGCTGGCGCTGTAGGCTCTGGCTTTAATGCACTGCGCCACAACACTGGACACGATGGCTTCTAAGCAGAGATCTGAGTGGAATAAGGGAGCAATCCATGGGGCTATCTGTGAGAAAATACTTCCAGGCAGAGACATGAGCATGTGCAAACGTCCTGAGGCGAGAGTGTGCTTGGTGTGTTCAAGGAAAAGCAAAGAGGCCAGTGCAGCTGGATAAAGGGGGGCGGGATGGTGGTGGGAGAGATGCAGAGAGGGGTTAGGGGAAGGTTGTGTAGGGCCTCAGAGCCCCGTGTAAGGACCCAGGGTAAACTCTGAGTGACAGGGGAGGGTTTTGAGCAGAGAGTGAGCTGACTTAAGGCTCTCCCTGCCTGTCATGTAGAGACCAGACTGTAGGGGGCGGGCAGCAGGGAGACAGGTTAGGAGGTGCTTACAGTCGTCCTGGTGGGACATGAGGATACCTCTGACTAAGCCAGCAGTGGCAGGTGGTGAAGTGGCTGGGCTTTTTCACCAAGAAGGTGCTGACAGCGAGGAAGGAAGCTCCTGCCCCTCCCAATGCCGAAGGCCAAGCAAAGGCTTTGAGGCCAAGAAGGCAGTGCTGAAGTATCCACAGCCCCCACACACACGCACACACACGCACACAAATCCACGTGTCACCCATGTTCCAGTGGCCCAGGGCACTACGCCTCCGTCCGCAGCGCAGACATTCCTGAGAAGAGCGCCCCCAGGAGACACAAGCTTGCCCACTGCGCCATCGTCAGGTCCCCCCAGCGCTGAGTCTGCCATGCAGGCGACAGAAGACCAAGGCCAGCGAGCAGCGGATGCAGCAGGCTGTGAAGGAACCTCTGTGACACTGACGTGCCCAACGTGAACACCTGAGCAGAGCAGGCGTGGCGGGGAGCAGGTGCTCCTGATGATGACGCCTCGGATGTCACCAAGAAAACTGGGGTCACCTAAACTGAGTCCAGCTGGCTAATCGAAGTACCTGTTTTCACCATAAAAAAATAAAAAAATAAATAAAAAATAAATAAAAAAGAAGTGGTCAGGTGCTGAACGCATCTGAGGGAACAGCTGGCAGGATTCGTTGATGAGCTGGACGCACCGAGTCCAAGGTGGCACCAGAGTGTCTGACCTGGGGAAAGGGGTGGGCATTTACTGAGGCGGGGAGGACAATTTAAGTGCCCGGCACAGACACGGACACTAAATGAGTGCTCAATAAATACTAGATATTGTGACGGATGTTGTGGTGTAGCGAGTGAAGCTTGGCACATCCACATTCCACATCCGAATGCCTGGTTGCACCCCAGCCACTCTGAGCCAGCTGCCAGATAATGCACCTGGGGACAGTGGATGATGGTCCAAGCACCTAGGTCCCTGCCACCCACATGGGAGACCCACATGGAGTTCCAGGCTCCTGGCTTCAGCCTGGACCAGCCCTGGCTCTTGCAACCATTTCGGGAGCAACCCAGTGGATGGAAGATCTTTCTGCCTCTTCTCTTTCTCTGTCATTCTGCCTCTCAAATGAATAAACAGATAAATAACTCTT
The DNA here is from genome assembly GCF_964237555.1 of Oryctolagus cuniculus. Classification (NCBI taxonomy): domain Eukaryota; kingdom Metazoa; phylum Chordata; class Mammalia; order Lagomorpha; family Leporidae; genus Oryctolagus; species Oryctolagus cuniculus. Next base: position 16,468,575 of record NC_091452.1, read on the forward strand.
TTAAAAAATTGTTCTTTTTTTTTGTAGTGCTAATTGTGGTTTTCTTGTCTCTTAAATTCAGTCACCCAAGACTTTGCATACGCTGAGCATACCTGTCAATAGCATCCATGCTAGAGCCAGTGCTGTGGCACAGCAGGTTGAGCCTCCACTTGCAGTGCTAGCATCCCCAAATGGGCACCAGTTGGAGTCCCGGCTGCTCCCTTCTGATCCAGCTCCTTGCTGGTGCACTTGGGAAAGCAGCAGAGGACAGTCTAAGTCCTTGGGCCCCTGCACCCATGTGGGACACCTGGAAGAAGCTCCTGGCTCCGGATTGGCCCAGCTCTGGCCATTGTGGCCATTTGGGGAATAAACTGTCAGATAGAAGATCTCTCTCTCTCTCTCAAAAATAAAAATAAAATAAAGTGAATCACAGTCCGGCACGTGACAGCCAGAATCTCTACACAGCAGTCACACCTGCAAGGTGTATGGAGCCCTGCGAGAACAGGAACACTGGTTGAATTCTTCCCATATTCTAAGCATTTGGTATTTCTTAGTCATCTCTTCGTCACCAGAAGGCAAGCTGTGTGACAGAGACAGCGAACACGGTGGCTCTGTAGACTACTGCCCACCCCTGGCACACGGAAGGCACCGTGTTAAACAAATTGCCGTTGTTACAGATGGAAGTTGAGTAACTTCCCAAGGTGGAGCTGGGTGTTAACAACTATTTGCTGGGTGAAGGGATGCGCGCATGCGTGTTACAGTCCCATGCACTGGAGAGGCAGCCGCATAGCGGAGAGCGGTGGCACACCCGAGATCCGGACCCAGGACTTGCTGATCCTTGAGTTGGCCCTTCCTGTGGCCACACGGTGGGGCCTCACACACCTCTGGCTGTGCTTACAGATGCTTAGGGATTTTATGTTTCTGATTACACCACGAAGTGTAAAAACGTGGGCTACGCAGGGAGAGACTGAAGGCTAGACCAGATTATGAAGCACTAGAAAGACGAGCCCCAATTTTTTGAAGATTGTTGTTTATTTGAAAGGCAGAGAGACAGGGGGGAGAGAGAGAGAGAGAGAGAGAGAGAGAGAGAGAGAGAGAGAGAGAGAGAGAACCTCCTACCTACCAGTTCAATCCCCAAGTGCCTGCAACAGCTGGAGCTGGGTCAGGACCTGGGAACTCCATCTAAGTCTCCCACACCGGGGGGGGGGGGCGGGGGGCGGCGGATCGAGTACTTGAGCTGGCACTGCTGCCTCCCAGGGGTGCTGTGGCGGGAGCTGGAGTCGCAGTGGAGCTGGAACCCAGACCCAGGCACTCCTACAGGGGACGCAGTGGCCCAAGTGGCATCTTCACTGCTGGCCACACGTCCGCCTCTGATCCCCAATTTTCGTCTTCATGAAACTGTATGACCTTGAGGCGTTCACTTCTTATAACTTCCCCAAAGTCACAGAGCTTGTAAGGGGACGAGATGTGAGCCCAGTCTTCCCACACGAGGGCCCCTGTTTGTTCTACCTGACGCAGCACAAGGAGTCTTGGGGGTCTTCAGATATACTTCCCAGTCACTCCTTCCCCCACATTGCTCAACTGTGTGTTCACTCACAGAGGCATTTTGGGGGAAAGGGATTCAAAGCTTTCATTACATTTTTCTTTTTTATACATATTAACATTACAAACAAGGAATATGCACTTCACTGTTGTAGCTTGATGACCTTCCCTCATTTATAAAATTATTTATTTATTTATTGGAAAGGCAGAGTTACAGCAAGAAGAGAAGAGACAGAGATCTTCCATCTGCTGGTTCACTCCCCAAATGGTCGCAATAGCCAGGGCTGGGCTGGGCCAAAGCCAGGAGCTTCTTCTGGATCTCCCACGTGGGTGGCAGGGACCCAAGCATATGGGCCATCTTCTGCTGCTTTCCCAGGCATATTAGCAGGGACCTGTATCAAAAGTGGAGGGCCCAGGGGGCTGGGGCTGTGGCGTAGCAGGTAAAGCCACCACCTGCAGTGCCGGCATCCCATATGGGCACTGGTTCAAGACTGGCTGCTCCACTTCTGATCCAGCTCTCTGCTTTGGCTTGGGAAAATAGTAGAAGATGGCTCAAGTGCTTGAGCCCCTGCACCTACATGGGAGACCCGGAAGAAGCTCCTGGCTCCTGGCTTTGGGTTGGCCTAGCTCAGCTGTTGCAGCCATTTGGGGAGTGAACCAGTGGATGGAAGATCTCTCTCTCTCTCTCTGCCTCTGCCTCTCTGTAACTCTGCCTTTCAGATAAATAAATAAATCTTTAAAAAGAAAAAAAAGTGGAGAGCCGGCTGAAAGAAGTAGGGGTATGAATTGTGTAGACAACACTTAACAGATACCAGAATTCCAGGGGAGAGAAATCCAGGTGACCAGAGGCCAAAAGGTGAGGCTGTTGAGCCAGGATTAGAATCCAGATCTTCTGGCACCAATTCCAGGGCTCCTACTGGCTCCAGCTGTCATTCATTCATTCATTCATTCATGCAGCACGTGGTACGGGCCAGGCATGGCTCCAGACATCGCCGTTCATAGATTATGCCGAGAATGCTGCAGTGGCAAACTCCCGGCATCACAGAATGTAAGAACAAAATGATGACGACGATGACGTCAGGTGCCACGAAAAACATAACGCAGAGGACGGTGAGGAAGGGAAGCGGCGCTTCAGACGGGGTGGTTCCTGCTGAGACCTTCCAGCGTTGTCCAGGGACTCCAAGGCAGGGAGCGGGGACCGCAGGGAGACCCGGCGCACACGCATGCGCACAAAGGGAAGGCGCGGCTCGCAGCGGGGGTGCCGGCATCACGCTCTTCCTATCTCGGTGTCCCCATTTCTCCCTCAGGATTTTGGCAAGGACTCGGTCGCTCTGGGTGACAGTGCGCAGACTCCTTGGTGCCTGTTGATGCGCGTGAGCCGTCGCCCAATAGGAACTTCTTTTTGAGGTTGTGGTCCCACCCACCCCCGAGCCCTTTTCTTACTTCCGCTTCCGGCGCTCGGGCGGTCCAGGAGGAAAATGGCGGCGGCGGCTTGGTCCAGGGTTTCTCGGCTTCTAGGTCGGTCCCGCCTCCAGGTGGGGCGGCCTATGTCGAGCGGAGCGCACGGCGAGGAGGGCTCAGGTACTGGGGCTAGCTAGGGTCGGGGCGGGTCTCGGCCTCATTCAGTCGAGGCCGGACGGGACCATGACCTTGGCTGGAGGCCTTGGGGAAGGAGCGTGCGAGGCGGCCGACCCCCGGCCCTGCCGGGGCTGAGCGGCTGTGGCCCCTCCGCAGCTCGCATGTGGAAGGCCCTCACCTACTTCGTCGCGCTCCCCGGCGTGGGCGTGAGCATGCTGAATGTCTACCTGAAGTCGCACCACGAAGAGCACGAGAGACCCGAGTTCATCGCCTACCCCCATCTCCGCATCAGGTCCAAGGTACGCCCCTGCAGCCTCTCCAGGCACCCCGCTTTCGTTCTGAAATCCAGGCCGAGTTCCCTGATAATCATTTCCAGGGGGCTTTGTGGAAGACCCCTTGTGTGTACGATTTTAAGAGCTTTTGCGACAAAGCCGTATTTGCACGAACTCTAATGCTGCGGCCTCGTACGAGCCCTCCTAGTCCAAGCTCTTCCTGTGCCGGGCGTGTGCCTCAAGGTCACGCACTGTGTCCCTTTGCCTGGGTCCTCCACCTCCTGCCTTTAGGAGCGGCGTCCCTCGTATAAAATCTGAGGTTTGGGAATCCCTTCCAGAACGGGAGAGTCGGCGGTTGAGCCGACCCGAGCAGCTGGCGGGTCCTGATGGCTTCCTCTTCTCCGCCTGTTCCTGTCTTCTCTCCCGCTTTGCCCTCCGAATGTCGGTACGGATGTTAAGGTCGTTTGTGGTTCAGCGCTTGCTGTGTTTTACACGAGGGCCTCTCTGCCTCTGTAACTGTTACATCGCTCATCGCTTCTGTAGCACTGGTCTCGTAGAACCTTAACCTGGACTCTGGGAGTTCTGAGTCTTTGAGCCCCACCTCCACCCTGGTACGGTAGAGTTAGAAGCTGCACAGCAAGGTTTTTCAACAGTATTGACGTTTTGTGCCGTTTACGAAGTTTTGCGGAGTCCCTGGCTCCTGCCCGCTAGGTGGCAGTAGTGTCTTGCCCCCAGCCCCCAGCCCCCCGCCCAATGTCTGCAAATAGGCGCAGGGGCCCCTGGGTTGGAGACCATGGTCCTAATGCTCTTCAGAGGGGATGGACAAACTACGTGGGGGTTGGATGCAGTTTCCCAGTCCGTAGATCGTTTCAGGTCTGGGATGGAGCCCGGGAATCTGCATTTAAATAAGCTTAAGCATCTCCTCCCCTGTACCCACCGCACCATTCTGATTCGGGTGGTTTGAGGATTATACTTTCATAAACAGCACTAGTTACCAGGGAGAGGCCTAAGAGTGACTAACTTGAGCTTGCTTTTCCTGCTGTCTGCGTTAAGAAGGGCCTCTTTGGTGGCTATTTAAGAGCTTCCTTAAATTGTGGGAAGGCTGTGCTGGCTCCGACAGCGCATGTGCTAAAATTGGAACAACACAGAAGGTTAGCATGGCCCCTGCGCAAGGATGACATGCAAATTCTTGAAGTGTGGCATATTTTTACTTAAACACTGACCAGTAAATAGAATTGGCAGTCGTTCGAGTTATTTACACTCGACGCACTCAGCCTCTCCGTCCCTCAAGTGTGCTGCTATGGAAAACAGCAGAATCACTTGCTGCTATGAGAAGGAGCGACCACCACTTGCACTGTGTGAAAACATAACAAGCAAATGATGGCGCGCTCTCAAGTTTACGGAGTGGAGTCCACCATTAGATGTCAAAATAAAATAGATTTTAAAAAATTATGGGAAAGCTGAAGCATGCCAGTAGCTAACAGACTAATCTACATGTTACGTTTATGTCTGATCTGTCACTGTTAAGTGTTCTTGCGAACTGTTTTCTGGAGTTAATTTGACTGACATCTTCACTCCACAGCCCTTTCCCTGGGGAGATGGGAACCATACTCTGTTCCATAACCCTCATGTGAATCCACTTCCAACTGGCTACGAAGATGAATGACGAGAACCTGGACCCTCACAGGCACCGGGGACCACCACTCTGCATGCGGACCACAGAAGTCTATGGGACCTTAAGCTCACCTTCCTTACTTGTATCAAATGATGACCATTATACTGATCTTCCATCTCTTTGCTTACGGCAGGAGATGGCTTAAATAAATAACTTAAACGTAAGATTGGCTGTGAGTTGACTTGCATTCTTCAGTATGTTTTTCTTTTCTTTTTTTAAAATTTATTTGAAAGAGTTACAGAGAGAGAAAGAATCTTCATTCTGCTGGTTCACTCCCCAAATGACTCCAGTGGCCAGAGCTGAGCTGATCTGAGCCAGGAGCTTCTTCCGGGTCTCCCACCTGGGTGCAGGAGCCCAAAGACTTGGCCATCTTCCAGTGCTTTCCCAGGCCACAGCAGAGAGCTGGATTGGAAGAGCAGCAGCCAGGACTCGAACTGACGCCCATATGGGAAGCTGGCACTGCAGGCTGGGGCCTTAACCTGCTGCACCACAGCTCTGGCCCCCAGTATGTTTTTCCTAGGCAGTCAGCATTCAGAATATTTCTGGATCTGCAGGTCAGCCCACTTATTTTTAAGATTGATTTATTTATTCGAAAGAGTTACATAGAGAGAGGGGAGGCAAAGAGAGATCCATCTGCTGGTTCACTCCCCGCCATACGCCATAGCACTGGCTCCATTTATTTTCAGTAAGCCCCTTGGTTCCTTGTGCCTGGGGTGGGTAAAGCCAGGGGACCAAGAGTACAGTGCTTGCGGGGCGGAGAAGGGCTGCAGCTTACCCCTGGGGAGTACAGTACCTGTGATCCTTAGAGGAGGTGCTGTCCCTGGGCCTCAGCTGCTGTCCCCGCCCACCAGCTGCAGAATCCTCCCTGCTGTTGGATAATTTCCTCCACAAGTGTCAAGTTCTTACTTTGGGGTAAGACTGCTCTTAGCACCCTGACAGCCGGCAAGTTCAGAGACCTCTGGAGAAATAAAAAATGTGACATAATTCTGCTTATAGCATTGGCTTTTTTCTGTGTTCAAAACTATTTTGTAGCCAAAAGCATTAGGGAGAAACAGTGGTTGGTACAAAGTCACCCTGAAAAGGCAACTAACTGAAAACTGCAGTAGCTGGGGTGGTTGGAAGCACTTTGTGGAGAATGAAGTCAAAATGGGTGAGAAGCGATCAGAAAGAATAGTTCTCCCAGTAGGAATTTTGGATGTTAATCTTGGCAAGACGTGGCCATAAAAGCAGGTTAGCTACGTAACAGAAATAAGAATAGCATTAGGTAACTGAATGTTTAATCAGTTCTGGCAATCAGTGGGTTAGAATGTGGTTGGCTTAGAGCCAGTTTACTGTCAAGGCTCAGCAAGACAGTTCTGTGGTAAGCTTCCGAGGCTACAAGGTATTCTGACTGGCAGTGCAGAGGTGAGGTATGTGGAAATGGTGTGCAAGCCACATTCTGTAAGGAATAATCCTGGAATCTCTGCCTCTTTGTGATGTCCCTGTAGGGCTGTTTTGGTTGTGGCCACTCTGAGTTTAGGAAAGATGTACTTGACTTCAGCCTGCCACCTGAGCTCCCACTGCTGGGTTCCAAATAATCCTTGAGTAATGAATGGGCCTTACTATATACGTAGAATATTTTGAAATTACATTAAGGTCTGGTTGGACAGCTGCATGTGAAGTAGGAATTGGTAAACTAGAGAGAAGACAACAGAATTTAGGCCTTCTGTAAATCAAGTTTCATAGTACAAAGGTAAGACTACTGCAGAAATACATTTTAGAAATCAGTGAGGGTTCCATTTGCCATACCAAACCACCTGGTTTAGACAACTCTTTGCTTTTTCTTCACCTTTAAATTATAAAACAGAAACCCTCCCCAGAGTATGTATGAGCTATGTGTGGTCACAGGCGTGTAATGAGACACTAAATGTTACAATTTATTCCATCTTCATGATCACAGACATTACAGCGCAGGGCAGGTAAACAAGGCCAAAAAAAGCAAATACCCTTTTCCCCTACAGAACCAGAAGCAGCATGTGGCATTTTTAGGGCCTGTAGTTGGCTTAATTTAATGACTCGGGCTGAATGCTGGGCTGGTGAGAGCAAACCTGCAGTGCAGGCTCCTCTCTCATGGCGACTGCAGGTTCTGTATTTCTGAGGTGCAGCATGAGCTCCAAAACCATGACCACAACACTCCTGAAGGTTTCACCTCTGAACCTGACATCTTTTGTTAAGGCAGGGAACTGGTCCTCTGTTCCCAAAGCACTGATCAAACCATGGTGCCCAGACCCCTTGTCAGAGCATTAGCTCCCTGAGAGAGAGAGAGAGAGAGATCCGGGCCTACTGCTTTGATGAAGAATGACCCCAGTACAGTGTATGTCATATCATTCGCAGCAAAAATCAAGAGGTCAGGCAACCTTGATCATCCTGGCTAGTTTATCATTATTTACCTACAAGGTATATTTAAAGCTAACGCTAGACCAAATATTGCACCCATAGTCCCAAGAAGTTGTTCCTCTCAGCACAATGAGTTCCTGCGAGATGCTAGAGCAAGTGAAAGATCATCTCGAAGCAGAATGGTGGGTGGTTCATCCTCTTACAAGTGAGGAAGAAAACTAACCACCACATCAAATCCAATGGTCATCTTCACAATCTCAGTGGACTCATCCAGGGTCCTCAGTTTCCTGATTGGAGGGGCTACAACTGCAAGGTGTCTGTCAAGGTCAAGAAGAGTTTTCAGGCTTTTCTTTGCTATGGCCCATGAACTCCAGTCCTTCAATAGGAATCTCCTTCTCCTTTATTGCTTTCTGGTGAGGGGAGAAAACACATTATAAGGTCTACACGATGCTCAAAGACCAAACTTTGTAAACAAGATGTGATGGTACAAAAGTATAATCAAGGGCTGGTGCTGTGGCATAGCAGGTAAAGCCACTGCCTGCAGTGCTGGCATCCCAAATAAGTGCCGGTTCGAGTCCTGGCTGCTCCACTTCTGATCCAGCTCCCTGCTAATGTGCCTGGCAAAGCAGTGGAGGATGGCCCAGATCCCTGGGACCCTGCACCCACGTGGGAGACCTGGAAGAAGCTCCTGGCTCTATCAGCTCAGCTCCAGCCACTGCAGCTGTGGGAAGTGAACCAGTGGATGGAAGACTCTCTCTGTCTCTACCTCTCTGTGTAACTGTCTTTTCAAATAAATAAAATAAATCTTAAAGTAAAATCAAACTATGCTATACAGACTCAGCCATGGGGTGGGCATTTTGCCTGGCAGCTAAGATGCCCGAGTCCCCACATCCCACACTGGGTACCTGGGTTTGATTCTCATCTCCAATTTCTAGATTCTGACTCCAGCTTCCTGCTAACGTAGATCTCAGGAGGCAACAACGATGGCTCAGGTAATTGGGCGCCTGCCACCCGGAGAAGAGAATGAGTTACCACTTCCTGGCTTTGGCTAGGTTGCAGACATTTAGGGAGTCAGCAAACAGATGGAGTGCCTCTCTCTGCCAAATAAACAGGATTCACAACCATGCTGCAGGTCATTTATTTATTTATTTATTTGAATAGCATGTGACACACAGAGATAGATCTTCCATTTGCTGGTTCCCAAATGCCTGTAACAGCTGGGGCTGGCCCAGGCTGAAGCCACGAACCAGGAGCTCCATCCAGCTCTCCCAGGTGGGTAGCAGGGACCCCAGTAACTGGCCCATCATTTGCTGCATTCCCAGCTGCATAAGCAGGACGCTGGATCTGAAGTGGGTAGCCCAGACTCAGCCAGCACTTCACCATGGGATGAAGGTGCCCCAAGCGGTGGCTTAACCTGCTGCACCACAACACCTGCCCCAAACCACACATTTATATTATTGTTTATCCAGATCACTTTTAAACAGACAGAAGTTCTATTATGAAGCAACCAAGTGTAAAACCAGAGAAATTAAAAGAGGAGTTGTGAGAAGCCATTAAAATTCAAAAATGAAACCTGAATGACAAGTCTCCCCCTTTTCTTTGTGACAGACATGGGTACAAACATGGGTGCCAGGACTTCTTGGCTGTGACCTTGAGCCGACCTCACTTTCCTCGTCAGTAACGGGTAAAGACAGCAACCATCTCACAGTCAGTGTGAAGCTGACTTCGGTTACCCTCTTGGGAAGGCCTGGCTCAGTGCTACTGTAACTCAGAGCAGTTCCACATCCACTGAGCCTGCATGAAAATTTCATAGCCGCAGCTAAGGACTGCTTGAGACAGACATAGGCCAAGAAAAGGATTTTACGCCGGCGCCGCGGCTCACTAGGCTAATCCTCCGCCTTGCGGCGCCAGCACCCCGGGGTTCTAGTCCCGGTTGGAGCGCTGGATTCTGTCCCGGTTGCTCCTCTTCCAGGCCAGCTCTCTGCTGTGGCCCGGGAGTGCAGTGGAGGATGGCCCAGGTGCTTGGGCCCTGCACCCGCATGGGAGAAGCACCTGGCTCCTGCCATCGGATCAGCGCGGTGCGCCGGGTATGCAGCGGCCACTTGGGGGGTGAACCAACGGAAAAAGGCAGACCTTTCTCTCTGTCTCTCTCTCACTAACTTTGCCTGTCCAAAATAAACAACGGAAAAAGGCAGACCTTTCTCTCTGTCTCTCTCTCACTAACTTTGCCTGTCCAAAATAAATAAATAAAAAGAAAGAAAGAAAGAAAGAAAGAAAGAAAGAAAGAAAGAAAGAAAGAAAGAAAGATTGATTTTAACAACAAAACGATGGGATCTTCCATAGTGCCTAAAAGCTGGAGAAAGACTAACCCTCTGAGCTGTCAGCCGCTCTCAGTATTGGTTGAGGGTCAGGTTTTGGCTAAGCGGCTAAGCTGCTAAGACGACCGCGTCCCATTATCTGGGTGCCCGGGTTCGTTTTGCTCCAATGCAGACCCTAGAGGCAGCGGTGATGGTTCAAGTAATTGGGTTCCTGTGTCCCAGCCGGGAGACCTGCACTGAGTTCCCAGCTCCAGCCCAACCCGTTAATTCTGAGTGTCGTTTGCCATGGACAAATTACGAACAACTCTGCCCACTGTGTAAGTTTGGAATAAGCACCAAACGAGCCAAAGGATGTCACTGTGCTCTATAAAAAGCAAAACACTGCGAAAATATGTACTTGGCCTTTCAGCGAGGCACCCAGGCGGCTTCGGTGCTGATGGGCGGGGAGAGGGCTCCTGCCGCTGCCCTCACTACGGCCCTCATCCCCGCTCTCGGTTCCAGCCACGGCAAGACGTAAGCAATGTGGCGGAGCCCACGGCAGAGAGCACGGGACGTGGGTCGGCGGCTCACCTGAACGCACTGCTGGTAACGCTTGAAGAGGTCGGTGCACGGGTCCCCAGAGCCGTCCCCCTTGAGGAACTTCTCAGCAAACCAGCGATTGAAGCACTGGTCGTACTCGCGCTTCATGTCTGTACACGCCTCCCCAACGCTGTTCATGGCGATGGCTGCGAAGGAGGCGGCAGGGGCGCACCCTGATGGCGTCACATTTAAGCGCGTCGCTCGGCCTTACGGGTGGCGCACTACGGGTGCCGGGAAGGGGAGACATGTGGGCGCGGGCAGTACGGCTGGGCCTTCGGGCTCCCCTGGGTGGGTTCCGGGCTTTCACCGCCAAGGCGGATGCTCAGGTAAAGGCCCGGGACGTCTAGGCGGGTGGCGGAGCGGGCCGCGTCCGTGTGACCCACCCTCCCCGATTCATTCCCCAGGGAAGTGGCCGGGTGACGGCCGAGGTGATCGAGCACCTGGAGCGTCTAGCGCTCGTGGACTTCGGCAGTCAGGAGGCCGTAGCGCGGCTGGAGAAAGCCATCGCCTTCGCCGACCGGCTGCGCGAGGTGGACACGGACGGCGTGGAGCCCATGGAGTCGGTCCTGGAGGACAGGTAAGCTCGCGGCTGCGGCCCCCCGGCCTGGACGGAGGCACCTCCGCAGGCCGCTGCAGGTGGCGGCTGGAGCCCCCGTTTCACAGCGACATGTGTTCATTATGCATGCTGTCACTCCCGCTTACAATCCCCGCGCCCGCCCAACGTAAGCGGGAGCAAAATCCGAACGGCCGCTCCTCGCCGTGGAGGCACCTCCCCCTGGGGTCTCACACACTGTGCTGCCACTAGGCTGGCTTCCCCGACTGCTTCCGCGACCGGCCGGGTCGGCTCTCATTTGTGCATTCTGCCTTCCGGAGTTTGCACGGCTGGCTCCTCCTTCCTTGGCTCTTTGACCTCGGCTTATCTCCTCAGAGTGGCCCCCTGGCACTCCGAATCCCCTCTCCCCTTCCAGTCACCAACTCTGTCTCGTTGGGGGTTTCCTGCGTTGATTTGTTGTCGTTATTATTACAGTGTGAGTTCACTGAGCTGCTTGCTGTCTCGAGATTTTATGCATTTTCTGATGTACTGATTCCCTAAGGAAGTATCTGTGAAAGTGCAGCAAGACGCAGGCACAAGCCCATGGCAAACCTTTCAGAACACGAAAAACAGGACCCAGAAACAACCTAAACAAATGGCAAATACACACTTCCACAATGGAATATTCAGCAGTTTAAAAATAACGAAACAACTACATGTTATTTGTGTGTATCGCGTATCAGCCTACAAATAGCATCATATACGCTGCCATGGAGAAGTCTCTGAGACATGCCTATTTTTTCTTTAAAGGCAGCATTAGAGCAGTACTCTTTGGGGCCCTTGTGGTGGTGCAGCAGGTGAAGCCGCTGCTTGTGACACTTCCAGTCCCAGCTGCCTGCTAGCGTGCATGGGAAGGCAGCAGAAGGTGGCCCAAGTACTTGAGCCCCTGCCACCCACGTAGGAGACCCAGACGGGAGTTCCAGGCTCCTGGCTGCAGCCTGGCCCAGCCCTGGCTGTTGTGGCTGTTTGAGGAGTGGACCAGAGGATGGAAGCTCTCTCTCCCTGTCTCTTTGAAATAAGTAATATCTGTCTTTGAAATAGATAATAAATCCTTTTAAAAACCCAGTACACATTGCTTCTTGGCCTTTTGGCTAAGATCAAGTGTAAAAATCAGCACTGTTCATACCATATGTGTAGTCTACATCTGCTGGTGTATAATTAAGTTGTGTTCCCCAGAAGCAAATGCAAGAAATTCACAAAATGATTAATTCATGGGAATGTTAAGGAAACTTTGTTTTTGTTGAAGATATATTTATTTACTTGAAAGAGTTACAGAGAAGCAGAGGCAGAGAGAGAGGGAGGGAGAGAGGGAGGGTTCACTCACTGCCTGGTTCACTCACTCCCTGGTTCACTCCCCAGATGGCTGCAATGGCCGGAGCTGGGCTGATCCGAAGCCAGGAGCAGGAGCCTCTTCCGGGTGCAGGGGCTCAAGCACTTGGGCTGTCTTCTACTGCTTTCCCAGGCACAATAGCAGGGAGTTGGATCGGAAGTGCAGCAGCCAGGACTCCCATATGGGATGCCAGCATTGCAGGCGGTGGCTTTACCTGCTACACCACAGCGCCGGCCCCCACACATAATGTGCCTGAGAGCAGCGGTATCAGTGAGTGAAGTAGCGCAGTGTCATGCAGTGGGGACAGGTGACTTGCTGACAAAGCAGCTGTGAACAGCAGGAGCGGTTTCCGCCCACCTCTACCAACTGCTGCCAGATCTTAATTTGAAAGGAAGCGCCTTCCTGGGGAAAGCTGCTTCCCAGCAGCACACTTGATTTGCTGTCGGGGGCTACAGCTGCTTGGACAGGAGGATGGGTGACTTGCTGTGCTCCCTCCCCCAGAGTCAGGCCGGATGTTAGTCCCCAAACACTTAACAGAACTGAGCAGAAACTTAACTCAATCATGGTGCTGGGTGGCGGGGCCCTGGGTGATTAAGTTAGATCATTAGGATGGAGCCCTGACTGGAGTCCTGGTGGCCTTGTAAAGGGTCAGACAAATCAGATCAACACAGACATAGCTGCTGAACTGGGGACCCACCTGATCCTGGACTGTGAACCTCAGGCCCATAAACCAAAATAAACTTTGTCTATAAAGCAGCCTGTCTCTGGTAATTTGTTATAAAGTCAACTACTACATAGCTCATAATCATAGGGACAGTTGACAACTATCCTAGCCTTTTCTTGGTAGAAATAATAGACAAAAGCAGTCCTAACTGCAAGTGGACGCAAGGAAGATTCGCTGCCTTTGGCTAGTGAACAGGCCCAGCCAGACGATCTGCGACTACATTCTTTGTGTGAGTCTTGCTCCTAACTGCCACGCTTTCTTCCAACCTTTCTTCTTCCTTGCAATCTGGCACTCGGGTCAGGGCAGTGAATCTGCTATTACACTGCACTTCAAAATGGAATCTGATTTTCATTCTGTGGCCTGCGTCCTGGAGGTTTCACACTGCTCCTTAGGGTGAAGACAGCATCAGTGGAGCCTGCAGGGAGTCATCAAACCTAGCCTTTCAGTTCTTCATGCGCTCTCCTTCCTAGAATTCCGGCCTGGCCTTCACTCCCACCACTCCTCTTTTTGTCTACTTCAAATTTCAAATGCCACCTCCTTAAGAAGTCTTTTTTTTTTTTTCTCAAGATTTGAACAGAGAGAGATCTTCCATCTGCTGATTCACTTCTCAAATATGGCCACAACGGCCAGGGCTGGGCCAGGTGGAAGCCAGGAGCTCCATCCTAGTCTCCCACGTGGACAGCAAGGGCCCAAGCACTTGGTTCATTTCCTGCTGCCTTCACAAGTACATTAGCAGTTAACTAGATGGGAAGGGCAGCAACCAGGACTCTACTGGGGCTCCTGATATGGGATGCCAGCATCGCAGGTGGCTTAACCTGGTGTACCACATTGCTGGCCCCTTCATTGTACTGAATTAGGTTCTTTCAGGACATGTGACTCTTCATGGTATTCAGTAAGTACAATACACCTATTCACACATCTATTTGAGTGACACCTGATTTCTCTGCTCCTCTCCTGTTCATCTGTGTTCTTGGGAGCATGTCTATTTCTGCTCATGTTTGCAATGTGTAACACCAAATAGATACTCAGTAAACATTTACTGAAAGACTGTTCTTTATTAGTATCTTTGGGAAAGGAAGGAACAGAAGCCTGAAGAGGAGTCAGAATCTTCCATCACCTAGAGGGTAACTATAAAGAATAAAATCAGGGGCCAGTGTTGTGCTTAGTGGGTTAAGCTGCCACCTGCAACATCAGCATCTCAGGTGGGTGCTGGTTCGAGTCCTAGCTGCTGCACTGCCAATCCAGCTCCTGCTAATGTGCTTGGGAGGGCAGTGGAAGATGGCCCAAGTCCTTGGGTCCCTGCACCCAGGTGGGAAACCCAGATGAAGCTCCTAGCTTCGGCTTGGCCCATACCTGAGTTTGCAGCCATTTGGGGAGTCAACCAGCAGATGGAAGACATCTCTAACTGTGCCTTTCAAATGAGTAAATTTTTAAAAATTACAGAGGGAGGGGCTGACACTGATGTAGCAGGTAAAGCCACCACCTGGAGCGCCAGCATCCTGTATGGGCACCAGTTTGAGTCTTGGCTGTTCTACTTCTGATCTAGCTCTCTGCTGTGGCCTGGGAAAGCAGTAGAAGATGGCCCAAGTGCTTAGGCCCTTGCACTCGCATGGGAGACCCAGAAACAGTTCCTGGCTCCCAAAAGACCGACCCAGTTGCAGCCATTTAGGGAGTGAACCAGTGGATAGAAGTCTCTCTCTCTCTCTCTCTGCCTCTCTGTAACTCTGCCTTTTAAATAAATGAATAATTAAAAAAAAAATACAAAGGGAATTTTGTGAAAAAGATGAGGGATCTGGATCTACTAGCTGGGATCTCAACTTGGCATTCAGTGATTTGCACCTTCTGTATATTAGAAAACCAGTTTGTGTTAGTAATTCACATTCAGTTTTTCTTTTTTTAATGCGAATTTATTTTCATCTATTTGAAAGGCAGAGATAGAGATCAATTGACCTTGCATCTGCTGGTTCACTCCCCAAATGTCCTAAAGCGCCATAGTCAAGAGCCCCGAACTCCATCCAGGTCTCCCATGTGGGTGACAGGAACCCAAGCACTTGGGCCATCATTTGCTGACTCTTGGGATGTATTAATAGTAAGCTAACGGAGCTGGCTGGTTAGCTCAGTTGGTTAGAGTGTGGTGCTAATAGTAAGCTAGATTAGTGGCATGTAGGCATTCAAAGTGGCAGGGTTTTTAAAGATTTATTTGAAAGCAGAGCAAGAGAGGGATAGAAATATCTTCTATCCACTGGTTCTCCCTAAGTGGCCACAATAGTCAGTTCTGTGCCAGGCCTAAACCAGGAACTAGGAATTCCATCCTGGTTGATCCCCCATGTGGGTGGCAGGAGCCCAAACTGGGCCATCATCTGCTGCTTTCCCAGGCACATTAGCAGAAAGCTGGATTGGAAGCAGAGCAGCCAGAACTTTGCAATATGGGACATTAGTGTTGCACAGCCTAACTCTGTGCCACAACACCAGCCCCCATTAATAATTTTAATATGACATTAGTAGGATTTTAGTGTTTTTTTTTTTTTTTTTTTTTTTTAAGATTTATTTATTTACTTGAAAGGCAAGGGTTACAGAAAGAGAGGAAGAGACACACAGGTATCTTCCATCCATTTGTTCACTCCCCAGATGGCCACAATAGCTGGGCCAGCCCAGGCCAAAGCCAGGAACCAGGAGCTTTATCCAGGTTTCCGACATGAGTGGCAGGGGCCCAGGTACTTGGGTGATCCTTTACTGCTATTCCCAGGCCTTTAGTAGGGAGCTAGATCAGAAGTAGAGCAGCCGGGACTTGAACTGGTGCCCAAATGGATAGTAGGCAGCAGCTTTACACTACAATGCCAACCCTAGGATTTTAATGTTTTGAACATACTACCTCTCAGAATTTGGAATGAACTCAGATAAAGTGAAGACAGGTATTAAATAGTTTTGAGCAACAGACATAATAGAAATCTGTACATGAGTAACATCATTTGGCTTGATAGAAAGCATTAAAAAAAACTAGCATGCTTACATGCCAGGAACTAAAAATTTATATATATTATCAAAGTTATCAAATACAACCCTGGAAGGTAAATGTACATTTTATGGGAGAAACTGGAGCACAGAAAGTGTACATAACATGGCTAACCTTTCACAAGTAGTAGGAAGCTAAACCAGGATTTGGGACCCATAGTCTGCTCTCAAGTGCTGCTCTAGCTATGCCTATTAATATCATCCTCTAGATACTGCTCTTTCATCTCAATCCAGAGACTGACTTTGTCTGCAAGCCAGAGTTAGAGAAGGCAGAGACAAAGAGACAAAGCCAGAGATCTTCCATCCACTGGTTCACACTCTTAATGGCCACAACAGCCAGGGCTGGGCCCGACCAAAGCCAGGCTCCTGGAATTTTATCCGGGTCTCCTACGTAAGTGCAGAGGCCCAAGCACTTGGGACGTTTTCCACCAGGCACATTAGCAGGGAGCTGGACCAGAAATGGAGCAGCGGGACATGAACTGGCACTCATTTGGGATGCCAGCAACACAGGCGGCGGCTGAACCCGTTACACCACCCCGCCGGCCCAGACTTTGTTTACGGCATCTCTGCAGCTACATACTTGAATGCTCAGGGTGTCCCAGAGCCTTAAACCAAAAACATACAACCAAACTGATGAATTCATATTACAGTTTGATTCACTTAGTATGCAGGGAAAAGGCTGGAAGGGGAACCTGCCCACAGAAGCTACTCCTGCCAGTCAGCTACCAGGGAAGAGGCAAGAACAAAAGCAGTGGTAGAACTGTCCATCACCCAGTCCAAGGGCTGACAGCACCACACACCAAGTCATTCTATCTTCCTGCTGCCATGGCACTCTGTGTGCCTTTTTAAAAAGTAGTATTTCCCAATTACTGGCTTAAGGGAGTTGTATGTGAGCTTTGGCATGCAAGGAGTTCCAGCTCACAGGCTTCCTCATTTGAAGCATGAACAGTCTAGGAAATATTTTTAATTCTCCCAATTGCACAGATTAGTTCCAATGCATAGAAGAAAGATTGACTATCAAAACAGGTATCTTGGGAGAACTGGGGTATCTTCTCTTATAGGATCTTCACTGAAGACGACAGGTGAGGCAGAATTTAGTCAATCTGCCCTGGACCTGGAGAGCTCATCTGGTCCTGTTTGTCTTGTACATGATTCTCAAGCCCAGGAAGGGTAAGCAGCTGGCCAAGTGAGGGGTCTGCTTAGTGTGTCAGAGACCCTAGGTTCAGCAACCCAATGAAGAAAACGGAGGCAGGGGTCTATTCTAGGAAGCACACCTTTATAATCAGTAATTAAACAAAAATGTGTGGGATTTAAAGGGACGAATTTTGTTTTTCTGGAAATTTCACTTATATAGGAAGTTCAATACTCAATAAGTGAGTAAATCAATTGCTCTCAGATCTATGGGAAGTAGCTCTTAACCCTGTTAGCAGTAGAGAAAGATTACTTTGTTAGAATCAAATGCTAAGCAGGTCAAGAGCATCTCGTTTTGAAAGACTGATGGGAACAGAGGTATACAGGGGTGCAGGCACCACTCAGCACCTACCTTACTGCCGTAAGAATGCAGGCCCAGCATCATCAGACCTTACTTTTTAAATTATCATTTCACTTAAATCTTCCCACTGAAAGTGAAACAATCAGTAAGAATATACTGAGATTTGAATTCAGCTTGAGCTCCTAGCCATTTTGTTAGTCCAAAAAAAAAAAAAAAAAAAATTGAATCTAGTGGTTACCACTGAATGGCACAATTAGGATTTTAATTTTATTCTCCAAGTTTTCTTAAATTAATGTGTAATGCCTGTGTGGTTAAAAAAATTGATGCAACTCACTTCTTAAAAAAATTTTTGAGAGGCACAAAAGACACAGGTCCCATCTGCTCATTCCCTGCCCCCAAACACCTGCAAGGGGCACTGTTAGGATGGGTCAAAGCCAGCAGTCAGGAACCCAATTACTAGGATTATCACTGCTGCCTCCCAGGGTCTACATTATGAAGTCAGAAACCAGAAACTGTGCACAGCTACTCTCATGCGGACGTTGTTAGGCTTAACACCTACCCTAACCCTGATTTAAGGTCTAGAAAGATCACTTATTCAAGGCCACAGTTAAGACAGTGCCATATCCTAGAATGGCCTCCAGCTCTTCTCCCTTTATATGGTATTTATTGTGTCTAGTTCTGAGATGGGGGCCACAAAAAGGAGAACTAGTCCTTTCCTAAAAAGAATCTTGTGAGAAAGGTCATGTGCGACCTTTGTCCAGATGTTCAAGTCACATTCTTGCCCCTTTGGGACACAACTCAAACCCCATTAGGACTAGCTTCAGCCTGTGCCCCACTCAAAGCAGGAGTGGCTGCTCCCAGATCACTGTTTAGGAGACTGCTGGTATTGTAGCTGCAGTATTGGGAAGCAGGCTGAGACCTCTCATCAGCAATCTTTATTCCTTTAAACAAAGAAGCCTCATGTATATGTTCAAGCTCCTGGTTGGTTTTACCAGTTTGCCATCTGGGTACCTTGAGTGAAGCCACAAGGCTCAGAGAACAATGGAAGCCTTTTTATTTTCTTTTTTTAAGATTTATTTATTTGAAAGGCAGCGTTACAAAGAGGGAGAGAGGGAGTGAGGGAGAAGAAGAGACAGAAAATCTTCCATCCGCTGGTTCATTCCCCAAATGGCTGCAATGACCAGAGCTGGGCCAGGAGTCAAGTTTTATCCAGGTCTCCTAAATGGATGCAGGGGCCTAAGCACTTGGGCCACCTTCCGCTGCTTTCCCAGGAGCATTAGTAGGAAGCTACATTGGAAGTGGGCAGCCAGGATTTAAACCAGTCTCCATATGGGATGCTGGTTTCACAGGTGGTGGTTTAACCTGCTACACCACAATGCCAGCCCAATTTAAGCCACGTCTGCCACATTCTTGCCCAACGGCAGGTACTTCTGTATCAACTCAGGTGGCTGGAGTGAAAAAAGCAGCTTAGTGAAAAATGAGCTTAGATCCCAGTGCTGTCCTTATGAGCCAGTGTCCCTCCCATCTCTGCTTAGGCTTCTAGCTTCCTTTTCTACCCTGGGCAAGCCAACCTACGGCTTGCCCAACTTCTGGCCTGCCTCTGTTTACAGTGGTTCCTGCTGCACCTGCCAGGAGGTCTGTTTCCCATCCTTTAGCACTACCACCCTCTGTTCTAAACAGATGCTCTTCACCCAGGCTGGCCAGGTACCCTACTATTCCCTTGGCAGGCTTTGCTTCTGTTAGATTTAATATACAGTACTATAATTACCTTTTTTTTTTTTTTTTTTTTTTTTTTTTTTTTTTTGACAGGCAGAGTGGACAGTGAGAGAGAGAGACAGAGAGAAAGGTCTTCCTTTGCCGTTGGTTCACCCTCCAATGGCCGCCGCGGCCGGCGCGCTGCGGCCGGCGCACCGCGCTGATCCGATGGCAGGAGCCAGGAGCCAGGTGCTTTTCCTGGTCTCCCATGGGGTGCAGGGCCCAAGCACCTGGGCCATCCTCCACTGCACTCCCTGGCCACAGCAGAGGGCTGGCCTGGAAGAGGGGCAACCGGGACAGAATCCGGCACCCCGACCGGGACTAGAACCCGGTGTGCCGGCGCCGCTAGGCGGAGGATTAGCCTAGTGAGCCGCGGCGCCGGCCACTATAATTACCTTTATACCTGTTTCTGCCAAAAGTAACTTGCCCATAGTGATCACTCAAAAATATTTGTTAAACATATCAATTCCAAGGAATAATTACCACTTACCTCACTGGGTTGCCAGGACAATCTATAAACTGTAGACGGTTGTTTGGTCTACTGCTGACCACAGCTTCTCTATCTCTGAGCAGTGACCATAACTCAAGAACATGATGCTCCCCGTTCTCCCATTCTTGACCCTCTCCACCAATCCCTAGAATCCCCGCTGTCTGAGAAGGTAACCTTGAGCTTCTGGCTTTGTAGATGTCTATACTTGAGATCCGACAATGTAGTAGAAGGCAACTGTGCTGAAGAACTACTACAAAACTCCCATCGCGTCGTGGAGGAGTATTTTGTGGCCCCCCCAGGTACGTGTTGCCCAGAGTGGTTTACCAGTCCAGATAGTCTCACAGTGACCTAAGGAATGAAGTAGGAACTGTGAGGACCAAAGATGCTATGTGAAGGCATTTTGAGAAGGACAAAATGCATACAGATGGTGACATGAAAGTGGCAGTAGAGTACCCGGGTTATACTCACCTCTAGACCCCAGCTGGTAACAAGAATGTACAAAATGGCACTGGGGGTGGGGAGGCACAGTGGGGGGCAGATCTGAGCTCAAGCTCTGCCCAAAGCTCTACCTGCATTCAGGGCTTCTTATTTTGTGCCAGGGAGAAAGTGACCCCGTTTTCCCAGACTGCCTGGATACCTGGCATTTTTGTGTGATACTTCCCACATTTTCACTGTTGACAACCAATTCAAAAATTTTACAAGATGCCATGCAGGCCAAATAAAGCAGCCTGTGAGCTAGTATGGCTCTGCACTGCTTGCCTCTTTGGGATATTTTAAATGGAAGCCTTAAAATAACTGGGCCAATGGTAAAACCCAGTACTTGGGTAGGCTGACTGTTGCTATCTCCTCTGCAGAGGGGTGAGCATTCAGAGCGGCTGTACCCTCTGGCATTTGGGACTAGGACTACCAAAGCACTCCAGAAAACTGCTTTCCAAATGCCAGCTTCCAGTTCAGGCTATCCCCTGGGCAAGAACCTCCACCTAAAACACCAACTCTTCCCCAAGACCAACGAGTTAAAGGAAAGCTCTGATTGAAGGAAGGATAGGAAGCAAAGCTGGCAAACTGTTGAGCTAAACTGGGGTAAGGAACCTTTTTCTGCCAAGAGCCATTTGGATTTATAACATCATTCACGGGCCATACAACATTATCAACTTAAAAATTACTACAGATCTACTGGACTTCAAATTCCACATGCAGTTGCCTTGGCAAGGAAACAACACATGTTCTCTATCCCTGAGCTAAACTCTTGTAAGCATGGCTGACTGACCTGTAAACTGTCGAGAGAAATAAGATTTGATGATCTCTCCATCTCAGGGCCTGATTATTGCTGCTTCATACATACATTCTATCTCCCAAACAGAACCTTGCTTCAGACTTTGCTTCTTGAAACAAACGTAGTAGTGGTTTTTCCTTCCACTCTTATCTGCATATACCCGGCTAATTAACCTGTCTACACTTTTTTTAAAATTTTTTATTTTTTTAATTTTTGACAGGCAGAGTGGACAGTGAGAGAGAAAGACAGAGAGAAAGGTCTTCCTTTTGCCGTTGGTTCACCCTCCAATGGCCGCCGCAGCCGGTGCACTGCGGCTGGCGCACCGCACTGATCCGAAGCCAGGAGCCAGGTGCTTTTCCTGGTCTCCCATGGGGTGCAGGGCCCAAGCACTTGGGCCATCCTCCACTGCACTCCCTGGCCATAGCAGAGAGCTGGCCTGGAAGAGGAGCAACCGGGACAGAATCTGGCGCCCCGACCAGGACTAGAACCCGGTGTGCTGGCGCCACAAGGCGGAGGATTAGCCTATTGAGCCACGGCGCTGGCCCACTTTTTTTTTTTAATAATATGCATTGACTTGCCTTCACTTATGATTGGGATTAAGTTAGAAAAACAGGATACTATCTACCCTTATTAACTGCTTATTTTCCAGACTGACCAAGTGATTTGTTAGCTTCCTTGAGCCAGTTAGGTAGCAGGCTCAGCTATAACTTTCTCTCTTGTTGCTGTTTTCAATCAGGTAATATCCCTTTGCCAAAGCTGGATGAACAAGAGTCCTTCCCACACAACTGATCAGCTATTTTGGGAAGGGAGCACCCTGCGAACATGTGGAAGCACAATGATGGAATTTTATTGTAAACACTAATGTTCCCATTTCCTTCAGTCACCTGAAAAAAATGGATACATTTCTTAATCAACTCTTCTGAAGATGGAATTGGAAAAGACCTAGCAAAAATGAAGCAATGAGTTCCTGGTGCTAATGGAAGTAAAAGAGCAAAAGCTTCCAAGGAAATGGATCGAGTATTTCACTTAGAGGCCTGTTCAGTATGGAAAACATTATTCTCCCTTATCTCTCTCTAAAAAGACTGTCTACCAAACTGCATAAGTAGCTTTTCTGTTTAAGTAACTGGAAGGCAGAGCACTTGACCACTGTGTGACAATCTCAACTGTCATTTTCACTGCTGTTTCTGTGGACTCAAGCAGCTGTATCTCTATTAAACATAACTTGAATTTGCTTGTGGGTACCTGCTTTGTTCCAAGCACAGAGCTAACTTTCTGCTAAGGTCTGAAGAGAATTCAAAATAGACTACAGCTTGGGAACTCCTACCCTAGAACCATCTGCCATCCCACAAAGTGATTCTACAAAAAAAGCTCTGGGCCTGAAATAAAATATCTTATTCTTACCTTTCCCTTCCTTTATTGCAATGCTCCCTTTTTCTTTAAGGCACCTTAATTTACAAGCATGGCCTTGAATAAGAGAACCCTGAACCTGCCATTGAACTTCAAGCCAACATCAGAGCAACTGTCTATACCCAAATAGAGTTACCCACTCTTGCTTCTTAACAACTGGATATAAGTGGCTACAGCTAATTTCCTTTTTGAATCAGTGTGCCTGTTTGATGAAATCCATTAACTTAATTAAGGACAACCACACATGTCAATTACCAAACGTTTAAAATATATTTCTAAACAGAATGGGCCCACTCAGTCACAGTAACTGCTGATCTCCATAGCAGAGCAACCCACAAAGACACAGCACTGATTTTTTTTTTCCCATAATTGGGGGGTGAAAAATATACAACTTGTTTCTGAACCAAAACCACAATTTCTGCAGTTTAAAACATTTCACTGCTAATATGGCCCTGGTAGAAATTATGTAAGTTTTTTATTTCCTTAAAAAAAAATTAAAAAAATTTCCTAAGCCACTAAATCATCAATCTGGAATGTAGATTCTGAGCACAAAGCAGCTCAGTTCATCTAAAAAATAAAGAAAAAACTCCCATCACCTGTCTCAGTAGGGTCTGAAAGGAGAGAAGTAGTGTGGGGAACCCCTGCTTTGGTATGGAGAGTCACGGCCCCTTGAACCAGACCGAGACCGTGAATAGCCATAGCTGGTGCTTCTCTCAGGATAAACTCGGATGTAGGAAGTCTCACCCTGAAATTCAAACAAAAAGATATGTCAGTATTGAGCACTTACTCTGTGCCTGGCACAGTGTTACCTCATTAAACCATCTCAACATTATGAAATAGATACTATTCTATTTCAAGAATTATGAAAAATAAAGATTTAAGTTATATCATTTGCAAAAGGCTATACAAATTAGTAAATGGCAACTTGGGGATATGTTTGAAGCAGCTAATGTATTCAATACCTCCCAGGGTTCAGGAGCTGGGCTGCATGCTCTAGATGTTACAGGTCAGCTTCCTGGCAGGTCTTGGGACTTGCTGTTATGTGAACATTTCACACTGGAGGATCCAAGATTCAGAATAGCAGCTCAGCCAAGCAATTCATAAGCAAACAAGGAGTCATGTCTAGGCTGGCCTTTCTCCAGGCCCTACAGGCCCGCAGGCAACATCCTAAGATGCTAAGGTCGAAGAAGCCAGAGGCGTTCTCACATTAGGTCAAAGTCACTGAATTTACCCTTACAGGTCAAAGTGCTGTTCTCTTCATGCTACAAATTGAAGTCCTAGAGGACAGCCTGATCCAAAGCACTGGTAAGCCATACAAGCCATAAAATTGAGGAATTATACGAATTCTCAGAAAAAGAAATGAACCCAGAGATCTGTGTTCCCCAGGCTTCCCCAAGCACCACAGCAACAGAATAATCAGAAAAAAGCAACGTCCAACTGCTGAAGTGGCATCTGGTGTCAGTGACATCAAAGGGAGTCACCACCCAAATCAGAGAGATCCAGAGTAGCAGCTGCCTTCCTGAAAGGAAGGATAATAAGAACTAAGTTCTGGGGCCGGCACTGTAGGGTAGTGGGTAAAGCCGCCACCTGCACTGCCAGCATCCCGTATTAGTACTGGTTTGAGTCCTGGCTGCTCCACTTCCAATCCAGCTCTCTGCTATGGCCTGGGAAAGCAGAAGATGGCCCGAGTCCTTGTACCTTTGCACCCACATGGGAGACCTAGAGGAAGATCCTGGTTCCTGGCTTTGGATCGGCTCAGCTCTAGCAGCTGCGGCCATTTGGGGAGGGAGCCAGCAGATGGAAGATATCTCTGTCTCTCTCTCTGCCTCTCTGTAACTCTGCCTTTCAAATAAATAAATAAATCTTAAAAATAAATAAATAAATAAAAAACTAAGTTTTAAGAGTGAGGGGAGGCTGGCGCCACGGCTCAATAGGCTAATCCTCTGCCTGCGGTGCTGGCACACCAGGTTCTAGTACCGGTCGGGGCTCCGGATTCTGTCCCGGTCACTCCTCTTCCAGTCCAGCTCTCTGCTGTGGCGCGGGAAGGCAGTGGAGGATGGCCCAAGTGCTTGGGCCCTACACCCACATGGGAGACCAGGAGAAACACCTGGCTCCTGGCTTCGGATCAGCGCGGTGCAGTGGCTGCAGCGTGCCGGCTGCAGTGGCCATTGGGAAGTGAACCAACGGAAAAGGAAGACCTTTCTCTCTGTCTCTCTCTCTCTGTCCACTCTGCCTGTCAAAAAAAAAAAAAAAAAAAAAAAAAAGAGGGGATGGAACCTGTGCTGTGGCACAGTGGGTTAAAGCCCTGGTCTGAAGCACCGGCATCCCATATGGGTGCCGGTTCGAGTCCCGGCTGCTCCTCTTCCAATCCAGTTCTCTGCTATGGCCTGGGAAGGCAGTGGAAGATGGCCCAAGTCCTTGGGCCCCTGCACCCACATGGGAGATTCGTAAGAAGCTCCTGGCACCTGGCTTCGGATCGGTGCAGCTGTGGCCACTGCGGCCAGTTGGGGAGTGAACCAGCAGATGGAAGATCTCTCTCTCTCTCTCTGCCTCTCCTTCTCTCTGTGTAACTCTGACTTTCAAATAAAATAAATCTTTAAAAAAAAAAAAGAGAAGAAGTTATGCTACTTGCATGTGATGTGAATCTCACCAATTTTTTTAAAAAGAAGAAATCCAAGTTTACTTCCTGGTCATGTCAATTCATGTGAAAAAACATTTGATAAAACTAACACCTATTCTGGGGCCAGCCTTGTGTTGCAGCAGGTTAACGCCCTGGCCTGAAGTGCTGGCATCCCATATGGGCGCTGGTTTGAGACCTAGCTGCTCCACTTCTGATCCAGCTCTCTGCTATGGCCTGAGAAGGCAGTGGAAGATGGCCAGGCCCCTGCACCCATGTGGGAGACCCAGAAGAAGCTCCTGGCTTCTGGCTTTGGATTGGCACAGCTCTGGCTGTTGCAGCCAATTGGGGAGTGAACCAGCGGATGGAAGACCTCTCTCTCCTCTCTCTGTGTAACTCTGTCTCTCAAATAAATAAATAAATCTTAAAAAAAAAAAAAAAAGTGAGGGGATCAACTACAAGAAAAAGCCAGAGTGATGCACGTTTCAAAGATGATCTTTTTTTTTTTTTTTTACTCTGGGGAAACAAAAGTGAAGTGTTAGCCTTTTAGCAATACCTAGCTAGAAAGGATGAAATTGGCCTGCAGAGCCCAGACTAGACCCAGAGGAGGGACAGCCATAAGAGTTAGGTTTACTTAGGGACATTGATGTTTAAGCTAGTTAGGAAAGGGGTGATGTTAAAAAACAGCTCACCCCATTATGGCAGACTGTACCAGTACTCCCTCCAGGTTAAAAATCAGGCAGGTGCCTGGCA
This sequence comes from Oryctolagus cuniculus, assembly GCF_964237555.1. Lineage (NCBI taxonomy): Eukaryota > Metazoa > Chordata > Mammalia > Lagomorpha > Leporidae > Oryctolagus > Oryctolagus cuniculus. The sequence goes on from NC_091452.1 coordinate 16,494,339, forward strand.
CAGCAGTTACAACAGCTGTATCAAGACATCAGAGTGCCTGATTTGAGCCCCAACTCCTCCACTCCCAATTCAGTTTCCACTAATGTACATCCTGAGAAGCAGCAGATGATGGCTCAAATGCATGGATCCCTGCCACCTATGTGGGAAACCCAGTTGGAGTTCCTGACCCCTGGCTTTGGCCTGGCTCAGCTCTAGCTGGGCATTTGGGGAGTGACCTCCACAGATGAAAAAAATCTGTTTCTCCATCTCTCTCTGCCCCTATCTTTCAAAAAAGGAGGGGGGGGACAAAAAAAAAAAACAAAAAAACTGTATGTACACTTCTCTGCTATGACCCTAGAGGGCTTAGACATGGCAAATTCCTTGGCTTTGTCCATTTAAGACATCTTTTAACATTTTTTATTTATTTGAGATAATGATACACAGAAGAGTTCCTATCCACTGGTAAACTTCCCAAATGACTGCAATGGCTAGGGCTGGGCCAGGCCAAAGCCAGGAGCTGGGAAGTCCATCTGGGTTTTCCACATGGTAGCAAGGACTCAAGTACTTGAGCCATTACCTGCTGCCTCCCAGGAAGCATATTAGCAGGACGCTGGAAACACAAGTGGAGCTGGGACTTGAACCTCCAATATGGAATGCAGGCACCCCAAGTGGCATCTTAACTGCTAGACCAAACACCTACTTCAGGAGAGATTCTTTTTTTTTTTTTTTTTTTTTTGACAGGCAGAGTGGACAGTGAGAGAGAGAGACAGAGAGAAAGGTCTTCCTTTGCCGTTGGTTCACCCTCCAATGGCCGCCGCGGCCAGCGCTGCGGCCGGCGCACCGCGCTGATCCGATGGCAGGAGCCAGGAGCCAGGTGCTTTTCCTGGTCTCCCATGGGGTGCAGGGCCCAAGCACTTGGGCCATCCTCCACTGCACTCCCGGGCCACAGCAGAGAGCTGGCCTGGAAGAGGGGCAGCCGGGACAGAATCCGGCGCCCCGACCGGGACTAGAACCTGGTGTGCCGGCGCCGCTAGGCGGAGGATTAGCCTAGTGAGCCGCGGCGCCGGCCCAGGAGAGATTCTTAATGGTACTATGAGGAGGTCATCACATGGCAAACACATGGCCTATTGCTACTTCTTATAGGTCAGGTTCAGGTACAGTGAACTGAGTACAAGCTCCTAAACAACATAGGAACCCACCTCATGAGAGCGGAACTTGGTGTCATCCAGTTTACGCAGGGCATATTCCATGTCTTCCTTTCTAAGATATTCAACCATCCCCATTCCATCCTTCTGCACATCTGCATAACAGACATCCCCAGCTTCTCGCATATGATCTTTTAGGTCCTGCCAGCTGCCTGATGGAGGAAGTCCTAGACATGGAGAACACAAGAGAAGAGCCCATTTCTTTTAGCCATGTTAACTGCCCTGTTAAGAGCCAGCAATCCTTTCTCTGTGAATTACTTAAATCCTGAGGGTCCCCAAATCACAAATCTTGATAAGGGACATGAAACCAGAGAAGAACATCAAACATTAAGTGGTAAACCACTTTTAAAAACTGGTCCTAAGCTAGTATTCCAGAGATCAAGCCTTTCCAACATAGCAAGAAGTCCATCGTGTTACAGTTTTAGTATCTCTGAGTTCACAGCCTATTTCTTTGTCCTTCACAATCAATACAAACCCCTAAGACTTTGAGTTCCAATTTTTTCCATTATGAGATTTATCAGTACCAGTTATTTCTTGCCTGACTGGATTTCCCAGGATATGGGAAGTCTGAAACAAGCCAAGGAAATACCAAAATATGTCTGAAGGTAACAGTAACAAAAATCTACAGAGTTTGCTTTCTTGCAGGTGTGAATGACTGACAAACTAGACAAAGTACCTCTTAAGAGATCAGCAAATTCTTCAATACAGTGAGGGAAAGGTAATACTCAGATGCTAGAACTAGTCAGGAGTCATACAACCCTACCTGATGTCATGAAAGGGAAATGTGCTCCTGCTTTCAAAGGCTGTGTTTACCGCTCACAGCTCAGGACTGCAGCCATTTCCTAAAAGTTTTCTAAGCAGGATTTCAGAGCAGCATGGAGAGAAAAAAAGATAACGTATGACATCCTGAAGGAGGGAATAGAGTTCTAGGGTTAAAAATTACAAGGGGACACAAGATAGGCAGTATCACTCTTAAGTACATTGGAATCTGCTGTGATTGTTGACATTCACATCTTAAAAAGATGCCAGGCTGCTTAATACATTTTACTCCACGAGGCCCTAAACTCCCCTGCAATGGCCAGAAGGCCCCAGGTCTTTACTAGTGCGTTAATATTTCAAAGACACACAAACCTCTGAGCGTAACATTTCATCACATGTAAACCCTAGACAGAAATATTCTATACTTTCCAATACAATCCCCAAGACTCTAGAAGTCATGAGGCTTTTGCTTTTCTTAATAAAATTCAGAAATCACAACAAACTCTGGCCTTTTTAAGATCTAAGACTGGGTAAAGTTACTCAGAACTGGCTCCTGGAATACCCTTCCAGCAAGTCTCACACCAAGGTCCATTCGAAAGGAAGCATCTTTGGAACTCCTGCTCACAAGGTTTTGTCATCAGCTTCTCTCTTCACCACTTTATGAGAAAACCTCTTTATAAAAAGCATGTTCTTTGAAGGCCGCACAACAGTGAGATTTCACTTGCAGGATACCTGCCTCCCTGGATAGAGCTTCACACTGTCACTGTGCACAAGCTAGCACAGAGAGCCCTAGAATCCCATGCACTGAGTGTAACACGCAACACTTCCTGGAGGCCAGCTTCTGTGCTAAGTATTTTACATGCACCATCTTATTCAATTTGAAAGGAAATTACCTGAAACAAGAACTCGGAAATCAGATCTTCTTGTAGGCGGCCCGTTCCTCCCACCACGGGGCCACCCGCCCCGACCTCCGTAAGTCCTGGGGAACTCCACACGAAGCCGACATTGGCCATAATCATAACCATTCCTTCCATAAATTGCATCCTCAGCATCTCTGCAAAGAAAAGTTTAGAGTTAGTGCTGCCCAGGAGGCTAAATGACTTCCCAGTGAAGGACATAATAACAGGGAAAGCCAGAATGAGAAGAAAAACAAACAAAAACAGGATCTTGGTGTACTTTTGCTTTGGTTTGAAGATCTTTCATGATACCGGAATTAAATGTCACAGCTGTAACATACAGGGTTTTCTAGGTATGAAATGATAACCAATGGGGGCCAGTGCTGTGGAACAGTGAGTTAAGCCACTACCTGAAATGCCAGTATCCCATATGGGCACTGGTTTGAGTCCTGGCAGCTCCATTTCCAATCCAGCTCCCTGCTAATATGCCTGGGAAGGCAGTGGAACACAGCTTAAGTGCTCGGGCTCCTACAACCACACAGGAAACTTGGAAGAAACTCTGGGCTTCCTGGCTTCAGCCTGGCCCAGCCCTGTGCGTTGAGGCCATTTGGGAAGTAAACCAGTAGATGAAAGATCTAACTCTGCCATTCAAATAAATAAATCTTTTTTTTTTTTTTTTTTGACAGGCAGAGTGGACAGTGAGAGGGAGAGACAGAGAGGAAGGTCTTCCTTTTGCCGTTGGTTCACCCTCCAATGGCCGCCGCGGCCGGCACGCTGCGGCTGGCGCACCGCGCTGATCCGATGGCAGGAGCCAGGAGCCAGGTGCTTTTCCTGGTCTCCCATGGGGTGCAGGGCCCAAGCACCTGGGCCATCCTCCACTGCACTTCCTGGCCACAGCAGAGAGCTGGCCTGGAAGAGGGGCAACCGGGACAGAATCCGGCGCCCCAACCGGGACTAGAACCCGGTGTGCCGGCGCCGCTAGGCGGAGGATTAGCCCAGTGAGCCGCGGCGCCGGCCGAAATAAATAAATCTTTATAAAGAAAAATAACAAATGAAGAAACAGTACTTATAAAAGGGCTAAACCAGAAAACTGTTGACATGATTGTGCTAATAAACCAGAGTTTATCTAACGTTAAGAGCAATTTCTCAGAACACATACCATACTTTAACCCTTTAATGTTCTTTTAAAGCCTAGCATCTTAACTCCTATAGAAAGAAAAACCCATTTAAAAAGTGAGCTCAAAACAAATGCAAATGAGTGTATGAAACTCTCTCTCTTTTTAAAAAGATTTATTTATTTATAAAAGCCACAGAGAGAGGTAGAGAGAGAGATGTCTTCCACCCACTGGTTCACTCCCCAAATGACTGCAACGGCCAGAGCTGAGCTGAGCCACGAGCTTCTTTCCAGGTCTCCCACACAGGTGCAGGGGCCCATCTTCCACTGCTTTCCCAGGCCACAGCAGAGAGCTGGATGGGAAGTGGAGCAGCCAGGACTTAAACTGGCGCCTATATGGGATGCCGACACTGCAGGCCAGGGCTTTAACCCACTGTGCCACAGCATTGGCCCCCTGGAACTCTCTTAAGTGTACCTTTTCAGCAAGGTTTGAAGAATTGAGTTGTCAAAAACCAGTCTCTGTGTACAATTTTGCTGAAAGAGATTAACATTGGATAGTTACTTTAAGTGTTTCCTAGGGCTCTAGGACAGTTAGGAATGTCAAGTTCATAATCTAAAATGGCTTTGAAGATTGGGTGGACGAGTAGAGCTGAATGTGCTAATGAGGGCATTATTCAGTGTTATAGGTACAAAACTGCTTATGAGGTTCCAGGAGCATGGCAACAGGACATCTAGTGTAACCCTGACTCTTTTTTGAAGATTTTTTATGTATTTGAGAGGCAGTGTAAGAGGGGGAGAGAGAGAGAGAAAGAGAGAGAGAAGGAGAGAGACAGAGAGGTCTTTCATCTGCTGGTTCATTCCCCAAATAGCCACAGTTGCCTGAGCTGGATCAAAGCCAGGAGCCAGGAGCTTCTTCCAGGTCTCCCATGTGGGTACCAGGGCCCAGGCACCTGGGCCACCTTCCACTGCTTTCTCAGGCCATAAGTAGAGAGCTGGATCGGAAGACGAGCAGCCAGGATTCGAAATGGCACCCATATGGGATGCCAGCACTGCAGAAGGAGGCTTAACTTACTACACCCAGCAAAGGCCCCAACCCTGACTCATAAAGTATGGAGGAAGGATGCAGCGGCGAGGGCTTAAGAGTGGACTTCATTTTTGTTTTAAAGATTCAATTATTTATTTGACAGAAGAAAGGGAGACACAGAGAAAGAGATCTGTCATTCGCTCCTTCACTCCTCAAATGCCCTCCACAGTCAAAGCTGGGTCAGAACAAAGACAAGAACCAAGAACGCCATCTTGGTCTTATATGAAGGTGGCAAGGTCCCAATCACTTGGGTCATCTTCTGCTGTCTTTTTAGGTACATTAGCAGGGAGCTGGCTATTTAACAGAGCAGGAGCTGGTATTGTGGCATGGCAAGTTAAGCTGCCGCCTGCGCAGGCATTGCATAACAGAAAACCACTTAAGTCTCAGCTGCTCCACTTCAAGTCTAGTTCCCTGCTAACGACCCTGGGAAAGCAGCAGAAGATGGTCCAATTACCTGGGTCCTAGCCACCCATGTGGGAGACCTGGATGGAGTTCTCAGCTCCCGGTTTGGGCCAGACTCAGCCCTGGATATTGTAGCCATTTGGGGAGTGAACCAGCAGATGTACAATCTCTTCCATTCCTTTTCTCATTATCACCCTGCCTTTCAAATAAATCTTAAAAAAAGAAAAAGAAAAAGAAAAAAAAAGCACAGCTGCGACTTGAACTGGCACTCCAATGTAGGATGCAAGAGTCCCAAGCAAGCAGGGGTGGGCACTGTGGTGTACTAGGTTTAGCATCTGCCTGTGCTGCTGGTATACCATATGGGCACTGGTTTGAGGCTGGGTCCTCCACTTACGATGAAGGGGCCCTTGCACCTGCATGGGAGACCCAGAGGAAGCTCCTGGCTCCCGGCTTCGGACTGGCCCAGCTTGGCCATTGTGGCCATTTGGGGAGTGAACCAGCAGATGGAAGACCTCTCTCTCTGCCTGTCCATCTCTCTGTAACTCTGCCTCACAAATTAAAAAGAAAAAAGAGTCTCAAGCAGCAGCAACTGCAACACAACCCCAACCTCTTTAGATTGAATATTCTTCTACCTCCTAGTAGTTGTGTTTAATCAAGTTTTTATGTGTAATCTAAGTAGAATGCCTATCCCACAGGGTTACTGCAAAATGTAAACAAGATACTTCGTGTACAGTGCTTTGCTTGAAACTTGGCATCTGGAGATATTAAAAAGAGCTTTTCTTTTATGAAAGGAATGAGGGGAAAATGACAATGTAGCATACCACACAGTAAGTTTGTATTCCAAGGGCAGAACAGGGAGTTCACGTCTGATCTTGATCCCATGCTAGTTCCTTTTATTAACAATTAAATCCTTAATTTCTTCTTCTTGTAAAGTGTGGTTTATTGTATGTAACTCATAGATTACTGAAAATGCTAAAGATCACACTGAATGGTACTTGACAGATAGCGACTGTTCAAGAAAACACGTGAGCACCAAGAGGGGCAGCCTTTTCCTGTTTAGACACCAGCTCCAGGAATGAGGCCCGCCAGAGTCTGAGGGTGCCTCCCGCCTCCCCATCTGTCCCCAGCCGCTCTCCCGGCCCGATCAATTCCTCCACCTGGGGCAGGCAGGGCACCCTGCAGCCACTCCTGGTCATGAGGCAGTCGAGGGAACGCGCTCCCGGTTCCTCGAGAGGAGGACGGGAGAACGGAGAGCGGGTTCCTACTTAACCCGGGCGCAACGCCCAGAACCACCACCCGCAGTTCTGCAAGCTCCCTTTCCACAAAGGTTTGCACGGTCAAAGACACCCTCCCTGGACAGTTTAAAGACCCAAAGCTCCCCAGGCGCTGGGGGCTTCAAGACCCAGCAGCGCCTCCCCCAGCAGGGGAGCGGAACGAAGGCGGAGATCCCCTCCGGCGGTTGGGGAAGTTTACCCCTGGGGCCGCCGCCTTTCAGAAGCCCCGGGGCCGGGCTGCAAGTCCGTCCAGCACAGACCCCCCTCCGCGACCTCCAGAGGCACCCACATCCCCCCGGGCTGAGCCGCCGGCGAGACTCGGGCTCCACGCGCGCCCCCCCCCCCCACCCCGGGCCGGTGCAGGGGCGCGAGCTTCCCCAGCCCGGGGGCTGCTTCCTCCTCAGGGCGCCTCTCCGGGCGCCTCCCCGGGCGCGGGGCGCGCAGCGCGCATCCGTATCACCCCCCGAGGCCGCGCCGGGCGCGCTCGGGCCCTCCAAGGGCCCAGATGGTGTGTTTTTAAGCAAAATAATAATAAAGGAAGTGACGACGGAGCCAAGGACAGGCCGAAGCCCGCGGGGAGAGGGAGAGGACGCCTCCTCCTCCTCCTCCACCCGGGGGCGCCATGAGGGGGGTCTGTACTGAGGGGGAGGGGAGACTCCGGAGGGGGAGGGGAGAAGAGGGCAGGCGGCGGGTCTCACCGGGGGTCCTCGAAGCGCACGAAGGCGAAAGGCACGAGGCCGTGCCGGTTTTTGAGCTCGATCTCGCGAATGCGGCCGTACTTGTAGAACAAGTCCTCCAAGTCTTTCTCGCGCACGTCAGTCGGAAGGTTCCCCACGTAGATGCGCCCGTCGCCCTCGCCGCCGCGCTCGTCCACCCAGCCCGACATCCGCACCGCCCGACGCCGCGGGCCCGCCGCAGCCCACGTCGCCGCCGCCGCCGCCGCCGCCTCCTCAGCCCGGGTCCCCCCGCAGCGTCCCCGCGGGCTCTGAGGCGCTCAGCCGCACTGCATCATGGGAACGCGGAGCGGAAGCGACAGAGTCGACCGAGGCAAAAGGAATTCTCTTAAAGGGGACGCGGCGGAGGCGAGTGCGCGTGCGCGCGGGCCGGCGCCCCCTGTAGGTGCCGACCGGCCCAGGGCGTCCCGTACCCTGCTCCGTCGCCTGCTGCGTGGGCCTGGGCAAGTGACTTGGGCTGCCTGAGCCTGGGTTTCTCCCTCTAGCGCCGCCTACCTCACAGGCTTTTGTGAGCGCTCACTGAGCTGAGGGGGCGCGCACACGGCCGGCCGGCGGCTGTCACTCTGCGTGCGGGGCGCCGGAGGGAAGGAGGCCGGGGCGGCAGGCTGACCCCTCAGCTGTCCTCACAGCGGCCCTCAGCCTCAGGTCAGTAGCCCTCCGAGCCCCGCGGTCCCCATTTAGCTTTTGGACTCGCGAGTTTACCGGAGATGAGGAAGTGATGGACGCATACTTTTTCTGTCAGGACCGTCTCTGGAGAGCGCCTGGCTTTTGGCGCTTTTAATCCTGACACAGGATGAAAGGACCGCGGTGTGACAGGGGGAGAGAACAGAGGTCCCAGAGGGGTCAGGATTGGAACCCACAGCCCCGCCGTCCGGTCTGAGCACTTAAGATGGGCTCCCGCCTTGACTTTTCCACATGCAGAGAATTAAACCCGGGAACGTGTGGTAAACGGGACTCGCATCAGAGGAGAATCTAGGACATTTGTCATAGCGGAAAGGAACACTCTGGGGCGGGCATTGGCGCAGTGGTTAAGCGGCTGCGGGGGCGTCCGCATCCCGTATCGGAGTGCCTGGGTTCGAGTCCGGGCTGCTCTCCTCATTCCCGCTTCTTAGTCATGCACACCCTAGGAGGCAGCAGCTGATGGTCCAAGTACTTGGGCCCCAGCCGTTCATGTAGGAGTGACTGAGTTCCAAGGCTCCTGGCTTCTGCGTCTACTCCCCAGCGAACCAGTCTGTAGGAGATACGTCTGTCTCTGTCTCTCTCATCACGTATGAATGGTGGTATTTAGGGATGAGTGTTGATCCTAGCAGTTAGGGTGCTGTTTGCAGAGTGCTTTTGTTCAGATACCTGGCTCTGCTCCCAATTCCAGCTTCCTGCTAAGACAGACTGGGAGGCAGCAGCGATGGCTTCAGTATTTGGGCTTTTGCCACCTGCATAGGAGACCTTGCCGTGTGCACCCCCCACCCCGGCTCCAGTTGCCCCAGCCCTGGCCCTTGCAGGCATTTGCAGAGTAAACCAGTGGGTGGGAGCTCCCTCTGTGTCTATCTCTGTCTCTCTGCCGCTCAAATAATTATTAAATGGTATTTAAATGGCAACTTTCACTTTAGAGTTGATTGTTAGAGCAGCAATGCTTCATTTTCATATTCTCAAAGAAATTTTTATACAATATCACGGGTCTCCAGGTTTGAGTCCCAGCTGTGCTTCCAATTCCAGCTCCCTGCTAATGTGCATCTTGGGAGGCAGCAGGTGATGGCTCAAGTACTGGGGTCCCTGCTGCCCATGTGGGAGACCTGGGTTGAGTTCTGGGCTCCTGACCAGCCCCACCCATTGCAGACATTTGGGGAATGAACCAATGGGTGGAAGATCTCTCTTTGTCTGATGGTCTCTCTCTGTCTCTCTTCCTTTAAAATTTAAAAAATACATAAAATATATAAATAAAAATAAATAATTTAAATGTTTTAAAAATGTATACAATATTATCGCAGTCCTATACAAAAGGATATATTTGCACATACATACATTTGTTTGTGTGAGTGTATTCATTGTTTGAAACAAAAAAGCATAGAAGAAAATAACCTTCCAAATGTTTGTGGAGATACCTCTTAATGGTATTGATTTCTATATTTTTACTTATTTTATTTCTCTTTTTTGTGCTTATCAAATTGTCAAGTACTTCTTTTGTAACTGGAATAAAACAAAATAAATGATTTTTTTTTTTTTGACAGGCAGAGTGGACAGTGAGAGACACAGAGAGAAAGGTCTTCCTTTTGCCGTTGGTTCACCCTCCAATAGCCACCACAGCTGGCCCGCTGCGGCCGGCGCACCGCGCTGATCCGAAGGCAGGAGCCAGGTGCTTCTCCTGGTCTCCCATGGGGTGCAGGGCCCAAGCACTTGGGCCATCCTCCACTGCCTTCCCTGGCCACAGCGGGAAGAGCTGTGAAGAGGGGCAACCGGGACAGAATCTGGCACCCCGACCGGGACTAGAACCCGGTGTGCCAGCGCTGCAAGGCGGAGGATTAGCCTAGTGAGCCGCGGCACCGGCATAAATGATTTCTAAAGTAAACCAGGACCATCATATTCTGGATTGTGTAATGCCTGTAGCTATTCTCTCCTAGGCTTCAGAAGGCAAGCAGGAAAGAGCCCTGGCTAAGTATGACCTTGAATCTAAGAACTCAGCCTTATAGGAACTTACTTATCCCAGAGGCATCCTGCAGTCCAGATACCCCCTCATTTCCTCATTTTGGGGGATGTGTTTAGGTGTGTTAATGCCATTGTCTGAGTCCTGCCATTCTTATGCAATTGTTGCTTGCAAAGATAAAAAGAAAAAAGTGCTGCCAGAAACAACTGGGAGAGGAGTCAGCTAAGTGACCAATAGGACTCTGTTAGGTGGAAGACTCCGTGCTGATTGTAGTGATTCATCTTGTAGTGTGCAAGGTCCTGCAGCATGTTATCTCCAAAGGGGTTCAGTTCCCAAACCTAGAAAATGTGGCACCTAGATGTGGGGACATGGCAAACACAGACTTACTGGATTAGGACAAGCACAGCTAAATTGTTGGGAGCTTTTAGGATCCTCCACACAATTCCAAAGGTGGAGTTTGTTCCTTTGAGCCCAGGTGAAGACCTTCACAGGTTAGAACACAAAGGAAGCCGGTGCCATGGCTCACTAGGCTAATCCTCTACCTGCAGCGCCGGCACACCGGGTTCTAGTCAAGGTCCGGGCACTGGATTCCGTCCCGGTTGCTCCTCTTCCAGTCTAGCTCTCTGCTGTGGCCCGGGAGTGCAGTGGAGGATGGCCTGAGTGCTTGGGCCCTGCACCTGCATGGGAGACCAGGAGGAAACACCTGGCTCCTGGCTTTGGATTGGCGCAGCGCCACTTGGGGGGTGAACCAACGGAAGGAAGACCTTTCTCTCTTTCTCTCTCTCTCACTAACTCTGCCTGTCAAAAAAGAACACAAAGGAGGCCAAGATTATCACTTAATGCTCAGAGGGTTCATGGGCTGCATTCTCTACTAAGGCCATACACTAGGCAGGAACGTCCTTTTGAGCTTTTTTTCCTCTAGTTACTCGACATCACTTACTACATTCTCAAATTTTTGCTCTGTGTGAAGCCCAGGACACAAAGTAATGTAACTGTCCTCAAGTTGTCTATACATGTTGCTGACACACCCTCGTGTGGGATACAGTTGTGATAAGGGGAAGCTGCTTGAAACCACACTGGAGGACCTCCTAACGCAGACTTAGAGATTCTATAGAAGATTCCTAGAAGGAGATCTTTAGGTTGAGTTTGTAGGACCAGCAGGAGTTAAGCAGAGGAAAGAAGGGAAGGAGGTTTCAGACAAAAAGGACAGCAGGAATGGTAACCCAGACAGAAGACAGCTTGGCTACACTGTGACTGGAGTCGCGAGTTCCTGTAGGGAAGTTAGGGAGAAGGGGCTGGGGCTGGGACTTGCAAGGCCTGGTAGGCCTTGTTGTGGAAATCAATTCTGTTGAGGCAATGAGTAAACTGAAGGGTTTTAAAGGGTTATAATGGGATGAGACTGTCTCAGTAGGAAATGGCAGCTGATGGATTGGAGAAATGGAGAAGGGAAGGAGACAGAGCTAATTTGACCAGCCGACAGCTGCAGGAGAGTAGGAAGGAAATGGAGTGACAGTGGAGGGGAGGAGAGATGTGGCAGTGCCATTGTGGGGGAACTTAGAAAAAGTGAGAAATAACTAAGGGGACAGTATAAGAAGAGTACAGGATAATTACTGTGTAGGTCCTCTCCTGTGACTTAGTAGATCCTTATGTAAAAAAAAAAAATCTACATTATCCTGAGCTGATGCTTGGTTTACCAGTTATGATGCAGTGTATCATATTGGATTCATGGGTTCAATACCAGTCTCCAGCTCTTGACGCTTCCTTCCTGCTAATGCATACCCTGGGAGGAAATGGTGATGGATGAAGTTGCCACCCACAAGAGGGATGCAGGATTGAGTTCCTGGCTCCCGGCTTTGGCCTAGGCCCAACCTTAGCCCCAGAGCTTTTGTGGTTATTTGGGGAATGAACCAGTGGATAGACCAAGAGCTCTTCTGTATCTCTCTGCATCTCAAATAAATAAAATTTTTATAAAAATTACATTATCCCTGAACGATTTTGGAGTTACAGTCTTAGTTTTCCTTTCTTTTTAAAAAATATTTCTTTATTTATTTGAAAGGCAGAGCTACAGAGAGGCAGAGAGAGAGAGAGAGAGAGAGAGAGAGAGAGAGAGGAGGTCTTCCATCCGATGGTTTACTCCCCAGATGGCTACAGTGATTGGATCTGGACTGATCCAAAGCCAGGAGCCAGGAGCTTCTTCCGAGTCTCCCACATAGGTGCAGGGGCCCAAGGACTTGCGCCATCTTCTACTGCTTTCCCAGACTATAGCAGAGAACTGGATTGGAAGTGGAGCAGCTGGGACTCAAACCGGCACCCATATGGGATGCCAGCACTGCAGGCGGCAGCTTTACCTGCTACATCACCACGCCAGGCCATAGAGTCTTACTTTTCTAGAGGAATATGATAGTGTGTATTCAGGGGAGCAAAAGGTAAGACAGAAATAGATCCAAATGGCCCATTGACTAGCAGGTTACACACAAAAATAACAGGATGGATTGGAAGTCATGGCAATGGGTACAGGGAGACCAGCAATCTTCCAAACAAGAGATATCTGTAAGGGCTGGCACTTGTGGCTCAACCAGTTAAAGCTGTGGCCTGCAGTGCTGGCATCCCATATGGGTGCCTGTTCAAGTTCTGGCTGCTCCACTTCCCATCCAGCTCCCTGTTAATGTGCCCAGGAAAGCAATGGAAAATGGCCCAAGTCCTTGGGCCCCGGCACCCATGTCGGAGACCCAAAAGAAGCTCCTGGCTCCTGGCTTCAGCCTGGCTCAGTCCCAGTCATTGCAGCCACTGAGGAGTGAACCAGCAGATGGAAGATCTCTCTCTCTCTCTCTCTCTCTCTCTCTCTCTCTCCCCCTCCCTCTCCCTCTCCCTCTCCCTCTCCCTCTCCCTCTCCCCTTCTCTCTAACTCCATCTCTTAAATAAATAAATTTTAAAGAGAGAGACCCCTGTGGCCCGATGTACAGTGATGAAGATGAAGAGATACTTAAGGAGTTAAGAATTTACAAAGAAAGGAAATCATAGGATGTGATGGATTGGATCTGGGGGTTGAGGAAGAAGGAGCATCCAAGTTGACTCCCTGGTTCCCTGCTTGGGGAACTGGTTTGGGCAATGGCATTCCAAGATGGAGAATAAAGCAGCAGGAACTGATCAGTCTAGAGAGGGAGGAGCAGATCCACAAGGGATGGACACTGGTGAGGTAAGATGTACATGCAGGACAAGGAAGGATAAGAGATAGGACAGCCCTAGGCTCCATGTGACCTCTCCACTGAAAACAGCGCTCCGAGTGCGTGAGCTAATGCGGTGAACGGGCATTCCGCACATACCTGAGACAGGACTGCTCTTGCGTCAGGGAGAAGCTTTCACTTAAAATATATGGTGGCTTGATAAATATTCATCCCTGACACAATGATAAAAAAGGTACAAATGAGCTTCTCCTTGGATTTATTAATGAGCTTATTTACTTACATTTAAGGATTATTTTATTTATTTGAAAGGCAGAATGACAGAGACAGTGGGAAGGACAGAGAGAGAAAGAGATCTTCCATCTGCTGATTTACTCACCAAATGGCCACAGTGGCCAGGGATGGGCCAGGCTGAAGCCCAGTGCTAGGAGCTCCATCCAGTAGCAGGGGCCCAACTATTTGGGCCCAGCTTCCGTTGCTTTCCCAGGTGCATTAGCAAGGAGCTAGAATTTGAAGTGGAGCAGCCAGATCTCCAACTGACGTTCAGATATGGGATGCTGGCATCTGAGGTAGTGGGTTAACCTGCGTGCTACAATGCCAGCCTCTCTCCTTGGATTTAAAAGAAATCTTTGACCTTGGCTGACTGTTCAGACTTAATGCAGGGTTGGGCTTTTGGCACAGTGGTTAAGATGCTGCTTGAGACACTGGAATCCCATAGTAGAGAGCTGGAGTTCAAGTCGTGGCTCTGCTTCCAATTCCAGCTTCCTATTAATGTTCATCCTAGGATACAGCAGGTGATGGCTCAAGTAGGTGGGTTCCAGTGACCCATGTGGGAGACCTGGATGGAATTCAGGCTCCTGGCTTCAGCCTAGGCCAGACCTGTTGCAGACTTTGGAGAGTAAACCAGCAGATGGCAGGTTTCTCTCTCTCTCTTCCACCCTTACCCCCTCTCTTGCTCTCTCTGCTTTTCAAATAAAAGAATTAAAAAGAAAATTTAGAGTTAATGCACTCCTCACAGCAAGCCATTTACTCTCTGCCAGAGAATAGATCAAATAGATTTGTAAATTCTTACAAATAATAATAATGATTAACACTGCGGATAACACATTCCATGAACCTGAACAGCTGGTTTTCTGCCTTTCCCTGTGACGTCAGTCCTCTTTTGGCATCCCAGCAAAATGTTTCCTTTCCTGTCAGCTCAGTCATGAGCGTCTCCCAGGTCCTGGCCCTTGGTAGCAGTGGGCAGAAGAGGAAGAGGTGAGGGAGTAGATAACAGTGGAAAAATGAGTCATCTTGGAGAAACTGGTCCAGGCTGGCAGGCAGAGCTGTGGGCTGCGTCATGGTGGAATGTGTTCCTGGCCATAGCTCCCTGGATCTTTCTAGCCTCTGCCACTGTATTTATATGATGGGATGAAATTGAACAGTTCTGCTAATAACTAGTCCATGCCGGGGAGGAAGGGGAGCAGCAGCAGCTGTAGGGAGGTTTAGAGAGACTTTGAGATTGAGGGGGTGGAGATGAGAGGGGAGGTTCAGAGAGCTTTAGGGAAGCAAGTGCAAGTGTGGGAGGCTGAGAAGACAAAGATGAAGATAACTTAAGATTTGCAGCCTGGTATGTGTGTAATTCTCCTTTGGTGGCTTCTGAAGAGACAGCAGAAAACCTTGAACATTGTTTTTGATTATTTTTAGATAAGGAAGGAATTGATGTTTCTTTGAATGTGGCCAAACAGGTGGGAACACAGCGCTAGTTTTTTCTAAGGCTGTTTCAAGCAATGAGAAGACTGAATTTATTTATTTATCTATCTATCTATGCTAACTTGGTATATTCTGCAATGGAATCCTCAAACAGCATTTTTTAAAAGATTTGTTTATTTATCTGAAAGGCAGAGTTAGAGATAGAAAGAGAGAGAGAGAGGAGGTCTTCCATCTGCTGGTTCACTCCCCAGATGGCCATAACCAAGGGCTTATTCCAGGTCTCCCACATGGGTGCAGGGGCCCAAGCACGTGGGCCATCTTCTGCTCCTTTCCCAGGCCATTTGCAGAGAGCTGGATCGAAAGGGGAGCAGCACAGACTTGAATCAGAGCCCACATGAGATGCCGGCACTGCAAGCGGAGGTGTAACCTACTACGCCACAGCAGCAGCCCCCTCAAACAGCTTTTCATAGAAGGGTTTCCTTGTCTTGGATTCATCTCCTCTCCCCCAGTTTCCACCTCTTGACCCTGACTCTAAAAAGTTGTGAACATGGTGTGCAAAATATTGTACCTGAGCATAAAAGTCTCTTTGTTCTGAGTAAAGAACCCAGGAGGCACTGTCCAATAAAACTTTCTCCAGTGATGGGAATAGTTTCTAAGTATTATATGGTAGTCTTTAGCTCCATGACGCTTTTGAGCACTTAAAACATGGCTATTGCAACTGAAAAGTTAAATTTTTAATTATATTTAAGAATAATTAATTAATTTGAATTTTGGTAGCCAGATGTGGCTTGTGGGTACCACATAGGACAGGACAGAAGTTCATCATTCTCAGTGGTCTACAAGCCACGCCCAGAAAGGTCAAGAACTACTGGGACCAATCCCTTTTCTTTTACAGCCCTATTGTGTTGACACGTAGTAGATGCCTAAACACCTGTTGATTTTACTAACTAGTGTGTAAAAAAAGAGTTCTACTGGCTCTAGAAAAGGGGTACTAAAGTACAAACTGGCAAATGGGCTCATCAAGTTCCCCAGATTTTATTTTCTAAACCCCAAATTTCTGTCCCTTAACTCAGAACTTTTCCCTAAATGTTTTTACACCCTGTCAAATAACTTGGAATCTTACTCTAGGGCATAGTGAAACAGAAACACAAGCAAAAGGTAAATGGGGTGTGAAAAGATTCGTAACACTGCTAAGAATGGTTTCTGAAGCAGCAAAAGGACACATTTATTTAATAGGACCCTACATTTTTTTACCCAAATCAATTTTGTCCTAAGCAGATTTTCAGTGAACTGTGTGCTGCCGAGGAAAACAGATTTCTTAAAGGTAAAAAAGCAAATATGAGCCGGCGCTGTGGCTCACTAGACCAATCCTCTGCCTAGTGGCGCCAGCACACCGGGTTCTAGTCCCGGTCGGGGCGCCGGATTCTGTCCAGGTTGCCCCTCTTCCAGGCCAGCTCTCTGCTGTGGCCAGGGAAGGCAGTGGAGGATGGCCCAAGTGTTTGGGTCCTGCACCCCTTGGGAAACCAGGAGAAGCACCTGGCTCCTGCCATCGGATCAGCGCAGCGCGCCGGCAGCAGCGGCCATTGGAGGGTGAACCAACGGCAAAAGGAAGACCTTTCTCTCTGTCTCTCTCTCACACTATCCACTCTGCCTGTCAAAAAAAAAAAAAAAAAAAAAAAAAGCAAATATGAGAAGTATCTGGAGGTTTTTTTTTTTTTTTTTTTTTTTTTTTTTTTTGACAGGCAGAGTGGATAGTGAGAGAGAGAGATGCAGAGAGAAAGGTCTTCCTTTGCCGTTGGTTCACCCTCCAATGGCCGCCGCTGCAGCCGGCGCACCGCGCTGATCCTGGCAGGAGCCAGGAGCCAGGTGCTTTTCCTGGTCTCCCATGGGGTGCAGGGCCCAAGCACCTGGGCCATCCTCCACTGCACTCCCTGGCCATAGCAGAGAGCTGGCCTGGAAGAGGGGCAACCGGGACAGAATCCGGCGCCCCAACCGGGACTAGAACCCGGTGTGCCGGCGCCGCAAGGTGGAGGATTAGCCTATTGAGCCACGGCGCCGGCTTGGAGGTTTTTAGAAGTTATAAAAAAACTAAGAAGCTTTTCAGCCACACATCCCCCAGTGTTAACACGTGCACAGTGGCTGAATTTCCTTGTGTCTGGCGGAGGCTCCCTCTCCCCCTCAGCCAGCACATGTGCAGGGCTTCTGTGAATGTCACATTGACAAACATTCCCTGGAGCCAGGCAGCTGGGAACCAGTTCTTTTTTGGTTGTTATTTCGCCTGTCTGCTGGGCTGCTAGTTCTTGCTGTGGCACGATCCTTGAAGGTACAGGCAGGAAGCCAGGCTTTTTTTCTCTCACAGTAAGCTAAGTTGCAGCCCCAGCTCCGAGAGCCCAGGGTTGTGATCGTGGCTTGTGGGACTTGGGTGGCTTCCCCACCCCCTGCTTACTCAACATGGTTCATTCATTCAGCTGATATTTACTGAGTCATGGAAGTGCCTGGCTTTGTGCTAGATATTGAATGCTACAAACATAGAACTGAGTTAGACCTAAACTCTGATGTCACACCATTCACAGACAACCAAAAAAGCATTACAACCAAGTGAGATATAGTCAGTCCTCCATAGCTGTGTGTCCCACGTCCATGGATTCAGCCATTGAAAATGTCTGAAAAAGAAAAAATTCCAAAATTTTCCATAAAGCAAAGCTTGAATTTGTCACACCTTGAGTGCTAGGCTGAATCCATGTGAATGAAGTGATGTGAAGGCTCTCCCTGCTGTGCCTCCAGCCCTCTCAGGTCTCAGTCTCCCTTCAGCACTCTCCTTTGAGCATTGTTCAGCTCACATCTTGTTCATATACTGCATAGTTAGGCCTACAGTGGTTGCATCTGTACTCAACATGTAGACTTTTCCTTGTCATCATTTCCTAACCAGTAAGAACTGTTTACATTTATTAGGTTTTCTAAGTTACTTGGAGATGATTTTAAAGTATACAAGAGGGAGTATGGGCATTTGGCCTAGTGGTTAAGCCACTGGTTGGGACTCATATACCACATTGCAGTTCCTGGGTTTGATATTCAAATCCATATCCTAATTCCATCTTCCTGCTAATGTGTACTGGGAGAGGCAGTGGTGATGGCTCAACTAGTTGGGTCCTTACCACCCACATGGGAGATTTGGATTGAGTTCCTGGCTCCTGGCTTTGACGTGGCCCAGCCCTGTCTGTTGGAGGCATTTGAACCAATGGGTGATATCTCTGTCTGTTCATCTGTCTCTCCAATAAATTGAATAAATAAATACATAATTTTTAAAATAAGATGGACTACCTCTCAATGTATTTTAAAATAAATATACAAGAGAGTATGTTTGTGGCCGGCGCCGAGGCTCACTAGGCTAATTCTCCACCTAGCGGCGCCGGCACACCGGGTTCTAGTCCCGGTCGGGGCACCGGATTCTGTCCAGTTGCCCCTCTTCCAGGCCAGCTCTCTGCTATGGCCCGGGAGTGCAGTGGAGGATGGCCCAGGTGCTTGGGCCCTGCACCCCATGGGAGACCAGGAGAAGCACCTGGCTCTTGCCTTCGGATCAGCGCAGTGCGCCGGCCGCGGCAGCCATTGGAGGGTGAAACAACGGCAAAAGGAAGACCTTTCTCTGTCTCTCTCTCTCACTGTCCACTCTGCCTGTAAAAAAAAAAAAAAAAAAAAAAGTATGTTTGGGTTATATGCAAATACTATACTATTTTATATAAAGGACTTGAGCATCTGTGGATTTTGGTATCCTCAGGGGCACTGGAACATACCCCCCACTCCTCTGGGGATTCTGAGGGCTGAGTGAATGTGCTGTAAGAAATACAGTACAAGGTAGTCCTGCTGTATGTATAGGCTGGTATTCAGGGAAAGCTTTCTGGAGGGAGTGGCCTGTAAACTGGACCTGAAGAACCGGATGGTGTTAAGCAGGTACATAAAGAGAAAAGAAAAGCATGCCAGGCAAAAGGAAAGTGCAAGAAAGCTAGGAGGACAGAAGAGAGCTGGGTGCTTTGTGAATTCATTCAGCATAGTGAGCACATGGGGTAGCAAAGGAGCTGTTCTTTCTTACTCCAGAGCTACAGCCGTGGAGACTTACTGGAAGATGCCCCCGTGTAAAGCAGAGCCCAGCTGGGTTGGGTTGCACATGTGAGCCCTAAATAGTTCAGCTGCCCAAAGGAAGTTGCCTTTGCTGTACAGATGCTTATTGTATATGCCTGAATAGGGTGATTGTAAAGGAGAGGCAATGCTCAGGCCTGGAGGTGGAGGGGCCTGCGAGGAATATGGCCTCACAGTCCCTGAAGGAGAGCCATGCATAGCAAGAGGATGCTAAGGGAGCCACATAGGACTCAGTGAAAATCCAATGATCCTTCCTGGTTTGATGAAGAAGGGCTTTGCGGGGAGCTGGGTTCAAAATACTGGGGTTTTTATTAATATCTCTACTTCCTCAAAAGCTTAGTGCAACCAATGGCTCTCAATGTCCATCCACTGAGGACTTGTTATATGGGCAGTGGGTCATTCTGGAGGCAATCTCAACCACTTGCACATGCTTGCCTTGACCTTCAGACCTTGCCTCCAGCAGCTTCTCCTCATCTTCTACTTCCCTTCCAGTCCTCTGAGACCTGCTAGGCCTGGAATCCTGCACGTTGCTTCCCCTAGGTCTCTGCTCTGGCTGTTTCCTTTTGCTGGAAGAACATGGTTTCTTTCTCCACCTCGACCTCCCCAGTCTTTGCCTGGCCAAGCCTTCAGCTCCCTGACTTAGTGAGGTTAGTGGTGCTCAGAACTCTGTGTTCTAATCTAGAACTTTGCTCTAAGTTTATACTGCTGAAAGGTCTGGTTGCCTTCCATTGCTCCTTTTCCACTCAACAATATTTTTTCTATATTTTATTTTAAAATTTATTTGTTTTCATTTTATTTGAGAGAGGGAGGGGGGAAAAAGAGCTTTGATTTGCTGGTTCACTCCCCAAATGCCTGTAAATAGTTAAGGGTGGGCCAGGTCAAAATCAGGAACCTGGAACTCAATCCAGGTCTCCCATGTGGGTACCTGGTACCCAAGCACTTAAGCCATCATCCGTTGCCTCTCCGTACGTGTTAGCAGGAAGCTAGGTCAGAAACAGAGGGAACAGGGTCTAGAACCCGCACTATGATATGGGATATGGGCATCACAATCCAGGCCTTAACTGCTGCACTACTTATGTATGATTCCCTTTAAGTATCTTCATTGGAGTGGTGTTATATCTCCAAATTTACATAGGGAAAATGGCTTTGTTTATTTTCCAATCTAGAATCCAGCAACATTTCATTCCTTAAAGTAGAATAAGGGTTCCAGTGGTCTGGGCAAAGAAGGTTGAGAGTTTTTTATTTTACTTTTCTATAATTTATTGAATTTTATTCTATTTTTGAGAGGCATAGAGACAGAGATAGACAGTGAGCGTGATACACACAGAAAGAACTCCCATATGCTGGTTCATGTCCCCCAAATACCTGTAAGAATGAGAACTAAGCCACGAAGAAGCTGAGAGCTGGCAACTCAATCTAGGTCTCCCATATTGGTGGCAGGGATCCAGCCACTTGAACCCAATTACTTGAGCCATCACCACTGCCTCTCAGGGTGCCCATTAGCAGGAAGCTGGAGTGAGAAGCAGAGTCAAGACTTAAATCCAGGAACTCTTATATGGAATGAGGATGTCCTAAGTGGCAAGTTAGCCACTGTACCACATGCCTGCCCCTCCACAGGCTTAGCCCTGAAGGTCTGGTTGCTACCCACACTTTCTACCCTACCACACACAACTGCTCTGTAGCCAGGCTGACTTTCCCTTATCTGTCAGCCTGGTTCCAGCTTCAGATATTTGAACATCCTGTTTCATCTTCCTGAAAAGCTCCCTGCACTTACCCTTGGCCTGGTTTCCTGCTCTAGTAGGCTGCTTCTTAAATGTGGAATCTTAGAAAAGTCTTCCCTGTTTCCCAGGCTAGAGCAGAGCCCCCATTAATAGCTCTCATAGCAGCTTATCCCGTATCTGTCGAAACTATAATCATATCCTGCGTGCCTTGTTGTTCAACAGGCAAAATGTAAACTCTGTGAGGACTGGAGCCATGTCTGACTTACTTGGTGTATGGGTGCAAGTGCCTAGATATTGGCTTTGTACCAATAAATGTCTTTTAAAAATGAATAAGTTATTGTGCTCGCTTTGGCAGCACATATACTAAAATTGGAATGATACAGAGAAGATTAGCATGGCCCCTGCGCAAGGATGACACGCAAGAATGAATAAGTGACTAAGAGACAACGTGAGAACTCTCAAGGCTTATCCTCTAAATGACCCAAGCACTTAGGCAGGAAAAATTAAATAAGCAATGGAGCTTCTCTTGAGCAGAAGCCAAGGGAAGTCCATCTCTATGTGGAGCACCTAGATCAGAGCCTGGCCTGTTGTAAATGCTCAGAGAATATTACTAGCTGAATAAGCATTCCCTTTTCCATCTACACATATCCCTCCCTCGATGGTGATCTCATCCAGGCCCATGGCTGTAAATGCCATCTATAAACTGATGACTCCCCAGATTATAACTCCAGCCTGGCCCTCTTCCCAGAACTCATATATTTAACTGCATATTTGACATGTCCACCTGGAATGTCTACTTGGCATCACAAACTTATCATGGCTCAAACAAAACATTTTGTTTCCCATGCCCACCTTACCCATCTCAATCTTTCTTTTCACCGTTCAGGCCACAAGTGTAGCTAGAGTCATCCTTGACTGCTCTTATCCCATCATATTCTGCATTCAAATTCATCACAAACTGTCAGCAACATCTTCAGAATGTACTTAGAATCGGATCATCTCTCATCCTGTCTCTGCCAGCACCACACAGGTCCAAGGCCCATCACTTCTCACCTGGATTGTTCCAATAGCCTCCAACTGGCCTCTCTGTTTCTAATGGCTTGCTCCATGCTCCATCCAGTAGCCAGGTCATCAAGTCTTGGCTCAAATGGCACCTTCTCAGAGAGACCTTAAAACAAGAATTCTTCACCCTGTCACTTGGTTTTCTTATTGTACTTTATCCACTGCACTTACCAGCATCCCTAAATATTTTTCTTGTTTATTATCTTTTATTCTCCTACTGGAATATAAGTTCCATGAAAAGAGAACTTCTCAGCCAGCGTCGCAGCTCACTTGGCTAATCCTCCACCTGCAGCGCGGGCATCCCGGGTGCTAGTCCCGGTTGGGGTGCCGGATTCTGTCCCAGTTGCTCCTCTTCCAGTCCAGCTCTCTGCTGTGGCCCGGAAAGGCAGTGGAGGATGGTCCAAGTGCTTGGGCCCTACACCTGCATGGGAAACCAGGAGGAAGCACCTGGTTCCTGGCTTTGGATCAGCGCAGCGCGCCAGCCATGGCAGCCATTTGGGGGGTGAACCAACGGAAGGAAGACCTTTCTGTTTTTCTCTCTCTCATGGTCTAACTCTGCCTGTCAAAAAAAAAAAAAAAAAAAAAAAAAAAAAGGAAAGAGAACTTCTCCTCTTTTGTTCTCCTTTGCATCCCCAGCATCTAGGACAGTGCTTGTCTCATTTAAAAATATTCAGTAATATAAATCTGAGCCAATTCTAGTTCTGCTTCTGCAGAGTCAGATTTTCTCCCAATCAAAATGAAAATGCCAGAAATCAGGCACCAACCACCTGTCCCTTTATTTGAAACCCTAGAATAATTTGAGGATTAACTGGAGACCTCTTTGCATGTAATTACAGAGTGACACTGAGGTTATCTACTGAGTCAGAGAGGGCTCCTCAGCTCCCAGGGCAAACTGCAGAATCCAATCCTGTACTGGAGCTAATGTGATCTGTTATAGACATTCCTCCAGATGGGCTTTGAGTTTGGGATCTGTGACATTTGGACTCAGTCCATATTACTTAGGGTGGTTCTCAACTGAAGTGAAGAGTTTTCCCTCCAGTAGATAATTGACACAATCTGCAGACATTTTTGTTTATTTAAATAGGATGTGCAACACGATTGGCATCTAGTCGGTAGAGGTCAAGGAGGCTGTTAAACATTGTTAAATAAAAGTTATAGGAGGCCAGTGTTTCAGACTAAGCTCCTGCCCTAGGCCCCAATAGGCCAAACTAACAATCACAATGGAGGAGCCGGTGCTGTGGCGCAGTGGGTTAACACCCTGGCCTGAAGCGCCGGCATCCAATATGGGTGCCGGGTCTAGTCCAGGCTGCTCCACTTCCTATCCAGCTCTCTTCTATGGCCTGGGATAGCAGTAGAAGATGGCCCAAGTCCTTGGGCCTCTGCACCCACGTGGGAGACCCAGAAGAAGCTCCTGGCTCCTGGCTTCGGATCCGCGCACTTCCGACCATTGCAGCCATCTGGGGAGTGAACCATTGGATAGAAGACCTCTCTCTCTCTCTCTCTCTGCCTCTCCTCTCTCTGTGTAACTCTGACTTTCAAATAAATAAAAATAAATCTTAAAAAAAAAAATCACAGTGGAGTCACTCATACTACGGTTCCACCTTACCAAAGCTAAATTGTTAATTGGCCTTCCCAGAAATCAAGAGAGATAACAGCCAAGTGTCCCAGGCTAGTGACAGCACAATAATGAAGTTTCCTCTACTTTAATCCTTTTTTAAAAAATTATTTATTTATTTATTTATTTGAAAGGAAGAGTTATACACAGAGAAAAGAAGAGGCAGAGGGAGAGAGAGAGGTCTTCCACCCACTGGTTCACTCCCCAATTGGCCACAATGGCTAGAGCTGAGCTGATCCAAAGCAGGATTCAGGAGCTTCTTCCGGGTCTCCCATGCAGGTGAGGTGCAGGAACCCAAGGACTTGAGCCAAATTCTACTGCTTTCCCCTGCCACAGTAGAGAGCTGGATCAGAGTAGGGCAGCCAGGACTCGAACCAGAGCCCATATGGGATGCTAGCACTGCAGGCAGTGGCTTTACCCACTATGCCACAGTGCCGGCCCCAGTAATTTTGTTTTTTTGACAATGTCTTCAAATGCACATGACATCTCCTCAAACAAAAAATATTTTGGGTTTTAAATGTTAATAAGCACCAAAGTTGAGAAGTCATGGTTTCAGTAACACTAATGAAAATTGATAGCTAGTGCCATTAACCTTTGCCATGTGCCAAGTACTGTACTACATACTTGACTTGTACTATCTCACTATCTCCTGATTGTCTCTGAGAAACAGACTGTTACAATCCCCATTTTACAAATGTGGAAACAAACGCAGAGGGATGGACTCACTTGCCCAAGGTTGCATCCATTAGTAGGCGGCAGGGCAGGGATGCATACCCTGCCTTCAAAGTCTGCCTTTCAATATCTGCTCTGGGTGGCTCTGCCCACTGATTGGAAACAGAGGGGACCTCTTTGGCCCCTCTGGATGTGCCTGACTTAATCTGTTGTCCTCATGAATAGCAGAGTGTCAGTCTAGTCAGGCGATGCTTGGCTATTGGCCAGAGGTGAGGGTTCTCTTCCAAGTTGTCTCAGCCTGTCTGGCCTTGCTCTCCCTGCACTGCAGTACAGTCCTTGGCACCAAGACTTAGCTACCTTGCCAGTCCCAGGCTAGTGCCAGTCCTTCTTTATGGGGAAGAAGCTTCTGGATTTAGGCCTAGGCCTTATACTCTCCCATAGGGCCCCTCCTGTCTGGGTGGGGGTCCTTGAATCAATTCTGGAGTTGCAGGGTTATCTCACACTTCCTTTCAGATAAGGGTGAGTTGGAACTCCTAGGCCAGGAAAGGGCCCAAGGTCCCCAAAAGCTTGAAAAGTGATTATCGGACAGGGTTGAGAACAGAGCCATCCTGGGCACTGGTGAGGTGGAGGTGGAGCAGACTGTTGTCCTTGCTAGCTAGTTTGTGCATAAGGAAAACTGCAGGCCCTGCAAGGAATCCCTCAGGCTGCTTGTGAAGAGCATCTCTGAAGGGCTTTCTGAGGGCCTTGGGAAAGTCTCATAGCCAAAGAGGAAAGGTGATTCCATTCAGGGGAGATCAGGGCAGTCAAAGAGCATGCTAGAGTCAAGTTTGGAGTGTTGCTGGCTGAATTATCCCAAAATACCCATCCTTCCATCCATCCATCCACCTGTCATCTGACATGTAGTTCAGGTCCCCGTAAGGACTCAGTCTACAGGCACTCTATTCTGAAACACCCAATCATTTTTCCCTAGGAGGTTGGTATAGCCCAAAGATTCCATTTACCACATTAGACTGTGGAGTCAGCCCAGGATTCAAGTCCCAACTCTGTCACTTCCTAGCAGTATGACTTTACACAGAGGACTTCACCTCTCTGAATCTTAGTTTCCTCATCTGTGTCATAAGGACCAATAGTTCTTAACTCATGGAGCTGTTGTTAGAATCCAAGGAAATAATGGGTCCAAAATACCTAACACATGGTAGCAATAGCTACCATTTACCATATTTTGGCTAGGTCTTTAGATGCATTCTTTTTTTTTTTTTTTTTTTTTTTTTTTGACAGGCAGAGTGGATAGTGAGAGAGAGAGAGAGAGAGAAAGGTCTTCCTTTTGCCGTTGGTTCACCCTCCAATGGCCACCACGGCTGACGTGCTGCGGCTGGCGCATCGCGCTGATCCGAAGGCAGGAGCCAGGTGCTTCTCCTGGTCTCCCATGGGGTGCAGGGCCCAAGCACTTGGGCCATCCTCCACTGCCTTCGCTGGCCTGGAGCGACAGAATCCGGTGCCCCGACCGGGACTAGAATCCGGTGTACCAGCACCGCTAGGTGGAGGATTAGCCTATTGAGCCGCGGCACCAGCCTAGATGCATTCTTTATTTTGTATTTTAATTTTTTTAAAGATTTATTTATTTATCTGAAATTCAGAGTTACACACAGAGAGAAGGAGAGGCAGAGAGAGAGAGAGACAGGGAGAAAGGTCTTCCATCTGCTGTTTCACTCCCGAATTGGCCACAATGGCCGAAGATGCGCTGATCTGAAGTCAGGAGCCAGGAGCTTCTTCCGGGTCTCCCATGCAGGTGCAGGGGCCCAAAGATTTGGGCCATCTTCTACTGCTTTCCCAGGCCATAGCAGAGAGCTGGATCGGAAGAAAGGCAGCGGGACTTGAACCAGCACTCATATGGGATGCTGGCACTGCAGGCAACGGCTTTATCTGCTATGCCACAGCGCTGGCCCCTTAAATTTTTGTTTATTTAGAGTTGGGCATTAGATACAATGGTTAAGATACCACTTGAGATCCCTGAATCCCACACCTGTTTGAGTCCTGGCTCCACTTCCATTTTCTGCTTCCAACTAAGGCACACCCTGGGAGTCAACAGTGATGACTCAAGTACTTGGGTCTTTGTCACCCAAGTGGAAGACCCAGACTGAGCTCCAGACTGTAGGGTTTGGCCTGGTCCAGCATCAGCTGCTGTAGGCATTTGGAGAATGAATCAGCAGATGGAGATCTCTATCTCTCTTCTGCCTTTCAAAAAAAGATGAAAAGATAGCAAAAAGAAAATGCCATAAATATTTTTTATGGGGCAGGGGTTGTGGCACAGTGGGTGCCTAAGTGGATATACTTGGGAAGCCAGCATCCCATAATCAAGTGCCTAGTGTCAATCTGGCTACTCTACACTTCCAGTCCAGCTTCCCACTAATGCATCCTGAGAAGCAGTTATTGTGGCCCGAGTTCTGGGGTTCTTCCCACCCATGTGGAGACCTAGATAGAGTTCCTGGTTTTGGCCTGGCACAGCCCTGGCTGTTGCAGGCGTTTGGGAAGTGAACTAACTAGCAGATGGAAGATTTCCCCTCACCCTGCCCTGTGTGTATGTGTGTGTGTGTGTGTGTGTGTCTGTCTGTCTGTCTCTCCCACTCTGTCACACTGCCTTTCAAATAAATAAATAAATAAATATTTAATTTAAAAAGATACTTCTTGGAAAACTCACTTCCCATATTGGAATGACTAGGCTCAAGCCCAGCTCCACCTCAGATTCTAGCTTCCTGCTAATGTGTACCCTGGAGGGCAGCAGATGATGGCTCAAGTGTTTTGGTTCCTACCACTCACATGAGAGGCCCAAACTGAGTTCCAGGCTCCTGGCTTCATCCTGGCTGTTGTGGGCATTTGGGGAGTGATCCAGCAGATGGAAGATCTTTCTCTGTCTCTGAAATAAAATAAAAATAAATTAATTAAAATTTAAAAAGGACCCAATGGAATGGTTCTGATCAGCAAAGAATGGAATGCTTTTGCCTCCACTTTCTCCCTTTTTCTCACAGAATCCCCATATCTGCAATGTGCTGAACTCTCCCTGATGCCAATCAAAACTGCACTGGGGTGGGTGGGTGTTGTGGCCCAATGGATTAAACCTTCTCTTCCATCCCATATGGGAGTGCCAGTTTGAGCCCCAGCTGCTCCACTTCGCATCCAGCTCCCTGCTAATGTGCCTGGGAAAGTAATTGGGCCCCTGCCACCTATGTGGGAAACCCAGGTGGAATTTCAGCCTTCATTTGGGGAGTTACCCAGTAGAAGGAAGATTCTCTCTCTCTTTCTAAATATATATATATATAAATATATATATTTATATATATTTAAATATATATATACCCCTCTCCCTCCCCTTCTCCATCTCCCTCTCTCCTCTGCATTTCAAATACGTAAATCTTAAAGATTAACTGCACCAGATGCTATCTTTGTGCAGCTCTAAGTAAGGCTTTTTGGTGTTGCACCCATTCATTTATTCAGCATTCATTCAGCAAGCATAAAGTGCCAAGTGGTGTAGCTTCATGCTCCATTCACTGCCAAAGTATGAACCCCATGACATCCAGGGGTAAGCCAACTTGTCTGATGTGCTGGAAAGAGCACTAGGTTTGGTATCAAACTAGATAAGAGGCTGCAAATGAGGCCCACAGGCCATATTTAGACTGAGCAGAGTTTCAAAAAGTGATTGTAACCAACACTTTAGGGTGAGGATAGTTTCCATAAAATAACCCAGATTTATTTATTTTTTTTTAATGTTTTATTTTATTTGTTTGGAAGGCAGAGGGACAGAGACAGAGCACTCCCAAATGCTGGCTCACTCCTCAAATGCCTGCAACAGCTGGAGCTGGGCCAGGCCAAAGTCAGGAACTAGAAATTCAGTCTGGGTCTGCCACATGGGTGGCAAGGATCCAAGTACTTGAGTCATCACTTGCTGATTCCCAGGGTGTGCATTAGCAGGAAGCTGGAATCAAAAACAGAACTGGGACTCAAACCCCAGGCCCTACGATATGGGTCATGGGCATCCCAAGCAGTGTCTCAGCTGCTACACTGAATGCCAGCCCTATTGATCCAGATTTCTTCCTTTCTTTCCTTCATATTTATTTATTTTATTTCAAAGGCAGAATTACAAAGAGAGAGGCAGAGACACACACAGAGAGATCGCTTCCATCCACTGGGGATCCATTTGGGTTCACTCCCCAAATGAAAACAACTGCCTGGGCTGGGCTAGGCTGAAGTCAGGAGCCAGAAACTTCATCCAGGTCTCTCATGTTGGTGGCAGGACCCAAATGCTTGGGCCATCCTCCACTGCTTTCCTGGGTGCATTAGCAGGGAGCTATATCAGAAGTGGAGCAGTTGGGACTTGATCCAGTGCTCATATGAGATGTCAGTGTCCAGCTGCCGATCCAGATTTCTGATCTCGCTTTTTTATTTTTTATTTATTTATTTATTTATTTATTTATTTATTTATTGACAGGCAGAGTGGACAGTGAGAGAGAGAGACAGAGAGAAAGGTCTTCCTTTGCCTTTGGTTCACCCTCTAATGGCCGCTGCGGCCGGCACGCTGAGGCCAGCGCATCTGCATCGTGCTGATCCGAAGGCAGGAGCCAGGTACTTATCCTGGTCTCCCATGGGGTGCAGGGCCCAAGGACCTGGGCCATCCTCCACTGCACTCCCTGGCTACAGCAGAGAGCTGGCCTGGAAGAGGGGCAACCGGGACAGAATCCAGCGCCCCGACCAGGACTAGAACTCAGTGTGCTGGCGCCGCAAGGTGGAGGATTAGCCTAGTGAGCCGCGGTGCCGGCCTCTTATCTCTCTTTAAAACTAGGAGACTTTACAACATGGAGTCAGCATTCTTAAATGGCAAAATCTGCCTAGCACCTCTGAAGGGGGGTTCTTTTGCTTACCACCATCCCCACTATTCCTTCTTGTGCCACTTTCCTCATCTTAACTCATTAATGTTACCTGCTTGGTAGCAGGTTAAGCTGCTGCCTGCAGTGCCAGCATCCCATTTGGGCATCAGTTTGAGTCTTGGCTGCTGTACTTCTGATCCAGCTCTCTGCTATGGCCTGGGAAAACAGAAAAAGATGACCCAAGTCCTTGGACTTCTGCTCCAACATGGGAGACCTGGAGGAAGCTCCTGGCTTCTGGCTTCAGATTGGCCTAGCTCTGGCCGTTTTGACCATTTGTGGAGTGAACACTAGATGGAAGACTTCTCTTTCTTTTTCTTTCTTTTTTTTTTTTTTTTTTTTTTTTTTACAGGCAGAGTGGACAGTGAGTGAGAGAGAGACAGAGAGAAAGGTCTTCCTTTGCCGTTGGTTCACCCTCCAATGGCCGCTGCGGCCGGCGCACCACACTGATCCGAAGGCAGGAGCCAGGTGCTTATCCTGGTCTCCCATGCAGGTGCAGGACCCAAGCACTTGGGCCATCCTCCACTGCACTTCTCTGGCCACAGCAGAGAGCTGGCCTGGAAGAGGGGTGACCAGGACAGAATCCGGTGCCCCGACCAGGACTAGAACCTGGTGTGCCGGCGCCGCAAGGCGGAGGATTAGCCTAGTGAGCCGCGGCGCCGGCCTGAAGACCTCTCTTTCTCTCCCTGCCTCTGCCTTTCAAATAAACAAATAAATATATCTTTTTTTTTTTTTTTGGACAGGCAGAGTGGACAGTGAGAGAGAGACAGAGAGAGAAAGGTCTTCCTTTGCCGTTGGTTCACCCTCCAATGGCCGCCGCTGCAGCCGGCGCACCGCGCTGATCCGATGGCAGGAGCCAGGAGCCAGGTGCTTTTCCTGGTCTCCCATGGGGTGCAGGGCCCAAGCACCTGGGCCATCCTCCACTGCACTCCCTGGCCATAGCAGAGAGCTGGCCTGGAAGAGGGGCAACCGGGACAGAATCCGGCGCCCCAACCGGGACTAGAACCCGGTGTGCCGGCGCCGCAAGGTGGAGGATTAGCCTATTGAGCCACGGCGCCGGCCTAAATAAATATATCTTTTAAAAAGTCTCTTCAAACTCCCAAAGCTATGATACTGGAAGGATTACTATCCTGTTGCCTAGCAGCTCCTTGGGGATGGTAGTGTAACTGATCCTGGGTGTGTATTTCAAGCACCCAGATGCTGTGCAGTGCTTTTTTTGTAATAACCAGGGGATATTTGTTGCCTGCCCCACTGTGGGGTGAATCGATCACTAGGCAATGAGAGGCCGGTGCCGCGGCTCACTTGGCTAATCCTCCGCCTGCAGCACCAGCACCCCGGGTTCTAGTCCCGGTTGTGGCACCAGATTGTGTCCCGGTTGCTCCTCTTCCAGGCCAGCTCTCTGCTGTGGCCCGGGAAGGCAGTGGAGGATGGCCCAAGTGCTTGGGCCCTGCACCTGCATGGGAGACCAGGAGGAAGCAGCTGGCTCCTGGCTTCGGATTGGTGCAGCGCCGGCCGTAGCAGCCATTTTGGGGGTGAACCAACAGAAAGAGGAAGACCTTTCTCTCTGTCTCTCTCTGTCTAACTTTGCCTGTAAAAAAAAAAAAAGAAAGAAAAGAAAAAGAAAAAAATAGGCAATGAGAAAGATTCTGCAGAAATGAGTGATAAAAAAATGAAAAAAGCAGAAGAGTTTTTGGTTCCTAGAAACAATAGCATACTGCAGAGTCTTTAGGAGCTAAACACAGGCCAGAAAGACCCTAGTTTCCAATGGCATCTTTCATTTTTAAAAAAAGATAGCATTGAGATGAGCGCTATAAACACAGGAGATGCTGGAGAAGGGCAGGTGCCACAGGGGAGAGATGCCTATCCTAATTTTTTAATAGCATCCTGTTATCTGTTAGAAAGCCTCAACATCATTTCATTCCACACTCCTTTCCTTCAAAGTTATAGATAAGCTATGGATATTTTTAAAAAGATTTTATTTATTTATTTGAGAGGTAGAGTTACAGACAGTGAGAGGGAGAGACAGAGAGAAAGGTCTTCCTTCCGTTGGTTCACTCCCCAAATGGCCAGGACTAGAACCGGTGCCAATATGGGATGCCAGCACTGGGGGCAGAGGATTAACCTACTGCGCCTTGGCGCTGGCCCAGATATAGATAGATTTTTAAAGATTTATTTTATTTATTTGAAAAGTAGAGTTACAGAGAAAGAGAGAGAGAGAGAGAGAGAGAGAGAGAGAGAGAGAGAGAGAGGTCTTCTACCCACTGGTTCTCTCCCCAATTGGCCGCAACAGCTGGAGCTGAGCTGATCTGAAGCCAGGAGCCAGGGGCTTCTTCCGGGTCTCCCATGTGGGTGCAGGGGCCCAAGGACTTGGGCTATCTTGTACTGCTTTCCCAGGCCACAGCAGAGAGCTGGATCAGAAGTGGAGCAGCTGGTACTCGAACTGGAGCCCATATGGGATGCCAGCACTGCAGGCAGTGGCTTTACCTGCTACGCCACAGTGCTGGCCCCTAAGCTAGATATATCAACCTAATTCTGATGTCATTCGGACCTGGAGCTTATTCATTTATAAATGGCATTTTCTTGGTAAAATCAATTTTCTAAATCTGTAAAATTGGTGACATAAAATCTGGTATCTGGGGTGGGCCTTGTGGCACAGCAGTGAGAACCCTGGCTCTTTTGGTATCTATCTAGCTTCCTACTAATGTATCCTGGGAGACAGCAAGTGATGACTCAAGTGCTTGGGCCCCTGCCACCCACGTGGGAGACCCAGATGGAGTTCTGGCTCCTGGCTTCAGTCTGGTACAGCCCTGGCTGCAGGCATTTGGGAAGTGAACCTATGCAAGGAAGAACTCTTTCTCTGTGTCCCTCTACCTTTCAAATAAACAAATAAATCATAAATTTTTCTTTAAAAGATCTGGTATGTTTTTAATTAGAGGCATATTTTTGAGTACCTACTACATACCAGACATTGAATTAGATGCTGAAAACAAAGCACAGAAAACACGCAGGGGCAGACAGACAATAACCAAGGAAATCAATACAGAAGCTAATTTCTCTGATGGGATAAACCAGGCACACACAATGGAGAGAATAAAGGGTGGCAGAGAGTAACTGAAGGGTGTCAGGGGAGGTGATATCTGAGCTGAAATCTAAATGAGACTGCGGAGGGCAGGCAGGAGGAAGGTGGTCCCAGGCACAGCTGTTGTGGGGAGTAACTGAAGACAGCGACAGCTACTCTTAACTTGGACTCAGTAAACAGCTGCTATCCTAATTATCTGAGCCACTTCACCCTCAGCCCTTTCTAGCCAAAAACCGCAAAGCTGTCTAAGCCATAGATCAGAGGCATAAGTATATAGAAGGGAACTTCAAAAAGCTTGTGAAAAATTGGAATTAAAAGATGTTAATTTTGGTTGCAAAAAAGTTCCGAGATCCACGCAGGTTTTTCATAAGCTACATCCTCCGTAAATGTTGTTGCAGACCCTTTGTACGTGTAGATTTCAATTTTTCTGTGTGCTAAAATAAATGTTTCTTTTAATTCCATTTTCCTGAACTTTTATATAAATACATATGTATATAGCACCCAGAGGTTCAGGTTCTGGCATCACATGATTCCACCGCTCTCAATCTTTTTCTCAAGATTTGTTTATTTGAAAGGCAGTGTTACAAAGGGACAGGGAAAGGCAGAGCAAGATCTTCTATCCGCTGGCTCATCCCCCCAAATGTCAGCAAAGGCCTGGCCGAAGCCAAGAGCCTGGAACTCCTGCGCACATGGGTGGCGGTGCCCTCCCGGGCACCGCAGGGACAGGGCGCCCACGCCTATGCCCAGGCCGGTGTAAGCACTAGCTCCCCTAGCTGGAAATGGAGCGCTAGAAAAAGCCCCTCGGGTTGAGTGGCTGCCCATGCACCGTTCCTGGGGAAGTCCTGTTCGCCTCTCTTCCACCGCGGGGCTCATGCCTTGGTCATTAAGAGGCTCGGGCTGATGAAGAGTAGGTGGACAAGAGAAAGACGCAGGAAGGCTCTGGTCACTCCCCTCTGAGGGCTCGAGGAGAGTGGAACGAGACCATGCGGTATCTGGTCCCTCACATTTTTTGAAATCCGATCCGAGGAAGTCTTTCCGTGAGGCCAGAGGCCCCCTGGTCAGAATCGCTGGAATCCGTACTGAGGGCGGGGCGGGGGTCTGCGGGGTCCGAGCGCTCGTCTAACTTCTTAGACTGCTTCCGGGAGTGCGGAGCGACCCCTCAGGGCTGCGAAACGACCCCGCTCGCCCGCCTCCCGCCGGCGCGGGGTGGTCCTGGAGACCCGGCCCGGCCCCACCTTCCGGGCGGGTGGGCCCCGCCGCGTGAGGCCCATTGCCCGGGCAACCGACGCCGTGAGCGGTGCATTGTGGTCTGCAACAAAATGCAAGAGAAAGATCCTGGGGGAACCATTGAGTTCGTGGGCCAATGGGAGAATTCCGTGGGCTGCTTTAAGCCAATAGGGACGTGAGGTGGGGGCGGGGCTGGAGGGGAGTAGGGCGGGGCCTGGGCACTAGGCGGTGGCTACTGGCGTGGGGCGGCTTAGATGCGCCACGGCTTCGCTAGCGACGCTGCCTCTTGCCTGGCCTGAGCGGTGTCAGCACCTACCCCAGGAGACCGGTCCGGTCGGTCAGCCCCAGCTCCACGGTGAGAGACTCGGGACTCCGGGGGGGGGGGTCCTTGCTGCGTGGCTTCCTCCCGCACCGGACTTACCCTGCCATGCGTTCGGCGCGGCCCTAGGGTCCTGAGAAGTGGGCTGGGGGGCGTCGTCCCGGGATGGCGCGGCCCACACCCCAACCCCTCACTCCTTGTCGGGACCTCCCTCCCTCCCCCGCAGGTAACCATGTGCGACCGC
Organism: Oryctolagus cuniculus; assembly: GCF_964237555.1. Classification (NCBI taxonomy): domain Eukaryota; kingdom Metazoa; phylum Chordata; class Mammalia; order Lagomorpha; family Leporidae; genus Oryctolagus; species Oryctolagus cuniculus. The sequence goes on from NC_091452.1 coordinate 16,528,287, forward strand.
AAGGCGGTGATCAAGAACGCGGACATGTCGGAAGAGATGCAACAGGACTCGGTGGAGTGCGCCACTCAAGCGCTGGAGAAATACAACATCGAGAAGGACATCGCGGCCCACATCAAGAAGGTGAGCCGGGGCCGGGGCGCGCCGCCCTCTTGGTCCCTCCGCCCGGGCCCGGCGCCCGCAGAGCGCGGGGCGGCTCGGGTGCAGAGACTTCCAGAAAGGACGCAGACGAATCCTGCGCTCCGGTCGGAACCCCAGACCCTCGGCGCCCGAAGTGTTTGGTTGTGTTTTGTTTTTAAATGGAGCTCGGCGGGGGGGAAAGCGCCACCTAGCAACGGTCTCCAGGCTCGGAGAGCCGCGGTCCCGGCGCGGGGATCTGTCTGGGCGTTCGCTCGGGAGCCGGAGCTGCGGGGGCGTCTGCAGCCTGCAGCCCGGCGGGAGCAGAGCAGAGCGCCAGCCCTCCGCGGGGGAGGGGCGGGGGGCTGGCCCGGGGGCTCGGCTGCCGGCAGCAGGCTGGCAGGGTCGAGCTCTGTTTGCTGTGGGGCAGGCGGCCGGCAGCCTAAGCCCTGGAAGGTTCCCGCAGAGAATGGGAGAACAGAAATCAAAAGCGGCAGGGCGTGCATCTAGCTTGTAGGGACCTCTTAATATACTTAGAGACTTTAACACTGCGTGCGCTACGAGGATAATACAATAACGTGGAATTTTTAAAAGTTTATCTTGATGCAATATATTTGAAGTCAATGCAATTTTTAAATCATACTCATTGCAGACTCCTTTCTTAAGTGTTCTATAAGAGTATGAAAATTTTGTATAACTTGCCACAACGACGTGTAAGAATTTTAGAGAAGTATTACCTTGGTGGCTCTGCTTGCGTAGTCACCTAGTGACGAATTTAACTAACCCCAGTGCCCCTTGGGGTGAAGGGGGAAAGTGTGTTTCTGCAACTCATTAACCTTGAGTACCAGTTAGTAGATGAGCCCCATCTTAGTAACGTGGAAACCAGGGCTGGTTAGGTTATAATTAAGGATAAAATGTGGCCGATTCGCTGTCAGGGTCTGCTGCTTCCAGCATTCTTATAGGAACAGTGGAGTGATTGTCTTATCCCCTTAAATTGTGATGCGAAGCTTTGTGGTTTGGATGTTACTTGGAGCTTTGTCCTTCTGGAAGTCTTGTTTTCAGTGATGCAGGAGCGCAGTTAAGAGTCTTTCTGATAAGGAATGGGTTCAAATGGAGTATTTGGCTGAAATTTACCTATTTTGGGTGCATGGTAAATAAGGTGTAGTTCTGTTTGCACAGAATGTGAACTACAACTGAGGTTACCTCCTGCCAGTGACTATTATTAGGTGTGAAGGTATAGTTGCCATTACAACAAAGCCCCATTTTTGAGATTGACCTTTCTGCTTTTGACCTCAACTCCCATGCCCATCTTAGCTCAGATTGTAACTGTTTGCATTAATGCATTGTGTAGGCGATTTGGAACTGGGGAACATTCTTTCATTCTGAGAATCTGCAGATGCTAAATACCTCCTTTCTGCCTCTCTAGGCTCTGACTTACCCAGAAGGCAAACTCTTCTGGTTTAGCACTAAAATTCTAGTATTTTCTTTTGTTTCTTTCCCAGGAGTTTGACAAGAAGTACAACCCCACCTGGCACTGCATTGTGGGGAGGAACTTCGGTAGTTACGTGACACATGAAACCAAACACTTCATCTACTTCTACCTGGGCCAGGTGGCCATTCTTCTGTTCAAATCTGGTTAGAAGCATGGACTCTGCCACAAACCCAGTGATCCATCCAAAAACAAGGACTGCAGCCGAAATTCCAAATACCAGAGACTGAGTCTTCAGCCTTGCTAAGGGAACACCTCAATCTTTGAACCTTTATTGTGTTTTGTACAGGGCATTCTCTGTACTAGTTTGTTGTGGTTATAAAGCAATTAGCCAAACAGCTTACATTTGTATTTATTTTCTATTCCATACTTGTCTTCCCCATGTTTTTTTTTTTTTTCTCTCAGTTCATTCCTTTAAAAAATAAATCTGTTGGAGATGTGTATGTGTGTGTGTGAGCTAGTTTATTCAAGTAACATTGAAGATGTTCAAATAACATTTAAGATGGCTAACCACTTGATCAAGTGACCAGATTAGGTTGGTGAGGTTGAGTCCTTGAAAGAAGTTCCTGTGGGATGTAATATAATAGACTAACCATTTGTCCTCGAGTCTAATTCATACCCATCCTGCAGCTGTGGTACGTGTTGCAAAATGCATGGTAGAGAAGCTTTAATAATGTGGAGGAAAAAACCAGCATTTTGACAGTGTTACTGTTGAAAGGTATTACTGTAGAAACGTTCTGGATGTGTTGCAGTCTTGTCAGCTTTCTATGGTTCAAACGGAAATTAAGCTCACACACTTGGGATAATGCAATGCTCTCGGCCATCCCCCTTCCCTGCCTTGGCCCCCAAAAAAGAAAGTGATTTTTTTTTTTTAAATTTTTTGACAGGCAGAGTGGACAGTGAGAGAGAGACAGAGAAAGGTCTTCCTTTGCCATTGGTTCACCCTCCAATGGCCGCCGCGGCCAGCGCGCTGCGGCCGGCGCACTGCGCTGATCCGATGGCAGGAGCCAGGATCCAGGTGCTTTTCCTGGTCTCCCATGGGGTGCAGGGCCCAAGCACTTGGGCCATCCTCCACTGCACTCCCTGGCCACAGCAGAGAACTGGCCTGGAAGAGGGGCAACCGGGACAGAATCCGGCGCCCCGACCGGGACTAGAACCTGGTGTGCTGGCACCACAAGGCGGAGGATTAGCCTAGTGAGCCCTGGCGCTGGCCGAGAAGGTGATCCTAATAGAGAAAATGAGTTTTGAGCAGTTCTCCATGCTTATAAAGTTTTATAGGAATTTAAGCCTGCAGTGTGTGCTTTAGCTGTGGTCAGAAATTAACGTGATTTGAAGATTTTTCCACCAAAAGACCTAGTTGAAGCTGGATACGTAACCTTTATCAGAGGTTTCCTGCTATTAATTTTAGACTGCAATCTTAAGTAAATATGTCAGATGTCTTTTCATAGGTAAAATGAAACAATGCCACACCAGACAGTCCCCATGTCTACTGGAAAATTGCAAGGGTCCTGACTTGGAATCTTTACCTGGGAACAAAGCTTTTTGTTTCAGACTTGGTCTCTATGGTGTGAAACTGGAAATTCCAAGCAGCAAGCAGGCTGCCCTGACATAGGGGGTGATGACCTCATCATAAGATTAGGTCAGTAACATCTCAGAAATTTATTTACTAGAACTTAAGGGTTCAGACATCCTGGTGAAGTTGTGCTACATTTGGACTGGGAGGACTTGAGTAGAGGTTCGTTTATTGCGGCTGTTAAGATGAGGTATTGTGAAAATGAGTCTGTAGAAGGGATGATTTTGGTTTGTATTTACGTAAACAGACTAAATGTCTTTTCTAGTACCTTTCACTTTTTTAAATTAAGATTTTATCTATTTGAGTGGTAGGGCCACAGATAGATCCACTTGGTTCACTCCCCCAATGGCCACAGCATCCAAAGTTGGACCAGATGAAGCCAGGAGCTTCTTCCATGTCTCCCACACAGGCCAAGCACCTGGGCCATCTTCCATTGCTCTCCCAGGCCACAAGCAGAGAGCTGGATCAGAAGAGCAGGTGGGACAGGAACTGGTGGCCGCGAGGGATGCCAACCCTGCAGGTAGAGGCCCAGCCCACTACGCCACAGACCCCTCACTTCTCACTCTTCAGCAACCTGTAACTATTAATGAAGTCCAATAGGAATTTGGCCTGCAAAGCTGTTATCTTGTCCATGTTAGCTTTTTTCCAAATGAATATTCTATTTCTAGCAGAGACCTTAGAGCTGATTCAAGACCAACTCAACTGGACATTGGGGGATCTGGTCCTTATCTACTGTTGGGAAGTTGGCAGCTTTTAACATTTTTTAAAAGATTGATTTGAAAGAATGAACGGCAGAATAGACAGAAGAGATCTTCCATATGCTGATTCATTCCCCAGATGGCCACAATGGTGAGGGCTGGGCCAGTCTGCAGCCAGAAGCCAGGAGCTTCTGGGTCTCCCATGTGGGTGGCAGGGGCCCAGGCAGTTGGGCCATCTTCTGCTGCTTTCTCCTACGTTAGCAGGGAGCTGGATCGGAAGTGGAGCAGCTGGGACACAAACTGGTGCCTATATGGGATGCCAGCATCAGGCAGTAGCATTATCTGGTATGCCACAATGCTGGCCCCTTGTTTGTTGATTCAGATGTGAAAATACCATGTTGCTATGGAGATAAGATTTGGTTGATGGGTTTAAGCAGTTCCTTCCAGGGACTGGTGTAGTAAATTCAGGGTCAAGCATTGTGGCACAGCAGGTAAAACTAGCATCTCATACGGGTGCCGGTTGTGGGGAGCAGCCCGGACTGGACTGAGTTACTGGAATTAAGACTTATTCTATGCATCTGCTCTCCCACAATATGGCGCTGGGAGAGAAGTAAACAGCTTCTGCACAGCTGCCTCCAGTTCAACCAATAAACTGTAGGACTTGCTACTGATTGGAGGAGAGCAGCGTACTCGGCGTGTGGGCAGCCGAGTTGGGATTGGCAGAGGACTATAAAGGAGGAGAGAGACGGCATGCACCAGGAACATCTAAGGGGAACATCTAAGGGAACACCTAAGGGAACACCTGTGCAGCCCCCCGAGAGAGCCGGCCGGCGGTGTGCTGCTCCCCTGCGGAAGTGGGGAAAGCGGCCAGGGGGAACCGCCCTTCCACGGAGGTGGAAGGGACAGTAGCCAACCCAGGAAGAACCAGCAGCAAACCCGGGGAGGGCCGAGCAGACGAAAGAACAGCGCAGGGTCCTGTGTCGTTCCTCCACGAAGAGGGGGAGCGACAGCCGGTAGCTTTGACCTGGCCCAACCCTGGCCGTTGAAGTCATCCGGGGAGTAAACCAGCAGATGAAGGTCTAACTCTTTCAAATAAAAATAAAAAAAAAAAAAAAAAAAAAAAAAAATTCCTTCCAGTGCCTGTTCCTTCCAATTAATTTCAAAAGCCAATAAGCTCCAACTGGCTGAAAATAAAATGTAAACTTAAGTTTTTACAAGGTTTAGCATTTTATCAAATGCTTTTAGTTTACTGTTCTTTGAGATTGTTTTTTATGGCTAGCTATGTCTAGAAGCTTTTCATTGACGAGCAAGATATTCTAAATGAAGGGGCGTGAATGGTTCCTGCTGTGCAGGGCCAAGATGCAGTGTATCTGAAGCCCTTTTAGATAGCCCTGAACTAGATTATTTGCAGTTAAACCGTGACGTTTCTTAGCAAGTCCCCTTAAGAACCTTAAGCTTCGTATTTATGGCCTCATTTCAACACCAACCAGCAGGTTTTAGGAGACAGAGTCTCCCTGATTTCATGGGAGAACAGCCAGAGCTGGATCAGGTGAAACCAGGAGCTTCAGAAATGGTTTTCAAGCTCTTATTTATTTTTTTTGCTATAAAACCCTTTCTTCAAATGTATCGACACTGCAGTCTAAATTACAAATATCAGAGACTGGCACACATCCAGTGATCCATCCAAATGTATCCTGACAGAGCAGCCATATGAGATGAAAGCAGGAGTTTGCTGGTACATTTATTCTTTGAACAAGAATTTACAGTGATTTTTTTTTATAACAGACACTATGGACTGAAAAAACAATTTCCTTTAGCCTGATAAAGAGAAAATGACAAACACTACCCAAATTGTAAGCTTATTGATTGGTTCTGCACAATTCTAGTAGTGCCTGCTAGCCCTCTGACTTGGGTCTTTGCTTCTGGCCCTAAACTCCACCCTAGGCTAAAAGGTTAAGTCAGGTATCCTCAAGTTTTTTGGTTCAAGACATCATGATGTTCAATGATCCATTATTCTAGAAGGCACCACTGGCAGGGAAGGTACAAACATCCTCCCAAACAGCTTTAGTGCCATCTTACCACATACTACACAGCTCGGAAAAATTAGCAGGAGTTGAGAAAAAAAAAACAAAAACTCAGAACCGAATTCCTCCAGGAGGTCCAAAGTAGCTCTTCGTGAAAGCCGCAAAAACAGTGACTGGATTTTGTTTCTTCCACTGTGGAGCGGGTTGGTTCAGAGTGTGAGTCTCATATCCTGAAAAGATGCTCTGCTTTGGCCTCAGGCAGATCCTCCTCAGCATCGTCAGTTGCAGGCTTTCAACAGGATTTGACGTTCATGCTCCAGGGTAAGAGAAGAGCTAAAGCTTGAAGCCAGAATGAATGGCCACAATGCCTGATGTTAGGCTTTCGTAAGTCACCTTCTGAAAACCCGCATCTTCTATCATCTCCTTGAACTCTTCCTGAAACACAAGGAAAGATTCAGCAATGGGTGCCTGGACTTCAACTTCAGAGCCTTTGTTGTTGTAAGCTGCAGAAATGTTGTACCTGAGATGGGAAACGCCGGATGCTCTCTACAAGGTACTGATAGGACTTCCAGTCTCCTGCAATAACCTCTCCCAGGACAGGAATGACTTGGAAGCTATACAGATCATAAATCCTAATCAAGCAAAAAGGCAAAGATTAATATTAGAACATGCCCTGATTTCTTCTCTTGGTAAGAGGCAAGAGGTCTAAGCTTGAGGGGTCACTCAGATGCCCATAGGAGTCAAGAAAATACCTGAAGTAAGAGAAGTGGGCCATGTGCAAGACCAGTGGGCATCAGTTTGCAGCTCTCGCTGCTTCAGGCCTTCTCCCAGAGCTGTGTGGCCGTGCAGGGAGGAAGCAGCATAAAAAGGCGGAAGGGTTACTACTCCACTACTGTTGAACATAGGTACAGAAGGGCTGCTCAGGATGGCCATGTATCTGACTTTGCAAGTACAGCTAGAAATCCACATTTTTATATAAAATTTCTAGGTTTTTAAATATAGACCTCTCCACCTCTTAAAATACAAGTCTTCCTATGTGGGCCACCTTGGGTCTCTGGTCAACAGTTTGAGACTTTTCTGGCCTAGGTACTGTCATTCAGAGCTGGCTGGGCTCTGCAGTGGGCAGTGTCCCTGAGGGGCTGAACTTAGAGCTTTCTTGCTATTTTCTACCCTTTGGGGGATGGGAAACCCCAGGCTAGACAAGGAGGATGTGGCCCTGTCAGCAATGCCAACCTGGATAGGAGGGGATTGTTCACTTGGCTAAATTCCAGACAGAGAAACCGTCCTCCTGGCTTTAGGACCCGATGGGCTTCCTGGAGTGCCTGAGCAAGACAAGGAACAACAGGACACATTCCTCAGCAGCCTCCCTCAGTTCCGCGAGGCGAGGACACTGTACAAGTTGCTTCCAAACAGCGGAAATACCACTACATATCTGGGAGGTGCAGGCGTTCTGCTGTGCTTGGAACACTCTACACTGACTGCAGACTGTACAACCCACGAAGGGCTACTTTAGAATTACCCAGCAAAATCACACAGAATGTCTTCTTTGAAGTAGGAATTTTACTTCAAGGAATGTATGAGAGAGAAATACTTCTATGACATGTATATGGGTCAGTCACTGTTTGGACAGCACAAGAGTAGCAGCACTGTAAACTAACCATTAATGAAAGACTGGTTAAATTGCGTGGTATCTATACAAACAGAACCCATTCAGCTACTCTGAAAAGCCGTTGGTGCTCTTTACATACATAGGGAAATGAAGAGATATTTTAAAATTTTATTTGAAAGGCAGAGAGATAAATCTTTCATTTGCTGTTCACTCTTCAGATACCCACAACAGCTGAGACTAGACCAGACTTAGGCCAGGAGCCAGGAACTCAATCTGGGTCTCCCACGTGGATTGCAGGAACCCCAGGACTTGAACCATCACCTGCTGCCTCCTAGGTGTGCATTAACAGCAAGCTGGAATCTGGAGCAGAGCTGGGACAAAAACCCAGGCACTCCAATATAGGACATGGGTATCCACAGTAGTGTCTAAACAGCTATGCCAAATATCCACCCCAAGAGATATTTTTCAAGAAAAAAAGCAATGGCAAAAATGTTTACTATGCTAATATTTGCATTTAAAAAAGGAAATAATAAAAGGGTAACCTCAAAATGCTTGCGGGAAATGGAATTAAAGGATTATTTTGGTGCAAAAAATTTTTGAAATCCTGGGGTGGGCATTGTGGGACAGTGCATATGGGTTAAACGACTGCTTGTGATGCCCGCATCCCAGGTCAGTGCCAGTGAGGGCGGTTTAGAATGCCAGGTCAAGTCCCAGGTCCTCTGCTTCAGATCCAGCTTCCTGTTAATGTATCCTGGGAGGCAGCAGGTGGTGGCCAAAATGCTTGGGTCTCTGCCCACCCATGTGGGAGACCCAGAAGGAGCTCTGGGCTCCTGGATTTGGCCTGGTCCAGCCCTGAATATTGAGGGCATTTGGGGAGGGAACCAGCTGGTGGAAAATATCTCTATTTCTGTCACTCTGCCTTTCAGGTAGATGAAAATAAGTATTAAAAAATACTTTGAAATAGTGTATGTCTTCAAAAAGTTCACGTAAGATGTATATTAGAAAAAACTATGTATAAATTTCAAAAGTTCTTTGTACCCAAATAAGCTTATCTTTTAATTCTATTTCCATGAACTTCTTGAATTACCCCTGTATATACATTTAATATGCACAAAACATCTTTGCAAATATACACAAAAACTGGGGATAGTCTGAAGGGAGAGGAGGCACTAAATGGCTGGGACACACAGTTGGGAGGGAGCTCTTCACTGACATACCCTTTTGAACTATGAATTTATTAAAACATAATAGGCTTTCTACAGACACTGGTCATGAAAACCAGCGTCCCATCCAAAGTACAGAAAAGAGCCAAGGGAGGCCCTCATTACAGAAATGAAACCGGTCGCCTTGCACCTGGCCTTCAAACGTTCTGAACAGAAGAATAAAGTAGAAAGAAAGGCGGCTGTGTCAGACAGAACCGAACATTCCCTTCTGCCTAGGTGCGGCGTGCGTGCTGTTTTCTGGGTCAGCCTCTGACCATGCCTGATCTGCAAACTCACGGAGCAGATGAGATGACAGAGCAAGTCTGACTGCCACAAAGACATAAATACCAACCCTAGCAACCAAGACTTCTGCGGGACCTGCTCTCTGCTTTCAGTCCTTTTCAATTTTTTGACTAGGAATATTGGCAACTTCAAGCATGGAGGCCCCGAAACTTAAAATAGTCATTTCCCTCAAGTGCTGGGCCCAGAGAAGACTCTGCCCTCCTTCACTCCGGAGCTCAGATCCTGAGTCACACAGGCTGAGGAGCAGCCATTCATACCCGATCGATGTGGGTCACGTTCCGGATCCCAAAGGCAATGGTGTAAACGTCAAACTTGTCGTCATCAAAGGGCAGTTCTTCAGCATCTCCTAACACCCAAGCAAGTCCTGAAAGACAAAATCAGCTGTGCGTCTCAGACCGGGTAACTGCTCCCCTGAACCCAGCAGACCATCGAAGCAGAGGGATCTGTAATCGGCCAGGCAGGAATGCGGGTAGCCTGGATACCCAGCTTGTTACTGGTGTCTGAAGTGGAGGCCATCCTGTGGCACCAAGTCCTTACACCTGCGGAGTGTGACGCAGGTTCTGGAGTTAGGTCCGAAGTGAATTGCAATGAATTACCAGACACCTTGTTTAGTATCAGAGAATTGGAGTTGGGCAAATACCACATATTGGTGTCAGAATACATCACACACATGCCTTCTCTATTGAATTCCTGGCCACTGTCTTCATGGTGTCCTCCAATCCTAAGACCTTGAAACTGATGTCCTTGACATTAAGGCAGATCTGAGTCCTCCAGCCAACACTCAGAGACTTGGTGCCCACTCAGTTATGCCTACTCTCAAGCAATTTTTATGCCAGCAGGTGTTTTGTGTAGAGTGCTGAGGTTAAGAACCTAGTGTAAGCCGGCGCCGTGGCTCAATAGGCTAATCCTCCACCTTGCGGCGCCGGCAAACCGGGTTCTAGTCCCGGTTGGGGCGCCGGATTCTGTCCCGGTTGCCCCTCTTCCAGGCCAGCTCTCTGCTATGGCCAGGGAGTGCAGTGGAGGATGGCCCAGGTGCTTGGGCCCTGCACCCCATGGGAGACCAGGAAAAGCACCTGGCTCCTGGCTCCTGCCAGGATCAGCGCGGTGCGCCGGCTGCAGCGGCGGCCATTGGAGGGTGAACCAGCGGCAAAGGAAGACCTTTCTCTCTCTGTCTCTCTCTCTCACTGTCCACTCTGCCTGTCAAAAAAAAAAAAAAAAAAAAAAAAAAAAAGAACCTAGTGTAGACAGCTTCACCATGTATTAGTTGTATATTCTTTTTTTCTTAATAAAGTGAAATGAGAGCTTTGTTGGTTTTTCACTTACTTTTTTTTTTTTAAGATTTATTTTTATTTATTTGAAAGGCAGAGTTATAGAGAGGGAGAGACAGAAGAAGAGATCATCCATCTGCTGATCCACTCCCCACAAGGCCACAATGGCTGGTTCCGGAAAAGCAAAGTCAGGAGCTTAGAACTCCATGTGGGTCTCCCATGTGGGTGACAGGGGCCCAAGAACTTGGCCCATCATCTGCTGCTTTTCCAGGCACATTAGCAGGGAGCTGGACTGCAAGTGGAGTAGCTGGGACTTGAACTGGTGCTCATATGGGATACTGGCATCACAGGTGGCGGCTTAACCTACTATGTCACAATGCTGGCCCAGATGTATATTTTTTTTTCTTTTTAATAGGTTAAGGTTGTAATTTTTTTTTTAAAGATTTATTTATTTATTTGAAAGGCAGAGGCAGAGAGAGAGAGAGAGAGAGCGAGAGAGAGGTCTTCCATCCGCTGGTTTACTCCCCAGTTGCCTGCAATGGCTAGAGCTACGCCAATCTGAAGCCTGGAGCCGGGTGCTTCTTCTAGTCTCCCATGCGGATGCAGCAGCCCAAGGACTTGGGCCATCTTTAACTGCTTTCCCAGGCCATAGCAGAGAGCTAGATTGGAAGTTGGGCAGCCGGGACTTGAACCAGCACCCGTATGGGATCCCGGCACTGCAAGGTGGCAGCTTTACCCACTACGCCACAGCACTGGCCCCAAGCAGCTGTACATTCTTGAAATTTGTCTCAGTTTCTTTATTTATAAAATGGAGATAATAGTATCTACTTCTTAGGGTTATTTTAAGTATTAAATGAATTACAATAAACATGAAATTTAGCATAGTTGTACAGTTGGTGCTCAACATGAAGGTGCTACATCCATACATCCATGGATTCAATCAATTGCTAAATTACAAATATCCAAAAAAATTTGTTTCTGTTCCCAAAGTGGAAGCCAAACCCATCAATTATGTGAGGAACTGCTTCTAGATGACTGACAGCAGGCTAGTCAAGATCCTTGGCAGCAGAGGAAGTCTCTTTAAGAAAATAGTTTAAACAGTTTGTTAAAAATTTCCATCTTATTTCATTTCTGTAACACTTGATATCTGGCTGTCCTTTTTATAATGCAGAGTGAGAACTGTCTCTACTGTGTTTGATAAATGTCATCCAGGTTCCACTGCCAAGAACGTGTTGTCCAAAATGCCGGTTTAGTTTTTAAAGATGCAACTATATCTTTTGTTTGGTTTTAAATGTGTTAGGGATGTTATGACAGGACATAATAGGAGTGGTGGTCAGGCACGGAAATGGTGGGGAGACAATATACATGGGAAGTAGACTCAGTATTTTAATAAAGCTAAAAAAAATTCTTGAAAAAACCCTGTACTGTACTGAACATGTACAGACTTTTGACATTATTCCCTAAACAATACAGTTTAACAACTATGTGAATAGCATTTACATTGTTTTAGGTATTATAAGTAATCTAAAGATGATTTACAGTCTATAAGAAAAGGGGCCAGTGTTGTGTTGTAGAGGGTCAAGCCACTGCCTGCGATGCCAGCACCCATATGGGTGCCAGTTCAAGTCCTGGCTGTGCTTGGACCCCCAGACCCATGTGGGAGACCCGGATGAAGCTCCTGACTCCTGACTCCTGGCTTCAGCCTGGCCCAGCCCTGGCTGTTGAGGCCATTTGGAGTATGAGCTGATGGATGAAAGATCTCTCTCTTTTTGTAACTTTCAACCAGCATCCCAGACCCCAAGCCAAATGCCTATTCATTATGCCCAGTCTATCAGGGACTTGAGCATTCATGGGCTTTGGTATCTTCAGATATACTTCAGTGGGGGAGGGCAGTAACTGGAACCAATCCCTGTGATATCAAGGGACAATTGCATTGATTCTATTGGAGTCACAAGAAAGTGTTCAGACCCCAAGCCTGGTCATAAATTCAGAGACCATCTGAGGGTCCCTCTATCAGGGCTTCTATGTCCTCTAAAGAGCCCGACTTGGCTTAACAAAGTTACATAAAAATTATAGGAGGTCAGTGTTTTGGACTAAGCGCCTGCACTGGGCCCCAGTGAATCACACACACCAAATTCCATGTCAACAAAGCCGAAACTAAGCTGTTTATCTTACCAGAGAAGCCCAGAGATGTAAGAGATAACAGCCAAACTCTGTTTTAAGGAATGAAGTGTCTTAGCCATCAGGCCAAATGCCCATCCCAAATATATCACTTTTATAATCCAAAATTTATTTTAAGCTCTTGCCTTCAGAGTTTCCATTTGGGGAACAAGTGCCACATATAAAACACAAATCAAACACCTAGCCACAGCGCTACACATCTTTACATGTTAACTTTTATATTTATTAAACAATCTGTTGGATCCTCCTACCTAGTCTCAACATTTTTTGCATGACAGTTTATGGTAAGGAAAATACTAGAAATTGGTAAACCAAGGAGAAAAGATGAAACTATGATGTCTTATGTTGCATTTTTAGTCATTCCTATGCAGGTGCATTTAACTTGGCATTGAGGAGAACTTGAAGACCAAGCTATGCTATGGAAGGAATATTCCAGAAATGGAAAGTTACCTATCTCTTCAAAACTTCTGCTCTCCATTCTTCAGGGCAGAGCACCAGCGACCACGGAAACACGTTTGTCAGTGGGAGGAAGGAAACATAGTGCCTTTGTCTCAACACACTAGTGCCTGTCTGCCTTCTAATCAGTGTCACTGCTTAACAAAAGAGGCCTTCATCTTGGAGACCAAGTGGGCTGCAAGTTCGTCTAGGCAGCTCCTTCTGAGGGTGGGAGGAAGAGGAGAAAGGAGGCACTCATGATGGAGGCAGGGAGGAAAGCAATGCTGATGTTCACTTGAAGGACTTTCTGGTCTTTGGGGGCACACAGCGCTTCTCACAGTGGCGATATGTAGTGCCTGCCCAGCTCGGAAGAGGGTAGTGCGGTGGTTTCAAAGAACTGGGTAGACAATGTGCAGCTTCCAGGATCATTCATTTTACTTAAAAGAATTGGCGCCAAGAGTACTTTAAAATATTAAACAGAAAGTCAAATGTCAAAATTTACATTTTTAAGCTTGAGCACAAAGTCTACTTCAAGTTTTCAGTGGGCTCCTGGAGACATGCAGTTATTTGCCTCTTTGCCACTGGTATCTACTGGGGCTGGAAAGTTTGAGAACTACTGTTCAGGGGCATTTTTAAAAACTACTAATTTATATATTTATTAGAGAGACGGAGAGAGCTACTATCCATTGGTTCAGACCAAAATGACTGCAATGACCAGGGCTGGGATGAAGTCAGCTGGAAACTCAATCCCCGTCTTCCATCTGAGTGGCAGGACCTGACTACTAGAACTACAACCAATGCTACCCAGGGTCCACATTAGTAGGAAGCTGGAATCAGGAGCCAGAGCTGCATATGGAACGCAGGTCCTCTGACGTGGGATTCCTGCAAGTGTCTCAAGTGCTGGGTTAAACCTCTGCCCCTAGCGGTGCTTTCTTTATATCAGCTGGATCTTCTGAGAAGTAGATGCTGAGATGGGGAAAAGCATGCAAAAGTTTTTATTTATTTTTATTTGAATGGCACAGAGAGACAGAGACAGAGATATCTTAAATCCATTGGTCCACTTTCCAAATGCCTACAACAGCCAGGGCTGGGCCAGGCTGAAGCCAGGAGCCAGGAACTTAAAACAGGTCTCCTATGTGGGTGGTAGGGACCCAATCACTTGTGCTATTACCTGCTGCCTCCAAGGGTGAGCATTAGCAGGAAGCTGGAATCCTAAGAGGAGCCAGGACTGGAGTCCAGGCACTCGGATAGTATTCCAGGCTATGTCTTAACCACTGAGCCAAACAACTGACCCTGTCGTTTCTGTTTGTTTTGTTTCTTGCTTTTGCTGGCAGGAAAATACTGGGGAAGATAAAAGGAAGAGGAAGACTAGGTAAGAGAAGCTTTTAGACTTCAGTGCGGATCTGATGCCTCAGCCTACCTAGCAGGGAGCTCTAGAGCAAAGACTGGCTGGGAAGGCTCCCACCTGGGCGATGTCCAAGCCCTACTAGCCCTACAGTGTGCAGTCATTTGCTGAGGGTTGCCGGGACAGGGCCTGGCTTCACTGGAAAGCTAGACAGAGGCTAAAGGTGCTAATAGTTAGAGGCTGTTGGCTAACTGTACTCCTTGTGGCTGAAGGGCAAGTTCTTTCCTTACAAGAAATCCAAGTACCCTGGTTGCCTTCCATGTCCATCACATCATCCTAGCATTGACAGAAGAATGGAATAGTGCAAGAATAGAAATCACCCACTGAGGTCATCCCAGATCTGCTGGGAATCGAAAGCAAAACTCCTGTTACAGGGTCAAGAGTTGAGATGGGAAGATTCAGCTACAATTTGGGCTCTTTCACTGAAAAGTTGTAAGTCCTGGCTAAGTATGGTCCTTAATCTCTTTGGCCTTTGGTTATCTCCTGTCACACAGCACTGGTAATCTAGCTCAACAAGTTGCCAAATCAATGTCTATAACAACACAAACTGGATCCCGTCACACAGATTACCTTCAACTCTTGTCTGTCAACAGAAAACATTCAACATGTTACATATTCTGTCTCATGCTATAATACAAACATTTCCTGTGAGTCTGCTATCTGTAGGACTCACCAGCTTTGTGGCCCTGAGCCGTGGCCTTCTGCTTGCCAACCTTGAGCATCTCCTTGTTGATGTCACAGATCACGACACGGGAACCGCCCAGGGAATCCTCTTCATGCCGGTACTTGTTGGCAATTTCTTCCCAGGATAAATTTTGCTGGGCTCTTAACTGCCTCTTCTGCTTTCCTTGATGCTGTGCCTGGACATAATTAAGGAACCGGAATGCAATGTCACCTGTGGGAAGCCAACAGGAGGAAAGATGGAAACAAAAGAGAAGGGAAAAAGAAAGAATCTTTCCTAAATCCAAAAGGAGCAACAGAGTCTAGGAGTAAGTACATGGAAATGAAGTTTCCCCTTATTTTAACAGTAACTTTTTCTTTAAACAAGTTCAACTTTTAACTTGTGAGAGTCTTTAAAAATCTTTTGAAAATCTGGTTAACTAAGGGTGCTTCTTTGGCATAGCCACTTGGGATGCCTCCATCCCACACCAGAGAATCTGATGTAGGCCCAGCTCCTCTGCTTCTCATCCAGCTTTCTGATAACGTGCACCCTGGGAGGCAGAAGATAATGTGTAGAGATGCTCAGTGGTCCCCCGGGGTACTAAGGTCCATGTTACCTGTGCCTCCGGCAACATCCAGCAGCTGGGTCCCAGGAAGTGGGCGCATCTCCCGGAGCAGCAAATCCTTCCACACACGATGGATGCCGAGGCTCATCATGTCATTCATCACATCGTACCTCTTGGCCACACTTTCAAATACGTGATAGACTGGCACGGGTGACAACACATAACACAACCATGTGTTCACAGGATTAACTTGGGGGAAAATGCTAAGTAAGAGAACATTTTTCCTCCTGGAACTACATGTCTTTGCAATGTGAGGCTATGCCATGATGCTTGATGCCCAATTTATACCTTAAAGTTACTCTTCAAGAAAAGGCTGGGGCCAGCACTGCAACACTGGTATGCCGCATGGGAACTCTGATCTCTGCCTGCATTATGAAGAACCTTGGGAGCCGGCGCCGCAGCTCACTAGGCTAATCC
The DNA here is from genome assembly GCF_964237555.1 of Oryctolagus cuniculus. Classification (NCBI taxonomy): domain Eukaryota; kingdom Metazoa; phylum Chordata; class Mammalia; order Lagomorpha; family Leporidae; genus Oryctolagus; species Oryctolagus cuniculus. Next base: position 16,544,291 of record NC_091452.1, read on the forward strand.
TCCGCCTAGCGGCGCCAGCACACCGGGTTCTAGTCCCGGTCGGGGCGCCGGATTCTGTCCCAGTTGCCCCTCTTCCAGGCCAGCCCTCTGCTGTGGCCAGGGAGTGCAGTGGAGGATGGCCCAGGTGCTTGGGCCCTGCACCCCATGGGAGACCAGGAAAAGCACCTGGCTCCTGCCATCGGATCAGCGCGGTGCGCCGGCCGCAGCACGCCAGCCGCGGCAGCCATTGGAGGGTGAACCAACGGCAAAAGGAAGACCTTTCTCTCTGTCTCTCTCTCTCACTGTCCACTCTGCCTGTCAAAAAAAAAAAAAAAAAAAAAAAAAAAACCTTGGGAACAACTTGGTGGGCACGTGGGTGGCAAGATGTGAATCAGGTCAGTAACACCTTAGAAGGTCCCCATGAATGCTGTCCAACCAAGACAGAATGCAGAATCTGGGCTACCTGCAGAGAAAGGGTCTACCGAAGACACTCAGCATAGTTTTCCCTTAAAGCTGCACTGAATTCCACTACATATCAATTTCTCTGCCCATAAGATGAGACTGTCAGTGCCAGCTCCCTACCTCCCTAATGTAAAACTTAGAGGGGCCGGCGCAGTGGCATAGCGGGTAAAACCTCCGCTTATGGCACCAGCATCCCTTTTGGGAGTCAGTTCCAGTCCCAGCTGCTCCACTTCTGATCTGGTTCCCTGCTAATGTGCCTGGGAAAGCAGCAGAGGATAGATGGCCCAAGTGCTTGGGCTCCTGCACTCAGCTGGGAGACTTGGAAGAAGCTCCTGGATCCAGACTGGCCAAGCTCCAGCCATTATGGCCATCTGGAGAATAAACTAGTAGATGGAAAATCCCCCCTCTCCCTCTGTCTAACTCTGCATTCCAAATAAATAAAACAAATCTTACCAAAAGAAAACAAAGTTTTTTTTTTTTTTTTTAAATTTTTTAAAGACTTATTTATTTATTTGAAAGGGGAGGCAGAGAGAGGTCTTCCATCTGCTGGTTCACTCCCCAATTGGCCACAACGGATGGAGCTGCGCCATTGGAAGCCAGGAGCCAGGAGCTTCTTCCTGGTCTCCCATGTGGGTGCAGAGACCCAAGGACTTGGGCCATCTTTTACTGCTATCCCAGGCCATAGCAGAGAGCTGAATTGGAAGTGGAGCAGCCAGGTCTTGAAACAGCGCCCATATGGGACGCCGGTGCTTCAGGCCAGGGCGTTATCCCACTGCACCACAGCCACAGCCACACAACCGGCCCCTGGCTGCTCCACTTGCAATCCAGCTCTCTGCTCTGGCCAGGGAAAGCAGTAGAAGATAGCCCAAGTGCTTGGGCCTCTGCACCCATGTGGGAGACCTGGATGAAGCTACTGACTCCTGGCTTCGGATCAGCGCAGCTCCGACCATTGCAGTCAACTGGGGAGTAAGCCAGTGGATTGAAGACTCCCCCCTCTCTCGCTGTCTCTCCTCTCTTTGTGTAACTCTTTCTTTTTTTTTTTTTTTTTAAATTTTTTGACAGGCAGAGTGGACAGTGAGAGAGAGAGAGAGACAGAGAGAAAGGCCTTCCTTTGCCGTTGGTTCACCCTCCAATGGCCGCTGCGGCCAGCGCGCTGCAGCCAGCGTACCGCGCTGATCCGATGGCAGGAGCCAGGTACTCATCCTGGTCTCCCATGGGGTGCAGGGCCCAAGGACTTGGGCCATCCTCCACTGCACTCCCTGGCCACAGCAGAGAGCTGGCCTGGAAGAGAGGCAACCAGGACAGAATCTGGTGCCACAACCGGGACTAGAACCCGGTGTGCCGGCGCCGCAAGGCGGAGGATTAGCCTAGTGAGCCGCGGCGCCGGCCTTGTTTTTTTTTTTTTTTTTTTTTTTTTTAATTATTTATTTATTTGAAAGTCAGAGTTACACAGAGAAAGGAGAAGCAGAGATGGAGAGAGAGATCTTCCATCTGATGATTCACTCCCCAATTGGCCCCAATGGCTGGAGCTGTACCGATCCAAAGCCATGAGCCAGGAGCTTCCTCCAGGTCTCCCACGTGGGTGCAGGGGCCCAGGGACTTTGGCCATCTTATACTGCTTTCCCAGGCCATAGCAGAGAGCTGGATGGGAAGTGGAGCAGCCAGGACTTGAACCAGCATCCATATGGATGTCAGCACTTCAGGCCAGGGTGTTAACCCACTGTGCCACAGCGCTGGCCCAGTGTACCTCTTTCAAATAAGTAAATAAATCTTAAAACAACAACAACAAAAAACCAGAAAGTGATAACATTTGACATGAAATTCTAATTGAGTATCAGTGGAGTTACCAGAGGAATGTTGCTACTGCTGCCACTGGACACTCTAGCTCTCCAGCCAGAGGAACTCTGTGAAGATGAACTTATCAACATAAGTGAGGAATGTCATTGCAGCAAAAAGGTTCAAGGTATTCCAAAGGAAGTGGTGCCAGCAAAAAAAATTTCACATTGAAGAAATTCCTGGACATATCTCATGATACTGAAGGTAGAAGTTAGAGGCTGAAAAACCCTAGAAAGGGGTATGACAATTCACTAAGGCAAAGAAAAGAAGCTCACTCCCTGTTATAATTTATATGACAAGAAGGCCACCATCAAGGTTCAAACTACTCTGGGTAATTTTATTTTCTTAAAAAGATTTTATTTTTTGTTTATTTTAAAGGCAGAGTTAGAGAGATACCGAGAGAAGATCTGCCACCTGCTGGTTTACTCCCTAAATGTTGGCAACGGCTGGGATCGCCCCAGGTCAAAGCTGGAAGCCTGGAACTCCATTTGGGTCTCCCACATGAGTGGCAGAGGCCCAAGCACCTGGGCCATCTTCTGCTGCTTTCCCAAGTGCACGAGCAGGAAGCTGGATTAGAAGTGGGGCAGGCGAAACTCAAACTGGTGCCCATGTAGGATGCCGGCTACACAGGCAGCAGCTGGCCCCATTACTTTTTTTTTTTTTTACATAGAAATAAAACAAGTTAATTTTTGACATTTTTAATTTATTTTTATTTATTTTTATTTATTTTTATTATTATTATTTTTTTTTTGACAGGCAGAGTGGACAGTGAGAGAGAGAGACAGAAAGGTCTTCCTTTTGCCGTTGATTCACCCTCCAATGGCCGCCGCGGCTGGCGCGCTGCGGCCGGCGCACCGCGCTGATCCGATGGCAGGAGCCAGGAGCCAGGTGCTTTTCCTGGTCTCCCTTGGGGTGCAGGGCCCAAGCACCTGGGCCATCCTCCACTGCACTCCCTGGCCACAGCAGAGGGCTGGCCTGGAAGAGGGGCAACCGGGACAGAATCCGGTGCCCCAACCGGGACTAGAACCTGGTGTGCCGGCGCCGCTAGGCGGAGGATTAGCCTAGTGAGCCGAGGCGCCGGCCTTAATTTATTTTTATTTTTTTGACAGAGTAAGACAGTGAGAGAAAGAAAGAGACAGAGAGAAAGGTCTTCCTTCCATTGGTTCACCCCCCAAATGGCCGTTGTGGCTGGCATGCTGCGGCTGGCACACCGCGCTGATCCGAAGCCAGGAGCCAGGTGCTTCCTCCTGGTCTCCCACGCGGGTGCAGGTGCCCAAGCACTTGGGCCATCCTCCACTGTACTCCCGGGCCACAGCAGAGAGCTGGACTGGAAGAGGAGAACTGGGACAGAATCTGGTGCCCTAACTGGGACTAGAACCCGGTGTGCCGGCGCCGCAGGCAGAGGATTAGCCTACTGAGCCACGGTGCTGGCTGACGTTTTTAATTTTTAATAGAATTTTAAAATGTTAAGCTTAGGGGCTGGCGCTGTGGTGCAGCAGGTTAATGCCCTGGCCTGAAGCGCCGGCATCTCATATGGGCACTGGCTCAGGGCCCAGCTGCTCCACTTCTGATCCAGTTCTCTGCTATGGCCTGGGAAAACAGTAGAAGATGGCCCAAGTCCTTGGGCCCCTGCACCCATGTGGAAGACTGGAAGAAGCTCTTGGCTCCTGGCTTCAGATCAGCATAGCTCCAGCAGTTGAGGCCATCTGGGGAAGGAACCAGTGGATGGAGGATCTCTCTCTCTCTCTCTCTCTCTCTCTCTCTCTCTCTCTCCTTCTCTCTGTGTAACTCTACCTTTCAAATAAATAAATAAATCTTAAAAAAAAGGTTAAGCTTAAATTTCAGATCTTTAGAACTTTAATTATATTAGTTAAATCCAACTTTAAATAACAGTATACTAGGCCGGCGCCGCGGCTCACTAGGCTAATCCTCCACCTAGCGGCGCCGGCCGCGCAACCAACGGCAAAGGAAGACCTTTCTGTCTCTCTCTCTCACTGTCTACTCTGCCTGTCAAAAAAAAAAAAAGTATACTAAATAAATATCAGCTTTACTATATAGTTTGACAGTATGAATTTTTGATGTTCAATAAGTTTTAAAGGTCATGCAACAAGAGTAATTTTTACCATTGATTATTAAGGTTATGAGGCATGATATCAGCTAGAATGTCATTTTTATAGTCTACATCACTGCACGAAGTGAGAACCTGTATTTCCATCTCAGTTCCCAGTCTGGAGTCATAATTTTCCTCGGCTGGTAAGCGCTCTCCTATAGGCCATGATGTTGATTATTCATTGTACAGCAGGCGTAGAAGTCTGGCATCCTTATCAAATCCTAGGGGCACACGCCCTGGGAGCAAGCCACCTGGATTCACATCCAGCTCAGCCACTGACTGGGAGAATCTTGGGCAGCTGACTTAGTGTTGTTGTTTCAGTTTCCACATCTGTAAAACTGGGCTAATAGTTGCTATCTCCCAAGGTTGTCTTTGTAAGAATTACTGTAAAATATTTTAAAAGGTTTCACACCCTCAATACATGCTCCATACTGTTTTACTTGCCCCACTTATTTCACTCCACAGAAGTTACCAAGCTCCTGATGTGTATCAAGCACTGAGATACAGAAATGAAATAAACCAGTCTTAGGTATTCAGATTTACAGCAGAGCTATGTAAAGTGGAGATCATACAATGCAGTCTTTAATGGGATGGGAATAATTCCACCGTGGGCTCTTTCTCTTGTTTCCTAGGTGGCCTTAGGCTCAGTGAACGAACCTCTCAGAGCCTCGCCTTCTCCATCTGTAAAATGGGCATATCCCTCCATCATTGTAAGTGATACAGTTAGAGTCTACAAAGAATCTTTTTCGGGGCAGGGGGCTGTGGCTCACTTGGTAAATCCTCAGCCTGCAGCGCCAGCATCCCATATGGGCGCCGGGTTCTAGTCCCAGTTGCTCCTCTTCCAGTCCAGCCCTCTGCTGTGGCCCGGGAGGGCAGTGGAGGATGGCCCAAGTGCTTGGGCCCTGCACCCGCATGGGAGACCAGGAGGAAGCGCCTGGCTCCTGGATTCAGATGGGCATAGCTCTGGCCGTAGTGGCCATTTGGGGGGTGAACCAACGGAAGAAAGACCTTTCTCTCTGTCTCTCTCACTGTCTAACTCTAGCTGTCAAATTAAAAAACAAAACAAAACAAAACAAAAAAACCAGTCTTTTCCCTTTCCCATACCAGCGTCATAGTAATGACGTAAAAAGAAAAGAAAAACCTGCCCAACAATATCTAACATTTATGGAGCAATGACTCGGTGTCAGGCATTGTTCAAAGTGCTTTATTACATGAAGGACTGACCCCTCCTACACCTGTAAGGGTTCCTATTATTCTTACTTTGCAATTGTGGAAGTGAAGCACAGGCACAGAGAGTTGCCTGCTTCCTTTCTATTAAAGGAAAAAAGGACTTTTTTTTTTTTTTTTTTTTTTTTTTAGTACCGGCTTGCGGTACTGGTTCAGCCACTAACTACGTTAGTTTGGGCAGCCCTCCCTGAACCTCCGCGTCTCGGCTTCCTCAGGGCTAACGTGGTGATAACACCACTCACCACCGACAAGTGGACAGAATTGGAAATAACGCCTACACGGCGCCTGGCACACCGTGACGCTCAACTGACGGGCTCTGGTGATAAACACTCCGGTTTTCTTTCTTTCTTTCTTTTTTTTTTTTTTTTCTGACAGGCAAAGTGGACAGTGAGAGAGAGAGACAGAGAGAAAGGTCTTCCTTTGCCGTTGGTTCACCCTCCAATGGCCGCCACGGCCGGCGCACCGCGCTGATCCGAGTGCAGGAGCCAGGTGCTTCTCCTGGTCTCCCATGGGGTGCAGGGCCCAAGCACTTGGGCCATCCTCCACTGCACTCCCGGGCCACAGCAGAGAGCTGGCCTGGAAGAGGGGCAACCGGGACAGAATCCGGCGCCCCGACCGGGACTGGAACCTGGTGTGCTGGCGACACAAGGTGGAGGATTAGCCTAGTGAGCCGCGGCGCCGGCCAACACTCCGGTTTTCAAAGAAGGGGCCGCTAAGCTCTGCTAGCCCGGGCCTGCGGAGCACTCCCCCGAGTCAGGACTGCACCGACACCACCAGTCGAGCAACAAACCGGGTCGCGGGCGATCAGGTCCCCCCAGCCACCCTCGGGCCCCTTTCACCTTTGCCCCCTTTCTCGTCCTCCGCCACAGTCTCGAACCCGAAGTGCGTTTCCGTTGCCCGCTTCTCTTGAGACAACAGGCGTGCACCCAGAGAGCCCGCGGGCCAGGAGCTACGGAGCCTGGGAACCCAGCAACCCCGCATGGCCCGCAACCACCCGCTGCCATAGCGGCTCCACTGAGAACAGATACTGGGAGCCGCCATCTTGACCGGCGGGCGACGGGAGCCTGCGGATACGCCCCGTTACGTCATCAGACAGTCGACGGCGGCCGGTGGGAGACACTATTAGCCCAACGCGCCCTGAAGCCTGGTGTTAAGGAGCGGGACGTTATTTCGGGGATCCAGAAACTAGTCTGTGAATCCGACTCGTAATCCCATCCTCTCTCTCTTCCCAAATTTAATATAGAGCTCGCCAGCAACGAGGGGACCTGAGGTGGTTCCCCCACTCGCCTGTCAGCGGCCACGTCTCAGAATCCTGCCCGCTCGGAAAATATGTAGAGATCTCTCGTTTTCTGCTGTGGAAAGGGGAAACTAGCGTGGTGTGGGTCAAAGGGCAAGGTCACGAGGTCAATTCCTGTAAACTTTGGTGTGCTAAGAGTCACCAGGTTTGAGCTATATTTTTAAGAGTTGTTTGTTTTTATTTATCTGAAAGGCACAGTTACAGAGAGAGAAAGATCTTCCATCTGCTGATGCACTTCCTACATGGCTGCCCAGAGCTTCTTCCCGTCTCCCATGTGGGTTGCAGCACTTGGGCCATCTTCTACTGCCTTCCCAGGCATAGCAGCAGGGAGCTGGATGGGAAGTGGAGCAGCCGGGTGCCCATATGGGATGCCAGTTGAACAGACTGGTTTTAACCCGCTGTGCTACAATGCTGGCCCAGGGTTTGAGCTTTAAAATCAGATGCCTGGGCCCCAGCTGCCAGAGACTTAAACAAAAAGATTGCAGCCAATTAAGTTTAAAGATTAATTAATTTGGGCCGGTGCTGCGACTCAATAAGCTAATCCTCTGCCAGCGGCACTGGCACACCGGGTTCTAGTCCCGGTCGGGGCGCCGGATTCTGTCCCGGTTGCCCCTCTTCCAGGCCAGCTCTCTGCTGTGGCCAGGGAGTGCAGTGGAGGATGGCCCAGGTGCTTGGGCCCTGCACCCCATGGGAGACCAGGAGAAGCCCCTGGCTCCTGGCTTTGGATCAGCGCGGTGCGCCGGCTGCAGCGCGCCGGCTGCAGCGCGCCGGCCATTGGAGGGTGAACCAACGGCAAAGGAAGACCTTTCTCTCTGTCTCTGTCTCTCACTGTCCACTCTGCCTGTCAAAAAAAAAAAAAAACAAAAAACAAAAAAAAAAAAAAAAAAAAAACAAAAACAAAAAACTAATTAATTAGAGAGAGAGGGAGAGATCTCCTGTCCTCTGAGTCACTTCTCGAATGCCCCTAAAGTGGGTGACTGGAGCCAGGAATTCAATTCAGGTCTCCCACGTGGGTGGCAGGAACCCAATTACTTGAGCTGTCACTGCTGCCTCCCGAGGTCTGCGTTAGCAGGAAGCTGAAGTGGAGCCCTGGAGCTGGGATTGGACCCAGTTATCACAATATGGGGACACAGGTGTCTCAACTGCTAGGCTAACAACTAGATTGTTACCAGAAATCTTAAACCAGTGAATTTGTGTATTTCCCTGGACCCTATCTGAACAAGCTTCTCTGGTGATTCTGATGCAAGGAGATTTACAGACCATTCTTGAAAAACATATGCTGGAATACCCTGGAAATTAAACATAGGAAAGACTATTCTGTGTGCTGTCCATTTTCTGAACCCAGGAAATTCATAAATGGAAATAAAGCTTTGCCAGTACCAAAAACCACTCACACTTCATCTCCTGCTGACATTTCTAGGTCCAACTGGCATGTCATGTGTGTTTGATTTCCACCCCAGATTTTCATTCTTTTTTTATGGAAAGGGTAATGTAGACCATCTTGTACAAAAGAGGATGGAGGCTGTTGAGTTTTGCTTGGGTTTCTGTATGTTTCTGCTTTGAGTCCCTTTTTAAATGTATGTTTTCTGTAAATATTTCACAAGGAGCAAGTGCCAACGATCCTAAGAAAGTATTCTGGAATGAAAGTTTCCGGTTTAATATAGCCTCACAGATGGACACCTACTGCTTTCTTTTGAGAAATCCTACAGTGGGATTTCTCTTTCCTTTTATTTTTAAGAACAGAGGGAAGAAATGACTCATCCACGTGTTCAGGGTTCTCACACCCTTGTTAAAGGAAATGTAGGTTCATTAGGAACTCCAGTGTCTCTGTCACACCTAGCTATGTACAAGAATTCACTAGGGCAGGCATTATGGCACAGGTGGGCAAACTGCTGCCTAGGATGCCTGCATCCCACATGGGAGTGCTAGAGATCAAGTCCTGGCTCCTCTGCTTCCGACCCAGCTTCCTGCTGATGGGAACACTGGGACGTAGCTGATGATGGCCCAAGTGTTGGTGTTCATCCCCATGGGAAGTGCAGATGGAGTTCCTGGCCCCTGCCTGGTCCACCTTTGACTCTTCCAGGCAACTGGGGAAGGAACCAGTGGGTGGGCGATCTCTCTTCCTCTCTCTCTCTCTCTCTGCCTTTCAAGTAAATAAATAAATCTTTTAAAAAAGAATTTATATCACGTTCGGGGCTATTCCTTTTGGGCATTAAATTAAGCTTCCAGACCAACAGTATGTAGCCGTTCTCTTATTTCACTATAACTTGTCGGGGGAAAGCTGTGAGAGGTAAGGCAGGACAAGGGCTGGTGGAGGCTATTTTAAGGAAATTTAAAAACATAAGATTAATATCTGACTCCCTTCATCCCAGTTTAAACTGTAAATTCCAATATTGTGATTCATTTATATAGACTTATTCATGTCTTTATACCATGTGATGACTAATAAGCAGCCAAGTAGGACTCAGTTACAATTTCATTCATTCATTCATTCTCAAAGGGCTCCTAACATTTCCCTCATTCTCCTGTGTTCAGCGCATGTGACAGCACTCTAGGGAGTCCTCCTTGATCCCTTGCAACTGGACTTTTCTCTTAGAGTCTCTGCTCTGGTCAGCATTTTGTAGTCAACAATACTTGTAGCCCTTATTACATTCTCACCTTGTAGTTTCTCATTTCCTGAACTCCATAACGTAGGGCACTGTAATCATATCAGTGGCCTCAATTTTCTTTTTTCTTTCTTTTTTTTTTTTTTTTTTTGACAGGCAAAGTGGACAGTGAGAGAGAGAGACAGAAAGAAAGGTCTTCCTTTGCCATTGGTTCACCCTCCAATGGCCGCCATGGCCGGCGCACCGCGCTGATCCAATGGCAGGAGCCAGGTACTTATCCTGGTCTCCCATGAGGTGCAGGGCCCAAGCACTTGGGCCATCCTCCACTGCACTCCCTGGCCACAGCAGACAGCTGGCCTGGAAGAGGGGCAACCGGGACAGAATCCGGCGCCCCGACCGGGACTAGAACCCGGTGTGCCGGCGCCGCAAGGCGGAGGATTAGCCTAGTGAGCCGCGGCGCCAGCCAGTGGCCTCAATTTTCCTGTTGTTTGGCATACCTTGTGCCCAGCCCAGGCCTGACACATAATAGTTTCCTAACTATAGGATGACTGAGAAACCTTTGTTCTCTTTAATACTGTACATGGGATCATTTGACTTCTGTTACAATGGTTAGAAGGGAACCATTTAGTTTTCCAAAGCACAGTTGGATGCAATGTGATTTCCAAAGTGCATAAGTAGTTTTTGTTTCAGTGTTCATGTCTATAAAATGGGTAATTGCTTAGGTAGCTGAGAACATCACTTAACAGCTGTGTTTATGAGTAAATTATCTAGACATTTTGAGTCATTCTCATTTTTTTTTTTTTTGACAGGCAGAGTGGACAGTGAGAGAGAGAGAGAAAGATCTTCCTTTTCTGTTGGTTCACCCCCCAATGGCCACTGCGGCCGGCGTGCTACAGCCAGTGCACTGCGCTGATCCGAAGCCAGGAGCCAGGTGCTTCCTCCTGGTCTCCCATGCAGCCCAAGCACTTGGGCCATCCTCCACTGCACTCCCGGGCCACAGCAGAGAGCTGGATTGGAAGAGGAGCAACCGGGACAGAATCTGGTGCTTTAACTGGGACTGGGGTCCCAGCGCTGCAGGCGGAGGATTAGCCTAGTGAGCCGTGGCGCCAGCCCATTCTCCACATTTTAAAAATCTATTTGAAAGAGAGTAACAGAGCGAGAGAGAAGGAGAGAGCACCTCCATCCACTGGTTCACTACCCAAATGCCTGTAACATCCAGGGCTAGGCCAGGCATAAGCCAGGAGTCTGGAAATCCATCTGGATCTCCCATACAAGTGGCAGGGGCTCAAGTATTTGGGCTATCATCCATTGCCTTCCCAGGTGCGCAGCAGGGAACTGGAGTACAAGTGGAGCAGCCAAGACTCTAAATAGCACTCCAACATGGGACTCCAGCATTGTGAGCAGCGGCTTAACCCACTGCAGCACAATGCTGGACCCACAGCTTTTTTTTTTTTTTTTTTTTTTTTTTGACAGGCAGAGTGGACAGTGAGAGAGAGAGACAGAGAGAAAGGTCTTCCTTTGCCGTTGCCGTTGGTTCACCCTCCAATGGCTGCCGCAAGCACTTGGGCCATCCTCCACTGCACTCCTGGGCCACAGCAGGGAGCTGGCCTGGAAGAGGGGCAGCTGGGACAGAATCCGGCGCCCTGACCGGGACTAGAACCCGGTGTGCTGGCGCCGCAAGGCGGAGGATTAGCCTACTGAGCTGCGGCGCCGGCCTACAATTATTTATATTAACATGAGTTACTGACGATGAAATTTAGTATTGTATGAGGAATTACTTTTAACACTATTATCATTACAAATTTGAGATACTATGAAAGCCTCATAAAACCGACATTACTACTAGAATAAGAACCATAAAACAAAGGAGACCATAAGGAGTCCACAGGCATTCCAGTTGTATCATTATTAGCATGTACCCACTACACATATGATTAGTGTACTAAGACGAAAATCTGGACTTGGATGAAACTACAAGTCCCTTAATCCCGTGCGCCCCTCCAGCGAGGGGTGGGACGGGTGGTGGGGGGGGTGAACTCACTGGACCCGGATGTAAACAAAAACTACATTTCCCAGAGTGCTCATCTCATGCATCTCCACTATATATACTCCATCCGGGTACTTCGGGATGCTGTTTGGCGACTCGTCGCCATTCCCGGAGCAGCTCGGCCTCGGCCTAGAGGCGAGTGTCGGTCGCTGTGTCGGAGACACCGGTCCCCGACACCAAGACAGCCAGCCCTCTCTCCTGCCCGTCGGCGGGAGAGCGTGTCCGGCCGGCCGGCGGGGCTCGCGAACCCTCCCTCGCCTCCCCTTCCCCGGCAGCCTCCGCCCCGCCAGGCCCGGCCCGGACTCCCGAGCCTCGGCCTCCTCCTCCACCGTCACCGCCGCCGTCGGGCTCGACAGCCCCTCCCGCCGCTTCTCTTCCCAATTTGAGAAGCCAAGGAAGGAAACAGGGAAAAATGTCGCCATGAAGGCCGAGAACCGCTGCCGCCGCCGACCCCCGCCGGCCCTGAACGCCATGAGCCTGGGTCCCCGCCGCGCCCGCTCCGCTCCGACCGCCGCCGCCGCCGAGGCCCCCGTTGATGCCGCAGAGCTCCCCCAGCGCCGCCGCCACCGCCTCCGACATGGACAAGAACAGCGGCTCCAACAGCTCCTCCGCCTCTTCGGGCAGCAGCAAAGGGCAACAGCCGCCCCGCTCCGCCTCGGCGGGGCCCGCCGGCGAGTCTAAACCCAAGAGCGGTACGGGCGGGCCCCCGGTCGTGGGCGGGGGGCGTCACATCACCTTTTCCATGGCTCCTGTGGTTTACAGTTCAACTAGTGAGCACTGGGCCTCCTGGTTTCCGGGCCCCTTGTTGCATTCCTGCTCAGAACGGCTTGGAGGGGAGTGGGTGCTGTTCTTACCCCCATTTCGCAGATGGAGAAGCTGAGGTTCGGGAAAGGGTGAGGTCGCCCAGCTAGTGTGTGCCTCTCGGCAGGCCTTGGACAGGGCTCGTCCGACTGGCCGGTCCACCATCTAAAACTTGTAAGTTGTGTGTTCTGTAGTGTTGAATTAATACTGGGTAGAGGGCTGGGGCTCTAGGGTTTTCAGACTCAAATCTCCTGTCTGCTGACCTGGCCTCACTCCGTGAATGAGTGTGCTGTGGTTCAGAGCCAGGCCCTGGGGTCGCTCTGTCTGGGGCCCTCCGGTTTGCCAGACCCCTAGTGGCTGAGTTGCTGGTAGAGGGGGAGCTGGTAGTTGAAGCCGTAAGCTTAAGAACAGGTGAACTCGCTGACATCTGTTGTTTAGCGAAAGCCTGCTGATTCCTGTGTGCTGGGGAATAGCATTGTCCTTTCACAGGGACATTGTCCTCTTTGGAGTCATGGTTTTAGTGTTGCGGCCGTAATGATGACGGTGGCTGTCGTGTGTTGAGGGTTTGCCATGTGCTGAGTACTGGAGTAGGCTTTAGGTCTGTTACCACTACCCCAGTCACTAACCTGTCAGCCCGGAGGAATGGTCCACACTTCAGCAAAGCACAAGTGAGGGGGGGCGTACTAGGAGTTGGGAGAGTGGAGAGCCCGGTCCTCGTTTTCAAAGCCGGTGAGCCAGTCTCTGCTCTGCTTGATTGTATTAGCAGAAATAGGAAGGTGTTTTCCAGAATAGAGTGTGTGGCAAAGAGAAGTATTTGGACTCCCTAAATGTGGAGGTCCAGTTGTTTAAAACCTTTTAAGAGTAAGACTCTGAAAGACTGACTTGAAAGGCTTACTGACTTGACTTCAGAGTTTCCTGCTGGGCCTGCCCAGCGCACTCACTGGTGTGCTGAGGCCTTCCAGAGGGCGCTTGTGAAACTCAGGTGGTGACCAGGTGTCTCGATAATAAATTTTTAAAATACCTAAGCAGAGAGTAGTGTGGGCTCAGGTGACGTCAGGAAGCGGTATGTGGACTTAGGGGCTTTGCACACGTGTAGCTTTTTCAGATCCTTCTAAGGATATGGAGCAGCTACTGTTGAGCTGGTTTAGTGGTCTGAATATTTCCCAGAATAGGTGATAAATGACTTTTGCATTCTATTCCCAGATACTCTGTTAAGGATTTGGTTCTCCAACTATCTGAACTCTCGACTAATTTTCCTGGGGTTCCTTTTTAAGTCAACTGCAGGCTTTAATCTGCTGTGCCACAGCGCCGGCCCCGTGGTGGAACTAATTATGAAACAGAATTCTCTTGTAGTTTGACCAAAGCAAATATTTGTCAGTCTTAACATTTCAAACAGATGTGTATAGAATAAATATTAATTGTTGCCATTCTGGCTACTTAAACTAGTTCTTTTTTTTTATTTTTATTTTTTGACAGGCAGAGTGGACAGTGAGAGAGAGAGAAAGGTCTTCCTTTGCTGTTGGTTTACCCTCCAATGGCGGCCGCAGCCGGCGCACCGCGCTGATCCAATGGCAGGAGCCAGGTGCTTCTCCTGGTCTCCCATGGGGTGCAGGGCCCAAGCACTTGGGCCATCCTCTACTGCCTTCCCGGGCCACAGCAGAGAGCTGGCCTGGAAGAGGGGCAACCGGGACAGAATCCGGTGCCCCGACTGGGACTAGAACCCGGTGTGCCAGCGCTGCAAGGCGGAGGATTAGCCTAGTGAGCTGCAGCGCCGGCCTAAACTAGTTCTTTTTAAAATACGTTAAGTACTATAAAATGTGTGGAAGATGCTTGTTCACCTTTTTACATAGTTTCAATTTTTAAAAATTTATTTACTTCATCTTGGTCTTCCTGCAGGGTGGCAGGGGCCCAAGTACTTAAGCCATCTTCCACTGCCTCTCCAGGTGCTCTAGCAGGAAGCTGGATCGCACATGGAGCAACTGGGACTTGAACCTGCACTCTGATGTCAGATGCCAATGTCGCAAGTGGCAGATTCGCCACAGTGCTGGCCCTCATAGTTTAATTTTTAATTGACGCATAGTAACGCATATTTATGTGTTTTATGGTGTGATATTTCAATACATGAATACAGTATGTTAATGATTAGATCAGTGATTTGTACACGCACGTGCACACACACCTTTAAAAAAAAAAACACACAGGGAGACGGAACTCTAATCTGCCGGGTTAGCCAGGGCTGGGCCAGGGTGAAGGCAGGAGCTGGGAGCTCCCTCGGGATCTCCCTTGTGGGTGGCAGGAGATCCAACCACTTGAGCCCTCACTTGCTACCTCACGGGGTGTACATCAGTGGGAAGCTGGAATCAGAAGCAGAGCCAGGACTTGAACTTAGATATTTTTGATGTGGGATGTGGATGTCCCAGCACATGTTTTCTGTATCAAATGCCCCTGTTTACTATTTTAATTGAAAGTTTCTGAGGAAGGAGTAATTCTTGCAGAGCACTTGTTTTAGGTTGTCTGAAATACGCAAGTGGCATTAGTGTGTTTTTAGTATGTGTGTGTCATAAACTTGAGCACAGTTGCCCTTGCCATGCTTGCTTTTCTATCTTCTCTCTTTCCGTAGCAAGGAAGGATGGACTTAAAGCTAAATACTTCAACCAAAATGCACTGTCTTTATTTAGAACTGCTCATATTTAGGAACTAGTTAAAAGACAGAGTAGGAAAGGAAAGAGTAGGAAATTGACTGATTTTAAACTGGGGCTTAAGGGTAGCCATACACCTCAACATCACTGCTTAGACCAGTGGTGCTGTGACAGGGATTTTAGCCCTCAAATGCTGTGACTTTGAGACTGCTGCTCTAACCATAGGGTAGACTCAGATTCTGCAGAATTTCATAGACAGGTGTGTGCAGTATTTTAAAAACTCACTCATAACTTGATATACTTGATTCTGCTGGAAAATGTTGTATGGCCCTCTTGAATTTCAAAGTACTGAGTTGAGGTAAGAATATGAAGGGTGAGGTGGAAAGACAGGTTGCCTTTTTTTTTTTTTTGTCAAGAAGTTTTTGATATTTGAGTGTTTAATTCCCTTTCTGTTTTCCTACCTTGTGTGAGAAAAAGAAAACCGTCTGGTTTTTCTTTCAGCCATGTCATAAGTGATCGTTTGCTTCCTAGCTATGTGGTTAATGTACTTGAGCCTTTGTTCCTGTTGTTGGCTTAAGTTTGCCCTTCATTTGTACCGGAAATAGATACATTTTGACTATTCGGATTTTCTTGATCTTTCTAGCAGCTTTTTACCTTGGCTAATTGCTTTAAATGTTTACGTAACATTTCTTTTCTTGGGTGCATTTCTATAGCTTCACTCCAGTAAGGCTACAATGCAGTTCTAAGAAGATCAACAGTGAGTGGCACGGCAGAGGCTAGGCAATTCGTAGGCAAACAACGGATCCTGGCTGGAACTAGGCGCTTGCCCCATCCCCCTGGGTGCATGATCCTGCTGTGGAGGTTAAGGGAAGGTCAGGTGTTATGCAGCAGTTATTTTGAGGTTGGTGGTACGAGGCACTGTCCTGACACTCTTCTGTATTCTGGTATCGGAAGCCAGGTTACTAGTGGTAATCTGCCTTGGAGTACGATTCTGAGCTGTAAAGGGACATGCAGGTTTTAATGGTTTTGAAAAGTGAGGTGATTTATAGCTTCAGTAAAACCACTGAAGTTACAGGGTTTCAGGGTCTGTTGGCTGGAGTCTTGATTTATACGGCTTAG
This sequence comes from Oryctolagus cuniculus, assembly GCF_964237555.1. Lineage (NCBI taxonomy): Eukaryota > Metazoa > Chordata > Mammalia > Lagomorpha > Leporidae > Oryctolagus > Oryctolagus cuniculus. Next base: position 16,560,414 of record NC_091452.1, read on the forward strand.
CATGTTGGAAATCCCGTGGGTGCTCTTGACAGGAACAATGGGTATTTGTTAAAAAACCAGGCTTTCAAATGATAACTGTCAACTATGGTAGGCATTTTACTGAAGTTTGCTCTTAATCTTCATGATTGTATGAGGAAGGAGGGTTAAAGTATTAGCTCTGTTTTACAGACAAGAATACTAAGGCTTAGAGGTGTTAGTGGCTTTTCTTAGTAAATTCTTATGCAGTCCTAGGCAATATTCATAAATATTCACAAATTAATAAACAGCAAGCAGGTAACTTGCTGGCATATACATCATTCATGGTATCAGCTTTCTTTTCCTTTCATTGAGTGTTACTAATTTCAGCTGGATTCAATTTGGTGTCAGTTGATTATGTAGTAAGGCCTTTTTTTGCCCCTCCTGAAGTTCTTTGTCAACCACTCGGGATGTTGGGTAAGCAACTTGCTTGTGATTACAGCATGAATCAGCAGCAGAAACTTCCTGGCTCGTGTTCTGACCTCTGGGCTGTGCCACCTGTCGGAGTTAGAGCTAGAAATATTGATGATGCCAAATAACTGGGGAAAAACCTGTGGCCTTTAATTTGGTAATGTGGGAAATAGAGATACACCTACTGTTAACTTGGTAGAGATCTTTTAAAGAATGTGGAACTAAGACTGGATTAAGTTTCTAAGTCTCTTATTCTTTGACTCTGGGATCCTGAGTTCTGGACTTAAGCCATTTAACTAATTGTCCTGTCCATTTTGGAATGTGTCTTGGCAGTTGTTTTTAGCTGTGGCTATGCCTCAATCTCCAGAGGACCTTTTTTTATAAAATTATTTGAAAGACAGAGACGCAGAGTGAGAGGTCTTCCATCCGCTGGTTCACTCTCCCAAATGGCTGCAATGGCTGGGGCTGGGCCAGGCTGAAGCCAGGAGCTTCTTCTGGGTCTCCTACGTTGGGTGCAGGGGCCCAAGGACTTGGGCCATCCTCCTCTGCCTTCCCAGGTGCATCAGCAGGGAGCTGGATGGAAAAGTGGAGCAGCTGGGACTTAAACTGGTGCCCATATGGGATGCCAGCACCGCAGGAGGTGCCTTAACCTGCTCTGCCACAGTGCCGGCCCCCTGAGGGTCTTTTTTAAGAATAGGGATGTATGGGGCCCTTTTCTAGCAATTCTTTGTGGTTCTTTAGGACTAGGTGGGGCCCTTGGATACTGGATTTGTAATTTTTTTAAAATAATATCATTGCTTTTAGAAACATGGTTTGATTTTCTTTTTTTAAGATTTATTTATTTGAGCCAGCACCGCGGGTCACTAGGCTAATCTTCCGCCTTGCGGTGCCGGCACACCGGGTTCTAGTCCCGGTCGGGGCGCCGGATTCTGTCCCGGTTGCCCCTCTTCCGGACCAACTCTCTGCTATGGCCCGGGAGTGCAGTGGAGGATGGCCCAAGTGCTTGGGCCCTGCACCCCATGGGAGACCAGGAGAAGCACCTGGCTCCTGCCATCGGATCAGCGTGGTGCGCCGGCCGTGGCGGCCATTGGAGGGTGAACCAACGGCAAAGGAAGACCTTTCTCTCTGTCTCTCTCTCTCACTGTCCACTCTGCCTGTCAAAAATTAAAAAAAAAAAAAAAAATTTTGATTTGTAAGGCAGAGTTACACAGAAAGGAGGAGAGGCATCTCCATTCACTGGTTCGCTCCCCAATTGGATGCATCGGCCAGAGCTGTGCTGACCTGAAGCCAGGAGCTAGGAGCTTCTTCCAGGTCTCTCATGCAGTTGCAGGGGCTCAAGCACTTGGGCCATCTTCTGCTGTTTTCCCAGGCCATAGCAGAGAGTTGGATCGGAAGTGGAGCAGCCAGGACTCGAACTGGCACCCATACTTTATGTGGTGGTTTTACCTGCTACTTGTAAGGCAGAGTTACACAGAGAGAGAGAGAGAAAGAGAGAGAGGTCTTCCATCCTCTGGTTCACTTTCCGAATGTCTGCAGCAGCTGGAGCTGGGCTGATCCAAAGCCAGGAGCCAGGAGTTTCTTCTGGGTCTCCCAGGGAGTTGTAGGGGCCCAAGCACTTGGGCCATCTTCTGCCTTCCCAGGCCATATTAGAAAGCAGGATCGGAAGAGGAGCAGCTGGGACTTGAACCAGCGTTCATATGGGATGCTGGCACTGCAGGTGGCAGCTTTACTCTCTATGCCACAGCGCCGACCCTGGGTGTTTGTAATTTTAAAAGTTTGTAAATGAATTTGGCATGCAGCCAGTACTGCAAAGCACCGTTCTTGAGATTTAAAGCTTTACCTTAGAATGTTTCTCTCAGAACTTGATTTTTATCTGTTTTCTAATATCTAAAGTGGATCATCTCATTTGCTATTAGAGAAACATGAACAAATTCTACCCAAGTTATTTGCATGTGTAACTTGGCAAATTGTATACAAAGCATCTCAAAACAGTATTTTGAGTTTTATCTCTGCTTCCCAGCTCTGACAGTACCTTTAGTCTTTAGCTGTCTGGACCTAGAGATAAGAGCTAGTTGCTTACTTCATAGCCTTAGGTGAGTGGAAGACAGGAGGGAGTTGATTTTAGCAACTAATATCATGAATACTTAAGTGGCTACTTGTTGTAATTTGTTCTTGAAGTGAGCAGTTCACTGTCCGTCAGAGATATGTTACTCTACATGTCCTGAAGCTGCTTCCTTGCCAGTGTGGTCATAGGAAATGAAAACCCTCCTGCTGTGAGTGCCAGTTGACTTTCTTAAGCCCTTGCCTGGGGACTCTGGTTTTACCTAACCTGTGCACACTTGAGAATGTCCTGTCTTGAAAGCAGGGTTGGCCGGCGCCACGGCTCACTAGGCTAATCCTTCGCCTGTGGTGCTGGTGCCCTGGGTTCTAGTCCTGGTTGGGGTGCCGGATTCTGTCCCGGTTGCTCCTCTTTCAGTCCAGCTCTCTGCTGTGGCCCAGGAGAGCAGTGGAGGATGGCCCAAGTACTTGGGCCCTGCACCTGCATGGGAGACCAAGAGGAAGCATCTGGCTTCGGATCGGTGTAGCCCCAGCTGTTGTGGCCATTTGGGGGGTGAACCCTCTAACTCTGCCTGTCCAAAAAAAAAAAGGGGGGGGGGCAGGGTCAAATGCGGGATCATTGGAAACTGTCATAGCTAATGATGTTTGAAGAACATGAGTTTTTTTTTAAAGATTTATTTTTACTTACTTGAAATACAGTTACAGAGAGAGCTAGAGACACAGAAGTCTTCCATCTGCTGGTTCACTCCACAAATGGTCCCAAAGGCTGGAGTTGAGCTGATCTGGAGCCAGGAGCTTCTTCCTGGTCTCCCATGTGGGTGCAAGGGCCCAAGAACTTGGGCCATCCTCCACTGCTTTCTCAGGCCGTAGCAGAGAGCTGGATCAGAAGAGGAGCAGCCGGGACTGTAACCAACACCCATGTGGGATGCTGGCGCTTCAGGCTGGAGCTTTAACCTGCTGTGCTACACAGCCGGCCTGCATTTTCTTGTACCAGTCCCCTTAAGACCTCATTTGTTCTCATGAGGTAGAGTGGAATAGGGTTAAGGAAGACAGAGCAGGAAAGAAGTTCTTTTTCACTGGTAGAATTGGGTGGGACTCTGTCCCCTGTATGTGTAAGATCTAGAGCTCCAACTTTTGTGTTGCTACCAGTGTACTATGTTTGACACTTAACTATTGCTAATTGAAATCATAGGTAAAAGTCTGGTTCTTAAATTTTAATTAAAACATTTATTTAAAATATTTGAAAGACGGAATGACAGAGACATACATCTTACATCTGCTGATTCATTTCCCATATGGCTGCCACAGGTGGGGTTGGGCCAGGCTGAAGCCAGGAGCCAAGAACTCCATTGGGATCTCCCATGTGAGTGGCAGGGACCCAAGCACTTGGACCATCCTCCACTGCTTTGCCAGTTGCATTAGCAGGGAGGTGGATTAGTAGCAGGGACTTGAGCTGTGATGCAGGATGTGCCACAACAGGGGCCCCTAAATTCTAACTTTAGATGAAACTGCTTACTATCCGTAACTGGGATTTAAGGATTACTGGTAGGCATGAACCTGTTCCTGCCAAGTTTCTGATTATTCTGTCTGCACTGCTGTCATGTCAGATGACCGTCGGCTTGAGTCCCAGGTATAGTTGGTTAGGTTTGGAGAAGATAGCATATTTTTCATCCCGTGAGGTGAGTGCTTTCAAAATTTAGACTCTGGCTTATTAACTCACATTTCCTTTTCTCAGAAACTTTACTTCACCTTTAATTTATTTAGTCTTCTTTAAAGTAAACTGATGATCCTACTTGACAAGAAATAATTTTTTCTAAGTACCTGCAGGTTTTTAAATTACTCAGATAATAAGTCTAGAAAATAATAATTATGTATGTTTAGGTCAGAATCTTGGGGTGGAATCCCTTAAAAGCTCATTTTGGTGATTCCTATGAATAACTGTAAAAGGGTGAAAATGAACAATTCCACTTCCTAAAGCTACTGTTAACAGCCAGGTATGGTTCCTTTCCAGACATGTTTCTATTAATTACATTTTTTTTTTTTATAAACAAGATTAAACTGTTGGGAAAATCTGATTTGGATCCAACTGAGGCTCATGCTGTGATCTTGTAACTTTGTAAATTAACACTACCCCATTGAGGATAAACTCAATGGATTTTTTTTGTTTGTTTGTTTTTTTTGCCAAGGACTATTTGTGAACCTCTTTAAGTTATTTAGTTATATGTGGTGCTCAGGTTTTATTTTGCTTTTTATTTTAAGCTGGTAAACTTTGGCATTTAAGTGTTTCTCACCAGGGTTCTGTATTCAATTTGGCACCCCCCCCCCCCAATGTTTTTGAATCTACAGTAGAAAAAAATGGGACAAAGAATGCGAATAGGCTCGTTTCATGAAATACACATGACCACCAGATTGAAAAAGCTGTTGATAGTTATCAGAGAGATTCATATTTAAAGTGAGAAACCGTTTTGAACCTGTAATTGAAGAGAATTTATTCAGCTCAGGTTTAACAAGAATGTAGTGAACCAGACATTGTTTTTATGGTGCTATTAGGATATAAATTGATTGGTATAACAGTTCTGGAAAGCAATTTAAGAATGTATAAAAGGCTTTAGTGATCATACTTTTATCTGTTAATTCCACTTTAAACATTTCACATAATTAATTGGATAGCCTCTCAAAAGAGGCTACCATTCCCATAATATCAAACTATCAAAACCAGATGTCATCTAGGTGTAACAGCAGTAGGAGATTGACTCTTACAAGAGCATGGTTAATAGTAGTTAGTATAGCCATTTTTCATGCTTTTGAACACTGGAAATACATGCAGATGCTCATGAAGTAATAAGACAGCATGTTTTGTGTGCTAGTCATTTTATATAAATGTAAGTATATGGGGCTGGTGTTGTGATATAGCTGGTTGTCACCACCTGCAGCACCAGCATCCCATATGGACATGCCAGTTCAAGTCCCAGCTGGTCCACTTCCAATCCAGCTCCCTGCTAATGCACCTGGGAAAGCAGTGAGGGATGGCTCAGGTGTTTGGGCCCCAGGACCCATGTGGGAGACCCTGGTGAAGCTCCTGGCTTTGGCCTGACCCAGGCCTGGCCTTTATGGCCATTTGAGGAGTGAACCAGCAAAAAATCAATCTCAATCTCTCTCCCACTCTCTCAATCTCTCTCGCTCTCTCAATCTCTCTCGCTCTCTCAATCTCTCTCTCGCTCTCTCAATCTCTCTCTCGCTCTCTCAATCTCTCTCTCGCTCTCTCAATCTCTCTCTCGCTCTCTCAGTCTCTCTCTCGCTCTCTCAGTCTCTCTCTCGCTCTCAGTCTCTCTCTCGCTCTCTCAGTCTCTCGCTCGCGCGCGCTCTCTCGCGCGCGCTCTCGCGCTCTCTAGCTCGTTCTCTCTCTAGCTCGTTCTCTCTCTAGCTCGTTCTCTCTCTAGCTCGTTCTCTCTCTAGCTCGTTCTCTCTCTAGCTCGCTCTCTCTCTAGCTCGCTCTCTCTCGCTCGCTCTCGCTCGCTCGTTCTCTCTCTCGCTCGCTCGTTCTCTCTCTCGCTCGCTCGTTCTCTCTCTCGCTCGCTCGTTCTCTCTCTAGCTCGTGTTCTCTCTCTAGCTCGTGTTCTCTCTCTAGCTCGTTCTCTCTCTCTCTCTCTCTCTCTCTCGTTCTCTCTCTCCCTCCCTCCCTCTTTTCATTCTCATTTTCTTTTGGTGTGTCTCTAACTCTGCCTTTCAAATCTTTTTTTTAAAGATGTTAAGTGTATAAAGTGGAGACTAAAAGGAAACTAAATATTAATAGCTTGATGTTCTGTGATACTGGGAATTTTATTTTTAAAGCCAAGTATCAAAACCAGGTACTTCAAGATGGGACGAGGTGTCTTAATTGGCAACTTGGCCACCAGGCCAAATGCCCACCCCACTGGCAACTGTAAATTGTTCTATATTGTCAAAATTGAACATGTATGTTTTTCAGAAATTTTATTTATTTGTAAAACAGAGTGACAGAAGAAGAGAGACACACAGAGAGTGCTTCCATCTGCTTGTTCACTCCCCAGGTGGTCACAGCAGTTGGCAGGGCTAGGCCAAAACCCAGAGCCAGGATCTCTACACTAGTCTCCCACATGGGTGGCAGGGCCCAATACCTGGACCATCTTTTGCTGCCTTTCCAGGCATGTTATCAGGAAGCTGGATCGGAAGTGGAGCAGCTGGAACTTGAACCAGCAGTCTGATACAGGATGTCAGTATGGCAAGTGAAAGCTTCAACTGCTGTGCTACCGTGCTACCCCAGATACATACTCTTTAGGAGTAATCAGAAAATCAAGAATAGGGGTTTTTTTTTTTTTTTAAAGATTTATTTTATTTATTTGAAAGAGTTAGAGAGAGGTAGGGACAGAGAGAGAGGTCTTCCATCCGCTGGTTCACTCCCCAGATGGCCGCAGTGGCCAGAGCTGTGCCGATCTGAAGCCAGAGCTTCTTCCCGGTCTCCCACGCAGGTGCAGGGGCCCAAGGACTTGGGCCTTCTGCTGCTGCTATCCCAGGCCACAGCAGAGAGCTGGATGGGAAGAGGAGCAGCTGTGACTAGAACCGGCGCCCATATGGGATGGTGGTGCTCTAGGCCAGGGTTAACCCACTGCGCCACTACGCCGGCCCCAAGAATAGTGGTTTTTTTTTTTTTTTTAAGATTTATTTATTTGAAAGGCTGAGAGAGGTCTTCCATCTGCTGGTTCACTCCCCAGATGGCTGCAATGGCTTGAGCTGTGCCCATCTGAAGCCAGGAGCTTCTTCCCAGTCTTCCACACAGTTGCAGGGGCGCAAGCATTTGGGCCATCTTCCACTGCTTTGCCAGGCCATAGCAGAGAGCTGGATCGGAAATGGAGCAGCCAGGACTAGAACAGGTGTCCATATGGGATGCTGGCACTGCAGGTGACAGCTTTACTCACTATGCCACTGTGCCAGCCCTAAGAATAATTTTAAAAAGCATATAATTCAAGCTGATCTAATACGCTATTAGAGCTTAGCCTCTTTTCTGTTAATTTATTTGGCCTCTAGAATGTAAAATACATTGTTTTGCCTTTATATTGCTTGATTATCTGCCAAGGCTTGGGCCAGTCTCTTAGAATATAAAATCTGGCTGTGTTCTAGTAATTAAAAGTAATTTAAAGGTAATAATGTCTTATCTCAGGATAAAATACTTTGCCCAAATATAGAATGGCTGTTTATTTTCCTGTTACTTTATCAGAATGGACTTTTACAAGAGCAGTGATTAAGCTGTATGAAAAAGACTTATATACTGAGAATCTATGTGATTTGGTCTGTGTTGTATTTTTCCTGAGGGAGAGACTTCTTAGGCTGTCATTTCAAACAAAACAAAGACCCCACCTCACTATGTGTTATCTTGTTCAAAGCATTAGTTCTCAGTCCCAAGCCAGATTTCTTGGAGGTTGTAGAAGGGTTTATTAACCTTGTTTAAATATGTTTTGTTGGGAGGTAGAGAGCGATTAGCTGACCATTTCTGTCATATCTTAACTAACAATTTTGTGTTTCTTGCTTTCAGATGGAAAGAACTCGAGTGGATCCAAGCGTTATAATCGCAAACGTGAACCTTCCTACCCCAAAAATGAAAATTTTAGCAACCAGCCCCGTCGCCCCAGTTCACAGAAAAGCAAAACTTTTAACAAGATGCCTCCTGAAAGGGGTGGCGGCAGCAGCAAACTCTTTAGCTCTTCTTTTAATGGTGGAAGACGAGATGAGGTATGGAATTGGAGGTTGTTCTTTCTAGAATATAAGAAGCATGAGATTTGAGTTTTTCTTTTCCTCCTCAGTTTACCAGTAATTAATGAGGAGAGCAAGAGGTAGAAGAATAGATAACCAGAACAGTCTTGACTAGTTGAGGAATAACTAGATTCTGAACTTTGCCTTCTTTCCCTGAAAGTTGTAAAAATTACCTTAGAGGAAGAAGCCATCATAATTATAGGTTGGAGTTATGCCGCTCTCTGACACCGGCATCCCATGTGGGTGCTGGTTTGAGTCTCAGCTGCTCCATTTCCAATCTAGCTTCCTACTGATGCACCTGGGAAAGCTGCAGAAGATGGCTCAAGTACTTTGGCCCTTGCCACCCATGTGTGAGACCTGGATGGAATTCCAGGCATTTGGCACCATTGCAGCCATTTGGGGAGTGAACCAACCAATGGAAGATTGATCTCTCTGTCTCTGTATCTCCAGCTCTGTGTATCTCTCTGTCTGCCTTTAAAAAATTTTTTTAAAAAATCATAGATTTAAATAACCATTGGTTGTGAGAAAGTGTGGAAAATTTGAGGTACCTTAATTTATGTAGTACTTGTGAACTGTAGGTATACTTTGGAATATGTAGGTTAAAAACATGACTGTAAGGGGCTGGCTGGCACTGTGGTTTAGTAGGTAAAGCCGCTGTCTGCAGTGCCGGCATCCCATATGGGTGCTAGTGTGTGACCTGGCTGTTCTCCTTCTGATCCAGCTCTCTGCTATTGCCTGGGAAAGCAGTGGAAGATGGCCCGAGTCCTTGGGCCCCTGCACTCATGTAGGATACCTGGAAGAAGCTGGCTCCTGGCTTCGGATCGGCCCAGCTCCGGTCATTGCAGCCATTTGGGGAGTGAACCAGTAGATGAAAGATTGCGCTCTGCCTCGCTGTAATTCTGCCTTTCTTTTCTTTTCGTTCCCCTTCTCTTTCCTTTCCTTTCTCTGTAATTCCGACTTTCAAATGAAGAGAAGGAGAGGCAGAGAGAGAGGTCTTTCATCCACTGGTTCACTCCCCAGTTGGCCACAATGATTCGAACCAGCACACACATGGGATGCTGGCACTGCAGATGGTGGCTTTACCTGTTAATGCCACAGCACTGGCCCCTTCTTGGCCTTTTCACTGAGACACTCTTCCCCGAAATCATAGTGTGTGCTCCTTTGGGTTCTTTCAAGTCTTTCTCAAATCCATCTCCCTCAGATAAATTTTCCTTAGCCATCTTGTGAAACTACTCATTGTATCTATTCATTTCCCTCAGTCTACTTTTTTAAAATCAGTAAGCACTCACCAGCAGATTTAAATTGTGGTTTATTGTGTCTCAAACTAGAATTTAAGCACCAAAAGGACAGTGTTCAATGTTATATTCCAAATTCCTGAGTGGCATTGGTGTATAATATGTGAGAAGTAAATATTTTATGAATGAAAGATTTTTCCTTGAATAGGCCCATTAAATCTTTCCCTTCTTTCCTCCCTTTCTTCCTTTCTTCATTTTTTGACAGGCAGAGTGACACACAAAGATCTTCCATACTCTGGTTTGCTCTCCAAATGACTGCAATAGCCAGGTCTGGATCAGTTTGTGCCAGGAGCCAGCAACTCTATTCTGGTCTCAGATGGGTGACAGGGACCCTAGTAATTGGGCTATCTTTTGCTGCCTTCCCAGGTACATTAGCAAGAAACTGGATTGGAAGTAGGTCAGCAGGGACTTGAACCAAGCACTTTAATATGGGATTCTGGCATTGCAAGTATTAGCTTAATCTGCACAATACCAGCATCAAATGAAATTAATTGACCTAGTATATCCAAAATGTAATTTGACCATGTATCACAGACTATAGTTCATCCATGGCAGCATCTGGCTAGTAGCTACTATATTGGTCAGCATAGCTCTGGAAGGTAAACTGTAGGAGTAGATGGTTAAGATAGGGTGCAGGGCAAGCTGACTGGAAGAAAGGAGATCAGAGAGCTGAGAGGTCAGTGTTTTGGAAGGATAGTCGGGATTTACAGTGGTTGGTGTAATAGTGACATTGACGGCAAGGTGAGGTGACAGCTGTGACAAGGTGAAGGTGCAAGAGTGAGAATTTCGGAGGTTAATTGATCTTAGATGTAAGTTTGGGGCTTTGTGGTAACTAGGGAAGGTTGGAGCCATATGGTGATGAGAGTCTGGGGGATGACAAAAGGGTGACCTGGGAGTTCTGGACTTCCTGTTGTGACTTTCATAAACAGAATATGGGCTTAGCTCCAAGATCTATTGGGATAAAAAAGGAAGTTGTTAAACTGCGGTAGTTACTAGTTGTGTACATTTTCAAAGGTCATATACTGTGAATCTATATGCTCGGAATATCTCAGAGGGTGTATTCAATGCCTCTGGGATGGAAGGTATCTTTTGCCATCCCATGTAGGTATAAGTGCTGCTTACTAAAAATCTCCAAATTTTATTAAGCAGAAAAGCCTTACATCTTTATTTCCTTTGATCCAATAATTCCTCCTGCACTTGCAAAAGAAATGTGGGTACCCAAGCATTTGTACCCAAAGAGCCACCCAAAAATGTGTTTATTACATTATTTTGTTGGGGTGGGAAAGCCTCAAACAATTGGCATATAATAGACTCAGCCCATATAATGTAATGGTATGTAGTCATTTAAAGTGGCAGTATACTAATGTGATGTGGCGGAATATTTGTAACATTAAAAGGGAAGTGGGATTGGGAAATGCACCAGCTGATTTATAGCTTGGTTCCGTACCACTTCAGTTTGGGTGTGTTAAGGGGACCAAAATATTCCCTGATGTGATTTCTTCCATCTTTGTGGGCAGCTATAGTTCTCATATGGATGGTTTCTTGTCATGTTCTAAACTGTTTCTGAATCTGCTGGTTGGGTTTATTTCTAGATGTAACATGTTCTCTATCAGTTTTTTAAAATTTGTTTATTTGACAGTCAGAGAGGCAGGTGCAGGTTTATTCATTATTTGAAAGGCAGAGACGAGAGACCTTCCCTCTGTTGGTTCACTCTCCAAATGGCAGCAACAGACAGGGCAAGGTCAGACAGAAGCTAGGAGCCAGGAACTCCATCCTGGCTTTCTGCATGGGTAGCAAGGAACCAAGTACTTGAGCCTTCTTTCATTGCCTTTCTAGGCACATTAGCAGAAAGCTGTATCAGAAGTGGATGTTCTGTTATGCGATGCCAGCATCACAAGCAGTGGCTTAACTTGCTGCACCAAACACCTGCCCCAGTTTTATTTATTTATTTTTTTCAAAGATTGATTTATTTGAAAGACAGAATACCAGGGAGATCTTCCATCTGCTGGCTTACTTCCCAGATAGCTTTTGGGGCTGGGCCAGGTCTCCTTGTGGGTGGCAGGGACCCCTGGATTTGGGCCACCATCTGCTGCTTGCCCAGGGGCATTAGCAGGGAACTGAATCAGAAGCATTGCAGCTGGTACTTGAACCTGTACTCTGATATGGGATGCTGGTGTTGCAAGTGGTGGCTAACCCTATTGCACTGCAATTTTAGTTAACAATTTTCTTTTTAAAGATCTTACTGATTTGAAAGACAAGAGATACAGAGAGAGGTAGAGACAGAGAGAGGTCCTCTATCCTCTGGTTCCCTCTCCAGATGGCTGCAACGGCCGGAGCTGCGCTGATCTGAAACCAGGAGCCAGGAGCTTCTTACAGGTCTCCCACACAGGTGCAGGGTCCTAAGGACTTGGGCCATCTTCCACTGCTATCCCAGACCATAGCAGAGAGCTGGATGGGAAGAGGAGCAGCTGGGACTAGAACCGGCGCCCACATGGGATGCCGGTGCTGATTCAGGCTAGGGCTTTAACCCTCTGCGCCACAGCACTGGCCCCTAGTTAACAATTTTAGTTAACAATAACAGTATGTATCTCAGAGGGAAGGTCTCTGGAATCCAGAAGTCCAAGGTAGTTAGTAATGTCAGACTGCAGGCTACTTCCAGATTGTGGCTTTACAAATCCCCTTTGCTAGAAACAAACCAAATATTAACAAGAGTGAAGGTATAGGAGTCCTGTGGAACTGTCTGAAGAGCAATCCAGTATGTGTGCCTTTGTGCTTTAAGATAGCTAGAGGGTTCGTGCTAGGTTTTGTCATTTCGAGGTTAATAGCCACTTAGAGCAGACTAAACAGTTTAAGTAATTGTATGGTAAAGGCTCTTTTTCTCTTCACTGCCATCCAGACCTTGGGTAGGCTATTGTATTACCACCTCCTAGGAAGATTGTTTACTTTAAGCCTGTTTTATTTAGTTAAATATTTTAAGCCATGTAGGAGTTGTGCTGGTTTCTGCTGTTGTCCTCATGTGAAATAATCTGATTCATTCTCATTCTCTCTAGGTAGCAGAGGCTCAACGGGCAGAGTTTAGCCCTGCCCAATTCTCTGGTCCTAAGAAGATCAACCTGAACCACTTGTTGAATTTCACTTTTGAGCCCCGTGGCCAAGCGGGTCACTTTGAAGGCAGTGGTCATGGCAGCTGGGGTAAAAGGAACAAGTGGGGACATAAGCCTTTCAACAAGGAACTCTTTTTACAGGCCAAGTGAGTATTGCTGCTCCGACAGAATGGTGAGGCTGAGTATCTAGGTAGCTGGATGCTGTGAGGAAGCTTCTTTTAAACTAGGGGAGAGAGCTAGAGAAGGAATTGCTCTGGTTTTTCTCTTTCCCTCTCCCTCCCTGTCATTCACTTTCCCTGTGGATATCCTTGGTACTTTAAAGACTACATTGCTTACATAAATGTCTTTAATATCATGATGAAGTAAAAGAAACGGTTAGAACTGGGCCCAGATTTTAATCTTATTTTGGCTGTTGACCTTTGAGCATAATTGTTTAATCATTGTGAGATAATTAGTTTCTATATAATGAGGATGAACTTATTTATTTATTTTTAGATGTATTTTTTGTTTACTTGAAAGGCAGAGTTAGAGATCTATCTTCTGCTGGTTTTCTTCCCAAATGGCCACAATGGCCAGGCCAAAGTCAGGAACATGGAGCTGCTTCTGCATCTCTCACGTGGATGCAGGTGCCCAAGCACTTAAGCCATGTTCTGCTGCTTTCTCAGGCACATTAGCTGGGAGGTGGATCAAATGGAGCAGCCGGGTCTCAAACCGGCCTCCATATGGAGGCTTAACCTGCTATGCTGTAATGCCGGCCCCAAGAAACTTTTTTTTTTTTTTTTAAATATTTATTTACTTGAGTTACACAGAGAGGAGAGGCAGAGAGAAAGAGGTCTTCCATCCGCTGGTTCACTTTCCAGTTGGCTGCAATGGCTTTAGCTATGCCAATCCAAAGCAAGGAGCCAAGAGCTTCTTCCGGTCTCCCACGTGGGTGTAGGGGCCCCAGGACTTGGGCCATCTTCTGCTTTCCCAGGCCACAGCAGAGAGCTGGATCAGAAGTAGAGCAAATGGGACTGGAACTGGCACCCATATGGAATGCCAGCACTGCAGGCAGTGGCTTTACCTGCTACACCACAGCACCAGCCCCAAGAAATTTTTTTTAAAGATTTTATTTTAAAGTCAGAGTTACACAGACGGGAGAGGCAGAGAGAGAGAGAGGCAGAGAGAGAGAGAGAGAGGCAGAGAGAGAGAGAGAGAGGCAGAGAGAGAGAGAGAGAGGCAGAGAGAGAGAGAGAGAGGCAGAGAGAGAGAGAGAGGCAGAGAGAGAGAGGCAGAGAGAGAGAGAGAGGCAGAGAGAGAGAGAGAGGCAGAGAGAGAGAGGCAGAGAGAGAGAGAGGCAGAGAGAGAGAGAGAGAGAGGCAGAGAGAGAGAGAGAGAGGCAGAGAGAGAGAGGCGGAGAGGGAGAGGGAGAGAGAGAGAGGTCTTCCATCTGCTGGTTCACTCCACATTTGGCCGCAACGGCTGGAGCTGCACTGATTCGAAGCCAAGAGCTTCTTCTGGGTCTCCCACGTGGGTGCAGGGGCCCAAGGACTTGAGCTACTGCTTTCCCAGGCCATACTAGAGACCTGGATCGGAAGTGGAGCAGCTGGGTCTCAAACCGGCACCATATGGCATGGAGGCGCTTCAGGCCAGGGTGTTACCCACTGTGGCACAGTGCCGGCCCCAGAAACTTTCTTAAAAGGAGAATTTAATGACAAGTTGAGACAGTTGGTGTTCATATCTCAAGTACTGATTCTACTTTGTTTCCTTTTTTGTGGCATTAATCAAAATGCAAAATTTGACCTCAGATTTAGACTGAAGTAACCAATTTGTATTTTATATATAAACTTGAGAGTGACTCAGAACAATTATTAATCTTAAATACTAGCCTAGCCATGTTCTGGGGTTCCAAGAGAGAGGGAGGGTGCTTGGCTTATTGGTGGTTGATAGAGCCACAAAGTAGGTTAATTTTAGTTCAGAGGAAACTAAGAGGGAATGTAGCCGGACTTGGAAGCAAAAGAAACAGTTGTGGGATTATATTTCTTCCTGCTGAGCCTTTGGATTCCTGCCAGAGCTCAGAGCTGCGGCTGAAGTTATAGTACTGTGCTTTGTGGCCCAGGGTTGCCAGTGGCCTGCATGTGATTTCTAAGTGAACAGGTGATGAATTTCTGCAAAAGGCTCATTAGTGGGTTCTGACAGTTTGCCTTTTCTCTGCCTTCCTCCCTGTTTCTAGCTGCCAATTTGTGGTGTCTGAAGACCAAGACTACACAGCTCATTTTGCTGATCCTGATACCTTAGTCAACTGGGACTTTGTGGAACAAGTGGTAAGTCACTCAGCCAAACTTGTGAGCTGTTAGTATGAGAGAGAACTAAAGAAAGGGGCTGTAGTGACATAGCAGCCATTGGCATTGTTTGTTGCCAACACCTTTTTCTGCCTATTGCACACGTTTTTCAGAAGTCAGTTGTTGGTTCTCCCTGCAATTCTTTGTGTGTTGGCAGTGCCCTGCAGTGATGGGATATAGAAGGATCTTACCTGAATATGTTCAAGAGGTCCTACTTCCCAGCTCCTCTGTCCTAGAAAGTGATAACTGGGGACTCTGAGGGATACCAGTTACCCTCCTTACCCCGGCTGGGGTTCATTACATGGACATTGCCTCATTGGCAGCTATTTGTAGTAGTCAGTATCAAATTAGGCCTCAGCTTTGTGGTAAGTGAATGAGTCACACAACTGTACTATCAAAGCCACAGCTACATTTTTAAATTAAAATAATTTTTTTAATTTATTTTTTTGAAAGGCAATTAGAGAAGGAGAGACACCTATCTTTTGTCCTCTGGTTCATTCCCCAAATGATTGCTAGGGCTGGGACTGGGCCAGTTGGAAACCAGGAGCTTTTTCTGGATCTCCTATGTGCATGGTAGGGGTCAAAGGACCTGGGCCATCTGCTGCTTTCACAGGCACATTAGCAAGGAGCTAGATTGGAAGTGGAGCAGCTGGGACTCAAATCGGTACCCATATGGAATGCTGGCACTGAAGGTAGTAGCTTAACCCAGTGTGCCATAGCATCGGCCCCTGCATTTGTTTTCCACTGAAGTTACAAACTCTAGGTATCCCCTTGCTGATCCTAATAGGATATCGATGTAAAATACCTTTCAAGATGATAGACACTACCCCCCCTCCCCCACCAATGAGTGAGGTCTTTTAAATGCAAAGCTTAGATTGGCATTACTGTGAAAATTCATAAACTCATCTGAGACTGACATAGAAGGACTATAAAACTGCATTGGTCTTAAAAAAATATACAGCGGTGGGCATTCGTTATAGTAGTTAAGCCACCACTTGGGATACCCATATAGTATGTCAGAGTGCCTGGGATGGGGTCTCACTTCTGCTTCCAATCCAGCTTCCTACTAATGGACTTACTGGAAGGCAGTTGATGATGGCTCAAGTGCTTGGGTCCCTGCCAACCATGTGGGAGAGCCCGATAGAGTTCCTGTCTATTGTAGGTATTTTGGGAGTGAACCAGCAGATGGAAGGTCGGTTGATATCTATCTCTCTCTCTCTCTCTCTCTCTCTCTCTCTCTCTCTCTCTCTCTCTCTTTCTCCCCCTTTCAAATAAATAGGGGCCAGTATTGTGGCAAAGGTTAAATTCCTACTTGGAACACTGGCATCCCATATGGGCATCAGGTCCTGTTCTGGCTGTTCTTACTTTCCAGCTCCCTGCTAATGCTCCAGGGGAAGCATGGGAAGATGGCCTTAATGCTTGGACACCTGTCACTCATATGGGAGACCCGAAGGAGTGTCAGGCTCCTGGCTTTGTCCTGGCTCAGTCCAGGCCATTGTGGCCATTTGGGAATGAACCAGCAGATGGAGCATCTCTGTCCGTAACTCTGCCTTTCAATTAAAATAAAAATATCTTACAAAAAATAAGCTAGCTAAAAAATAGATGGGTGTTTGGCACAGCAGTCAAGCTGCTACCTCCGATGCCTGCATCCCTTATCAGAATGCCTATGTCTGAGTCCTGGCTTCCTGCTAGTGCACAGCCTAGGAGGCAGCACTTGACAACTCAGGTGTTTGGTTGGATCCTTACCACATGTGGGAGACTGGATGAAGTTCTTGGCTGCTGGCTTTGGCTTGGCCTAGCTGTAGCTGTTTGTGCCATTTGAGGAGTGAACTAGTAGATGGGAGCTTGCTCTGTCTTTCTGCTTTTCAAAAGGAAAATGATAATAAATCATACGCGCGCACACACACACACTCACAGAATACAAAGCAAAAAGTCTTGCTAACTCCTGTTGGAAATTACTGGTAGATTATTTCTAGATCATTTTATGCCTTTAGGTGTGTGTACATATTAAGTCATTGTAAGTAGCATTATATGGTGATTTCCGTCTTTTTTTTTTGTTAATATGGAACAGCTAAAATACCTGTAAAAAATACTTCATGTTAAACCATTATTATAGTTTCTTTAATGATTTGCTTGAAGAACTTATGTACATCTGCATTTTAAAATAGTTCTTTGAAGATGTGTTGAAAGGAAATGGAAGAGGAGAGATTCTAAGTTTGACACACTCTGTAGTTACTTCTTTTTATTTCTTTGTTAACGATTTATTTATTTATTTATTTGAAAGTCAGAGTTGGAGAGGCAGAGTCAGAGAGCGGTCTTCATCCACTGGTTCACTCCCCAAATGGCTGTGATGGGTGGAGCAGGGCCAATCCAAAGCCAGGAGGCTGGAGCTTCTTCCGGGTATCCCATGTGGGTGCAGGGGCTCAAGCACTTGGGCCATCTTCTTTGATGCTTTCCCAGGCACATTAGCAGGGAACTGTATTGGAAGTAGAGCAGCCAGGACTTGAACCTGCACCCATATAGGACGTGAGCAGTGCATGCGGTGGCTGTATCTGCTGTGCCACAGTGCTGACTCCTCTCTAGTCACTTCTGAGAGCAGTGAAATTGTGGTTATGTTTTGTTTCAGCGCATCTGTAGCCATGAAGTGCCATCTTGCCCAATATGCCTCTACCCACCTACTGCAGCCAAGATAACCCGTTGTGGGCACATCTTCTGCTGGGCATGCATCCTGCACTATCTTTCACTGAGTGAGAAGACATGGAGTAAATGTCCCATCTGTTACAGTTCTGTGCATAAGAAAGATCTTAAGAGGTGAGGTTGAGACATTTAATAGAGTAGACCCCCATTTGCCAACTCCTTGATTTGCTGCATCTGATTGTCTGTGTTTCAGTGTTGTTGCCACAGAATCTCGCCAGTATGTTGTTGGTGACACCATTACAATGCAGCTAATGAAGAGGGAGAAAGGGGTTTTGGTGGCCTTGCCCAAATCCAAATGGATGAATGTAGACCATCCCATTCATCTAGGAGGTAAGTTGCCTTAGTTTTGGGACATAACTTTTAAAGCTATTGACTATATCTTTCTAGTGTCGGAAATAGATCCTCTGGGGCAAAGTTCTAGCACATCCACATTATTAGTAGGGCTTCAATAGGGTAGGGTGGAATTTGCAGAGTGGTTTAACTCTTGGCTTCCTATTTGGTTCAGGGGTGTGTGTGTGTGTGTGTCTATCATTTTACCAGCCTTTATTGAATAGTTTGCACTGTCCCCAGTCTTGGGGATTCCATAGTTAGCCAGTCTGGGTGCCTGTCTTCTTTTTCTTTTCTCTTTTCTTCTCTCTCTCTTTTTAAATCTGTTTTATGTATTTGAAATGCATTATGACAGAGAGGGACAGAGTGAGGGACAGAAAGATCTTCCATCTGCCTACTCACTTTCCAAATGGCCACAATAGGCCTAGGCCAGAACAAAGCCAGGAACTCCATTCTGGTCTCCCATGTGGGTGGCAGGGGCCCAAGTACTTGAGCTGTTGTCTGCTGCTTTGCCAGGTGCATTAGCAGAGAGCTGGATTGGAAGCGGGACAGCCAGAATTTCAGCCAGTGCTCTGATATGGAGTACTAGCATCACAGGCAGGGACTTACCCCACTGTACCACAGT